>NW_004524603.1:12434874-12453398 GCF_000260255.1 Octodon degus
CTTTATCTGCCTTGGCCATTTCATCAAACTTCGACTTCTCTTTCCCAGACATTGTCTTCCACCTCTCTGAGCACTTCTTGGAAAATTCTGCAAAATTGACAGGAACCTCCGGGTTCTTCTTCTTATGCTCCTCTCTGCAGGTCTGCACAAAGAAGGCGTATGCAGACATCTTGCCCTTTGGTTTCTTGGGGTCCCCCTTAGCCATCCTGTATTGTTTGCGAGTCTCTATTATTATTATTATTATTGTACTGGTTGATACATTGTGTCAATTTGAGAAGTTTAGAAGTTTAGTTAAGTGACTCAGCAGGGAGCCAGGGTTCTTACTTTGTAAACATCCTCATCCTGTGCAAGAGGAGGGCATGGACATTGTGTGAGTTCTACACCCCCAGGGTAGCTTGTTCACAGTATAAGGAGGAGACAGAAGCTTGGGAGAAGCTGTAGCTGCTGCTGCATATGGACTGAAACCTGCCCAAACTGTGAACTGAATAAAACTTTCCTTCCTTCATTTTTTTTTTTTTTTTTTTGTGGAACTGAGGATTGAACTCAGACCCTTAGGCTTGCCAGGCAAGTGATTATTCTACTGAGTTATCTCCCCAGCCCCTCCTTCCTTCATTTTGAGTGTCTTGGGTATTTGTCTCAGCAATGGATGGGTAAAAAGTAACCAAGACAATGATTATTATTGGTATTACTATGGCAGCTCATGGACAATATGGAGTGGGAAGAGCAGCACAATTATTACACTGCTATGGTCTGTTGCCTTCATATTTCTGAGAAGGTCTAGTGTTATAAGTTAAAGTCATCTTGAGCAATAAAGGATTCATAAGTCAGGTAGCACTCAGAACGAGAAGAGGCCCAAAGCACTCCTTTCTGCAATGTGGAAAGTTAGTACTTGTAGGAAATAATAAATGCAGAGAAATAGCTTGACTGGCTATAGGGAGGCATTTGCTTTATGCAGACATGGCCGGGTCATCTGACTGCCTATGACCATCTGAAGCTTAGCTGCCTTAGACTGAAATCTATCCATCTGCTAGGGACATTAGACTCCCAAGTTAAATACCAATATATGTCTGTAGTAAATTACATCAATGTTCTTTTCTCAGATTTTTGTTTTATGTATTTAGGACAGGGTCTACAGGGTCTACAGGGTCTCACTATGTAGATTGGACTTGCAGTATTCCTCCTGTTTTTAGCCTCCCAAGCACTGGCTGGGGATTATAGGCACACGTGACCAAGCCCAGTCTCAATTGCAGTCTCAGCATGCCCCTGGGGGTGGGGCCAGCACGGCATGCCGGGGGATTGAATCCCGGCCACTGTGCTCTGCCTAAGCAGGCACTTTAGTCCACTGAGCTCTTTGGCTGGCCTTCAATGTTCTTTTCATAAGAACTAAAAGTACAGAGAAAGCCGGAGCCCCCTGACCTCTTGTTTATTTACTACAACCCTTCATACTGATGAGACCTATTAGAACAATCAATAAAAGCATAAGTAAGCTATCAAAAGAGGCTGGTGGATGTAAACCAAATTCTTATCTTTTTTTTTTTTTTGTGGTACTGGGGATTGAACTTGGGACCCCGCACTTGCCAGGCAGGCGCTTATTCTACTGAGCTACCTCCCCGGCTAAATTCTCATCTTTTGTAGATCAACTGATAATACTGCTTACAATAGAAAGCTCAATAAGTAGAGTTTTAGTCACACAATTTTGAGTTAAATATTGATACTAGAAATGCATTAAATTAATTGCCTTTTAAAATTGATAAAAGATGGCTTATCCAATGGTATTGGGACAGTGAGGTGTTTATATACAATGTAGTTGGACACATACATCAGAATTCTCACTTGGGATGTTGAATCATTTTGAAAAAAGAAACTATTGAAATACCTAAGGAATTAATGAAAAAAACCTTAAAATATCTAGAACTACACACAGTCCTGGTGCTTGTAATACAAAATGCATACATTTATTTTTTTTCTTTGGTGCCAGCAGTCTAGCTGAGGACCTTGTGCTCACCAGGCAGGCGCTTCTGCTGCTGAGCTATATCCCTGGCCCTGTATAAGCTTGAAACATTGACACATTTAGTTACACATACATTTTCAAAATCTGCCTGGCAAAACCCAGTAAGTTAACAAAACAAACAAAACCTCAAAACAACAATAACAAAACTGGTGAAGATGTTAGTTTACAGTGAAAACTCCTCATTTTAATTAGCCAAATGCAGTAAAAACCAAGACTGCAGTACATTAAAGAACACGGAGCCCAGTGGAAGAACGGGCAGGGGAGTGAGCAAGACAGTCCCAAGGAAGGTCTGCAGGGGGCTTTCTTTTTTTTTTTTATTTTAGGGAAGGATCTACAGGGTGTTCAGGGTCTCACTGCATAGATCAGATTCGTAGTGATCCTCCTGTTTACAGCCCCCAGAGCTGGGATTACAGGTGCGCACCACCACACCCAGTCTAAATTGCTGACTCAGCGTGCACCAGAGGTGTGGCTGGCACAGCAGGCTGGGGAAACCCCTGACCCCTGTGCCTGCTTGCAGGCACTTTAATCCACTGACCTATTTTGCCGGCCTGTAGGTGGCTCTCAAAAAACGGAAAAATCCAGCTTATACCTACTTGTATAGCTGACTAGTTAAATCTGCACTGTAATTTCTTTTGTTTATCAAGTTCACAAAGATCAAAAAGTTTGGTGACTTTGTCTTGGCAAGGATTGATTAGAAGGTCTTCATAACATGTAAATTGGCACAATCTTTTTGTAAAAAAATCTTTTATTTATGTATTTGGGAGGGCCAGCCAAATAGCTCAGTGGTTTAAAGCACCTGCAAGCAGGCACAGGGGCCAGGGGTTCAATCCCCCAGCCTGTCAAGCTGGCTCTGTCTCAGGGGTGTGCTGAGACAGCGATTGAGACTGGGAGTGGTGGCATGGGCCTGTAATCCCAGCACTTGGGAGGCTGGAAACAGGCGAATCACGAGTCCGATCTACACAGTGAGACCCTGTAGACCTGTCTTAAAATACAAAAAAATATGGAATTATTGTATCAGTTTCATTAACTTATTCATCATCTTATCTGAGCATTATCTTTTGCTACTGATGTGAAAAATTACATTAGAGATATTTTTGTTTGTTTTTAGTATTTGGTACAGGGTCTCACTATGCAGCTTGGACTCATGGTGATCTCCCCATTTTCATCCTCACCAGCTCTCAGATTACAGGTGTGGGACCCCTCCCTCAAGGTGCCTGGGGGCAGAGCCAGCTTGGCATGTTTTGGGGGGGGATGGAACTCTGGTCCCTGTGCTCGCTGGCCCTCTTACATTAGAGTTTTCAATTTGTAGACTACTTTGGATAATACAGATATTTTAACATTATCGATTCTTCCAATCTTTAGCGTGGGATAAAACTCCATTAATTTGTGTCTTCTTCAATTTCCTTTATGAATGTTTTAAAGTTTTATTATTCAGATCTTCCATGTCCTCTTCTCTAAATTTAACCCTTTATATTTAAATTTTGTTTGCTTTTCATTGCTGCTATTGTAAATGGAATTTTAGAACATTTATTTTGGGAAAAAAAGAGCATTCATTTTGAGACAATTTAATATTAGTGTTGAGGAACACTACTGGATTTTATATGTTAATTTTGCATCCTGCAAATTTTCTCAATTTGTGCATCAATTCTAATGCTTTACTGTTAAGAGTTTTCAGGATTTCTACGTATCTATACCTATGTATTGACAAGATTGTATTACCAGTAAACAGAAACAATTTCACTGTTTCCTTTCCTGTTTAGCTTCCTTATTTCTTTCTCCTAATCGCTCTGGGTAGGACTGCCAGACCTATGGCAGCAGCCTTCCATGTCTTGTGCCTCATTTCACAGGAAAAGCTTCCAGGTTGCCGTGGTTGAGCGTAACATCAGCTGTGTGCTTGTCATGTGTGGCCTTGTTGGTGTTGCGCGATCACCTCAGTTGCTGTTGCGTTTCTGAGACACAATGCCTGACACCTGCAAGTGACAGGGGGAGGGTGTTATTTTGGCTCACGGTTTGTAGAGCTTCCAGTCCTAATTGGCTGGCTCCAAGGCAGTGCAGGGTGGCACCACAGAGAACAAACAGTCAGCGGCAGGGCAGCAGGAAGCAGAAAAACAGTGCGAGAGGAGGCAGATATATTCTTCCAGGCCACACCTGCAGCGGCCCACTTTCCCCTGTCATGCTCCACCTCCTAACATCACCTATAGCTACAAATTCCGCAGTAGAGTAATCCGTGGATGAGTATCATGTCTGCCGTGAATCCAGTCACCTCCCCAAACCCCCACCTATGGGCTCCAAATATTCTGAGTTTTTTTATTCATGGAAAGATGTTAAATTTTGTTAAATGCTATCAGCATCTACTGAGATGGTCATATAATTATTCTTTTTTTTTTCCTTTCTGTATTTAAGACAGGGTCTACCACGTGTATAGGGTCTCACTATGTAGATTGGACTCATAGTGATCCTCCTGTTCTTAAGCCTCCCAAACCCTGGGATTATAGGTGTAGGCCACCACTCCCAGTCTCAATCGATATCTCAATGCACCCTGGAGGCAGGGCCGGCACAGCATGTGGGCGATTGAACTGTGGTTCCTGCATCTACCTAAGCAGGCGCTTTAGTCCACTGAGCTATTTGGTGGTCCCTGATTTGTGTTTGTTTAACTATCCGTTATCCATATTTCCTTGTAGTTCCCCGAAGTTCTTTAAGAAGGTGGTTTGAATTCCTTAAGGTACATTATTAGAGCTTCGCTAGTTTGCTTCGGGACTGTCATATGTCCTAGACCCTTTGTAATCCTGGGGTTTACATGGTCTGCACATTTGTGTAGGTGTACTTCCCTTAAGGGTTGAACAAGTGTTCTTTGGTGGGGATCGACCTTTTCTGTTTAGTTTGGCTTAGGATTCCAGATGGGGCTGCTGGTAGTGACCATGAGGAGGTATACTTTGTCGTCACATTCTCCTGCTGGGCTGGGCAGTTGCCTGTGTTTTGAGGTTGAGTGAGGTTGCTGGTTGTACTTCCCAGTCTTGTGAGACCACTGGTTGTATTTTGAGATTAGGTGGGGCTGATTGATTGGCTCTCCAATCCCCGCTGGACTGGGCAGGGCTGCAGGCTGCATTCTCTGGATGGTGAGTACTTATGTTTGGAATCTGTTGCTGAGCAGGGCTGCATGTGGTGCTCTAAGAACTTGGACTGTTTAGCTTTTTATAATTGGAAGGGCCAGAGACTGTGCTTCACAGACACTTACAGTGTGAATTTACCTTCCCATCCATGCAGGGGAAGAACACCAGGTGTTATGGTTTGTGTCTAGTTGTCCCCCCAAAGCCTCATGCAGTCATGGGGTGGGGACTTCTAGAGTTTGTGTTAACTCATGATCCACTGGGATTATGTGTGATCCAAGGCTGGGATTATGGGTCTTAGTACTGCTGGGATTACCCATAGGTGGGTAAGTACTGGGAAGTACCCATAGGTGTGAGTACTTCCCCTACCCTGGGGCAGGTAATATGCATTACAATGTAAGGTGGGAAGAGAAGCTAGCTGCTTGAGCTGCTGCTACCCCTTCCTTGTGCTCTTGCTCTTTGCTGCCGCCATGAAAGGTTGCTTTCTGTGGTGTGCTGCTCTGCCTTGGACCCAGATGAGTATGGACTGAAACCTCCAGTAACTGTGAGCTAAATAAACCTTTCCTTCCTTCATTTTGAGTGTCGGGTATTTGTCCCAGCAACAAGAGAAGAGTAACTAAGACACCAGGTCATGCTCTAAAATTCTGCCTGGTCACTGTTTTAACAGTAGGTTGGGTGGTTCATATCATGTGCTCTGCAGTGTGTGGATTCATAAGATTATCTGCCTAAGGGATTATTCATTAGTAATATATTGGGAACTGATACTATCATTATGGGCTAACTCTATACACCAATATTTAGAATATTTTGAAACTTCAAATAGAATTTAGAGACTTTTTTTTTGTACTGGGGATTGAACTTAGATCCTTGTGCTTTCCAGGCAGGTATTTATACTGTTGAGCCATCTTCCATGCCCAATGGAAGCATTTTACATTGATACTGGGTCATGTGAGCTTTAGATTGCTGTAACACCATACCTGAGAAAACCAACACAAAGGGAAGACAGATTCATTTTAGATTACAGTTGCAGAGGTTTTGGTCCATAGCTGCCTGGCTGTAGGGCTGTGGACCCACTGGGAGACTGAGCAATGGTTGAGTAAAGCTGTTTCTCTAATTGAGGCCAGGAAGCAGGGAAGGGCAGAGGGCAAGGGCCCCCCTCGAGGATACACTCCTAGTAACCTGCTTCCTCTAGTCAGGCTTCCCTTGTTGAAGTTTTCACTGCTTCCTGACAGCCTAGAAGTACATCAATGGATCAGCGCATGGGTGAGGTTCCAGCTCCAAACACCCCACCTGTGAACATCACTCTTCTGGGAATCAAGCCTTCCATACAGGAGTTTTTAGGGGATGTTTCAGACCCAAAACGTAGCATGAGTGACCCACATAATTAATTGTGTATTTATACAGTATCTGCAGTACTAAGATGGAACTGAAGGATCTTTGCGCGGAGCTACATCTCCAACCCATCACCTTTACTTTTTGTTTTGCAACAGGTCTAGGCGAGTCAGTAAGTTGCCCAAGTTGGACTCACACTTGCAGTCTTCCTGCCTCAGCCTGCCAGAGTGCTGGGATTAGAGGTGTGTGTGGCCCTGCTCAGTTTACATCAGATATATTCATAAGTGACAAAACAAAGTATGAAGAGTATAAATTATTATTTTCTTGAGGGTTGAAATAATCCAAGTGTGTGGATGTGCACATCATACACATGTGTTTCCCAATGTTGCTGAGGGGAGAGACGAAGAATGGACTAAATTGTTGGCTTTTGAGGAGGGAAACTTAAGTGACTGAGGGACAGGGTAGGTGGGAGGGTTTTGCTTTATATAACGTTTATCACTCTTTTAACCTGTCAGCAAGATGTGAAGGAAGCAGAAAGAAATGTGATAAAGGATGGAGGGAAAAAGTTAAGAAAAAAATAATAAAGGAAAAAATTTTCCTTGGGAACCTGTTCTGATAGAAGAGGGAGGAGATAGAAAGATGATCATTGTTAGTATTTATGTGACTTATAATTTGTATATTTTACTTTGATTGAAGGAAAATGTCAGTTATGGAGCCACTTAGCAATGTGTGTGGCATGGTGTTAAGATTTAACATTTCCTGAGCATTTGCATTCCTGGGTCTCAGCGCTTGACATTTTTCTAGGGATTTACCAAGAGTTGCGTGAAATTCCGTGTGTTGCTGGCTTTCTCATTTAAGAAGCCATACAAAAGTACAAGAGCAAGAAGTTGACATTATTGTAGCTGTACTCTTGGATATATTATGCTATGTTTAAAGACATGAACTTGGGCAATCTGTGCTACTTTAAATATGATTAATAACAAATTTGCATGGAACTTCCCACAGTTCTACAGAACATTCCAGTGTGATAACACTGAAACCAAGAATAACTGATACGTACTGCAGCTATACTCCTGCCAGATATCTGTGTGCATGGATGAAGACAGAAGAAAACAAAGCGAGAAGAGCTGTTTGAGGGATCATGCAAAACTTTTCTTAATTTCTCAGACTTTTCTTTTTAAAAAGGGCTTTGTTTGCCTGCCTGGCGAGTGCAAGGATCCCCAGTACCACATGCCGCGCTGGCTGTGTCCCTGGGGCTGGCTGAGCTGACCACCGAGTCTGGGCATAGTGGCGCACACCTCCAATCCCAGAGCTGGGGAGGATGAAAACAGGAGGATCACTATGAGTCTGAGCGGCATAGCAAGACCTTGTACCAAATAAATAAATAAATAAATAAATTAATAAATTAATTAATTTAAAAAGGACTTTATTAATACCTTCTTTCCTTCTCTCTTTTCCTCTCATTCGCCCTCCTTTTCTTTGTTTTTTTCTCCCCTCCTTTTCCTTTTCTCTCTTTCTCCCTCCCTCCCTTTCTTCCTCCTTCACTTCCTCTCTACCCTTGTTCTTTCTTTTTTTCCCCTCCCTTTTCTAAGCTTCACCAGCTCATGTTTAGGTCTAGAGGGAACCTGTGTAGGGCTTCACGGGACCTACTGCCACACAAGCATCCTGACGCCTCTCCCATCCTGAGTTCTTCGGAAGAGTGCTCAAGTGTGTGGAGGTGCTATAGTCTGGACCTGAATACCCACCCGAGGGCCTACCTGCCCAGGCTTTGTCCTACAATGGTGGCAGTGGGGGTTCCGGAGGCTCTTGGGTCTCTGTGCACAGGACCTCCCGGAAGATCACATGGCCAGGCTCCTGTGTTCCTGTCCTCTCTTTGCTTCCTTGCCCAGGACGTGACTGCTTAGCTCTCAAACATGCTTGCCACTGCTGCCTCCAGTGCCCTCACCAGAAGCCCGGAGCCATGAGCTCCCGTTTAGAACCTGAATTTCTAGGACTGAGATAAAAAAAAAAAACCTTTTCTCTCGATGGGTTAGTTCCTTCAATTATTTCATTATAGTAATGAAAATTTAACTAATGAAGATGGGAAGAAGTGTGGAAATGTTTTCAGACTTTTTGAAAATGTAAAAGGCCACTAAGAATAATCTTTAAGTTCAGTCTAAGAAAGGATTCATTCTTTCATTACTTAAACCTTCATTCATCCCGTTTAAGTATCCTTCATCCTCAGTGCTGCACACTCATGAGACTGAATAATTCTTTGCTATGTGGGCCTTTATGCTTATTTTTATTTATTTTTGGTACCAGGAATCACACTCAGGACCTTATGCTTGCCAGGCAGATGCTGTGCTGCTGAGCTATATCCCTGGCCCCATTATGTTTATTGTGAATATTTGTATCATCTATAGCCTGTCCTCACTATAAGTGAATAGCAGCCTGCTACACGCTAGGTATGATAACCAAGTATTACACTCAGTGAATGAAGACTATATATGACGTTATTTTATTTATATGAAATTCCCAGAAGAGACAGAATGCAAATCAGTGGTCTTTCCTAAGACTGTCAGTGAGAGCAGGGCTAGACTAGAAATTGCTAAGAGACAACTTTTTGGGGGATAGAATTGCCAGTTATCAGGTGGTGTCAAAATCATGCCCTGTTGGGAAGCAGTGTCCTGGTCTTTGTTGACTGCACCTTCTGTCCTGTATGCGGTGCTGAGTGTTTGGGGACAAATACACTCAGTTAATACTTTAATGATAGGATCAAAAATTGCTTAGTAAATTCAACCACTAGTGCATTGCAGTGTGTATGTGTGTGTGTGTGTGTGTGTGTGTGTGTGTATGTGTGCACACGTGTGTGCGGGCGCACATGTGCACATACATATCCTGGGATGGAGGATGATCGGGAAAAAAAACCAAGCCAAGCTGCTTGGCAGAAGTAACCCTAAATGAAGACTTAAAGGGTGGGTGGGAAGTAGATCCTAGGAATTTTAGTCAAGGCTGTTATTATAAAATACGATAGACTAGGTGGTATATAATCAACAAGATTTTATTCCTTATGGTTCTGGAGGTTGGGAAATCAAGGAGCCAGCAGCTGTGAGGCCTATTGAGGGTCTATACTGACATACCAGTCAGCTTTCAATGGTTACCCATGATTGTGTCACATGGGGTTAAAATTGTAGCACAGAAGCTTGGCTGGGACATGAGCATCCAATCTGTGGCATGGAGAGGGAGCAGGTGGAGGTGTCCTCCCATACTGAACAAGCAACATGCACAAAAGCCCATTGTCTGGAGTCTGCAGGAGCTGGGAGGAGTTCTTTTCAGCAGAAGGATTTGGAGGAGGGCGGTGAATGAGAGAAAACTGGAGCCAGGGCAGGTAGAGGCTAGCTTGTGTGACAGGTGCTACAGTCTTTTCATGGATGACCTCAAGCTCAGTATGATTTTGTAAACATATTTTATAGAAGAGAACTAATCCCACTGTTTAAGTGTGCTTAAGTGCTAAGAAGTGCTTCCTGTGGTGCAGAAAACATACAGGGACTACTAGTAATTTACTCCTGCTTGATGAATCATACAGCCACAAATATTTACTTCATTAGTTAGCCAAAACATCTTGAGTTTACTACATTTCAGATGCCATTCTAAGTGCTGTGAAAATATTAACTTGTTTAATTTTTATTACACACCAGTGAGCAGGTACTATTTGTTTCAGCAGGTTTATGTACCAAATAATCCACTGTTATGGTTTGTGTCTAGATGTTCCCCCAAAGCCTTGTGAGCATTTAGGGTGCTGAGATTAAAGATGGTTGATTGCCTGATCAATCCTCTCATTGGATCAGCACCACCCGAGAAGTTTAGATAAGATAAAGTGGGCAGAGACAGGCTTGTTTCCCTTCTATTTTTGGTCTGTTGTCTTCCACAGCTGTGAACTGTTACCTGTCTGCCACATTGGAGCCAGCCAATGATGGACTGAAAACTCTACAAACTGTGAGAGCAATAAACCTTTTCCCCTTAAATTTTGCCTCAGCAATAAGACAAAAATAATGAGGAAAGAATTTGGTACCAGAGAAATGGGATCATTTCTGTAACTGGACCTGATCATGTGGTTCAAGAGTCTTTGGGAATTGTTTTGGGAGTTTGGAATGATTTGGAGATGCTGAGTGTAAAGGCAGAGCTGAAATGCCTAAGGCTGTTCTGTATGGGAGATTCTGGTCAGGATTCAGAAGACTAGAAGGCTGATAGAAATCCTTCCAGTAAAGACCAGGCTTGGGGGGTTTGTAGTAGGAAGAAGACTGCACTGGCTGTTGGACTCCAGATGATGTGTGTTATGGTTTGGCAGAAAGTTTGTCTGCATTTTGCTGTTATCCAGAGACTTTGTCTGAGACTAAGATTAAGGGTGGTAGATTCTTGAATCTGGCAGAAGAAATTTCAAGGCAGTCTAATAATGAGGCAGTAGCATGGCTACTTTTGAGACCTTTTAGCCAGATTTATGTTGAGAATAAAAAATAAAGAGACCAGCAGAGTGATGTAAGACATTGTGAGTTTGTCCAGAAAAGAAGCTCCAATAAAGCTGTGACTGGAAATCTAGAGCAGAAGATATCTTGATTGCTGAGAAGGAATAGGAAATTGGAAAGGATGGCCTGAGGGCATCATGAGAAGCAGCAGGAATCTACCCTCTGCCACCTCAAAATTGCAAAAGCTAAAAACTCAAGTTTGAGAAGAAAGCTGCAGAGCATCATGATCCATAATGGCAGCAGTCTAGAGAATTTGTTCCTCAGAATTGGAGTTGGAGTGCTCAGAGATCCAGGTACCCACCCCTATGACCAAGAGAGAGGAAAGCTTGGCTACTGCTCCAGCAGGTGGCAGACCTTAGCATCATTGGTGTGGCACTGGCTTGAGGCGCTTGCAGAGTGAAAGAGTTGTGGGTTCAGGAAGGCTTTGCTCCAGATTTCAGAAGACTTGGAAGGCCAGGCAGTGAGCCCCTGAGAGGGCAGTGTGTGGAGCTGACTGTGAAGCCAAAGGTTTGTGGAGGGAGACCTCCAAATTTTAGAGAAACCAGGAATGTGGATTGTCTGAGAAAAACTGCAAGGAGGGAGCAGAGCTGGCCCAAGAGAGAAGCCACAGCAGCTACAGCCACTGGCAGTGCTGCAAGGGCAGAGCCACCTAAGTCCTGTGGAGGACTCATCACAGATTGCCTTGGAGGCTGCACATGAAACTACAGGACATAATGTCTGCCCTGCTGGACTTTGGACTTGTTTTGGTCCCATCCCTTTGTATCCCCCTGTTTGTAACTTGGGATAACACAACATACGGTATTTTGCATCTGGCTTCTTTTGCTTTAGCCATGATGCTTTTGAAGTTCATCCATGCTGTTGCATGTTTCTATAGTTTTCCACTTTCTTTGATTGAGAAGTATGACAGCTCGTGGATGTCACACATGGTTATCCATCCGTTAGCTGATGCACATGCTCACTGTTTCCAGTTGGCCATTCCACGCAGCGCTGTTAGTGAGCATCAGCATGCCAGTCTGGACGTGGGTGTATGTCTGTATTCTTTCAGGTAGATATCAAGGAGTAGAACTGCTAGATCTAATAATAAGTTTGCTTAGCTTTTTAAAAAACCAACAAACTTTGCCAAAGTATGTGTTCAGGTTGGTTCTGTCCCCCACATCTCTGTTTCATTGATAGGAAAGTTATATAAGGTCCTAAAGCCTATAAGTGGTGGAGATGGGAACTGAACCTTTGCAATCCCAAACACCGCAGTGAGAACTCAAGACTAAACCTTGGTGACCATTTCCTTTGTTCGGAATTGTCTCAGTTTCCAAGAATAAACCTTATCTATTTTTCTCAACCTGACCTTGGTTTTAGAAGTGTTAGAGATTGTGTCATTTGGTTCTATCGATGGGGTTTGTGCCTAGAGGAATTTCTATGACTTAGTTTTTTGCTTTACTTTTAAGATCAGACTAAGCAAATTCCAGGCAACTCAAGTATTTTTATTTTTGTGCTTCTGTGAGAAAAATGAACGAACCTAGCAAGTATTTTCAGCTGGGATTTCCAAGCTCTCCAGTGATCAAACCTCTTTTCTTGGTCTGAGAAACAACCCCTTAGGACAAAATAACACTCTAGCTCCTGATTTGGTCTGGGCACCTGGTGGGTTTCTTTTTAACACAGCAGCAGAAAGCTGCCAGCACCATGCTGGTGGTGGCATGTGGGGTGACTGTCAGCAGCTTATGAGCCAACTGTGCAAAGGACCCTTTGCCTCTGGCTGCTGACTGCTTTCTTCTGATTTTAAAAGTCACCACAATCATCAGGCCCTTCTGGTTTCAAGATTTAATGCAGTTACCACACTCTGTGTCCTTCCTTCACTGAAGATTTTGAAAGGACGAGACAACTCCACTCTACATTCTGAAGAGACCAGTGAGAAGATTCATTTCCAGTGCTGTTGGTGAACAGGCACAGGACTGATGGATCTTGGGCACGACACTGCTTCGAGACAGGGCTACCTCAGAGAAGACCAGCGTAGCTAAGGCTAGAGCCAGGCTCGCCTGGGGCCTTTGAATCCTGGGAACCCAGTCTTAGGGTCTGGGTGTTTTCCATGGGTCATTGCTCTGGGAGTCTAACTTGCCACACATTCTAGAGGTCAGGTGGAGGCACAGGTGTGACTAACTGGGAGACCTTGCTCTATGACAGTGAAGTTGTCCGTGTTCTCTACCATAAAAAGGTCCCTCACTTAGCGTGGAGGTTACGTTCTAGACACCCCTGCGATAAGTGAAAATCAGCAAAGTAGTGACCTTATATTTATTTTAGTATTTATATATATTGTAAGGCTTTCTAAACCCTTCCCACACTCTTGTAAACCTTTCCCACACTTTTAAAAAACACTTCTAATGTTCTTAACCATTTTCTAAACTCATAAAACTATGTAATTTTAACAGCATATGTATAATGTATGGTACAATATGTATTCACTAAAGAAATACATATTGTGAATAGAGCATTTTATTTCAATTTAATATACTTTTAATGTTAGAATTAACATTTTAAATATATTTATATATATATATTTTAAAGGTTTTTAGGCAAGAATCATTAAAACCATAAATACTATGCCTATAAATACTGCTACCACAAAATCCCTTGATATAGTGAAAAATCCACAATAAATAATTCCTATTAATATTTTGAAAACCTGTGAAGCAGTGAGTCTGTGAAAGTTGAACCAGGAAATAGCAAGGGACTAGGAAATAGCAAGGGACAACTGTATTGTAAACTTCAGCAGGGTGAACACCGAGTGTGTGCGTGTGCGTGTGCATGTTTAACTTCTGGTATAGAGTTAGTCACTACCTTTATAGACACATCTTTTTTTTTTTTTTTTGGCCCAGCTCAGCCCTCCCTGAGGGTGGGACTGGTGCGGCAGGTGGTGCCGGGATTCGAATCGTAGTCCCTTGCGCCTCCCCAAGCTTGCCTAAGCTGGCGCTTTAGACTGCTGTGCTATCTCACCAGCCCCATATACACCCTTTTAAAACTGAGTTTTTAAAAACCTCAGTTTTCTCCTCACCCTGGATCCCCCATTCATACTGTGAGCAGCACCACCGCTGCCTCTGGCACTAAGGCCCAGCACAGCGAGGCACCTTCTGTTAACTCAGCTGACCCTTACAACGGCCCCTATCATGAATTCCTATCACTAGCTCTTTTTTTAAAAAAAATTTTATTTATTTATATGCGTGTGTGTATGTGTGTGTGTGTGGCCAGCTCAGCCCACCAGGGAGCGGGCTGGCTGGCATGTGGTGCTGGGGGATTGAACCGCGGTCCCTGTGCTTTGCTAAGCTTGTTCTAAGTAGGTGCTTTAGACTACTGAGCCATCTCACCAGCCCCACTAGCTCTTGTTTTTCAGACAAAATAAATTTATTTGTAGAGAGGTTTTGAGATTTGTCCAGGTGACAGAGCGAGTTGGTGGCAGAGCCAGGACAGAACTTCAGTAGCTTGGCTCGAGGAGCCCCTTTTTGACTTCTCTGTTACTTGAGGACACGGGTGCCACTATGTGTGTTGCTGAACACGTGCGCGGTTGTGGCGGATGATGACTGGGCGTGCACGCCACTTCCCAAGATGGACAGGGTTGCTCCATACGTGAGGGGAGTGCGCTGTGCTGCCGGCCTTGTTCTGCGTCCTGTAGTTTCTTCTCAACACTCTCCACTTTATCATGAGCACACCTGTTCACAGTTTTTTTGGTACTGGGAATCGAACTCAGGGCTTTGTGCTTGCCAGGCTGGCTCTTGTGCCGCTGAGCTATCTCCCTGACCCCGTTCAGTTTCTGACTGTGGTACAGTACTTCATCTGGGTCTTTACCACACCTTAGCAACCTGTTCTCGTTGGGCGTGGTTCAACTCACTAAGTAGGCAAACAGTGATACAGCTGAATTCTTATCTGTACCCTTTCATGAACCTGTGATAAGATTGCTCCTGGAAATGCACCCTGGAGGGGACCTCTGACCTCAAAGTGGACATGAGTGTTTGATTAGGTGTTGGGGAGCCACTATCTAGAATGATGGTACCATATGCCGTGCCTGCAGGGACACTTTGCTCCATGTTTCCTTTAACACTTGGTAGCATCAGGACACTCTGAGGAATGCAAAATGGTGCAGTAACTCCCCTTACCCATAGGGGATGCGGTCCAGGACCCCTCAGGGGGTAGCTGAAACTGCAGACAAAGCCGAACCTTAAGTGTGCTGCAGCTTCTTCCTATGCATGTACTGAGGATGAAGTTTAATTTATAAATTAGGCACAGTAAGATATGAACATCAATAACTAGGAACAAAATGAGAACAATGTAATAATACATCACAACAAAAGTTGCTGAATGTGGGCTCTTTCCCTTAAAATGTATTGTGATATTGTACTCTGTTCTCTGTGACCTGAAGTAATCAAAACTAGAAAGTGAAGCCTCTGGGATAGGTAAAAGATAGCGATTATGTACTGTTGTTGCTATTTATTTATTTATTTATTTATTGGATACAGGATCTCACTATGCAGTTCAGACTCAAAGTGATCCTCCTGTCTCAGCCTCCCCAGTGCTGGGATTACAGGCATGAGCCACCAAGCCCAGTTTTGGGGCTGATATAGTTCACCCAGTGTTCTGGGGCTGCAGTGGCATGTGGTGCTGGGGATTGAACCTGGGTCCTTGTGCTTACCAGGCAGGTGCTTAGACCGCTGAGCTATCTCCACAGCCCTGTTCTTGCTTAAATAGGCAGTGTTCACTTATAAGTTGGCGCAAACACCCCTCCTACTGTGTGCTGGCCAGCTGGGCTTCCTCTGCCTATTTGCACTGTGTGTGTGTACATTGCATGCGTGCACACTGTGTGTATACGTGTGTCAGTGCTCCTCACAGGTTCTCGCTGGTGGGCCCTGGTAGCTGTTAGACATTGCCATTGTTCCCATCTGGCTGCCATCTGTGCCTTTTACTGAACAGAAACCCAATAATCTCTCTGAACGACTAATTGGAAGACAACAATATGCAATGTAACAACCATTGTTGAATTCCTATCCCATTGTTTAGTGAAATTCTGTATTGTTTCTAATATTTTTTACTATTTTTTCCTCTTAAAAAAGAAAATTAAAAAAAAAGAAATTGAGTAATTAAATAATCTTTGCCTTATCATTTGAGCTTTTGGAATTTTGTTTAATAACCTATTTCCTACCTTTTGGTCACAAAGATATTCTATTCCATCTTCTTTTAGTTTTACAGCTTTATTCCATACATTCAAATCTTTTCTCCATTTAAGTTCAACTTTATAAAAATAAAAGAATGAGCCCTGGAGACAGCTCAGCAGCTTAAGTGCCTGCCTGGCAAAGCTAGGGTCCAGTATTTTTGGGCTGGGGAGATAGCTGGGCAGCCCAAGTGCCTGCCTGGCAAGCACAGGGTCCTGAGTTAGATCCCTGGTACTGCATGCCATGTCAGCCCCAGAACCAAGCATGGTGGTGCACGCCTGTAATCCCAGCACTGGGGAGCTGAAACAGGAGGACCACTATGAGTCCATGCTGTGTAGCGAGACTATATATATATATGTATATCATATGATCCAACTTTTTCACTCTTCAGATAGTGAGCTTCATGCCCAGTTACATTTGATAATCTGTGTCTTGCTCACTTATACACAGCTCATTTTTACTATCTCTGTTTTGTTTTTATTTTTGTTTTGAGACAAGGTCTAGTTATATAGCCCAGCCTGGCCTTGAACTTGGAATCTTCCTGCCTCAGCCTCCTAAGTGGCCATTGCCTTTAGTCACTGTAATCGTATCTTAAATTCCTGTGATAAATAAGTTTGCTTGTTCAATCAAGTACCTGTTGTCTTAGTTTATAAGTTAGTGTGCTTTAGTATCCACTAGTGATGTTTCTATTCAAAAGCTCATATTTTTCTAGGTAATTTTAGAGCAGGTTTCAGGTTGTTGGACTTAATCAACATATAAATATTTCTGGAAATTCTCGCGATCTAATATGGCTGGGGCCGGTTAACCGTTTGGGCTGCGGTCGCAAAGAGAAGGCAGGCTTTCCATGCTTTCGCCGTCATCCTCTCAATGATGGCATTTTTGTCACGGTTCTGCAATTTGCCAATTTGCAGGAACTCGGGCTATTTATCTCATTCTCAGCGCACACTCCTGTGCCTGCACAAGTGTAGGTTCGCAGCACTCTCAACCAGCTCCACGCCAGTGGGGAAGCCGAAAACAGAGCCTGTGGAAAATGAAGCTGTTGCCCCAGAGTTCACCAACCGAAACCCTCGGAATCTGGAGCTGTTAGGTGTAGCCAGGAAAGAGCGAGGTTGGGGGACCGTGTGGCTGTCCCGAGAATTCTGGCACAGGTTGCGAGTTATAAGGACTCGGCATCACGTGGAAGCCCTTGTGGAGCACTGGAATGGCTGGGTTGTGGTGTCAGTATCTACTCGTGAGTGGGCTATTAGAAAGCACCTTTATAGAACCAGAAACGTGGTAGCTTGTGAGAGTATAGGACGAGTGCTGGCACAGCGATGCTTAGAAGCAGGAATCAACTTCATGGTCTTCCAGCCAACGCCTTGGGAAGCAGCAGCAGATTCGAGAAAGCGTCTGCACAGTGCCATGACAGAGGGTGGTGTGGTGCTTCGGGAACCTCAGAGAGTCTATGAATGAAATGGAGGTATTAATTGTGTAAATACAAAATTGTTAGCTACTTATGACCATCGAAAGAAAGCTTCTGGAAGAAAAAGCCTGGAAGTTTCCTAGCAATAATGTGGAAGTGGGCTGGGGAGATGGCTCAATGGAATAAGCGCTTCCCTGGCAAGCACAAGGGCCTGAGTTCAATCCCTGGTTCTGCCAAAACCATAAATAAATAATGTAACAGTGGATCATTTGTAGTTAGGTTTGGGGTGTGTGTGTGTGCCTGTAAAGTTTTGTTTTTTTAATTTAAATTCTTCCTCATTTTTAGTTATGAAAGCTATATCTAAGGAAAGCATAATCATTTGTAACTTTTGAAGGACCAAATTTGTAAATTAACAAAATAAAGGCACAGTAACTTCTGTTTATATGAAAAAAATATTTCTGGAAAGATCTAATATATTTGCTGCTGAGTAAATCTTTGCTTTGATACGGTTACTGCCTGTAGCGCCTCTGTGAGACGGCGTCTCTGTCTCTGATGCTGTACCTCACGCATGCAGTTGCACAACAAAGTGAACTATTGTTATGATCACTGTTCAGTGGCACATATTGTCCAGCATGACAGTGGAGGTCTGAAGCCGTCTGTTCTTCAGGAAGCGGAGGCCAGAGTTGAGCTCTTCAGGAAGAAATGCAGCGCTGGTCGGTCTTCTTACCCTAATTAGTGGAGAGTAGCGGTTCTTCATTCTGCATACCTCCTGCATAGCACTTCAGAAGAAAAAACATGAAAAATTTTATAGGGAAAATTTTACAGAGGGGAAAAATGCCAGTGCATTTACATAATCAAGTCATGTTTTAATATTGAATTGCAAAATCTCCTGGAAGAGAAAGTAGGAGGAACTCTTGAAGACATAGGGGTAGGCAAAGAGTTCATGGACAGAAATCAAATCGCACGGGTAACATTTGAGAG
>NW_004524603.1:12455708-12456575 GCF_000260255.1 Octodon degus
TAGTTACATTCTCTTAATGAATAGAATGATTTGTTCTAATGGTGTTTGTAAATAGGATCTCAAGTCCGCATGTTGTACAGCAATTAACCACTAAGAAGAATATATGCAGTGTGTTAGTTATTGAAACTGTACTACCGATTTGATTTGAAACTGTCTCCTTGCTATCTGTTTATCAATAAAATTATGGAAAAAAAAGAAAAAAAGAAAAAAAAGGAAAAAAAATATTGAATTGCAACTATTTCTACAGAAAGGGTTTGTGCTGCAGGAATGAGGACATTGCCATCTAGCGGCCATAAATCCAAACACCAACATTGGCGTAAGGAGCAGGACTTCTCAGGACTATGTTAGACAGTATCTTATTAGCAATCACCCTGTAAAACGTTGGTATTGCTGTTAATTTAGATGAGGAAACCGAGGGTTAGCGGAGCCAAGCAACTTGCCCGGGTCACAGAGCGGATGCGGTGTTGAAATCTGAACCCTGTGGCTACAGGATGGAGGATGTGGAAGGTTTCCGCTGTTGGGCCCGCAGGGCAGAGCGCTGTGCTCACCGCAGGGCGCGGACCTCGCGTGCTCTGCCGGCTCCACATTCGGTGCCCTCGCGTCCCTGGTGCGAACTCTATCGTGGCGGGAGTAACTGCGCCACAGAAATCACAAAACTCCATACGTTCTGCACCCCCAAACTAAAGCAAGCTGGGATCATAAGGGATCGCGAGGCAACGAACACCCTGGCAGCGGATGTGCTTTGAAGAAGGAGCGCTGGAGGGACGTGCAGAGAGATGCAGAGCTGTTTCTTCAGGGGCCCTATGGAAGGAGGGGGAGAAGAGAGGCGAGGGTGCGTGCGCGGAGAGCAGGGCGGGATGCCCTCTG
>NW_004524603.1:12456675-12462257 GCF_000260255.1 Octodon degus
CATATTTATTTATTTACTTATTTTTGAGAAAGGGCTTTGCTATGCACTACAGGCTGGCTTTGAATTCACTTTGTAGTCCAGGCTGGCCTTGAGCTTGCAGCGAACTTCCTGCCTCAGCCTTCTGAGTGCTGAGATTACAGGCATGCACCACCATGCCCAGCCCAAATGATGCTTATTTATCTATTTCTGTGTTTGGTACAGAGTCTACAGGGTTTTGCCACACTGATTGGATTCACAGTGATCCTCTTGTTTTCAGCCTCCCAAGCGCTGGGATTACCGGCGTGCACTAACTACCACGCTGTCTCAGCGTGCCTCGGGGGGAAGGGCCAGCCTGGCACCAAAAGTTTCATATTTAAGATATCATTAAATTTGAGTTAGAGGAAGGCAGTACCTAGATCTTGGCCAGAAGCAAGGTATGCATCTTGGCGTCAGATAGCAAGTGTTAGAAAAATGGGTCTGAGGGTGAAACGGGAACTTTAAGAGGAACCAAAACTTTAGCTGAAATGAAAGGAACCTGGCAAATGTTTTGAGCAAGAGCTATTAGAAATAGTGAAACATGTAATAGCTCTTCTAAGAAAAGCCTTCAGTGGTCAGTATTGACAAAATGTTGAGAGGCATTATTTGCCTGAATAACGCATTGAATAACGGATATGTAGGGACCATGTATTATTTCTTCTATTTTTTTCTTTTATGTATTTAGTACAAGGTTTACAATGTTTCACTACATAGATCAGAGTAGTAGTGAGCCTCCTGTTTCCAGCCTCCCAAGAGCTGGGATTACAGATGCGAGCCACCACGCCCAGTCTCAATCGCCATCGCAGCGCACTCCAGGATCGGACTCCTGGCCCTTGTGTCTGTCCAAGCAGGTGCCTTAATCTGCTGAGATACCTGGCCTTCCCTTCTTCTATTTTTGTACATGTTTGAAAGCCTCCAAAATTAAGATTAAAAAGGGAGCAATCCACCAGGCTCCTTGAACGATTATATTTAGTAGAGTATATGCAACACAGCATCAAGAACCACGAGCAAAAGTTACATGTGAGGTGTGCGGTGCAGGGCTTTGCAAGGTGGAGGGAAAGTCTAGCTGGAATGGGAGGCCACTGGAAGATTTTTAAGCAGTTGGCCTCTGAGTGGGTTTGTGACCGTGCATGTGAGGATCAGGGCCTGAGTGCGTGCAAGTGTGAAGCCCAGGTGTGTGTGTGCACACGAGTCCTGCTCGTGGAGGAATAGAGCTGCAGTGAGCATCAAGGTCGTGCTTTAAGTCTGAATATAGCTTTGGTCATTTGGGCAGTGCCAGGGCAGCTGATTGCACCACGCTGTGTAGGACGGAGGGGTCTCCTGGGTGTGGAGCGTGCAGGTCTAAAGTCTGAGCAGTCCAGCACCTTACTGACAGTAATGGATGAAGGGTACAGATTGACTTCTGTGCTTGCAGGATACTTCATGGATAAAGACATAGAGGGAAACCAGACAGCTGAATAGATAGGAAACCATGGACAAAGAAACTAGTAACAGAGTCGCTCAACAGGATTCCTCCCCAGAGGATCAGGGGAGGTGGACACTCAGGCCACTGAGTTGGACTTTTAAAATAACTTCCACTCAGACTAGAACTTACCAGACATATCTTATTGTTGTGTAATGTTTGAAAGCAAAAAAAAAAATGTGCTTTCAGTTCTGATTAATATTTTCAGTTCCTAAACTAGAAATTAAATCCATATTTTTGGATATTACTATATAGGCATAGGAATTGCCTAAATAATGCATGATGTAATGGAAATTTTAAAAATTAAAATCAACTAATAGTCAGACACCGTATTAGGACAAAGTGAGAGCATACAGTGCACCATACAGCTCGTCTGTCAGAGTCTCTCAGCCTTGACTGACGACCCCAGAGCCAACCCGGCCCAGCTTGGTCTGACGGCACCAGCTGTGCAGCCTGAACGCTCACCCACCCCTCAGCACACCCTGTTGGCTAACTCTTCTCAAGGACTTTCTCCCTAGAAATGAGAGATGACCCACATTACCCAGGAGAAATTCACACTTTCAAGCTCCTATAATACCTACTTGCAAAGCTGTATGAACTAAGCCCAAAACTAGCTCTGGGCTGATGCATTGGGAGCGATCCCCCATCAGCCCACTGGCATAATAAAGTCAGTTGCCTTTCAACTCCTTGGTGCAGAGCATTTTGCATTTGGCTTGGTATCATCTCCACAATAATGAGTGGTAAAACACAAAGGCTAAGGCATTTTAACTGTAAAATTTTGATACGTTAAAGAATTTGTGTGTGTGTGTGTGTGTGTGTGTGTGTGTGTGTGTGTGTAGGGTCTCACTATGCAGCTCTAACTCATAGTGATACTCCTGTTTTCACCCTCCCCAGCACTGGGATTATAGGCATGTGCTACCATGCCCAGACTCAGTAGCAGGCTCAGAATACCTGGAGCATGGCCGGCATGGGATGTGGTGCCAGGGATTGAACCCTGGTCCCTGAGCTTTCCTAAGCAGTCTCAGTCCACTGAGCTATGTTGCTGGCCCTGATAAATTAAAGAATTTAAATCCATTTTCTACAGTGATTGGAGACATTTAGCTTTTATTGTATTATAAGGTCAAACAAATCTTGGTCAAAACATAAAATATTAGCATATAGCTGACAATATATTCCCAAGCAAATAATTTTGACCTACTTTCTTGTATTAGTACTTACTAGAGAAACAGATTTAACACAAGATATATGAAGATATAAGGATTTACAAGACTGGTTTATAGTGGCTGCCTACAGGGTCAGGTATAGAGGAGGGCACAAGGGCCATCTGTGTGCTGGAGATCACAAGGATCAAGTGGAGACCACAGCAGGGTCCTGTGTGAGTCCCTAGCAGGAGGTCAAATGGGCTGTGCTGAAAGGCTAAAGGGTCTGCATCATAAGACAGAAGGACCTGTGCATCAATTTCGAAGGATCTGCAAATGAACCTGTACCAGGAAGTGGAAGAGTCTGCACTGGAAGGCTAAAGGGTATGCACCAGAAGGCAGAAGGGCCTGCACCAGAAAGCAGAAGGGTCCGCACTGGAAGGCCAAAGGGTCTGCACCAGAAAGCCAAAGGATCTAGAGTGGAAGGATGAAGGGGCTGCACTGGAAGTCCGAAGGTGGATGCTGGAGGTGGAGAGTCTGAGCTAAAAGCCGGGAGACCATGTCCAAGGTGAAGGTGAAGACTTGAGCTCCTCAGCCTTCCTCCATCTTTTCCCTTTTAGGCCATTCAGATATAAGCCTACCCAGGGTAGGTCTTCTGTGTTCAGAAAATCTGCTCAGCCACACCTGGAACTGTGCTGATCCAATTTGGCGGGGTGTTTCTCACTCAAGTTGATATAGTCCATTAACTCTCATGTTTCTTGTCTTGCTACTTGGGATTAAGTCATTGGTTTTCCTTCCCATTTGCTACTCTGCAGTATGATTTAGGTCCTGAGCTAAGGCTATGGGGAACAGAAAGATGATGTTCCCCATAGGTCCTGAGCTAAGGCTATGGGGAACAGAAAGATGGTCTTCCAGGGAGATAATCAATATTCTTCTGTCAGAGGCTGTCTGAGCAGATCCCTGGCTGTATTTTGTCTCCTGTTTGCAAATTGAGTTTATTCATGCAAGTTGTTTGGGCACTGATTTCCTGGAAGGTTTCTTGAAGGCCTTCTTGAAGGCACTGCCATCAGAGACCCACGAAGCCACATGGCTTTTCCTTTCTTGAGCTGGAATCACTTTATTGCATGCTCACTCTCCCCTCCATCAACTCCCTGTTGCTGTCTCTGCAGTCACAGGGCAGAGAAACGCTCCTTCTGCACTGCCTCTGGTGCCGTTGGTGGTTAGAGCTGCTTAGTGGTGCAGCCACCCTGACAGGTTCCCAGCCAGCATGGGGGCTGGAGAGAGAAGTGGAGCCATGGCTCCAATTTTAGCATTGAATACAGAACCCCACACCCCTGGGGATCCCCCTGGCAGATACTCTCTTTTTCCCAAGATCCAGATTATGGCTGTGGAGGAAATTTGGAGGAACACTGCTGATCCTTGTCCAGACAAGACCTCCAGGTGACCAGTCTGGCTTTTTTTTAGGGTACTTTCTGGTCCCCAAAGGCAGTAGTATTCTTGCTGCATTTCTGAGTGGAGTGTGAGCATTGGGCCCAGTCACACTGGGATGTAAGTGGAGAGATGAGGCCTGCAGGGTCCCTGGTCTTTCCCAGGAGTTACGTTGACACCTACTCCCTTCTGGATGTATCATTATTCATTCCAGCTACACCCAGGGCCACAAGATAGAGTATGCCTTCCCCCATTCATATTTTTTAAAAAGTGTATTTGTTACAGGGTTTCACTGTACAGCTCAGACTGGTAGTGATCATCCTGTTCTCAGCCTCCCAAGGACTGGGATTACAGGTGTGTACCACCAGCCCAGTCTTGGTGCCTTGTTCAGTGAGCCCAGGGGTGGGACTGGTGTGATATGTGGTGCCAGGGATTGAACCCTGGTCCCCGTGCTTGCCTAAGCAGGTGCTTAGTCCACTGAGCTATCTCGCCAGCCCTCCCCCATTCATTTGAGTAACACTCAGGTTCATTTGTCTTCTCTGAAGGCCCAGGCAGGAGATGCAAAGGCCGGCTCTCTCCAGGAAAAGCTGAGTGTAAGAAGACCCTTCCCATTTTGCATCTTCTGTTTTGATGAGACTCTGTGCAGGGGCCCAGTGGAAATTTCTTTTCTTCTCAATCTCAATCTCTTCTTACTGGCTTGGCAACTCTGTTCTGAGTTCTCTACTCTGTGGTGAAGGAGCTAAAAGAGGGAGACTAGATCAAAAAAGAAATGCTGGGAGGTTAGAAGTTTTAACTGTGAGCATCTGAGTTTCAGACACATCTCTGACTTGGCAGGACCCAGTGCCATTCCCATTGAACCAGTCATTTTTTCCTTGGCTGCATGCTCCTGGAGGGCAAAAATTTTATTGGCATAATCTTTGAGTTAATGAGTATGTTTGAAATGTATTAATATACACTCATTTATATGGAAGCTTGTAATTTATTATCCACTTATTGTTATTTCCTTTAAACTTCACGGCCACTCTGTGAAGTAGATGTCATGATTACCTTTGTTTTCCAGGAGGAAGTTCAGAGAGGTTTAGTGATTTCCTCAGGATTCCCAAAGTGAGGGCTCAAATCTTATTGACACCAAATGTAAGACCCCCTCAATGGTTCACACCGACTTAGAACATTTCACATCCTCCTACAACACCCACATGTTAGCCATCTAAGAACACAGAATCATACCCATAACCATGCTGGGTGGGGTTCGCCAGAGCAGCTCTGATCTTCCTGTGTGCTCGAGGCTCCTGCAGGCAGCCGTTTCCCACTGTGTACTCATGCTTATTGGCTTAGTGGCTATTGTGACCTTAGCAGGAATTATATTTTTATTTGCTTTTATGGAAAACTTATAGTTGTGTTTTCAAGATTGCAAAAGGTGGAGAAAAGCTGGAGAAACAAAGTGACAAAATATTGGGAAAGCTGAAATGTTAAAAACACAGCAAAAGTTGTCATGCCTACCCATGGTTCATGGTTCATAGTGAAATGCAACTAGGGAC
>NW_004524603.1:12462357-12473047 GCF_000260255.1 Octodon degus
TCTCTCTCTCTCTCTCTCTCTCTCTCTCTCTCTCTCTCTCTCTCTCTCTCTAGGAACTTAGACTGCTTCTTCTGCATTCTTAAGTGACTGAAAAAAGTGAAGGCAAAAGTCATATTTTATGACACAAGAAAATGATATCAAATTCCAATGTTAGTCTCCATAATAACATTTTCTTGGAGCACAACTGTGACCTTTCATGTATACATTGTCTCCGGTGGCTTTTGTGTTATAGAAGTAGAGGTGAATACTTGTGGCAGGGACTTTATGTTTCCTGCAAAAGAATACTGACTAGCTGGTCCTTGACAGAAAACACTTGCTGATCCCTAATAGAATGCTCTGTTTTGGTGAAGGCAGCACTTAAAGCAGAGTGCTTGCTGTTTGACTTTTGGATGTTGCCAAGTGGGTTAGAGGACTGAAGGCTTTCTCTTTTCACCTTTGCTCAGGCAGATGAGGTACCGCTGATGCTGCATCTGTGTTCTGCCACCTTGTCTATGTGCAGCTGGCCCGGTCTAGGTGGGCTCTGAGCTTTCCAGAAGTGGCCATGGTTGGAACATCCTCGCATCGGATAGCCAACCTCCCAGCCTCCCAGCCTCCATTTGCTTCTCTTTAGAATGAGAAGACTTACATTTATCAGCAACCTACTCTGGACCACACATTGTTCATCCAACACCAGCTCACTCATCTCATACAATGGATGAACCTAAGAGGTGGATGTTAGATTGTGATAATAACTTCCAGAACCTGCCCAGGTTCCATCTCAGGAAATAGCAGAGCCAGGACTCTCGCTGTTTGTGGACTCCAGAGATGGCATAGAGGTGGGGGTGGGGCAGCTCCTGAGGAGCCCCTGAGGTTTTCCCAGTCCCCTTTCACCTTGGCAGTCTTCACTGGGCCCCTGCTCACTGTCCAGCCACACCAAACTAAGGAGCTTCTTGATTTTTTTCCCTTTGGATTGTCTTTAAAGCCACTTTCCTTTTTCCCCCTCTTTCTGATGAACTGAGAGATGAGACACACATAAGATGATTTATTTAAAAAAGTGAAAATCTAATGAGAGATAGAGCATTAAAAGAAAAAAACCTGTCCCCCAAGGAAGTTGGTTGACAGTCGAGCATCTGGACAGTGTTCCACCCTGAGCTGGAAGTGTCCCAGCTAGAGGTGGTCCTTTCGGGGGCTACACTGGGAAGACTACCAGTTTCTGTGCATTAGCCGGAATCCCCAAGCACCTGGGCCCTGTCTGTGGCGAGCTTCTCTGAGTGGAGACTGACTGAGACTGACTTCCGCACTCAACACCTCACACCTTCCCGTTCAGTTTCTTCCGCTCTGGCGCCTTACCCTACATCCTTTCTGCCATCTCTGCCATTTCCTGTCCAGCCCTATCTCCCCTGGGCCACCAGGGTGCGTCTAACATCTTTCATCTATAGCAACATCGGTCAGTGTGAAGGGTCTCCTCTTCCCAGGACACCTGAGAGGAGCCTTTCCTGACAATTGTCTCCCTTGAATCAACTGCCTTCTCCTTGGCTTGGAAAAGAGTCCAGCAAGCTCCTGCAGCCTTGAAGTATTGAGGGCTGAGCTCCTCAGACTGTCTTCCTCTTGCACACACAAACCAGTCTTCCTGAATGTGTAAGCAATTTCTACTCCCACCAAGTCTCCCCTAAAGATCCTACTTTTTTTTTTTTTTTCCAGAAAAGGGGTCTCACTATATTGCCCAGGCTGGAGTACAGTGGCTATTCACAGGGGTGATCCCACTACTGATCAGCACGGGAGTTTTGACCAGCTCTGTTTCCGACCTGGGCCGGTTCACCCCTCCTTAGGCAACCTGGTGGTCCCCCACTCCCGGGAGGTCACCATATTGATGCCGAACTTAGTGCGGACACCCGATCGGCATAGTGCACTGCAGCCCAGAACTCCTGGACTCAAGTGATCCTCCCACCTCAGCCTCCTGAGTAGCTGGGACTACAGGTGCGCACCACCATGCCCGGCAAGATCCTACCTCTTGCCAGAGAAGATGAAGAAACTGAGTCAGATGGGAAAGGTCCTTGTCTCCGTGTCTCTGTTTCACTCTTTTCCTATGGTGGGCCTGACTCCTGCCTTGCTTTCCACTTCCCTCTCCTGGTGTAAGACTCGTCTCAGCTGGGTTGAGTTGAGCATGTGCGAGAATTCCCTGGGGGAGAATTCCAGTGTCCTCCAGACTGGAATCGCTCAGCAACGAAGTACCCCTAAGCTCTTCCATGTGGTTGAGTAAAACCCAGAATGAGCGTGTGGGCAAAGGAAGCCATACCCCCTCCGCTGGGGAGGAAGACAAGAGGGGACTGCCAGGTGGCTCCAACCAGGATGTTGGGACAACAGCAAGTCAGGCTTTGCTTTTAGTTATAGACTTTCTTCCAGCAAAATCTAATTTTTGTCTTAAGCTTTGGATTTTCTGTCTAAAAAGAACTAATTTGAAGACCCTGTACATTGGCCCTTTCTGGATGTTTAGCTGGGCTTTATGTAAAGAAAGTGAATTAAGGGAAGAAAGAGATACGGAGAGAACTTTATTTGGTTGGAGGCAGAGTGAGACAAAATATCAATAAGGATGTCACTTTCCTGAAAGCTCACTTCTGTTAAGCTCCAGCAAATGATGGAACGATTATTTCTTCATCATAAATCTGGGGATGGATTATCCATGTTGTCTTGGAACCAAATTGTTCACACACAGATGCATTGTTTATATCCAATTAATGGCAACTTTAAATACATTTTTAAAATTTTTCTGTGTGATGTGTTAGAATACACTTAGTGAGTGTGCTTGCCTGCTGATTGGCATTTTTTATTTGGGAAAAATATATACTTCTCTATTATGTTTTTTGTGTGTGCAGGGTTTCACTACACAGCTTGGATTTGTGGTGATCTTGCTGTTTTCAGCCTCCCCAGCACTGGGATTACAGGTGTGCACCACCATGCCCAGTCTCGGTGTGCCCTGGGATGAGGCTGGCATGGCATGTGGTGCTGGGAATCAAACCCCTGTCCCTGTGCTTGTTTAAGCAGGTGCTTAGTTCGCTGAGCTATCTCAGTGGTAGTTTGGTGTGTAGGTGAGGGTGTGCATGTGCATGCACATGTGTGTGTGTTTTTACAGTGTATTAATACATAGAACTCTCTCTGAAATACAGAAATATCTCATTTCACCAATGCATCTGTGTGTGAACAATTTGGTTCACAAGCAGGACTGTTCAGCAAAACTTCACTTCTTTTTGTGAGTGCCACATCGCAGGATGAGCATGACTGTGGCCACCTCCCCTGGACCATGTTCCCCAGCAGGATGGAGCGAGTCAGGTCAGTGAACTGAGCTAGGTGCTCAGGAGCCAGGAACACAAGGTTAAGTCCCTGCTACCAGTCTCACACCTTTATTGGAGGGCTACTCAAGCTTGTGATGATCAGCAGCATTCTTTTTACACCTGATTGAATAATTACAATTTTAAAAATGCCTACGTAAAGAAAAACTGACATTTCTCCTTGTCCAGCACAAGCTGTCCCAGGGGGAGGTGCCTTGTTTGGTGAATGACCTATTGTGACAGTGGTAACAATGCCTTCCTGACAAGGAATGTTTTCTTTCTCAAACAGCCACTCCCTGGTGACCTGTCCTGGCCGTTCTTTTGTCCAAATGGCCCAGAACTGGTAGAGCTGGAGGCACAGGTGCTGATTGCTTTGCCACAGACCTGGCACTAAGAAAAATAAAAAAAAAAGGCCTCCCTTGCTCTGGCCTCTTTCTGCTTTCTGTTCATTTCACTCCTTTTCCTTTATTCTTCTTTTCCTCTCTTCCCATTTTACCTTCTCCCACTTGGAAAATAAGACATTCAAGGTGGGCACTGGTGGCTCATGCTTGCAATTCCAGCACTCTGAGAAACTGAGATAGGAGAATTACAAGTAATGCCTTGCTTGGTTAACTTAGGGACCTAGCAAGATCCTGTCTCAAAATGAAAACATAAGAAAAGGTCTGAGGAAGTAACCCTGTGCAAAAGCCCCAGGTCAGTTGTTCTGTAGCCCTGAACAACAAAGAAAACAAATTAGACCAAATCAAGCTAAACTAAAACAACCGCAGTGGTGGCAGCGACAACAACAACAAAAGCCATTAGGCTGACCATCTACCTGCGCTGTTCTACTTCATCTTTCCTGAAGGATGACCTCCTGCATTGCTGGTCTTTGTCTACACATTCGCTTTCTAGTCACCATGCCTGGAAAGCCCTGGAATCTGGGTGCTGTCCTCCCAGTCCCGTCAGTGCACAGGGCCTCTGCCCTCCTCATCCCATGCAAAGCTGTTCTCCAAGCTTCACTTTCCATGGGATACCTGCAGCACTTGATTGTGCTGGCAGCCTTTCCTTCTAGAATTCTTTCCAATTGTAGGCATTCTGGTTTTCTTTCTCCCTCCTGGCCTGCATGCTGTCTCTTCATGGGCCTTCCTGCCTCTAACTCGGGTAGGGTAGATGACTGTATCTTTTTTGTTTGTTTGTTTGTTTTTACTCAGACCAAGATAACCTTGAGAATTAAATGGTTCTCAGTGGGCAACAGATATTGAGCAAACCTTGTCATAGGCAAGTTGAGATCTAGTCACCTCCTTAAGGCTCAGGGTAAAGGGAGGGTAGGCAACAGCCTAGGAACAATATCAATGCATCTGGATCAAGGAGCTTTTCTAAGTCCTTCTTCAAGTTTATTAGCTATTGTTGCTTCAAATTGGAACTGAAAGATTTGACTTCACAGTCATGAACTAATTCAGTAATCTGAGAAGAAATATCAGAGCAGATTTGCTGATGAACAGAATGGGTGAAGGGAGATTCAGGAGAGGAAAAGGCAGAGTGGTTGGGCCTGAGCTTGGGTATCTCTTGGTTTTCACTCAGTGAATTTATCCTCTGAGATAAAGCAGAACTCTGTGCTGATAGCGCTTCCAGGTTCTCCTCAGCCCAGGATTACACAGGATGAGCTGCACTGAGTGGCTGGTTGGGTAGGCCGCCATGATAAATCTGCACACAATGTCCCAGGGGCTGTATATGTCAAAGATGCTGGCTATGTTTATAAATATAGCCAGTGCATTGATTACATAGAGGATGAGAAACCAGCTAGTGGATTTGATGGCTCCCCAGTGAGCCTCCATGCTGGGGTCCCTGGAGCCCGTGGCACCGCTCTTCATGTGCAAGGTGTGTCTCTTGAGAGAGAGGATCAGCAGTGTGGCCGCTGTGAGGAACAGGAGCAGAGGAATGCAGATCCCCAGGTAGTAGAAGAAGCTCAGGTTGACCACATTGGTCTCCGTGATGATGTTCGTCACAGTGGTGTTGGCGGAAGTGACGGGAATGGAGCTGTTCACATACGTGTTGAAGGTGTTTATAAAAAAAAGAGAGCACATGCCTGAGGAAACCAGCAGTGACAGGCACACGAGCCGTGGCATCAACACCCCAATGTTCTTCTTCAGCATCAAGAACAAAGGCTGGGCAAAGCTGGCAATCTTAAGACAGTAGAAGACATTGAGCCATGCCGCAAGCCAGAGGTTGGCATAGTTCAGAAACAAAAGTGTGATTCTGAAGAACTGGTCCAATGACTTTCGGTAATAAACGTCTTGGAAGGACTGTCTGAACATAAAAGTCACCATCAACCAAATCTGTAGTGCAAGCCTGGAAGAGCTCAGCATCAGCATAAGGCCATCGGCAGTGGGGAGCCTTTTGTTCCTGACCCATTCAGCCCCATAGACAGCTGCAATGAAGCCATTCCCAAGTATACCACTTACGCATTCTGTGCCGAAGACCACCAACGTGAAGGTGACTCTAAAGGCAGTAGGGTCTTGTGCAGTGGCATCTCGTTGCACTACGGCCATTCTTTCTTCCTAACTTTCAGGTCTCTACCTCAGGAACTGGTGCCTGCTGTGCGATCCTCTGGCCTTCACTCAGTGATACTGTACTTTTCCCTTTAGTTAATGGTTATTTCTAAGTTTCCTTCATTTGTTTGTTACATGACAGGTTGAGACCTGGCATGCAAATAATGACTGGGTCTGGTTACTGCTCTGTCTCAGTTTTTCATAAAGGCTCATATGTTTTGGAAGCTCATTGGATTGAACACCTCATAAGACCCATCTGACTTGGTAAGTTATGAAATCTCATACTGTGTCTCTTATTTGCTTTCTTCTGCTTCTTTTCTTATCTCTTGTTTGGGACAGGCTTTTATTCCTATAGTTACCTTGTATGTGAAAAACAAATCCCCAGGATCTCTGGTGTGAACATTTTTTTTTTAACTCAGAACCAAATTTCTTTCATAAAGGCCAGCTAATATAATATCTGCAAACACGGAAAATTGGGTTCGATTCGAATAAGTTGAAGGCAAGAAAGCCAGTTTTCGTTTTGTGTGTGTGTCACCAGTTAAAACTCAGTGACCCCCACATGGCTACTTGAGTCTGGAAACAGGTAGACTTGGCCTGGGAGAGCTTCAGTGTGTTCTGAACATGAACTTGGAGTTGGGATATGTGATGAAATACTACAATTTGGGATTGGACTTCCTGCTTCTCAGCTCTAGTGAATGAGTGTGAATTCTGCAGTGTTTTAAAAATATATAGAAATTTTCAGGATTCGCTCCAAATCTCCTAAATCAGAGCCTGGAATAAGACTCAGGTATACTATGTTTTTTAGAAAGCTAAATGGTCATTTTGGCTATAGTGAGGCTGGAGAACAAAAGCCTTAGGTGGATGCTGTGAGCCATGGGCCACATTTGGCCTGCAGTTGTATTTTATCTTGCATTGTTTGATGTTGGACAGCTTTCATCTGTCATTGGTCAACTTTTTTTGTTGTTTTATTGGCCAGTATTTAGGTTTAGGAGATTGTATACATGTATATACACACACAATCTGTCTTTGGAAAATTAGATTTGACAATATTTGGTCTGCTGATGAACTGGCTGAAGCTGGGTACTGGCTGCTTATTTTGAATAAGACGTGCAACTTTTAAATTTGTTAATTATATATTCCAATTTTTAAGGCTTTTTTCACTCTTAGGTTTGGTGCTGGCTTCCATTTACTTCTGTGCTTGTCCTTCTATATTGTTGATAATGTAAATGGAAAGATGATAAAATATATTTCTTGGGCCAGCTAAATAGCTCAGTGGATTGAAGTGCCTGCAAGCAGGTGCAGGTGCCGGGGGTTTGATCCTTGGGCCTGCTGTGCTGGCTCTGCCCATGGGGTGCACTGAGATGGCAATTGAGGCTGGGCGTGGTGGCACATGCTTGTAATTCCAGCTCTTGGGAGACTGTAAACAGGCAGATCACTATCAGTCTGATCTAGTAGTGAGACCCTGAACACCCTGTAGACTCTTCCCCCCAAAAATGTATTTCTCTACCTCTAAATTAATTTTATTCAAAATACTGAAATCAAAAACTTACACAGCTATATAATATGAATACATCTACCAGTGCGTTACTTGTATAAAATAGCATCAGACCAAGCAATGTGTTGGAAAATTGGGAAACTATTGTGCAGAGAAATAAAAACTCACCTCAGTTGTATAAAAATGATCATAGTAGTTTTACTCATTGTAGACAGAAACTGGAAGCAAGAGCCATGACGAAGCTTTATGCTTCCTATGAGAGAATCTCTAACATCTGTACTTCTGGAGGGGAAGGTAGTGTTCATCAGGAGCCTTTGCATGCTCCAGTGTGCCAGGCTTAGCCTTTTGCTCCTTTCATCCTAACTTATGTAACTTTGTCATAAATAGCATATTCCCAGGGCCAGCCAAATAGCTCAGCAGATTAAAGCATCCACAAGCAGGTGCAAGGTCCAGGGGTTTGATCCCCAGGCCTGCCATGCCGGCCCCACCCCTGGGTCGCACTGAGGCAGCCACTGAGATGGCATGGTGGTGTGCACCTGTAATTCCAGCTCTTGGGAGGCTTTAAATAGGAGAATCACTATGAGTTCGATCTAGTAGTGAGGCCCTGAATACTCTGTAGACCCTTCTCTAGATTAAAAATAAAAAATAGCATCTTCCCAAGTTTGAGGCACAGTATTGTCAATACGCATCATTCCAGCACCATTTCTGTTGCTTCTCACTCATGGTTCTCAGAATTTAAGAGGAGAGGGAGTTGGTGGGCAGCATCTGCCTGCATCCCTAGAGACATGGGCAGAGGAGCAAGGACAGCAGTGTAGAGATGGGTGCGGGAGGCTCGCCCCTGCCTCCCAGCTGGACTGCCACATTCAAGCCATTCACAGCGCCCTGGCTGCAGTGATGGGGACCAATGAACTTCTTTTTCTGTGATCTCATTATGGCTTCTGTCTACACCCCCCTCCTCCCTGATATTTAACACAGAAATGTTGTCATTGGGAGTTAGAAGGAGAATGCTGAGGCTCGATTGTGTTCTCATCCCAATCCCCAGTGCAGGGGGTGTTAAGAGCTGGGGCCTTTAAGAGGTGAGTAGGCTATGGGGTTCTGCTCTCTCAAATGGATTAATCTCATTATCTCAATAGTGAGCTTGGGGCTGGGGAGATAGCTCGGTGGTCTAAGAGCCTGCTTGGCAAGCAAAAGGTCTGGAGTTTGATCTCAGCCCCACATGAAGTGGGGGCTGCAGAACCCTGGGGTACACTGTGCCACACTGGCCCCAGAACCAGGCATGGTAGTGCACTCCTGTAATCCCAGCACTTGGGAATTTGACACAGGAGGATCACTGCAAATTGGAGACTGGCCTAGGGGCTATAAGAGTGAGCACAAGGTCAGCTTGAACTGCACAGTGAGACCCTGTTTCAAAAAAGATGAGTGAGCTTATCATAAAGTCAAGTTGCTTCCCTCCCACCCCCATGGAATGGTGGAGCAGCAAAACAGTCCTTGCCAGAGGATGGCTGTTGACTGGACTTTCCAGGCAGAACTGTAAGACATGAATCTCTGTTCTTTGCACATTACCCATGTGTGGTATTCTGTTATATAGCACCGAACAGACTAAGACAGGGCTGTATTTACTTTAGGGCAGAACTTACAGGAGACCCAAAGAACAAAGGTTTCAAATTCTAGGCTGATTTGAGGGCTTTGGCCCAGGTATAGATTTGAAAGACTATGCCCAGGAGAATAATTTTTCTCTCACTTCTCTCTCTAATGCCACTTAGTCTACAGAATGCTTTTCCAAGTTGAAGAGAGAAGAGGGAGGAGAAGACAGGGAAGAGGAGGGCCTCTGGAAGGCCTCTGACATCCCTGACCACACAGGGATGTCAAGGCCAACAGCTGTAGGACAGGCCTCAAGTCTCCCAGTTAGGAATGCTGTTAATGCCTTATTGTTCACATAGCAAGGGTTTGGAGATCTGTAGAGGGCAATGCTAGATCCCACAGGGATTGTGTGGTCCTGTCAAGATGACTTGGAAAGTGGGGTTCAGATGGGGCGCCCCCTCTTCATTGGAACCAACATAAGCCCAGAGCAATGGCATGGGGACTACTCCATGCCCTACCACCGTGCCAACTGTCTCTGTGGTCCCCAAGGAATATAGATTTCATCGCAGGCAAAAGAAATCCTGAGAAAATCTGGCAAGGACAGGGATGCCTGAGAAAACACTAGAGGGTGGTTAGTTTAGGGAGCAGCAAGGACTTACCTCAGGGGATAAGCACCAGAAGATTTTGCCCCAGCCACCATGCTCAGACCTCTGCTGGTGTGTCTCCCTTTTCCATCCCCATGTGATGTCTGGAGCAAGTTTCATCATCTCTAGTCTTCTGAACTTGTTAATACTCACCGCACCAGGACACGCAGAACTCTCAGGGACAAGGCTGGGTCTGTCTGCTCCCTGTGGCTCTGCAAACAGTGGGCATGTGGTATCAGAGTGGCCTGAACCCAGCCTAGACACTAGCAGCAGGGACAGAAGGGGACTGTGTGGAGCCAGGGTTATTTCACCAGTGTTTCTTTAATGCTGAGCCGAGCCCTGTGTCTGTGATACAACATTAACTTTCCACCAACGTTACAAGAACTGTGCAGACATCAGGAAAGGATCTAACTGTTGGTCCTGTTTCCCCATCCCAACAGATGCATTTATGTATGAATGCATATATGTATTATTCTGACCTTCACCACTAACCTTAGTTAGCCCATACACATTTGCTAATTCCGCTTGGACCTTTAAAATTCTTTTACCATTTTTATTTTTTGAGGCAGTTTCATTAAGTAGCTCCGGCTGATCTCAAACTCACTAAATAGCTCAGGCTGGGCTCAGTGATCTTCTGCCTCAACCTCCTGAGTGCTGATGGGACTGTTTTTTTCCGCAACTGGCAGCACAGTCTTCTCTTGGATTCACCCTGCTGATTTCATGCAGTGTGATCAATAAACTCTTCTTTGTCCCTTAAAAGCAAGCAACAACAGCAAAACCCCTCAGTGCACATGGTTTCTTTTATATGAGAAACCCAATCTATGCATGAAGAGCAAAGTAAAAATCTGTTATAGGAAGCAGGGAGATAGGTGTTTCTTAAATGGTGAGGGGATCGAGAGATGGAGGGGGCAGAAGGGCAGAAAAGGGAGAAGACCGAGAATTAAGATGCGTCATGTGTAGGCACTAACACCATACCAGGAACGTAAGCATTGTGCCCTGCAGACCGTGTGCGAACAGAAAGCAAACTCACTGTGGTTGCGTTTCAGATTTGTTTACATCCTTTGCTTCCTTTTTCCTGCTGAGCTGCTGCTTCCCCACCTGGTGGGACTTGCTGGGGACCAGCAAGCTCTGAGTGAG
>NW_004524603.1:12473150-12479041 GCF_000260255.1 Octodon degus
GTCTCTCATGCCTTAGCTATGCCGGAGAGCTCAGGCCAGGAAACAGTCTCTTTCATTCCACCGACTGCTGCTAGAAATGCGCTTTCCTGTGGTTGCTGCTGCTTCCTGGCTAACACCATCTGGCAATCCTTCTGGGGTGCCTGGCGTTCGCGTGTTGGCTGTTGGCCGGCTCATGAGAGTGCCTGAGTCCCTGTGGGGGTTCTGCAGTGGCTCTCCTCTCTGTGCCTGTAGATCAGAACCCTCCCTCTTTGCCCTGCCCTAGATAATTTTTTTTTTTTTTTTAGGAGAATTGCTTTTGGAACTGTGGTTGGTTGCAGTAGGGCTGGCACTGTAGCTCGTAATACATTTTTAGGTAGACAGCTGGGCTCAGCTACGGGCTGCTCTCTTTCAGTATGTCCTCTTCTACCCTGACCATATTACTGGCATTGCCTAAATTACCTGCAGGGGTCTTGAAAAACATCCATACTCCCATCCCATCCTTACAGATTCAGAATAACTGTTTTGGACAAAACCTAAGCATTGGTATTATTCGTTCAGGAGGGTTAAGAACCACTGCCCTTTAAAGTGACATATCCTTTTATATGTTATTATGTGAGATTTAGGCTTGATTTGGAGACCACAGGAATAGTGCTCATCAGCATCCCAGTAGAAATGAATGCGTCCTTCTATCAGGAGGAAGGAGACAAGATCGAGAAGTTGAATATAGAAAATAATTACCACATTTTGCGATGCCAGGATTTTGGCTCTTGGAAGTCACATCAAAGCTTTGTATCATGTTAGAAAAGCAACATATTTCTTGTGGCCACATCTCTGAAAAGTAGGAAAAAAGACTGAGAGGGTCATATGTTCCCCTTTTTGAAAACCAAAGAACATTCTTATATATAAATTTAGCAGAAATGTTATGAAAGAACAAAGCACTATCAGAACAAAGACCAGAGACATGGAAAAAAAAAAAAAAAAAAAAAAAGAGATCAGACCAGGTGTGGTGGTGTTCGCCTGCCATCCCAGCTCTGGGGAGTTTGAAAACAGGAGGATCATTATGAGTCTGAGCTCATAGCAAAACCCTGTACCAGATACACACACACACACACACACACACACACACACACACACACACACAATATGAGATCAAAACCTAACAATCTGAAAGAATTGAAATGTCAACAGTGTTTACCTGGGCTGTGTATAAAAAAGTGCATATGTAATGGAAGAATGTGCAGGGGGCAACGGATTCTTCACAGAGGGCAAGCAGTGAAGGAGTTTGTGTTGCATGTAGCAGATATTTTGTATCTGGAAAAGATAGAAGCATTTACAAAGATGAAATAGAACCAAAAATACTGCTGCTCAGTGTCCTAGAAATATGCCTAAGAAACTGATAGAGGAATCCTGTGAAAAAGTTTGAAAATGGTGACATCTTCTATTGTGTCTGATCAGTATATGCATATTTAGTAATCCTCAGACTTAATAGTTTTATTTATTCCATGTGGAGTTGAGAAATTTTAGGACTGCATGTATTATTATTATCATTATTACTATCATTATCATGTATTTGGTTGTTACAGGGTCTCACCATGCAGCTCTGACTTACAGTAAGAGCCTCCCCAGCTCTGGGATTACAGGCATGTGCCCCATGCCGGCACTCGGTGGGCGACTCAGTGCATCCAGTGGCGGGACTGGTGCGGCTTGCGGTGCTGGGGCGGGAACCGCGGTCCCTGCACGTGCCTAAGCAGGCACTTAGTCTACTTAGCTATTTTTCCTGCCCCTGAATGTATTTTAGGCAGGGTTCCATGCAGACGTGACACACAGTAGTAATTACAAAATTAATTTTTGTGAAGAGAGGAAGCTCCAGAGCAATTTCAATATGGGAGATCTGCCCGCTCGTGTGATGTTTTTCTGGGCCAGTCGGTGTTAACAGTGGACTTTCAATGAAACCGAAGTGGTGAGTAGAAGGCTGCGTGGGGACACAGGCCTTGCACAGACGCGCTTGCATTATTCAGCAGGAATGGCTTGCTGCTGGGAGTTAAAAATGGAAAGCATCGCGGGCATTTCACAGCGGTCGCCGCTAGAGCTGCTGGCTGAGGCGTTGGGCTTGAGGTTCCTGGGCACCGCCGCCTGCTCACCACTCTGAGGGCTGTCGGCTCGCGGGGCGGAGCGCAGGACAAACAGCAGCGCTGCGGAGCTGTTGGAAGAAATGGGCTCACGCGCATCTCCGGAAGCAAACCAGTCCTGACTTATGCTAAACAGCCAGGATAGTTACCGTGTAATTGGCCCTTTGGGTGGGCGCTTGGAAAGTTTCCCCGTGAAAGCATCCACAAGGAGTCATACAATGCTATAAAGAAGCACATCTGTAATAGCACAACTTCGTTCTCCTTCTGACTTAGAACAAGCTTTTAGAAATGTAGCTGAGGTCCTGAACCTGGGGATGAAAACTTGTGCGCTGGAAATTGATTTCCCTGAATGGTTTATTGCTTTCATATGTCTAAAAAGTGACTGCGTGTTGTTGGTGGAACTTTGAAGAACTCTTACCTGTTCTATGAGGGCCGATCTGTAGGGTGTGATGCGGGACTAAAGATTTAAGACAGTGACATTTTAAGGATAAGCTCCCACCCATGTGTTAGCAACCCTGCAGATGCATGTTTGCCAGGCTGTTTTTGAATAACTCTTTTCTATTATTAGACTGAGTAAAGCCAAATATCAATCCCAGTTAATAGAGGCTGCATCTTGTGTTTACGTAACAACTCGACACAAGTTGAACACATTTGGGTGCCAAAAAAAGGACAAATTTCTGGCTTCAAAATAAAAGTTAATGCATTCTGAAAGAAAATGTTACGCATATAATATTTCTATTTTTAATTGAAGATATACTCTTCAGCTATATACTATGTGCCGGTTGACTTTTTTATTCTTATATCTGCCACGTTTTCCCGTAGACCTTTATGTCCCTGGCTTTCGCAGACCCTGAGGTTCTCAGCGAATCCTTGCATAGCCTTGACGCTTAGGTAACGGTTTTCACCACGAGATGGAGCTTAAGAATTGCTCTCGGAAAATAGAGTAATTCCAGAAAGTGTCCGCTAGTGGGCAGTCTTGCATTTTGTCCTAAGCAAGAGTCTTTTAGGGGAAATTAAGTCTTTTCTTTTTTAAAAAAATTCTGGGTAGTTGGTAAAAGTTTGCCAACCCACTTTTTGGGGAGAGATTTGATTCCTTGTCCTCATGACAAAGTTATGTCTTTTAATCAGGTGCCCTTTTTGTTAACAGTTTGTATTTAGTTTTGAAAAATAGGACTGGGGAGATGGCTCAGTGGAATAAGCGCTTCCTGGGCAAGCGCAAGAGCCTGAGTTCAATCCCTGGTTCTGCAAGAAAAAAAAAAGTGCCTAGTTTTGAAAAATAATTTGTCAACAGAAGATATATCTTTGGTTTAGTTTTAGATAACTAAAGAGACTGTTTCTAAGGAATTCAAGTATCAACACAAGAGAATGCAAATGCTCCAAGAGATGTGAGCTGTCCATTTGGAGGAAAGGGAATCAGAAAAGCAGCAAAAGGAATGGCTCGAGGTCAGGCACATTCTGAGGTTATTTTTGGAATGTTAAGGAATGAGTCTTGCCCTTTTACATTTGAATTTGGATTTCTGTTAAATTTCTCTGCTGGCTTGGTTTTCACCAAGAGGCAATTGTTTGCTTAATCAGGCTCTTCTCACCCAATGCAAAAAATAGTTATACAATCTCATGTAGAGGGCTGGAGAGATAGCTCAGTGGACTAAGCCCCTGCTTAGGCAAGCGCAGGGATTGGGGTTCGATCCCTGGCACCACATGCTGCAATGGCTCTGCCCATGGGCACCCTGAGCCAGAGACCAAGGACCAGGCGTGGTGGTGCATGCCTGTAATCCCAGCACTGAGGAGGCCAAAAACAGGATCACTACGAGTCTGAGCTGTGTAGTGAGGCCTCATTTAGGCAACGGGTTCTACAGTATTTTTGTTTGCATTAGATTACCTATGATAGTGATCAGTTCTTATCAAAATTAGAATTTTCCTTGCCTATTCTGCAAACGACTATTTAGTAAATGCCATCCATGTCTATAGAGATAAACAGCAAATGAGATAAGTTCCTGTCTTCATAAAATGTCCAGTTTAATTTCTCTGTGGAATGTACATTTCACCCCAATTTGTAGAACTGGAGGTGGTACAGATTCTAATGTCTGTATCAGAGAAAGGATGTATACAAACCAAAAAGTAGGAAGAATAGGGTTTGTGTACTTCACACATGCCTACTGGTGATGCACCAGGGTTCTGATTTCTGTAGCCCTTCCTGTATTTCTGTTGCCCTTCCCAATACTTGTCATTTTCTTGTTTTTGTCATCCTAGTGAGTATGAAGTCATATTTCATCACGTTTTATTGATTAAGTTTCTTGGTACATTTTAGGTGTACAGTATACATTCTGAAATTGGAAGTCATCATCACTAGATAAAAATATGAGCCTATGATGCTTCTCTGCAGAATTACTTCACAAAGAAATCTGCACACCCTGACAATGCCCTCCAGATCTCAGCCGTGGTACACAACAGGTGATGTAAGGGGACCCTTGAAGTGTTTTGCCAAGCCTTTCAACTGGAAACCATTGGTGAAGTGTGGCCACATAATCTAGAGGAACACCTAATAGTCTTTTTCCACCTCACACCTACAGAAGAGTAGGTTCTTCAAAGGCAATTTGCTTCAAAGAAGGCACTGCCTTTTCCATCCTTTTCCCCTAGAATGTGCTCCTCCATTTCCAGCATGATGCATGAGACTGGGCTTCAGAAGAATCACTGGTGGAGTCAACAACCCTGGAAGGGCCAGTAAATTCCTCCAGGATGGCTGAAGGAGAATTCTTACTGCTATTAGAGGAGCCAGTGGAGGAACGGCTCTTCCAATGGCAGAGAGAATTGGAATCTCGCTGGCCCTAGAAAATATCTCGAAGATATTTTAACTTACTTTAACTTTGGCACTATTGACTATATATCTGGGACTTCTTGTGCACTGTAAGATATTTGTCAGGGTTTCTGGCCTCTACTCCCTCGGCATTAGAGGAACCCCATGCCCACTCCAAGGCATGATGATCTTGAATTACTTCAGACCTTATGAAATGCTCCCAGGGTGGGGACAAGCCTTGAGGAACTCTCTTTTGAGAAAGTGGTATTCCTAAGAATGCTGATACAGAAGTCTGGAAAATGTCCCATGACACAGGCAGTGTATGAATTTTCTACGGCTGTTATAACAGAGTACCTCAGATTTAGCAGTGTAAAACAGTACGGATTTATTATCTTACCATTTTAGAGGTCAGGATATTGGCAGGGATGTGGTTCTTCTGGGAGTTCTCCAGAGAATCTCTTTTTTGTCCTTTCCACCCTTTTCAGGCTTCCCTCATCCCTTGGCTCAGCTGCCCGACTGGCAGTGAGATCGCTGATTCCATCATCACATCTCCTTCTCTGGTTCTGATCCTCCTATCTTCCTGTTATAGAAGTCACTGGATTAGGTCGCACCCGCCTGGGTGTTCCAGGCTCCTCTCTATATCCCAAAGTTGCAGACTTTCTTATATCTGCAGAGGCCTTTTCCCTGAGCTAGGTACCAATCATAGGTATTGCATGAGAAGTGGGCATCTGTGGTGGCACATTATTCTGCCTACCACAGTCAGTATCGGGGCACAGGTAAGCCAGAGGACTTTGAGTAGCCACGTTGTGACTGCAAAGCTAAGTTAATCTCTACAGTTTTACTTCCTTTTAAGCCCTGCCTCCTCCTGGGGCCTGGCAGCAGTGGCAAATAGACCACAGTGGACTCTTTCTTATTGCTGGAACAGACTGGAGGCCTGTGGATGAGGTTTAGTGGGCAAGAACATTTAAATTTGATAAGAAATATATATA
>NW_004524603.1:12479141-12485812 GCF_000260255.1 Octodon degus
CAACTACTGTGATCCATGTTATCTTGATTTCTTGGTTTGTGAAGAGAATTCTTTTTTTTTTCAGAACTGAGGATTGAACTTAGGCCCTTGTGATTGCCAGGAAAGCGCTTATTCCACTAAGCCATCTCCCCAGCCCTGGAACTAAAATTTTTTAAACCTAAAAATAGTTCTCTTTTAATTCCCGAGCTATTCAGAGAGCCAAGGCTCTACCTTGAAGGCTGGTTCTGGCCAGAGAATGGAGCTTTTAAGTCAAACTGAACACAATCATGGAGAGAAAGAAAGTTACTCTTCATGGCATCCCCTAGAATCCAGATCGTTGACCGAACCTGGGCCAAGGTGATCTGAGGGCGAGAGGGATGTCAGCGTTCTGCTGATCTTTTTCTGAGAGGAGAAGGTAGTGGCTGGGGGGAGGGGTCCCGGGAAGCCCATGGCTTCCTCTATCTTCCCAGGAATACTGGATATCTTTCTGTTTTCTGGACATTTGGGAAAAGAGGTAGAGGGAGGATACAAGAGTGGGAGAAATGTAGAAAGACCTGGACTGATCAATACCAGTGCACTCAGGAAGGAAAAACAAGGAGGAAATATCTTAAATCTGTGCTGGCAGGAAATGCTGGGGCATATGGTCACCCAGGGAGAGACTGCAGCTTGAAGCTCTGCATCTCAGAATCAGACTCTCAGTGCTTTCTAGTGTGCAGATGCACGGCTTACCTAAACCCTGAAGCTATAACAAGAGAACTGCTATAGGTTTCTTGGGGACACCAAGTAGATACACCCAAGTTTCTCCTGCTGTGGTTGGACGAACCTCCTTCCATTCGCTTGGGGGCTGAGAACTCACCAGGGCAGTTACTCACCCGGGCTTAAAGCTGTGTGGTAATCCCTACATAAAACAAAAACTACTTACAGTTTTAATTATATGTGATAGGATTATCCATGGCTATACGGATCACTTTAAGAATTCAAGGATGGCATTTGCAGAAAGGGAGGCAGTGATTGGAAGATATTTTGATGAGATGGAATGGAAATTATAGAGCACACAAGCTGGGTGTTCTGGGCAGGATGTAAGATACTGCTGTGTCTTGCTTAAACAGAACAGAGCAATCCAGCTCTGTCAAGGAAGACAATGCAGTGAAACAAATGGGTGTTTTGTGCCTTCCATGTGGGAATGGGCCCAGGATAAAAGCAGATCAAGCTGCTCAGCCGTTAGCAGACATTGCTTCTGCAGTTAATCTGTGTGTGCAAACAATCTTCACTTCCACAGTTGTACATAGAATTACTTGGCCTCAGAAAGAAGCTGGGTAGAGATCCATTTCATTGCAGTGGGTGGGCAGAAGTAGGCAAGTGGAGCCATCTTGCTCCGGGATATTGTTCCCATCTACCTGGAAAGAAGTGTTTTTTAAAAATTGTGTAAAGTCTCACTTTCTAAATCAAGGTGAGGCCCCTGGTGTATTGATAAATACTATGTTGAAAGGAGGAAGAAGAGGGGAGGACAGGAGAGAAAGGAAAAGGCATAAAGGAAGGCGAGGAGGACTTCCCCTTTTGTGTGGGCTTGAGCGCACGGTCACATGGGTTGACATCAGTCGTTGCAGCCACAATTACAGGGGAAGTGAGAGCTGTGACAGCGTCCTCATAAAGCTCTGGGTTGCGCGGAGCAGAAGCTACTTCAGCCCCAGCGTTATCTTTGAGGTCTGTGGTGAGAAGACTCAGTTACGCTGTGAGTGAGGGTCAGAGACGTCTCTGTGGAGACCTTGTAAACAGCTCCGAAGCTTCCCCCCCAGCTCGCAGCTCTGTGATGCAGGGTCTGCCTTCCCCAAGAGCTCCTGCATTGACTTGCTTTTGGTAAACTTCAAATAGCCCCGAAGTTGTTTGATTTTCTGCCAGTCGTGAGATCACTTCTCCTTCTTCCCAGGGGTGTTCTCCCTCCTCTGTCCTTATACGTACAATGGGGCCTTGAGGTCCACAGTTGTACTTTTGAAGAAACTGTGTGGCTTTCCACATGTTGATCTTCAGGAAGGATTTCTGTTCTTACTTTATAAATACAATACCATGAGTTGCAAATATATCCACTATAGTGTGGTTGGAATGTACTGGATGCAGTGAGTATTAAATACAAAGAATCTAGGTGTAGAGGAGGTATTGAGCAACACTTACGGAATTTAGGAATGCTTGAAACTTATTTTTAACTATTTGCCTTTCTTCTCTGAAAGAAGTCTGATAGTTGTTTGAATGAAAATAGTCACTTGTGTTAACCTTCACCAGAAAAAGTAAATTGTACTAGGAGGTTACTAAGAAAGGGTTCTTATACACAATTGCTTGCTCAACTATCAGAAAAGACTCCCAGACCAAAACTTTATGTAAAGCCCACAGCAGCCCTACACAGAGAAGGACTTCTACAAGGACATGTGCTCAGCCACTGTTTTGTTCAACTGTGGCCTGATGCCACTCTTGTTATTAAGTCCTGTGGCTGAGGATTACTGTTTTAAAATATCTTCGGTGATATTGCTCATTTTTGTCTTTTTTAATTTTAGGGAGAAAAAAAGATAAACATAATAATAAAACCAAGTTTCAAAATGGGTTAGTAGAACAGATACAACAGTTGGTACACTGGGCTGGGTATACAGCTCAGCGGCATAAGTGCCTGCCTGGCAAGCACAAATTCCTGAGTTCAATCCTCAGTACTGCAAAAACAAACAAACAAAAAAACCGAAACAAAACAACAACAAAAAAACCCAAAACCATATCTTGGTCCTAACCATCCAGCAGAAAAGTATAAAAGTGAGGTATAAAAAGTAAAGCCATATTAATATGCTGAGCTGTGAAAGTCTCAAGTCAACAACTTCTGACACTGCCAGTCTTACAGGTAACCCACTGCTATTATGGACTACTGGACTATATTGGATTATTTTGCTGAATTCACACACCTACAATATTTAAATGGCAATGGAATACCCATCTCTGACAAAACTAAACAAAAAAGGAGGATACAAATGAAAAACCATTTTGTATCTGTATATACAAAATAGTTAGGATAGATATACAGCTGCATTCTCTTAATTCAGTGAGAAGAATTTGTACTACTAATGTTTGGACAGAATACCATGTCCGTATCTTGTACTATGAATAACCACCATGAAGACAACAATATGCAATGTATTAATTATTGAAACTGTCCTGCTAATTGGTTTTGAAGCTGTCTTATTGCTATTTGTTTCTCAATAAAATTAATAAAAAAACCCCCAAACTTGGTACATTGCATATTGCTGTCCTTTTAGTAGTTATTCAGAGCAAAGATAGAGGCATGATCTCTTGTCAATACTTTCTTTCCAATGAACTAAGAGAAACTAGCTGTGTAACTATCTTTTAAAAATTATTTATTTATTTGATACAAGGTTTTGCTGTGCAGTTCAGACTCATAGTGATCCTCCCGTCTTAGCCTTCCCAGTGCTGGGATTACAGGCGCAGGCCACTACACCCAGATGCGGTGGTTGACTCAGCGTGCTCTGGGGGTGGGGCCAGCAAGGCATGTAGGACCGGGACTTGTCTTTCTTTCTTTTCTTTACTTTACTTTCTTTCTGGAGGGTGGAACTCAGGACCTTGCGCTTTCCAGGCAGGCACTTAAGCCACTGAGCTATCTCCCTGGCCCCCAATGCTGAGCTTCTGAAAAGGGAGGCATATGCTGCATGGCCACTAAAGGAGGCAGTGACACTCACTCCATTAGAGTGGACCTAGGTAGAGAATCTAAGCAGCACAGCTGGGAGGCTGATTGGGCAAGAAACAAGCTTCTTCCCACTCTCCACATCTACGTAACTGGAGGAAGAGAAAGGACTTTTAATTCAACACAAAACCGGAACTTTAGGAGACAAGGAGAGACAGAAATGTGCCAGAGTGCTGGCTCAGAATCCCTTGTATTTCCCACCCTTGGGTGAACTGAGGGATCTGCTGTTGATTAAATTAGAAATCAACATATGGTTAGACCCATCTGATCACACTGCCCACCCTTCCTATGGCAGTGACGTACACTCCTTCACCAGGCTTTGCAGAGCTGCCTGCTTTCTCAATTCTCTTTCCAGATCCACCTTCCCTGGGTTCTTAATCTGCACCTGGCTTCCAGTTTGAATGAGTGCTGGATTTATTTGCAGCCACCAGGAATCTGGAGGGCAGATGCAAATGGCAGTTTTCCCTGTCAGTGTTGGTAGCTACTGAATGTCTCTGATTTGCATTTCTGAGGTTGCAGGTTCTGAGGAAGCCACACTTTATAGATCCTTGAGAGAGGGTCATTTTCTATCTCAGCTATAAAAGCCAACCTACAATGGTAGAGGATAGATCTAGGATCTTTAGTCTAGCAAAATCCTGGGTTCAAATAAAAAGCCACAGGAGAAGAGACTGTTTAGGGGTAGTTAAAACCTAGAGATTTGGAGCCAGGTATACAGTAGACCCAGTAGACCCAAGTGGGAGCCATTGGCCTGTGGGCCCTGAGAAAGGAGGGGAGTCTGGGAGAGCCTGCAGGGGAGAAACACTGCACGTCCCTTGGGCCCTGGAGGCATCCTGCAGTTAGTTCCCTTCAAGCTTGGCACGATAGCATGCTCCTAATTCTAACATTAGCAGCAGGGTTCTTCTCATCTCTTCTCACATGTTTTGGGACTCTAGCCCTTGTCTAGAGATGACTTGACTTCAAGTTCTAGTCCAGGGTTTGGAACTGGTGTATGTGCAGATGCACATACTAGGAAGGCATTTGGAAATCCCCAAAGTGTTCATATGTAAAGTAGTGAATCAGTTTTTAATCTGCAAACTTAGTGTGCAAAAAAGCAAGATACATTGAGGAGTAGTTAATTTCCATCTGAGGCTCTTCCCAGTCCTCTTGATGGCTGGAAGCATAATCTGGGTGAAGTGACTCAGGTCATAGTCATCCCATCAAGTTTTCCCTGCCTGCTTTGCAGCTGTTTGCTAAAGCACAGAGACCAAGGTGATTTGGGATGGTCCTGGGGCAGTCACTTCCTGCTGCCCGCTTTCCTCGCTTTCCTCGTGGTGACACCTACCTGCAGCGTGTCACCTTTTTGCTTTCCTTGCATGGCCCTTTTGGGTGTCAGCAGCTCTATCCCTGTGCCCAGCCGTGTTGGCAGGGCAGCCTTGCTCTCTAGCGCCCCTCCCCTGTTGTCCTGGGAGGGTCTCCATGGTGTTGCAGGCACAAATGCTCTTCTCACCCGTGTGGTGAGTGAGCTGGAACTGGCACAGGTACTCTGAGTTTTACTTTTGTCTTTTCTTTATTTTGCTCTTTGAAAAAAAAAATATGAAACAATTCCATAGCTGTCTACAGTGTGTGCTCCAAAGTCTCCTATAAAGAGTTTTCTTTTTTAATTATTCTGCCACAGGGCTAGCAAGATAGCTCAGCGGACTAAGCGCCTGCTTAGACAAGCTCAGGGACCAAGGTTCGATCCCCAGCACTACACACTGCACTGGCCCCACCCCTTGGTGCACTGAGCCACTGAGACTGGGTAGGGTGGTGCACACCTGCAATCCCAGGGCTGGGGAGGCTGGAAAGAGGAAGATCACTACGAGTCCGAGCCGCATAGTGAAACCCTGTACCAAATACATAAAAATTAGAAAAAGATTAAATCATTTTGCCACTTAATGTCACTTGTTTTGGTAGATGATATGTTTCATTTGTGGTCACTTAACATTTTGTTATAACCTCTCTTTGGGGCCAGTTCCTGCATCCAATGCCTACCAACTTAAACTTTCTGGAAATTTTCAGTGAAACTGATTTTTGAGAGCTTTCCCTATGTAATCAGTTTGAAGGTTTGATAAAATTTCCTAGAGTGATGCAATTGAATTTGCTGGCTTCTTAACAGGCGAGAAAATGTTCTGTATAATCAATGGAGTTAAATACTCCAGTTCAAACATTTCCTGGAGAAAGACTGGGAAATTTTGCGACGCTACATTAAGATTTGTGCAGTATGAAATTGTTTGGGATGAGATATTTTGGTCACCAAAGGCTAAGCTTCTGAAACAGATAAAGAGATTTTGTGTAGTAAAAATATATGTACAGGTTTCTAATTTCACCTTTGTTTGTAATGTATGTGCCTGCCCTGTCATCTGAGAGTCCATTGAAGAAAAGAATAGTACCCCAATAATGAAGAGAATGGAGGGAGACCACAAGAACAGATTAGAGATTTCTTCCCACGTCTTGGTGCAAGCAGGGTGTGATGAGACCAGGCAGAGCATGCAGACATGTGCAGGGCATGCATGTGGTGGGCATCTGAGGCTGCAGGGGGACCTCAGCCTGGTGGAGCTGTGGAGGCTGGGGATGGAGGGCTCCCAGCTTACGGCAGTAGTAGTGAGGCACCTTATTGAAATTCTGCCTGTTATCTTGTGACCCTAGAGATACCTTGAGATCTACTCCTGTGTTCCCCAAGCTGACAATTCCTTCTAGAGAAATTGATCAGGTTTTTGGGTGAAAGAAACTAAGGTTTCTAGGTCAGATCATTACACATAGGTTGAACCTTTCCTTCACATTTTTTCTGTTTCCAGGTTAATATCAGATTCCACACTCACATACCTAAGAGATGAACTAGCCCCCAAGGCCACTCAGGCACCAAGGAGAGCTGCAAATCAGCCTTTGCACGCAGGAGTGACTTCTGCTGGGGAGTAGGACCTACTTACTCAACTAGGCCTCT
>NW_004524603.1:12485912-12487987 GCF_000260255.1 Octodon degus
GTTGAATATTTTATGGTGTGTAAGAATATATTTATCTAGTGTACATATTTGGCACCTTTTTCAAAGATAATGCAATTGAGTGTGTTTGGGGTTGCACCTGCATCTTCTATTCTGTCCCACTAATCCTCAGATCTGTTTTTGTGCCAATACTATGCTGGTTCTGTCAGAGTAGATTTGTGGTATAATTTCAAGTCAGGGATTGTGATGCTCATGATTTGCCTTTGTGGCCCAGAACTGTTTTTGCTATTCTAGGTCTCTTCTAGTTCTAAATGGATTTTAGGAATATTTTCTCTAGTTTGGAGAGATGTGCTCCTGTATTTTGATTGGGATGGCACTGAATTTGTATAACAGTTTTGGGAGCATGGCCATTTTCACTACGTTGGTTCTTCCTATTCATGAGCAAGGGACGTCTTTCCAACCCTCTGATATCCTCCTTTATTTTATATTTCAGATTACTGTAATTTTCAATATATAGATCTTCTAGTTCCTTTGGTAGATTTATTCCTAAATATTTCACCTTTTTGGATGTTATTGTAAAGGGTATGGCTTCCTCAATTTCTATCTGAGTTTTTTGGTTGTGCACAGGAACACTACTGATATTTGAGTGTTGAGTTTGTATCTAGATACACTGCTGAATTTTGTTATTAAATTTAGAAATTTTCTGGTATAATTTTTTGGGTTTTCCATGTAGAGTGTCATGTCCTCTGCAAATAATCATAATTTAACTTCTTCCTTTTCTATCCTTATTCCTTTTATCTTATTGTATATAGGAATGGTAGTAGTGGACATCCTTGTCTTGTTCTGATTTTAGCAAGGAACCTTTCAATTTTGAACATTTAGTATGATGTTAGCTGTTGGTTTGTCCATAGTTGGATTTTTTTTTTTATCAGTTTCAGGTAAAGATCATCTATTCCAATTTTCTACATGATTTTTTTCATCCTGAATGGATATTAGACTTTATCAAATAGCTTTTCTGAATCTATTGAGATGATCATGTGGTTTTTGTCTTTCATTCTCTTAATATGTTGTATTACATTTATTGTTTTGCATATATGGAACCATCCCTGCATTCCTGGGATGAATTCAACTTGGTCATGGTATATAGTTGTTTCAGTTAGGGTTTTTTATTAGAAGAACAGATATAGCATAATGAACAGATATAATACAAGACATTCAAATGTATAAGAAATTATGATTGGCTTGTGTTGGTCAGCCACAGATTTGGATGAGGAAGTGTTCAGAGATGTCTGTAGATTGGAGACTGAAGGATTCAGTCCAAAGTCAGAAGTTCACTGTAGTGTTTTGTGTAATGCTGTATCTGGAGCAGATGGGTCTGTGATTGAAGGCTGATGAGTCTATATTAGAAGGATGAAGGATCTAAGATGTGTGGGAGGCACAATAACTCCAGGCCTCCAATTCTATTGCAAGTGGGTTTCTGGGTTCCTCCTCCCCTACCTCTGCTGAGCTAGATTCCTAGTTCTTACCCCGCCTATTTCCCATAAGTCTCCTGCTATGCCCAGGAGGTGGGACTTCCTTTCATAGCCTGGTTGCCTAGTTACTCGCGCCTTTTACCCGCAGACTTCATTTCCCTATGCCTCCACTATATATACCCAGCACCTTCCCTAAATAAAACGAGACTTGATCAAAATCCTGTCTTGTCTTCATTCTTTGCGTCTCCTGTCCTTTATCCCCTCTTCAATTCCCCGCTCCTCCCCCAGGTGACCTTTGTTGACTGACCCGCTGGTTCGGGACAAGTGGCGCCCAACGTGGGGCACCTGGTACAGAGGGTTCAGCGACAGAATCGTGGGAGAGAGCCGGCAAGAGAGAAAGTAAAGGAGGCTGGCGCCCCGCAACTGCGACGTCTGAACCTCGATAAGCGGACGGCACCCCTTCCTCTTTCCCTTCGACAATGGGACAGGCATTAAGTGAACATGAGATATTTGTAGAAAGTTTGAGTAAAGCATTAAAGGCGTGAGGAGTAAAGGTTAAAATTAAGGATTTCTGTCAATATTTTGAATATATTAAAGAAGTTTGCCCATGGTTCCCTATTGAAGGAACTATTGATCAGAGGCGAT
>NW_004524603.1:12488087-12491393 GCF_000260255.1 Octodon degus
TTCACAAAGTTTGGACTTATCCAGCTGCGTCTGGCTTAGGTCTGGCTGCTGTGCTCAGCTCCTTCCTGCTACTGCCCTTGAGGGTGAACCTGTTTTGCCCCTGTGGCACGATGTTCTGCTCCTGGACTAGCTGGGTGGATCTATCCTCTACACTCTCTGCAGGGATTGCAGCTGCAGGGTTACACCTCAGGCATGTATGTCAGGCCTGAGCTGTGACTGGAGCGGGCAAGGTGAAGTAGGGGCAAGAGGAGGCTCTCCCACACACTCACTGGACCTGGGATAAGACTGGGTCCGGGGGTTCCCGGAACACTGCAAAATTCCTACTCGGCAGGCGGCATGGGGAGGTGCTGCGGAGTGGTGGGGGGCGGCCCAAGCGGGTGGGAGAGGGTCCGGCCCATGCTGTGCCTGGGCTGGGACAGGTATCGCTGGTGCAAGGTAGCAGGAAGCTCTCCAAACACTCACTGGACCTGGGCTGGGACTGGGTCTGGGGGTTCCTGGAACTCAGCAGAAATTCCTACTCGGCGGGCAGGGTGGGGGAGGTACTGCGGAGTGGTAGGGGGTGACCCGAGGGGGTGGGAGAGGGTCCGGCCCATGCTGCGCCTGGGCTGGGACTGGTCCCGCAGGCACAAGTTTGCAGGAAGCTCTCCACACACTCACAGGACCTGGGCTAGGACTCTTTATGTTCTTTAATACAAGAAAAGGCCAGATGTTTTCCAATATGAGTTCTATGGAATATTTTGAGAGGAATTAATACCACTGCTACTATTTTATTTTTGCATTTTAAATTATTTTAAATTCGTATATATCTGTCATAGAAATTGATCACATTTATCATAAGGTCTTCACACCTGCACATAACACATCTTGGTTCTGCTTTTTTCCCCATTCCCTGCCCATCTTTTCAACCCCTTTTCCTCTTCCCTATTTAACACAAAGCTCTGTTTCCATTTTTCTTCCATTCTGTCTTTTTTCCTTTTTTCCCCTTCCCTATTCTCCTCCCTTGTCCCTCCCCATGTGAGCATGTTCTTCCTACTCTCCCATCTCTATCCTCCATAGTACCACTACTTTAAAAAAATTATTTATTTGTTTGGTACAGGGTCTTGCCACACAACTCAGACTAATAATGACCCTTCTGTCTCAGTCTCCACCTTGCTGGGACTACAGGCATGTACCACCATGCCTGGTTTCAGTGGCCACACCTGTGCTTCTGGGGCTGGGACAGCCTGTGGCAGTGGGAATTGAACCCTGGTCCCTGCGCTTGCCAGTTAGGTGCTTAGACCACCAAGCTATCTTCCCAGCTCAATATCACTACTTTTAAACATTTCCAAAAGGTAGAATGGATTTGCAAACACTTCTAAACTCATTTAATGAGGTCAGCATTACCTTGATATCAGATGAGGCAAAGAGTCTATGGGAAAAGTAAACTACATGTCTGTTCCACACATGCAAAAATCCTCCACAAAATGCTCTTACCCAAATTCAGCAGCATACTAGAAGCACTGTATGCGGTGAGACTTTCCCCTGGGATGTGAGCGTAATTCAACCTATCAATAACCATGACGGGCTGCATCAACAGAACAAAGGGCAGCATCAGAGGATCATCTAAATAGAAGCAAACAGCATAGTCTATGAAATTCCACACTGTTTCCTAATAAAATTGCTCAACCAATTTGACATAGAAGGAATGTACTTCAACATAAGAGAGGCCATCTATGGATGACTAACCCACTGCTACTATCACACAGAATGAGGACAAATTAAGAGCTTCTCCTTATTCCTAAGGCTTAGAAATGAAGCAGAGGTGCCCACCTGGAGCATTTCTATGTAACATAGCACTGAAGTCCCAACCAGAGTAAATGGACAAGAAAATAGTAAACACAAGTTGTGTACATCAGAATGGATGAAAGAAAACGATCTGTTTGCAGATAACATGATCTCTTGCATAAAAGCCCCAAAAACTCCACAGAAAGTCTGTGTGAACCAAAAGCAAATTCACTAAAGTAGGAGACAAAAACAAATTTAATGAATTTTTAGGATGCGAAATCAACATACAAAATCAGTAGTGCTTCTTTACACCAAGAAGAGACTCTGCAAAGAAATATAGAAAATGATCCCATTTATAATATATCAAAAAGAACAAAGTACTTAGTAATAAAGTTAATTAATGAGCTAAAATGAAATATATAAGCTAAGAAATATAAAACTTAATTTTTATGTTAGAATCATAAAGTAGGCTTGAGTAGCCTCCATGGAATGTCTCACTGACTTTACTGAAAGAAATTTTGGGTCCTGAGTCCATCAATATTTTAGTCACAATGCCAGACATACTGCTTGCTTGTTCTCCACATTTAAAATAAGTGTGTAAATAAAGCACAGAAGACGAAACTATATAGAAAAGCATATGACCACATAAAAGGAACTCATTTCTCTCAGAAGTCATAAGGCAGAAAAGGGGAGAGGTAATAGAAGACAGGATGGTTTGTTAGCTGCTTTTCTCATTACTGAGATAAAAATACCCTTCATCCAAAGTTAACGTGGGAAAAGTTTGTTTAGCTCACAATTTGTAGAGGTTTTGGTCCATAATCAGCTGGCTCCAAGGCAGGGTGGCACATGGCAGACAGGCACTAGAGAGGGGAAACAGTCCACAGTGGACAGAGGGAGCAAAAGCAAGCAAGGGACCTTCGCAGTTTCTTTCTGCTCCTTCTCATCTCTATTTAGGCTCCTGAGATTAGGATGGGGGCAAACCAACTGGAGGACTGATTTAGTCATCACAGTACCACACACCCAAGATCCAGCCAGCTCTAGAAGAACCCCACCCAGGACCCCATGAGGCTATGAGGGACAGCTGGACACAAACTATAACAGACGGGGAGCTAACATGTTCTTTCTGTGTACCATTGGATTTAATAGGCACTGACTACAAATAGCTGAACAAGCTGAATTAAAATTTCCTCCCAGTTAAGTTAAAGGCACCGAGCACAATAGCTCAGCGGTACATCAGCATCTTAAATGCACCAACATTTGGGAGAAGGTGAGAGTGAGTAGTTGGAAAGCAATGCAAGGTATGCTCACTCAACTCCTTCTGTTTACAGTAATGAGTCTATGAATACTGTATACAGGTAGGTGAAAACGTACATGTGTGTGTCCTTGGAGCTAGGAGAGTAAAACCTGAAGAGACTGAGGCCAGATATTGACATAAGGTTATTTCTGGGGAATAACAATTACAATAAGGCAAAAGATTGTTACTCTTAACAAAATACCTCTCTCTCTCTCTCTCTCTCTCTCTCTCTCTCTCTCTCTCTCTCT
>NW_004524603.1:12491493-12494282 GCF_000260255.1 Octodon degus
TTCTTTCTTTCTTTCTTTCTTTCTTTCTTTCTTTCTTTCTCTCTCTCTCTCTCTCTCTCTCTCTCTCTCTCTCTCTCTCTTTCTTTCTTTCTTTCGACATAAGAACAGTTTTAATTACTCCACACTTGTGCAGTAGTCAGTTTGAAGATATTTCAAAAATGCTTTACACTAAATAGTTTCCCTTAAAACAGAGCAGGAGGCCGTCTTGGTGGGTGCACAGCCCGAGCACCAGGCCAACAGTGGAGCTTTGCAATAAGTAGGCCTGTGGGGTAGGTCCTAGGACTTGGCCTTATTTGCTTTAGAGAATAACTACTCTCTTCTCAAGGAATAGTCTCTTTCTTTCTTTCTTTCTTTCTTTCTTTCTTTCTTTCTTTCTTTCTTTCTTTCTAAAGTAATTAAGTTTGGGCTGGGGAGATAGTGTGGCAGTTGATGCACCTGCCTGGCTAACACAAGGACCCAAGTTTGATCCCTGGTACTGCATGCCATTCTGGCCCTGAAACTGGGCACATGTCTGTAATCCTAGTGCTAGGGAGGCTGAGACAGGAGGATCACTGTGACTCTGAACTGTGTAGCAAGACCCTGTACCAAATAAATAAATAAATAAGCAAACAAACAAATAAAAAGTAATTAAATTTCCTGGTACATGTTAGATATACAGGATGATCACCTTCATCATAGGGAATGTGCACCTGTATATGACATATCTTGATTGTTTTTTTCCCATTCCTCTACCCTACCTTCAACCTTCATTTTCTTTCATAAATTGGTAATCAAGAATTATCAGAAACAGAACAAAATTCATATTCTGAATGAGAAAGACTGAGATAAACATGAAGCCTAAACGACCCTTGAAGAAGTGAAGATCAAACAGACAGACTTAAATCACTTGTGTTCTCACAGCAGGTAGAGAAGATTTGCATCCATGCTGCAGCTATTGAAAGTAATAACTTAGAAATAAGAAGCTCCTGGAAATTAAAAGTGTGATTTAATATTACATCTGGTTAATATATTATTTCAGTGGGAACAAGGTGAGGCAAGGTAATTTCTCATTTCTTCAGAGCAAAATTTAATGATGAGAAAGGAAGACAAAAGATGAGAACCATAGCTGTTTAATCCAGGAAGCAAAACTTTTAGGTGGTGAGATTGGAGAAAATGGAGAGAAGGAAATAATTTTCTTAAACAGATGAAAAAATTTTCAGTGCTAGTGAAAAACAGCTCTGGCTTTTCAACTGATCAGCTCTCAGCTGATCTTGCATGATTTTCATCAAGAAGGGCACTTACGGGTGACAGACTAATGCATGCTCACTCTCCGCCTTCTCATGACAAGAATCCTCACTTTGTTTAGGGTGGAAATGTGCACAATGAAGAATTAGAAGTAATTTCCTTTGCTCTTTCCTTACAAGGTGTCCATGTGGCCCAGTTCTGTCCAAATGGTTAATATGTCAATATGATGTCTTTGAGAGGAAAAATCGAGAGAGAGAGAGAGAGAGAGAGAGAGAGAGAGAGAGAGAGAGAGAGAGAGAGAGAGAGAGAGAATTGGTGAAGCTGACTTGAGTTTTTGCAAAGATGAAAACATCAACAAACCATTAGCTAGGTTAAATAAGAAAGAAGACTCAAATAAAGAAATCCAGAAATGAAAAAGGACACATTACAGTGAATGTCTCATCAAGGAAAATAGCCATAAGAGAGTGTTTTTGTAATTCTATGAAAAACTTGACTACCTAGATGAAATAGATAAATTCATATAAATATACTACCAACAAAATTTAAGTAAAAAAATGAAAATTTGAATATTCAGGGAGACATTATGAGGAATCAAAAACCTTCCAACAAAGACCAGATGGTTGATTTGGGGAACAAAAGGAATGCTTCTCCATTGTTGGTGGAGGTGTAGACTGGTATAACCGCTGTGGAAATCAGTGTAGAGATTCCTCAAAAAACTAGGATGAGAGGTCCCATTCAACCCAGCTATTTGCCTTGTGGATATTTCTCCAGAAGAATGGAAAACCTCATACCACAGTGATATGTGTGCACCCATGTTTATAGAAGCACAACTTCTCATAGCTAAATCTTGGAAACAACTCAAATGCCTTTCAGCTAAGGGATGGATAAAAAAGATGTGGTATTTGTATACTACATAGTATTACTCATCTATGAAAAAGATAAAGTCAAGGCTTTTATAAGTAAATGGATGCAACTAGACCATACTTGTAAATGAAATAAATCAGACCCACATGTGTAAACATTGTATCGTCGCCCTAGTCTAAGGACCTGAAAGAATAAATAAAATCTGAAATGCACAATATATATTGCAAAAGGGAAAGAAATTGCTCAAAAGCAAAGAACAACTAGGATAAGAAAAAAAGGGAAAGGAGAAAAAGAAGAAATGGAAAAAATATGTATACAAGATAGCTAAGATAATTGTACTACTAATTTCTATTGGATTATTGAAAGGAACAATTAATGCTTAATATTCTTGACCAATTTTATATGTTTATATCTGGTAATCTGAGCACCTACTTTGAAGACAACAATATGCACTATAACATCTAATTTATATCATATTATTTTTTGAAACTCTGTATAGTTTCTGATGTCTCTTTAAAATTATTTTTATGTTCTTTATTTTTTATTTTTATTTTTTCCAAAATTTTATTGATAAACAGCAATGAGACAGTTTCAAATCAAATCGGAAGTACAGTTTCAACAAATAACACACTGCATATATTCTTCTTAGTGGTTAATTTCTGTACAAGATGCGGACTTGTGATCCTATTTACAAACACCAT
>NW_004524603.1:12494382-12495468 GCF_000260255.1 Octodon degus
AAGATAACTTGTCTTTTGTGCTGTCTCCTTCAAGGGCCTTGCCCTATCTGACTGCCTATTAATATTTCTATCTAATTTGGCTACATATAACACCAGTTATGGCCTTTTCCTACTGAAATTTAATTGATAAAATATTATCCCAGAGACACTGTGACCTGGTTGTTGCTAATGTGATAAAAAAAAGGGTGAAAATATACTGCAGGGACAAAAAGGTAAAATTCATCTTAAAGGACAAAAAACCCCCTAAGGGTGTGTGCCCTCCTGGAAGGGAACAGAATCTTGAAATCAAAACCAGGAAGCCAGATTTATGTTGAGAATGAAGAGCAAGGAGCCCAGCAGGAGGATTTAAAATGTTGCGAGCTTGGCAAAAAAAAAAAAAAAAAAAAAAAAAAAAAAAAAAAAAAAAAAAAAAAACGCCAAGAAAGCTGTAGACTGCAAAGATGGAGCTGAGAGGATCTCCATTGCCGGGAAGGAACCTGAGAGTGGAAGGGATGGCCTGAGGGCATCACAGGAGGAGGCAGGTCTCCACCTTTTACAGCCTCAGAACTGCAAAGGTCAGGGACTTTGCTTTGAGGGGGAAGCTGCAAGGCCCCCTGTTCCAAAATGGCAGCAGTGGTTGCCCAATACGGAGCCATGGCTCCATACACCACAGCCATTTTAGAAACTGTGGCTGACAATTAGCTTACTCCTGAGGACTGGCAGGTATTAGCCAGAGCCACCCTCTCCAGGGGAGATTATCTTCTATGGAATTCTTCCTGTGTACAAGGAAGCATCCACAATGATAGCTTCACTGTTGATGTTGGATTTGTTACCTTCACCAGCTGCAATCAAATATTTAACCACAGTAGCCATATTTGCCCAAAAAAGAGACATGTATTTGTATGTGGGGGAAGTTTAGCCTTCACATATTTACAGGACTGTATGTCATGGCAATTATATTGCCTGATATAGATGTCATCTCTGGTAATGATACTATACCCCTTCCCAGTTTAGATTATACTATGGGCCACACAAACAGGGCAGTCCAGTTCATCCTTTTATTAGTGGGGCTAGGAGTCATGGTGGCCATGGGGACAGGCACAGCAG
>NW_004524603.1:12495766-12500341 GCF_000260255.1 Octodon degus
CTCTCCCCCCCTTTCCTTCCTTCCTTCCTTCCTTCCTTCCTTCCTTCCTTCCTTCCTTCCTTCCTTCCTTTGCTTTGTGCCAAATCCAGCATTACTTTTAGTAATAATGTCTAAAAGTAGTGAAACAAGTTTGATTTCACTTGTCACTCTAGAAGGGGATTTGAATGTGAGTAATGGTTTTGTAAAGCATTGACCCCCGCATCTTATAAAGCCCTGCATGACAGTTTTGGGTTATGATTCTTTTCATAGACAACTTTCCAGCAATCAGGCTATTTCACAAGAAAATAAAACCTCTCAGCATCACCAGAAAACAGTGACAAACAATAGTAACATGTGACATCCACTCCCCTAATTACCTGTTATAAAGATGGCTGGAAGCAGCTCGATGAGGAATCTCACTGTTCCTCATCAATATTTTCTCACAGGTGGCTTCTTAATGGCTTTGATGTTCTGCTTCCAGCTGCTGTCGCTGGTGACTTAATGCCTTCAGCTGCTGAGAACGGTGAGCCAGGAAAAGGCCTTTAGAAAGAGCACTTACCGAGATTTTCTCGGCCTTCAATCCTTTATTCAAAAATCCATTTTGTTAAGATACAAGGAAACAGGCCATCACTTTGAATACCAAATGCTGTATTTTATTTTAGCAGCACGATCCTCAGTGGGAACCACATGGCAAGTAATGATGTTTGTCTAACGCAACTGGAACACTTGGGTTCCTTCCTGGAGGTCTCATATCAGTGTCAACAAAAACATCCTATTACTTTTGGTAGCTTTTAGAGCCGGCACACATGAGGAACCCCAGCGAAGGCAGCTAAGTCTGTGGGCACTGGGGCTCCACTAATAGGCCACGTGCATGTGCCCATGCTTGGCTTGCACATCTCCCTATAGATTGCTTCTGGAAATGCAGGGAGGACATTCCCCTCTCTCCTTCCAGAACAGCTTTCTTTCTAGGGCCTTCTCTACTCCAGGTCCTAACTTTGCTGTGCAGAACACGCTGTGCATGAATTAAACCAGTTGCTACCAATTAAACCAATTGAGAGTTTCAAGGTTGCTCCTGCATTTTGCTCTTCTGCTTTTCTTGCTCTTTAAAGTTCAGGGATGACAGTGTTCAGGCAATGTCACTCTGGATTTTCCCAGAAAGGAGAAATACTAGTGACTATTCCAAATAGTTTCATTTATCACCTTGCAGACAGCACTAGAAGGTAGACTCAGTCTTCTGTGGACAATTAATCATAGGTCAGATACTAGAGACTGCTGACCCTACATTAACTGCCAGCCTGGATACGGCTCCTTTTGATAACAGATAAGCCCACTTAGTGTCATGCACAATGTGACTGCACATGCACTATCTTAGTAACTGTTCTGAGCTTTTAGTTGCTATATTTTGTAGATGAGTGCATTAAAATTTGGAAAGGCTACTTATTTGCTCAAGTGACTATAGAGTAGTAGCTTCACCTTTCCCCCAGAGCTTAGCTACTCTGTCAAACATTTCTTACTTGTTTTGTTGTTGCTATTGCTGTTTTGTTGCTAATTCAACTTCTAAAAGCTTTAGTCCAGTTTTCTTGGAGCACTATCTTGATTACTGTTTCCTCAGCATTGTTTCCAGCTGATCTTTAGCTTTTTATGTGTATCTTTATCTGGACTTTTAAATTAAAATGTAGGTTATGCATGCTCTAGTGTTGAGAAAAAGACAGCCTTTCAGCTAAATAGACAGTTGATGATATGGGAGATTTGTTTTGCAACACATAATAGATATAAATGAGATAGCTTGCCAGGACTGGTGTTAATGAAGAATTAGAAACACTGTGTTTAATACAAGAAGACAAAGATCTCAAGCACAGAGATATTCTTCAACACTTGAGATTTACAAGCAAGCATTTATAACGAAAGATGTTCTGCATTGCTGGAAACTCCAGTGAACTTCATCAGTATGACAAATGTTTACTTCAAGTTTAAAAGCAAAGGAAGGGCCAGGGAGATAGCTCAGTGTCATAAACACCAAGTGAGGTGTTTATGAAAGGTCCTGAGTTTGATCCCCAATCAAAAAAATATGAAAGGAAAAAAATTAGCAGATAAAATTTAAACTGTTTTGGAAAAGACTTTGGAAGAAGTCAGTAGAATTCCCATGTGGATGTCTTGTCCTTTAGGCCTTTTTGCAACGTACAAGCATTTAATTTCTCAGGAGTCATCTTTATTTTACTTTTTACAATTTTCAGCTCATGTTCTTTGTACATTTTAAATTCAATACCAGACCTTATTGATTTGTATGAACATTCATATGTTTTTTCAGTTTTAAAAATTGTCTCTGACTTTGCTTGTGGTAGTTTTTGCCATGTAATTTCTTTTTATCCTACTTTATAAAAATTGATAAATTATTTTATGCTTGTTTTTTTCTTTTATTGCACTTAGATAAGTCTTTCCTGCTCCAAAATCAGTTTGTCTGTCTGTCTTTCTGTGTCTGTCTGTCTGTCTGTCTGTCTGTCTGTCTGTCTGCCTGTTTGTCTGTGTCTGCCTCTCTCTCTCTCTCTCTCTCTCTCTCTCTCTCTCTCTCAACATTTTGTCTTGGATCCATTTGATATCCTCCTGGTATAAGTCATAGAGGCTACATTCAAATTTATCTTTTTAAAATGAGACCTGTTTTAATCAAAATTAATCTCTTGCTGTTCATCCAAGTCAGTTAATCTTCCTCAGGCATGATTTTTTGAACCATGTATAGAACCTCTCAGCTTCTCTGCTGGTGTCAGCCAATGGGATGGGTCATGGTTTTGTTTGACCATGTTGCTTTCTTTCTTTTTATAATTCTATTTTTCTTATTTTAAAGAGAAAACTGGGTCTCATTAGTGAACAAAGACTAGAATAAACTATTTCCGGGAATCTTCTTTATCTACCAGAAACAGTCCTGTTCAGCAGTTTCCTTAAACTGAAGGGGGTCTCTTGTTAACCTGTTGTTTTTGGCCGGTTCAGCCCAAGTTGGAGGGTCTGGCATGGCATGTGGTACCAGGGATCGAACACAGTCCCTGTGCATTTACCTAAGAAGGTGCTTTATTTATTTATTTATTTATTTATTTATTTAATGTATTTAGTACAGGGTCTACAGGGTCTCACTGTACAGATTAGATTTGTAATGATCCTCCTGTTTTCAGCCCTTCAGTGCTGGGATTACAGGTGTGCACCACCATGCCCAGTATAAGCAGGCTTTTTAGACTGCTGAGCTATCTTGTCAGCCCTTGTTTTCCTTTAGTGGGATGTCATCAAAGAGGTGTGTGGCATTGTGTTGACTTATCAGCTACCTAGGCCTCTCATTGTCATTTTGAGAGTCATAGTTATCAGGTTGTCACAACTAACAGGCAAAACTATTGTGTGGATAGCAACAGGTAACTGTCCCTCTAAAGGAGATTATGCTAGGGTAGTAAACAGGCCAGATTTGGGTGTAGAAAGAGAACAGCTTGCACTCCTTAGAGCTAAGTATGAATTCAAAGCAGTGGAGGAAAAAGCCTGCCAAGGCTCCAACCTGCCCTGCAGCTCATGCCTACAAATGCAGTTTTCCCTATTTTGCCTGTGACCCATGGACCATACTCAGGCCTTCCATTGTAGAACCTCAGCTGGTGTATCTCTGAGAATAGTGATTGGTCAGGCAACATGTTCTGAAGAGAAATCATGATAAGAGAGGTAGTCTTCTGAGGACTGGAGCTGTGCTGATTTTTAATACTTGGCCTCATTTAAAGCTACTCTTAAGCCCATAAGTTTCCCCAGGAACGTTTCTTATGAATGAATTAATCTGTATTATAGAAGTCAGTCTGTCTGTCCTGTAGTATAAAACCTAGTCAGCGCCATTCTTCAGGGGAGGGAGAAAGAAGAGGAGTTAATCTTTATTTCTGCCTAAGGGCTAAAAGGCAGATAAACCTTGGACTTGCATTTATTTTTGAAGAGTTTTAGGATTAAATATAGACTAGTTGTTGAATATGGCTTGGAGATAAGTGGAGGTCAGTTTCACTCTGGAAGGGTCAGAGAGAAGGGAAACTTACCATTCTGGGAAACTTGGTCCTGAAGTTCAACAGCCATGGAGGAGAGAATTTCCTTGAACCAAATACTATTGTAAACTGTGTTTTTTCTCAGGGGCAGAGCAGTGGAGAAGGAACAGAAAACTCATTCTAAGTATAATACAAGAACTAAACCTTAAACATGTCAGGTGTAGAAAGACAATTACAGTCAAGTGCTTTCCCAGGGCAGATCTCTGATGCCTCTGGAGACAAAAGCTAGTCTGACTCCAGTTGCATTGCCATGCAGAAATTAGACCAAAATCAATCTGAATAACTACTTTTAATCTTTTGAAAGAGAGTGTGGGAGAGAAAATTAAAGAGCTTTAACCATATTGTTCAGAGCTTTCTTTCTAATAAATGACTCTGAATTAAAAGCTCTAAAATCCCAGCCTGCAAAAGAGATCTATTACTTTCAAGAACAGACTGGAACTGGTAGTAGTCTAGAAGAAATGTCAACCTTAGGATAAGGAGGTCTTCAAGACATTTTGGGCTCTCTATCCAATCCCTTAAGTAACTTTCCTGTGTAGCAGTGCTAGAT
>NW_004524603.1:12508816-12518625 GCF_000260255.1 Octodon degus
TAGCTTAGTTCCCAGGTATCAGTATATATAGTTAGTCAGGGTGAGAATCTTTCCAATTAACTCCTAGATTAAAGAATCTTCTGAATATTCTTAGGATCATTGCAAAAGGCTAGTAACTTTTGCTAAACAACAATTGGATGCCGTTAAAATACAACCCATTCAGATCCATTATCACAGGCTTGAGATAGCTAAAAGGAAAAGCTGTGCTGGAATACAACCAGCTTATGATGATGAAGGTCCAGAGACCTCTTAGTTCTCCCACCCTTGGTGAGATGGTCAGACTAGCCAGAGACGGGTAATGAGGGGCATACACAAGACACCACTCACCACCTAAGACAAATACGGGACCTTCTGCCGTCCTAGTCTCCTATGACGGGTAAGGTTTGAGTTGGGTCCGTGTAGAGGATGCCTCGACCTAAGACAGGCACTGCCTCCTCAACGGAATCAGCCATCTAAGAAGCCATATTTTATATACATATATAAAAGTAAAGGGATCTGTGGGAGGCACAATAACTCCAGGCCTCCAATCCTATTGCAAGTGGGTTTCCGTGTTCCTCCTCTCCTACCTCTGCTGAGCTAGGTTCCTAGTTCTTACCCCACCTATTTTCCATAAGTCTCCTGCTATGCCCAGGAGGTGGGACCTCCTGTCTTAGCCCGGTTGCCTAGTTACTCACGCCTTTTACCCGCGGATGTCATTTTCCTATGCCTCCACTATATACACCCAGCACCTTCCCTAAATAAAACGAGACTTGATCAAAATCCTGTCTTTTCTCTATTCTTTGCATCTCCTGTCCTTTGTCCCCTCTTCAATTCCCCGCTCCTCCCCCAGGTGACCTTTGTTGACTGACCCACTGGTTCGGGACAAAGATGGAGTCTGAAAAGTTTGTTGGAAGCCATGAAGTGACCTTTAAGATGACTGAAGACTGTAGCTCTTTTTAGGAAGTGGAATGCTCTATCTTTGTAGTTTATATCTTTTTTGATGGTTTGTTTTTAGCTAAACTCACAACATCTTAAACCATTTTGTTAGACACTTTTTGATTTTTAACATAATTTGACTAAAATCATGCAACAATAGTCATGCCACTGCCTCAATATTTGACTGACTTGAAATTTCTTTTGCCAGAGTTAACAGTCTCAGGCTCTGGACAGGAGCAAAATTCAGGCAAACGTTTTGCCAAGGTTTAAGACACATCATCTGGAATCCAACAACCAATGCAGTCCTTCTACCCAGCAGAAATCTCTGGTCTTATAGGCAGGATTTTTATCAACACTTTGTTCTTTTTGAGCTCTGACTAGAATCTCCCCTGTAGAACAGGTAAAAACGTTTTTGTGTATTATTATTATTATTATTATTAATTATTATTATTATTATTTTGGTTACATCTCTGAAACTATCTCTCTTTTCTTATTAATTTCTTTTTTAATAAATTTTATTGAGAAACAAATATCAATGAGACAGTTTCAAAACTGATTAATAGAATAGTTTCAATAATTAATACAGTGCATATTGTTGTCTTTGTAGTGGTTATTCATAGTACAAGATACAGACATGATATCCTGTCCAAACACTATAGAAATCCTTCTTCTCACTGAATTAAGAGAAAGTAGCTGTATGTCTATCCTAACTATTTTGTATGTACAGATACAACATGGTCCTTCATTTGTATCCCCTTTTTTTTGCTTAGTTTTGTCAGAGATGGGTATTCCATTGCCATTTAAATTCTGTAGGTGCTTTTTAATAAGCCATTTAAAAGGCCTTGTAATACATATGGTTAGGTCTATAGTAAGAAAAATTTAACCACTTTGTTGGTATCAAGTTTTGTCTTATTTATCTTCTTTTTTAATTGCTGGGACAAAATATCCAACACCCCAAATTAAGGAAAGAAAGGTTTATTTTGCTCACAGTTTGTACAGGTTTAGTTTGTATTTGGCTGGCTGTAAGGCAGAGTGGCACATGGCAGAGGGAAGCAGTTTATAGTGGCAGAAAACAGCAAAGGGAGGAGCAATAGCATCTGTGTCTCTTTTTAAAAAAAATATATACAGACTACCCTGGGGTGGGGGTGAAGAACTCACCCAATGTCTATGTATTTTTTTTTTTAAATAGGATGAGGATGTTTTTAAAGTAAGAACCCTGGTTCTCTGCTGAATCAGTTAATTAAACTTTTAAACATCTTGATGATTTGTTACATTCTCTAGCCAGTATCTTATTGAGGATTTTTGTGTTTATATTAATCTGTGAGATTGACCTGTAGTTTTTTTTTGTTGTTGTTTGTTTAATTTCTTGTCTGGTTTTGGAATCAGTATTATACTTGTTTCCAGGAATGATTTTATAAATAGTACTTCCCTTTCAACTTCCTTAAAAATTTTCAGCATTATTGCATTACCTATACTTCAAGTTTCTTGTAGAATTCAACAGCAAATCTATCAGGACTGAGATCACTATGAGCTCAAAGGCATCCTGGGCTACATAATGAGTTGAAGACCAGTCTAAACTACATTGCAAGACTGTAAACTACATTGTAAACAAACATCAGGGTTGAGTGGCACTCATTTCTTTTTAAAATAATTGGAAGTAAAGAACAAAATTGGTAGTTTTGTAAGTTTATGAATGAGAAGATGAAGGAACATCTGTCAAAAAATTGAGTGACTTCAGTAGCAACTGAAGTAGGGAGAAGGAAATTGGAAGTGTGAGGTCTGAGGAAAAGATGTGTTAGGCATTTGGGGCAGTTAATGAGTGATTTGTCTAGGGAAATACAGGATAGAAGTGCTCAGGATGTTCAGTTGGGCTGATGGTATGAATCCATAGAAACCTACACTTATGCAGTTATGACAGGCTCTCAGGTAATGCTCAGAGGCTTCAAAGCAAACAGTGTTGGTAGAGTTCATCTAGAAGTGAAGTTATTTGTCACTGTAGAATTAAAGAAGGATAAGAACCAGAAAATTTGAGTACAGTGTGAATCACTTACATATAAATTGTATCAGTAAAAATTTCAAGCATCTTGTGACATTTCAATATAATATAGTATAATATAGTATAGTATAGTATAGTATAGTATAGTATAGTATAGTATAGTATAGTATAGTATAGTATAGTACAGTGGATAGCATGAAGACCTTCCATGTCCATGAAATGTTTTGTTAAAAAGAATCATCAACATGTGATTAGTCTGAATGTCCCCACTCTGTTTTGTCTTTCTCTGTTCGATAATTTCAAAGAAAATTTCTGGTACATTTCATTTTGCCTTTAAACACTGAAACCATGGTTTAGGAGGTGGGTCTAGTCCAAGCGGAATAGGTAAGAAAGTGAAGCAGGAGGGTCTTGATGGAAAGGTAGAGAATACAGAGGTGCAGATGAATCCCTAGCCCGTGAATTTTCCATATCATTCTTTGAGTAGATAAAATGGAAAAATGCAAGGTGGCAATAGTTGTGTGAGATACTTGATTTCTGATTTTAGATGATTGCATTTTTAGAGAAAAATTGAAAATTGACTTAATTAATAAACTAAGGTATACAGTAACCTCACTCATCTTTTCTTACCTAATTTCTTTCTCATTAAAAGTAGTATAAGTCTCTTAAAATTATATTAATTCTTACATGTTCTGAAAAGTCCAACTGATGCAGAAATTCATAAAAGAAAATACAAATGTTTTATGTGTCGTAAGTACAAAATGATACTAGCTAGCAGTCCCCTGTTAATTTTTGATGCCTTATTCCACAAATTTTATACTTGTATATAAATACATACAAAATAATATTTTGTAAAAGCAGAAACATAAATGAATTAATAAAATATTTCCTTTTTACATCTAACATATTATATATTTTAAAATATATATGTATTTCTTTCCTTTAAACAATCAACATAATATTTCATTTATTTTTTGTTGGTTGTTGTTTAATTTTTTCAGTTGTTTAAGCCTAGGTCTTGCTATATAGTCCAGGTTGGTCTTGAACTCACCATGTGTCCTAGGCTCAAACTGCCAGGGATCTGTCTGCCTCAGCCTCCTGAGTGCTGGTGTTACAGACATTCAGTACCACACCTGGCTTAATATTTCTTTTTAAATTTTTTTATTAATTTTATTGAGAAACAAATAGCAATGAGACAGCTTCAAAACAAGTTAGTAGGACAGTTAAATAATTAATACATTGCATATTGTTGTCTTCATAGTAGTTATTTATAGTACAAGATGCAGACATGAAATCCTGTCCAAACATTATTTTTTTATAATAGTATTTTATAATGAATCAACCAAGTGTAACATACCACAAGTGCAGGAAATCTATCCACACACTAAATACTAACAAATCCAGCTGAAGGCCTAGACATTATAATGAAACCTTCTACCAGTCCAACTGGAGGCCTAGAGTCCACAACAAAGTCCCACGGAGACCTGCTTCATGGATATGTGCTGGAAAGGCCCAAAGGTCAGTGGTAGAAGCTAGGAAGTCCATGCCAGTGGGATGAAGGATCTGTGATAGCAAGCTGAGGATTGGAACTGGAGCCAGGAAGCAATGCTCAGGGTAAGCACCAGAGCACCCCCAAAAGTACCACAGCCACCCTCAGCAACAGTGAGGTCCTGAGCTCCTCCAGTGATGGGAAAAGCTGAGTACCCATCAGGAAATCTAATGCGATGAGCTTCATGAGGCTGAGTAGTGTCTGGCTTAATATTTCACTGAGTCTTCTCATTAATAAACAAAGCCCTAATAAAGATCTTCAAATAATTTGAAATATGTATAAATTTCTTCAGTCATGTATAAATATGAATTGTTAATAATTTCTTGAGTTGAAAGCTACTTTGTGCATTTTTAATCTTGAGAAATATTTCCAAATTATTTAGGTTTCTTTTTTCAAACAGGTACTTGCTATGTAGTTCTGACTGTCCTTGAACTCACTGTGTAACCCACACTAGCCTTGAACTTGAGATCCTCTTGCCTCCTCCCTGCTGGGATTACAGGTAAGCACCACCACGCCTGGCCTAGTTTTAGTTTTTGAATGAAACTTAATCCTACTGTGAGATATCTCCAGCTTTACTGGTTCTTTTCTTTTTTCTTTGTTAGTATGTTTACAGTACATAATGATTGTATTTATTGAGGGGAGTTGGTACCTCTACAGAGAACATTTCAATACTTTTTTTTTTTTTTTTTGATAGAACCAGGGATTGAACTCAAGCCCTTGTGCTTGCCAGGGAAGACTCATTCTACTGAGCCATCTGCCCGGCCCTCAGTACTTTTTATATCCCCTTTCCCTACCTCCTTCCATAACTTGTTTTTTCCCCACTTGCAGAAAAATCTATCTCCTTTTTCATATATAATATTTCACATATATACATTCTATATAATTTTGAATGTGCTTAAAATATGTGTAGAAGTAAAACTATAATCAGGATCTAAAGCTTCTGAACCTTCTATTTTGATGGCAGTATGAATGGTAGCTGCACATCAGAATTACTTGGAGACTTTAGGGAATTGTCTCAGTTCCCAGCATCAGAACTTATGATTTAATTGATTACAAGGCCCAAGGCTGGGTAGAGACATTCATGTTTGCAAAGTCAACCATGGGTTTCTTAATATGTAGTTGGTCTCTAGAGTCACAGTTGTAGATGGAGCAAGAGAATGTCAACATAGTGAGCTCAGGAATAAAAAAATACACTAAGCATCCGTAGGATCATGTCCATGAAGCAGAACAAAAAAGATCAACCACACATACAAAAAGCTCTCACCATGTAGAGGACTCAGACCAAGTTCAAGGAAGAAAGGAAGAGGTAAGAGAGACGTCTACTTGAGGGATGGACAGGGCTGGTAGTTACAGATTCTGTGATCCTCTTCAGGTGTTCATCTCACAATCTACTCTCTTGGACAAAGATGAATTTGAGGTCGAAGTTGCTTCCAAGCTCTTCTTAGCCCAGGATTGTCCTGAATCAGTAGGATTGAGTGGCCAGCTGGATAGGCAGCTATGATGACTTTAAGCAAAACATTCCAGAAAAAACTGCGAGGAAGGATGGAGGACAGAAGGAGAAACAGGGCAACTGCATTGGAAATGTAGAGGATGAGAAAGTAGCTGATTGTTTTGATGGCCCCCACGTGAGCCTCCATACTGGGGTCCCTGGAGCCAGTGGCACTGTTTTCCATCAGCAGGATATGTCTCTTGAGAGAGATGATCAGCAGAGAGGCTGTTATGATGAAAATCACCAGGGGAATGAAGACCCCCAGGGTGAAGAACACAGCCAGCCTGACCACGTGTGTCTTTGTGTAGTTGCCATGCTGGAAAGTTAAAGAACTGTTAGAACTCACAATGAAGATGCACTTGGGGAAGGACATGCTGCAGCTGAAGGAAATAAACACTGATAGCCAGAGGAGGCAGGGAACCAATCCCGAAATTCTCCGCTTCAGCTTGAGGACAGGAAGACAGGAGAAGTTGGCAATCTTCACAAAGTAAAAGAAACTGAGCACAGCAGCAAACCAGAGGCCACAACAGTTTAAGAACATGAAACCTGCTCTGTATATGCAATCGAAGACACATTTCAAATAAAAACCTGGGAATGTATAGATTGAGATGATGTCTAGCACCATGAAACTTTGGAGGGCTATTCTGGAAGCACTCAGGAAGAGTAGGATCTTCCCACTGGTGGAAACAGCCCTCTTCTGAACCCACAGAGCCACATTGACAGCCACAATGAAACTGTTTACAACGATGCCGACAAAGCTTTCAGTGCCTACGATGATGAAAGCTAAGATGATGAGGGACGATGATGGCAGTTCACTCTCCAGAGAGTTGCTGGCTGTTGCCATGTTAAGTTGCTGCTCTCTAGATTTTGCAGAATGAAGTCTTCCTAGCCTCTAAGGGACAGGTCCTGTGGTAACTCCCACTGTTTACCCCCAGGTGGAAGAAGCTGGCACATAATTTTTACATTCATTGCATTTGTTTATTTCAGAATTCTTAAGTGTGTTGTACTGGAGATGTAAATGATGAGCAGATCTGGTTCCTAGTGCTCTCTCTCCCTATTTGGGGAGCTGGCACTGAGGAAACAGTGCCTAGATTTTCCTTTGTAAAACACTAACTTGGAAATGAAAGCCATATTAAAGCTTTAGTTGATTTTGAGTATTGCCCCCCGGAATCGCCATTTAACTTAGTTCCATCTGTGATTTAAGGAACTAGCAGTGAATAATACCTCAGAGATATAGTTAGTTCTTATGCCAGGCAATGTCCAAGTAATTTGCATATGTATCTGTATTTAGGGAAGGGTCTACAGGGTGTGCAGGATCTCATTACTATATCGGACTTGTAGTGATTTGCCTGTATACAGCCTTCCAGGATCTGGGATTACAGGCATACACCACCATGTGCAGTCTCAATTTGCATGTATTTCACAATTAAATATCAAGACAATCTCATGAGGTATATGCTCTTATCACTTCTATTTTGCAGGTGAGAACGCTGAGGTATAAAGAGGTTTGAACTTGCCCATAATGATCACATTCATCATAGGGAATTTGGACCTGTATGTGGTACAACAAGATTTTTTTAAACATTCCCCTGTTGTCTTAGTTACTTTTGTCTTGTTGCTAGGACAAGTACCCAACACCCGAAATGAAGGAGGGATGCATAGCAGTAACAGTGGCAACAGAACACAAGTCTGTCTTCCTTATGTTGCATTCAGGCCTTCTGCCCCAGACTGGGTGTAACACCCATAATTCCAGCAGCACTCACACCCATAATCCCAGCAGCATTCACACCCATGATCCCAGCAATACTCTATTATTTTAATACCTGTACCATTTAAAGGTAATAATGAAGCAACGCAATGCAAATTTCTAGGACACAGGACTTTCTCTGCAAATAAATTACTTGATATAACAAATTTCTTTAATTAGGCTACATGGAACACACACATACACACACACACACACACACACACACACACACACACACACCCCTCTTTTAAACAAAACTGTAGGAAAATAAAGGTTGAAGGAAAAGTCCTCCAGGTCCTTAACAGGGATGGCTAACCAAATTTAGGGAAAAATAGCATCCATCCTTATCTATCAAACTTTGGAGCATTAAAGCAAAAAGAGATGAGAAAAGAAGCATTTTTCTCTTTGGGAATCTTGTTTCTGGTTTTGAAATTTAAGCATAGGACATACAGTAATCTAAAAATTTCTCAATTCAGTGTAAATTGCCTCTTATGAATATATATAGCTTTAAAATAATGAGACTATTGTAAGCAACTGAGTTAGGTAGAAATAGTATAGGCAGGCAGACAGGGCTAGGCTCTCAGTAGGAGCTAGATAGTTGTAACTGTGAGAGACACAGACACTCCCATTGTGGGTGAGATCTCAAGACAAAAGGTCAATCAGATGCATACCTCCCTAAAGATAAGCACCCAGGATTGATATTCTACATAGGGCTCAATTACCTTCAGGAGGTCAGGAAGAGCCTCTAACCCAACCCCTACAGGGTAAGCCTCTGTTGTATATTCATGCCCGCTTCCTACATGACTGCCTTCCCCATTTGGTCCTGGATGTAATCAATTTCACCTGAGCAGTTCTGCTTGTAATCTTACCGGTTGCCCATAGTTTTGTCCCACCTTGTGAATGAGTTGCTGTGTTTTCCACCTTAGACCCACCTTGCATCCTGACTTTGCTCTATAAAGATTCCTAGAAAGGGCAAATTCTTTGGCAAGCTGCCCAGGACCCTTCTGTCTCCCTGACAGAAACTTTCTTTCCCCAATAAATAGATTCTGCTCTTAAACTCCATTGTTAATTTGAATCAAATTCATGCTTCCATTTTAGAGAACACAAACTATTCCCAGAAATCATTCAGGAGGGGAGTTTTATTCCCCATATCAATAACAAAATAATTTTAATTAGAAGGTTGCTGGATGACATGCCTCCAGTAGTCTTCATTTAGCTTTTCCTTGGCTCAAGATTTTTTAAAAACAACACAAAAACTTATGAAGGTTTTATTTTATTCATTCATTTATTTGCTAATTTTTGTATTTTAAGGAAGTTTGTCTACAGGGTGTTCAGGGTCTCATTACTAGATTGGACTTGTAGTGATTCTCCTATTAACAGCCTCCCAAGAGCTGGGATTACAGGATTGAGCCCCTGGCCCCTTTGCCTGCTTGCAGGTGCTTTAATCCTTTGAGCTATTTGGCTGGCCCATGGTTTTATATTTTTAAAGCCTGATTAACTGTTTAGGCAATTTGTTATGAACTTTACCATCCCTTTCCCTGAGCTGCAAATATTTCCCTCAAATAGTGTCATGAGCAGCTGCTTCTCTGATGTTTCCACCCACTTGTAGAAGCAGGGCTGGACCATCTCAGACCTCTGATTGGCCATTGGCTTTGTGGAATTCTGCAGGCCCAGGATTCCAGCTGTTACCATGTGGCTCTTCTCTCACATTAGAAAGAAATACAGGGTAGAGAGTCACAAGAGCATTGAGCAGAGGGTATTTACTATGGATCAAAAGCAGAAAGCACCGATTATTGTAAAGAAAATTCCTCCAGCAAATGAACCCCTATTGGTGCTGGTGCTGGTGTTGCTGTTGGTGGTGTTGGTGGGGCTGAACCGGTTGCCAAAGAGACTCCTTGTTTTTTTTTTTGTTTGCATGCATGTTTTATTTATGGAAAAATATAATTAGGCTTAAATCTAGAAGGATCAATAACTTACATGTGTGAGATTTTAATAACTTTTTTCCAAAGTTTTATTGATAAACAGGTAGCAATGAGACAGTTTCAAATCAGATCAGAAGTAGTTTCAACAAATAATACACTGCATATATTCTTCTTAGTGGTTAATTGCTGTACAA
>NW_004524603.1:12525987-12533706 GCF_000260255.1 Octodon degus
TGGCTTTACTTTTTATACTTCATTTTTATACTTTTCTGCTGGATAGTTCAGACCAAGATAAAGCAAGTCCTATATAACAAGAAATGTAACTTTTGTATCTGATAAGATCAGTCAAATCCCCTGAGGATTTATCCTGAAACACTGTACCACAGTTTGTAGATCCTTTGTCAATATCAGCCATGTGAATGAGTCACGGCCATTGCTTGACTAATTTGCTGTCTGTGAAAGCCTGAGAGAATGTTTTCTCTCCATGTGACTCTCTTTAGGCACACTCTGAACCAAGAAGAATGATTTTAAACATTATTTTCTAACCATTTCATTGATTTTTTTCTTTTCTACTATCATATTTTTTTTAACTTGCACAAGCCCTTTTTATCTTCTTTTTTTTTCATTCTTCTTATCACACGTGTGAAGATACTATTACCTTTTGAAGTTTCCATATTCACGATACTGTCTGTTTCTTCCAAGTTAATCTTACTGGCTTTCTCCCCATAATTCCCCTTGTTTGGATATTTTTTTCTTAGTGACTCAATCCCCTTGATCTGTTTAGATTTTCTCTTTTATTGTGATTCAGTTGTAGAGTTTGTAGGAATTTATCCACTTCTCCTGGGTTATCTAGTTTGATGTGTTTGATTATTAGCAGTCATTTCTTACAATCATTTGTGTCTCTGTAGCATTATTGTAATGATTCTTCTTTAATTTCTGATTTTGTTGAGTCTTCTCTCTTTTCTCTTAGTTTAAATGAAAATATTATGACCTAATGAAAACTTATGTGCTGCTATGAGATAGGCACAAAATATATGTACAAGTAGGTATTGTGCATTGTGCAGCTTTTTAAAATAAATAATGTTAGAAGTAGCTGTTGATGTAATTAAAGCAGGTTCACACTGGTGAGTGATATTATAGCACCATCGTTAGTAGGAAATAGCAGCAAACATATAGTGTAAACTGGTCTAAATTTCATCACCTTCTTCCTTTTGTGAGACATAGTTGTGCTATGTAGTTTGGGATAACCTTGAAGTCATTATGTAGTCCAGGCTGCCCTTGAAGTCACTATGTTCTCCAGGCTGGCCTTGAACTCAGGTGGTCTCCTGCCTTAGCCTCTCATGTGTTGGGATTATAGGTCTATGCCACTCTACTGGGTTTCATCAATTTTTTTGGAGAGGTGAAAATTTAGTGCTTAATTTTTCACTAACTTTTACTTTTGCTTTCTCAAACTCGTGTCAAAAGTTTTATTGCAAGAAAAAATAAGCAGTAAAGTAAACAAGAAGTCATAAAGTCATACCGCACAGAAAAGAAAGAAGAGCCATGACAGGAATGTTCAGCCTCTCTCTCTCTATGTGCTGCTATAGGGCTGCTCGGCTCTCCTCTAATTTGCCTTCACACTTAAGTTTATAATTTATCAGATATCCTTACTGTTCTCACCAACTCATTGCCTGGGGGCTTCATGAGTTTCTCAGGTTGCAACATGAGCTATGTATAGCTGGTAGGCAGAGCCGGCAAGGGCAGCATCATTCCTTGCTGTATCGTGACCATTTATGGTGGAAAGAGCTAAATGTTCTGAGCCACTCAGATATGAACATGCTTTGTTTTTGCAGTGAGTTCCCTTGATACTGTGTTCAAAAAGAGAAGTATTAGTTTTGCTATTCTAGGAAACTGTGGGGAAAGCTAGCTAAGATTTTAGACAGCATCTGATCTACTGATACACAAGGCCTTGATGGAAGTACAAAGTGACAGTATCCAAACCATCTTGCCATATTTTAATGTAACAGGCTAATTTTTTTTTCTTTTTTTGGTATTGGGGGTCAGACTCAGGACCTTGTGCTTGCCAGGCATATGCCTATGCTGCTGTGCTATCTCCCTGTCCCAGACTAGATTTTTTAAAATGTAGGGCAAGTGTTGTATTCGGACAAGGTACAGGAACTAAAGACATTAACTGATGTCGCTGGGATAACTCTTTTTAAAATTTTTATTTATTTATTTTTTAAATCTTTATTTATGTATTTGATACAGGGTCTTGATAGGCAGCTCAGGCTCATAGTGATCATCCTGTCTCAGCCTGTCCAATGCTGGGATTCCAGGTGTACACTACCATGCCTGGTTTCAGTGACTGGCACAGCATGCCTGAGGTTCTGGAGCCAGCATAGAATGTGGTACTGGGGATTGAACTTGGGTCCTTGCACTTGCCAGGCAGGTGCTTTGGCCTCTGAGCTATCTCCTCTGGGAAACTTCTTTAAGTCTGGATAAATTCTTCAATGTTATCTTTTAATTTACAAATCCTTAAAAATTGGATATATTTCACAGTTTATTCTTTTTATCATGACCATTTATTATAATAAATTTAATCAATAAACAATTCACAATGAAAAATTATAATTGATAATCATAATTAAATAGTAATTATATATATTTGGTCATACCAGGAATTGAACTCAGGACCTTGTGCTATCTCCCTGGCCCCACTTTAAAAAATTTTAACCTTTTTTTTAATACTAGTAATCTTTTAGTGGAATTTTGGGGACTTCTATGTAAAGTATCATGTCATCTGCAAATAATAATAACTTAATTTCTTCCCTTCATATGCATAGTCTTTTTATTTATTTTTAATATAATTGCTTGGGCAAATATTTCCAGAACTATATTGAACTGGAGCAGTGATAGTTGGCTTACTTATCTTGATTTGAGAATGAAAGCTTTCATTGACCACTTAGTCTAATTTTGTCCATTGCTTGTGACAGATGGCTTTTGTGAGAATGAGAAAAGTCCACTTAATCCAATTTTTTATGTTTTTTAAAACTTTAATCATGAATGAGTGCTGAAAATTGACAAGTGGTTTTCTTTCATGTATTGAGATGCCTATGTGGTTTTGTTCTTAGTTGTGTTAATATGGTATATTACATTTACTGACTTGTATATGTTAAATCATCCCTGAATCCCTGGGATGAATCCTACTTGGCCATGGTGGATTATCTCCTTCTCCTCCTCCTCTTCCTCCTGCTCCTCTTCTTCATGTATTTGGTACATGGTCTCACTATGCAGCTTGAACTCATAGTGATCCTCATGTTTCAGCCTCCCCAGTGCTGGGATTACAGGTATGCGCTACTACACCTGGTCTCAGTGGCCGGCTCAGTACGCCCAGGGTTGGTGTTGGCACAGCATGTGGTGCTGGGGATCGAACCCTAGACCATGCACTTGACTTAACATGCACTTAGTCCACAGAGCTGTCTCACTGGCCACTGTATTATCTTCTTAATGATTTGCTGCATTCTGTTTGCCAGTGTCTTACTGAGGATTTTTGTATCTGTGATCATTAGGGAGATTGGCATGTGTTTCTCTTTTTCAGTCAAATTCCTCTCTGGTTTTGTTATCAGAGTAATATTTGATTCTACAAGAGAACCCTGGGGATATCTGTGCAGATTCAAGTCTAAGTTTTGGAGACAAAGAGCACAAAGCAGTTATTGCCAAGTTGTACAAAGTTAATTAACTACCCTTAGAGATATCAGAAACTCAGAGTTCCCTGATGAGCAGGACTCCAGGGACAAAGAGTGAGAGCAGACTTTCTAGTTCAGGGTATTAATGGATACCGAGAGCAGCAGACACTTGATAGCTGACTGCAGGGTACTGTTCCTCACCAGGAGGGCATATATTTTCATCTGACACAACTTCAGCAGTCCCTGAATGTCAGTGCGCCCTGGAGAGAAGAAATAGAACCGTTAGGCTATAGGGCTGCACAGGTTTTCCTCTCTGGTCTTCTCATGTAGGCTTCCACCACAGCCCATCTCCTCTCTGCTGCCATGTCTCTGTCAGTTCTCATTTGTAGTCTTATACACAAGCTTCAGTGGTTACTAGGCAACTACTCTGCACTCATGTTAAGCCCTTTATCCCCACTTCCAGTTTTGCATCTCATTTTTATTCCAGCACCTTCCCCCTTTGCTTTCTGCTACAAACTGATTCTGTTTTTCCCTATGAGCACTCTCACATTTCCTCAATCTATAGGAAATAAAACAATGTTTACTTTGTGCTGGTAGTCAGTTTTTAAAATTTAAAAATGTGGTTTGAAAGATTTGTCCGATATAACTTTTGTTCTCCAGCTCATGCAGTGGAAGTAAACATGGCTGTCTGGCTCTGTTTAGCTTTTACTCATCAGCTGGTTCATTAAGGCGTTCCTAGTTCTTTGTTTTAGAATTATCAAGGCCTATGGAGCATCACTGTTGGGCTGTGCCTGGGGCATCAGTTGGACTTAATCTGTCCCAGGGCCCTGGCTCTCCTCAGCCGACTCAGTGGGAAATGATGCTCACCTCTTTGTAAACCAAGAGGGAGATGGAGATTGGAGACTCGGGTTTGTCTGTTGTGGGATGGTGAAGCCACAAGAGATAACCACTGATGCAACAAACAAGGGCAGAACTGATCATCTCCATTATCTTTCTATCTCAGCTTTATGACATAGAAAGGCATGGGTGGTTCTTCTCCCTTTGAACTTATTGCTTACCTTCTTCAGATGAGTTTATGAGTGAGTGATGGAGCCTGACAAATGTACCATGTTTACTGTGCAAAGAAACATACTTGGAGTTTCAAGGCACTTGGCATCATGTATTTAGCACCTGTTCTCTGTAAGCTAGAAAAATTATGACATTTCACTAAGGCGAGGATGTAGGAAATGACAGTTCTCCAATTGAGAGAACTGATCTTCTGGGGCCGGACAAAGGAAGAAAAAGTATCAAGACGACTTTCTGAAATACACCAAAAGCATTTCTATTATCATTTATATTTGAATAAATATCAGGTATTGTTTGTATTTCTCTAGAAGTTTTCAGTACTCCTAGAAATTTCCATAATCTCCTATCTCTTTAAAATTATTGTTTATTTTTTAAAGAGAGTACAGAATAGTATTAAAACAGAAAAATTACAAAAGATGGAGAATTTCACTAAACAGAATAATATGAACTTCACAGTATTTGTTGTAATGCATAGTGTTGCCTTCAAATTAATTGCTCATATTACCAGACATACTCATGCAAAGTTGGAAGCAGAAAGAAAAAAGGAAAAAAATATAAGAAAGTAAAAAGAGAGAAAAAGGAAAAAAGAATTGAAAAACATTTAGTTGCTCCTACTACTAGACATATTCATGCAAAGTTGGAAGCAGAAAGAAAAAAGGAAAAAAATATAAGAAAGTAAGAAGAGAGAAAAAGGAAAAAAGAATTGAAAAACAGTTAAGCATTAACTATTCCTTTCCATAGACCAGCGGAAATCCACAGTACAGTTGTCCAAACCATCCTGCTTACATACATACTTATATCTCCTTCCCTAATCTCCTTTCTGTCTTTTTCTGGTTATTCAGTCTTGTCTTTTGGGTTAAAGGCTTTGATCCCTTATTGTTTTCATAGCACCATTTCTTCAATTTTAGATTGAAAGTCATAACTGCACATTTCTAACAGGGTTACCCTGAGTTCCAAGGCCACTGTACACTAAAATATTTGTCAAGTGAAGCATTTAGAAGTTAAATGATGATAAGGCTTTTATGTGAATTCATTAGTGACTACCAATATACTTTATTGTAATATTTCTTTTCTCTTACCACCAAATTCTTCACTTACCACCATGGGTTTATCCCTATTGTTTGTGACATTCAATGTTACCGAATATTCATTTGGGTCTTTCTCCACAGTGCTGATATTCACTAGAGCAAGGCCCAGGAAAGAGCTGCCCAGGTAAAAATGCTCAGCTTAGCAGGTATTCTTGCTTCACAAACGTGTCCATGACTCCTTTCCCATCTGCTGGCTACTTCCCTCTTCATATTACGTCTGCTGCATGCTTGTGTCTTCTAGGGAACCCTTCACTGTTTCTGGGATTCAATGCTTTCGTCCAAAGATGTAGTCTCCTTTTTTCTCATCAGGTACTGAATGACAGTTCTTTCTCTCTTTCTGGCAGGTGAATTTAGACCTAGAGATCAGCTTCATCCTTCATGAATTTGGCACATAGCAGCTCTTCCAGGAAAAGTAAAGTTAAGAACCACATGTTTACCAGTCTTTGAAAACTCTGCACAGGTTACCTCGATCCTGACCCCAACGTAGGAGATAGATCTTAGCGAGATCACTGCTGCCAGTGAAACCACACGAAATGATCATCAGCACAACCCTGTCTACTGGTTGCAATGAAGGCTATGGACCCCTGTGCAGCTCAGATATCTTCTCCGAAGCTTGTCTCAGTTATTGATCAAACCTCATCTCTCTAGACACTTTCCACTTAGGAGAAAAGTAGAAGGATTAACTCAAGACAGGGAAATAAACTGAAAATCCAGAAGCAGGAGGAACTTGGCTTGCTAATGTGAAGAACAGGTTTCAAGCAGAAAAAGAGTGAGTCCAAGAGACATAAATATTACAAAGGCCTAAGTAAGATGGGTGACATTGGTGTTGGAGAATACTTTAAGGAGTAGAATGTTGTTTCTGAGTTGGGAGAGAAATCCTCCCAGGAAGACTTCCTGTAGCAAGGAGAACAATGTGACTTACTCATCTTGAGCCAAGCTGATCCCCAGGCTCAGCAGAGGAGCAGGAGCAGAGTGGCAGAGCTGGGCTCCAGTCCATTCTGAAGTTTATGCTTGCTGGGGACATGTGATGTCTAGGACACTGTGCATGCAGGCACTGAGGTCACTCCTATAAGCTGTAACAGGAGGACCTTGGAGCCATCAGGCAGGTCTACTCAGCCAAAATCATCACACTTTGGCATCTTCCCCATTTTGACATGCTTGTTTTTCTTTAAGAAAGATCAGCAATCAACTGGAATTTTAAACTGGAGTGCAGTGAAGGAGAATTAAGTTTTCCTTGTCAATATCAGACTAGAATATCTTTGGATCATTAGGATGGGTCTTGTAACTTTCATATAGTGACTCCTTTCTTCTGTGGCTTAATTCCTATGTGGCTGTCATATTTATTATGTATATTGTTTGTTTTTGTCCTCAGGATGACATTCTTATTTATATGAGGAGCTATTGCAAAAGAGTACAGGATTTGATGCTATTTTTCTTCATTTCACTCAATTTTTGTCCTTGCATAAAATTAATCTATGTGAAGTGAATAACTTCTGTTAAGTGCAGAGAATGCTTAATGAGAACCCAGGAAGAGAAATATGAAGTAACCACATGAGGAAAAATGCCATCACATACCACTTCTTTCCCATTCATTGTCATTTCTCCAACCCTAGCAGATGCAGAAAGCAGTCATGAGTGGGTGGCCTGGAGAACCCACTTCTCAAAGGAATTTGCAGAATAAAACCACAAGGTGAAGTGTGTATAGGGTGGGACATAACCATAAATGACAAATACGATTACCAGTCCAGTTGCTCAGGTAGTATCAGCCCAGTGGGAAATGCCAAGGTGGGTTATGATGTGGGAGAAGATTATGGTCAACTAATAAGAAGACAAGTATTTTTTTTTCTTGCGTAACTATATCTGTTAATCAGAGCAACAGATTTGAGGATAAAAATAGATATTATATCAATCATTGTTAATCAGATATTCTTGTTTTGAGACTGTGTTGTGTGTATTCTTGTATGTTAATCTGTTTCTGTCTTTGCTTTTGTTTTTCTTTCTTTCTTTTCTTCTTTTGGCGGAACCAGGGATTGAACACAGGCCCTTGCACTTGCCAGGCAAGTGCTTATTCTACTGAGTCATCTCCCCAGCATTCTTTTGTTGTTCTTGCTCTTATTTCTACTCCAAAATAAAAG
>NW_004524603.1:12533806-12535639 GCF_000260255.1 Octodon degus
CCAACTACATCTCAACTAAATTGAAATCAGCCTAGAGGGGGTTACAGGCAGGAAAGTCTGACTGAGAATTGGGCCTGTAGGAATTCAGGATATATAGCAAGTGTCGTTAACTGTAACTTCAAGACAACAAGGACATTCTTTAGAAAAGTATGAATATCTTATTTCTCGAAAAGAAAATCCCACCCATATGAGGACTTTGTTTTTGGAACTTCCAGTTCCCCAGCTTTGGCCATTATTCTTCACTGAATTTTTCTGACTTCCTCTTTTCCTTGCTTGCTGGTCCTGTCTGTGCACCTTCCTTTGCCAAATACTTCTTGTCCTCTCAAGAGCCAGTGTCACCCTGAGAAATCTTATTTTCTCACAAGATTCTGTTATCTTCAACATGTTCTAATACATATGCTTTACTAAAACAAATGATTTAGTGTTATGGTTTGTGTCTGGATATCACCTAAAGACTCATGCAGTCATGGGGGACAGGTTTTGTGGAGGCAGTTGAGTGTAGAGTTTGTGATTAATTTTTGATCTAATGCTGGGATTAAGGGTTGTGAGTGCCACACTTGCCCTATGGCCAGTCACCTGCACAAAATATAAGTGTTGGAAAGCTTGCCTCTGTCTGTGTGTCTGTCTGTCTGTCTCCTCCCCATCCCAGTTGCTTTGCTGTAGTCTGTGCACCATGAACTCTTCTCTTTTGCCCAGGCACCCTGCTTTGGAGCTGGCTGATTATGGACTGGAGCCTTTACAAACTGTGAGCTAAATAACGCTCTTCCTCTTTAACTTTGGATGTCAGGGTTTTTTTTTTCTCAGCAACAAGAGCTGCAACTAAGACATTTAGACTACTAATGGGAGCCTCTTGATAGGCCAGGAAAGATGCCCAGATCTTAGAAAACCCAAGCCAAACTGTGCCTGTGAAGGACTTCACGGTTCAGCTCCCCAAGTCTCTTATTATATCTACTTCACAGAAGTGCAAAGGGATAGGGCATGGTTCTTTGAGCCTCACACTGTTTTCCTTGCTTGTCTTGTTTATCATTGTATTCTACTCCTGGCCAGTGCCTGACAACCAGGATACAGTAACTTAGATATTTGCTGCATGCATGAACAACTTACCAGGCTTAAAGAGCCCCTCTGTAATGAGAGGTATGAGGGGCCTCTATCTGCCCCCCACTTAAAAATTTGTTTTATAGATGGTTGCTCTAAGAAAATAGAACAATTAGTCAAACACTTGACCAAGATTGGATGAGCATCCAGGACATATTAGACCTTTTCCTAGATAGGATTATCTCCCTCCTTCCCTTGCCAAAGTAATGTGACAGGACACACCTAAAGTATGTGTCTTCCTAAAAACATCTTAGGGAAAAAGTCTAATGAAACAATCTTCAAAAGCTTGACTGGGGTCCATCTTAGGATCACTGACAACCAAAATATTACTGCTTCTAATTGTGTCTTGTCTCAAAAGATTGCACATTATACATCCAGCAAAGATTTTCCAAGGAAACTAAAAGAGGGGGTAAGTATAGCAGAAAATGGCCCCCACTCCCAGCAAGTGTACTTCAGTTTCTTAGTTGTCCAGGCAATAGTTCCTGTTCCAGTTTCAGTTGCTTCTGTTTCTTAGAAATGGATGGTCACTATGATGCACACTGTATAAACCTATCTTCAGTGGACAGGTCAGTCTGCCTCCAAATCTTGGGTGTCTCTGCTCACTGTTGCACTGTGAGAGTGTAGGAGGATGGTCACCATTTTGGAAAGCAGCTAACTGAGCTTGGAACTCTGAATAGCTGCAGGTTGACTCAGTGTCAGTTCCCCGTGTCTGGATGAGGCCGAGCTGAGTTCAAGGAG
>NW_004524603.1:12535964-12537484 GCF_000260255.1 Octodon degus
TTTTTTTTTTTTGTTTCTAGTTTTTGTTGTTATTCTGTCCTTGTTTTTGTGTCCTTCTCTCTTTCCATCTTATCTTCTTCATTAGTTTTCTAAAGTTTGTAGACTCTTTGTCTTCCAGCCTTGCTTCTAATCTCTTTCTTTTCTTCTATTTCTCTGTTTTCTCCCTAGAAATTTTACATTTTCTCTCCCGGGTTAAGTTGCCATATTGAGGACATATTTGTTACGTATGATTTTCTAGTTTGTTTTAGATTTTGTTACATAAAATCTAGTTCATGTGGTTAAAGGTGGCAGATTAGGAGGTACCACAGTTTAATAGTTTCTAGGTTGCATTTCATGTTATTGTTACTACTTTAGGCAAGGTGATATAATTGTTCTAATCAATTCTTCCGGATATATCAAGACTGAGATTGTCTGAGGTTTATAAACTATATGATAGGCCAGTTTAAAAGAACCAGGGACTGGGCCAAATAGCAACTTCTTACCCCTATTAATTGAAGAGGTATGATCTTGTAAGAGACTCAACACCCCCATCCCAAAAAGCCAGCTACATATGGAAGACATCTCTGAAAAGTGGTCATTTCCTAAGGATTTTTGATATTGGAAACATAAACAATTTACAAGCATAAACCTAAGAATTAAACTCAAAACATGGGAAGACAGGAAGCAAGATGCAACTCTAGGCTTACAGCTCACCAAAGGCAAACCCAGGGGCATTCAGATGGAATAATGTGAAAGCCACCCAGCTAGACTCTCTGAAGAGGTAACAGCTGAAGTAAAAAGGCAGATGAATGATGCTTGAGGAAAAAAATATCAGCAAGAATCTTCCAGTAAACTACAGAAATTGTGACCATCATGAAGTACATGGTTAGTAACTTTAGAATAGATATAGATATCTAACATATAGGAGCTTAGGAAAATGATAGAAACCATTAATGCCCAACATAGGTAACATATGGAGTCAATGAAAATATTTCAAATAGATATAGAGGAGATTAAAAATTTCATTGAAAGTCTATGCAGCAGAATAAACTAACAGGAAGACAGAATATTAGATATAGAAGACACAATTGTGGTTATCAATCATGAAAAGAAAGATTTCTTAAAAAGAAAAAATGACCATGAAAAATAAATCCAACAGATGCTACGTGATGAAAAGAATAACAAAAGGTCTTTTGGAGTCAATGAAAGAGGAAGACATAGAAAAGATGTCATAGGAAACCTCTTCATAGAAGTCATGGAAAAATATTCTCAAGCATGGAAAAAAGAATTTGACATCTAGACAAGTGATGCATACGGGACTACAATTGGCCATGATAAAAAATCCATGAAGGAATATAATAGCGGGATTTCAGGAATGGAACACAGGAACAGAGTATTGAAAGCTGTTAAGAACAAATCTCTTATAAATCAAAGCCCTCAGAACCACAGAAGACTTCCTAACAGAAGCCCTCAAGTCGAGGGGAGCTAGAAGTGAAGTATTTAAAGCTCTCAAAGAAAACCTCTAGCCCAGATTGATGTGT
>NW_004524603.1:12548558-12552930 GCF_000260255.1 Octodon degus
TATATAATTGTGTTTTTGGTACAGGGTCTTACTATGCAGCTTTGAATCACAGCTCAGATTCATAGTGATCATTCTGTTTTTGGCCTGTCCAGCACTGGGATTACAGGTGTGTGCCACCATGCCTGGTGTCGGTGGCCAGCTCAGTGCACCTGGCGGTAGGGCCAGCATGGCATGTGGTCACTCTGGACTCAAACCTGATGCCTGCACTTGCCTAAGTAGGGTTTAGTCCACTGATTTATCTCACTGGTCCAGAGAGTTTGATAGTTTGAAGGGCAGTTGTAGCTAAAAAATATAGAGACTCTTGAGCTGTTGTAGTTTCTCTCATAGTATTTTACCCTCACTGAACCATAACAGGGTCAGATACTAGTGTAGGTAGAAACTGCCTGAAGTGATCGGTGATTGAAGCCCTTTTTATGTCTTGTTTTTAGTACTATGGTATTGTTTTAATATATCTTTTGTTGATACTTTTCTGCTGCATGTTTAAGACCAAGTTAAAATGAGACCTGTATTAATCAAAATTAATCTCTTGCTGTCTATCCAAGTCAATTAATCTTCCTCAGGCATGATTTTGGAACCATGTATAGAACCTCTCAGCTCCTCTGTCAGTGTTGACCAGCAGGATGGGTCATAGTTTTGCTTGACCATATTGCTTTCTTTCTTTTTCTTCTTTTATTTATTTTTTTATTTTAAAGAGAAAACTGGGTTTCAATAGTGAACAAAGACTGGAATAAACTATTTCTAGGCATCTTTTTTATCGACCAGGAACTGTCCTATCCAGCAGTTTCCTTAAGCTGAAGGGGGTCTTTTGATATCCTATTTATTTATTTATTTATTTATTTAATGTATTTAGTACAGGGTCTCACTGCACAGATCAGGCTTGTAGTGATTCTCCTGTTTTCACTCTCCCAAGTGCTGGGATTACAGGTGTGCCACCATGCCCAGTCTTAGCAGGCTCTTTAGACTGCTGAGCTATCTTGTCGGCTCTTGTTATCCTTTAGTGGGATATCATCAATGAGGTGTTTGACATTGTCTTTGCTTGTCAGCTACTTCAGCTTCTCATTGTCATTTTGAGAGTCATAGTTATCAAGTAGTCATAACTGACAGCCAAAACTGCTGTGCTGATAGCCACATATAACTGTCCTTCTAAAGTGGACTATTCTGGGGTGGTAAACAGGCCAGATATGGGTGTAGAAAGAGAACAGGTTGCACTCCTTGGAGCTAAGTATGAATTCAAAGCAGTGGAGGAAAAAGCCTGCCAAGGCTCCAACCTGCCCTGAAGCTCATGCCTACAAATGCAGTTTTCCCCATTTTTCCTGTGACCCTTGGACAGGCCTTCCATTGTAGAACCTCAGCTGGTGTATCTCTGAGAATAGTGATTGGTCAGGCAACATGTTCTGAAGAGAAATCATGATAAGAGAGGTAATCTTCTGAGGACTGGAGCTGTGCTGATTTTTAATACCTGGCCTCATTTAAAGCTACTCTTAAGCCCATAAGTTTCCCAGGAACATTTCTTATCAATGAATTGATCTGTATTATAGAAGTCAGTCTGTCTGTCTGTCCTGTAGTATAAAACCTAGTCAACATCATTCTTCAAGGGAGGGAGAAGGAAGAGGAGTTAATCTTTATTTCTGCCTAAGGGCTAAAAGGCAGGTAAACCTTGGAATTGCATTTATTTTTGAAGAGTTTTAGGATTGAATCTAGACCAGTTTTTGAATATGGCTTGGAGATAAGTGGAGGTCAGTTTTACTCTGGAAGGGTCAAAGGGAAGGGAAACTTACCATTCTGGAAAACTTGGTCCTAAAGTTCAGCAGCCATGGAGGAGAGAATTGCCCTGGACCAAATGCTATTGTAAACTGTGTTTTTTTCTCAGGGGCAGAGCAGTGGAGAAGGAACAAAAGACTGATTCTAAGTACAATACAAGAACTAAACCTTAACCATGTCAAGTGTAGAAAGACAATTACAGTCAAGTGCTTTCCCAGGGCAGATCTCTGATGCCTCCGGAGACAAAAGCTAGTCTGACTTCAGTTGCATTGCCATGCAGAAATTAGACCAAAATCAATCTGAATAGCTACTTTTAATCTTTTGAAAGAGAGTGTGGGAGAGAAAATTAAAGAGCTTTAACCATATTGTTCAGGGCTTTCTTTCTAATAAATTACTCTGAATTAAAAGCTCTAAAATCCCAGGCTGCAAAAGAGATCTATTACTTTCAGGGACAGACAGGGACTCATAGTAGTCTAGAAGAAACGTTAGTCCTAGGATAAGGAAGCCTTCAAGACATTTTGGGTTCTCTATCCAATCCCTTAAGTAACTTCCCCGTGTAGCAGTGCAGGGTAGATTTTGTTTTGGGGGATTTTTGGGGGGTTAGGTTCTATTATTTAAAACTACTCAGAAAATATGCATCCCAGGGTATCTGTAACACACTTAAGAAACACACAGATTAAAGTCTATACCCATTGTTTCTCATTAGAAGTCAATGTTTAAGTGTAGCATTTCATTCTTCCTGTTTAGTTCACAGTGTTCAGTAAGTCTTCTAAAGACCCCAATGCACTTATCAAGGCTGTCTGAAAACTTTAGTAGGTCTAGCTTCAATCTAGTTTTGGTTATTGAGAGAATAAGACACATAAATGTGAACATTTCTAAATTCCCCATTTATTTCTTGTAAGGGTTGATGTCCTTGAGGAGTCTGAACAAAATCCGCTGAAGATGGAGAAAGCCTCATGGAGGCTTTCATTATGGCTTACTTGAAGCTCTACCCTCAAGCCTGGAAGGGTATAAGGTAATTTTGACAATTTTGTTTCTTACAGTACAATTCTTTTTATATAACAGCACCATAATTAATACTTCCCTTTGCATTCCATTGTGGCTCTAGGTGGTAGGTAGGCCATTCTTTGGTGCAGAAAAATATTAAGCAGCTCATTTTCAACATGGAAGGGTTGAATATTTTATGGTGTGTAAGAATATATTTATCTAGTGAACATGTTTGGCACCTTTTTCAAAGATAATGTAATTGAGTGTGTTTGGGGTTGCACCTGCATCTTCTATTCTGTCCCATTAATCCTCAGATCTTTTTTTGTGTCAATACTATGCTGGTTCTGTCAGAGTAGCTTTGTGGTATAATTTCAAGTCAGGGATTGTGATGCTCGTGATTTGCCTTTGTGGCCTAGAACTGTTTTTGCTATTCTAGGTCTCTTTTAGTTCTAAAAGGATTTTAGGAACGTTTTCTCTAGTTTGGAGAGATGTGCTCCTGTATTTTGATTGGGATGGCACTGAATTTGTATAACAGTTTTGGGAGCATGGCCATTTTCACTACGTTGGTTCTTCCTATTCATGAGCAAGGGACATCTTTCCAACCCACTGATATCCTCCTTTATTTTATATTTCAGATTACTGTAGTTTTCAATGTATAGAACTTCTAGTTCTTTTGTTAGTTTTATTCCTAAGTATTTTCACCTTTTTGGATGTTATTGTAAAGGATATGGTTTCCCAAGTTTCACTCTGTGAGTTTGTTGGTTGTGCACATGAACGCTACTGATATTTGAGTGTTGAGTTTGTATCCAGCTACACTGATGAATTTTGTTATTAAATTTAGAAGTTTTCTGGCGGAATTTTTTGAATCTTCCATGTAGAGTATCATATCTTCTGCAAATAATAATTTAACTTCTTCCTTTTCTATCCTTATTCCTTTTATCTTATATAAGAGTGGTAGCAGTGACATCCTTATTTTGTTCTTGATTTTAGAGAGGAAACTTTCAATTTTGAACATTTAGTATGATGTTAGCTGTTAGTTTGTCCATAGATTTTTTTTTATCAGATTGATGTAAAGATCATCTATTCCAATTTTCTACAAGTTTTTTTAAATCATGAATGACGTTGGACTTCATCAAATAGCTGTTCTGCATCTATTGAGATGAATGTGTGGTTTTTGTCTTTGTTTCTGTTAATATGTTATATTATATTTATTGTTTTGTATATGTGGAACCATCCCTGTATTCCTGGGATGAATTCAAATTGGTCATATTATATAGTTGTTTCAGTTAGCATTTTTTTAAATTAGAGGAACAGATATAACGCAAGATGTACAAATGTAGAAGAAATTATAAGATTGACTTATGATAGTCAGTCACAGAGTTGGATGAGAAAGCATGCAGCAGGTGTTTGTAGAATGACAACTGAAGGATTTAGTCCAAAGTCTGAAGTTCACTGTAGTGTTTTGTGTAAGGCTGTGTCAGGATGCAGATGGGTCTGTGATCAAAGGCTGATGAGTCTAGATTAGAAGGCTGAAGGATCTAAGATGGAGGCTGAGGAGTTTGTGTTGGAAACCAGGAAATGACTTTTAAGATGACTGTGAAGACTGTAGCTTTTTTTAGGATGC
>NW_004524603.1:12560514-12566262 GCF_000260255.1 Octodon degus
GGTAGGAAGGAGGAAAATTGAAAGGTGAACACTGAGGAAAAGATGTGTTAGGCATTTGGGGCAGTTAATGAGTCATTTGTCTAGGGAAATACAGGGTAGAAGTGCTCAGGATGTTCAGTTGGGCTGATGGTATGAATCCATAGAAACCTGCACTTATCCAGTTACGACAGGCTCTCAGGTAATGCTCAGAGGCTTCAAAGCAAACAGTGTTGGTAGAGTTCATCTAGAAGTGAAGTTATTTTCACTGTAGAATTAAAGAAGTATGGACCAGCGAGATGGCTCAGTAGAATAAGCTCTTGCCTGGCAAGTGCAAGGGCCTGAATTCAATCCCTGGAAAAAAAAAAAAAAAAAAAAAGAATTAAAGAAGTGCCAGAAAATTTGAGTACAGTGTGAATCACTTACATATAAATTACATCAGTAAAAGTTTCAAACATCCTGTTATGCTTTCGTATAGTATAGTATAGTACAGTATAGTATAGTATAGTATAGTATAGTATGGTATAGTATAGTGGAAGACATAACGAACTTCCATGTCCATGAGATGTTTTGTCAAGAAGAATCATCAGTATGTGTTTAGTCTGAATGTCCACACTTCTATCTGTCTTTGTTGGGTAATTTTAAAGAAAATTTCTGTACATTTCTTTTTTTTTCTTTTTTTATTTCCAATAAGTACAATATTTATTAAACATATCTTCCATTGTTTTGTTATATAGTATGCAACAAGTTACATTATTCTACAGCCACAAATTGTATGTAGAGTTTGAAGAAACTATTAATCAGATAGTGTAATCTTTCCATTTATAACTCTACAAAGAAGAACTAGCAAATCAGGTCTTATGTATAACATCTCACTAAACTTTATGCATGGAAAGTGACAGACACTGGTTGTGCTGTTGGATAAAAATGCCTGAAGTTCATCTTCAGAAGACTAAACCTGACATCTAAACACACCAATATAAACATCAAAACAAAATATATTCTAACCAACCCCAGGAAACAGTCTGATATCAGGGAAGCAACAAGGATTACACACATTATTTTATAAACCAGCACGCAAAGGTTTAAAACAGTTCTGAAAATGAAATTAGCTGTCTTGAATCAAGGGAATAAAAAAAAGTTAGTATTGCCCATTTACAATCTCTGTGGAGATGGTAAGAATCTGCTGTAGTGCAGCTACATACAGTACAATTAAGCCAATTTTGTTTTTTCACTTGGGTTTAGATTGAAAGTTCATTGCTGTGAGAAGAAGACGGAGGCAAGATTTAGCAGCAGCCTCCACCTGACTGCTTGACTGGAGTACTCTGATTTTTGACATTGGAATTCTCTGCACCACCAGCTGTTGCTCCAGGGCCCTTTTTTTTTTTTTTTTTTAAATCTCAGCTGCCATCATCATAAAAGACTGTTCTACATTCATTGCATTCTTGTCACTGGTTTCCAAAAATGTAATTCCAAGGGAATCAGCAAATTCCTTTGCTGTTGTGCAGTGTACTACTTTCTCTGTAGTCAGATCACATTTGTTGCCTACCAACAACTTGTTGACATTTTCACTGGCATAACAATCTATTTCCCGAAGCCACTGTTTGACATTATTGAAGGATTCCTGATCCATCACATCATACCCAACTATGATGCCATGAGCTCCTCTGTAATAACTGGAGGTGATTGTTTGTAATCTTTCTTTTCCTGCTGTGCCCAAAATTTGTAGCTTGATTGTTTTCCCATCTAACTCTGTAGTTCTTATTTTGAAATCCACATCAATTGGGCTGATGTAGCTTCCTGTACAGGTATCATCTGCAAACCTAAGAAGGAGGTAAGATTTTCCAACCACAGAGTCGCCAATCAGAAGTAACTTGAATAAATAATCATATTCGGGATTCATGCTGGACTTGTCACTGCAGCTGCCTCAGCCACCACCTCCGCCCTTGCTGCTGCAGCCGCCTCCCTGACTCTCCGTGCCCAGGCAGTCAAAAGAAAGGAGTAAGATAGGCTGTTCCAGCAGAGCAGACTCCTTTCCCCACAATGTCCCCTTAGAACACAATCGGCAGCCGCTGCCACTCAGCTATCGCTTCCACTCAAGATCTCTGGCACATTTCATTTTGCCTTTAAACACTGAAAATGTGGTTTGGGAGGTGGGTCTAGTCCAAGCGGAATAGGTAAGAAAGTGAAGCAGGAGGGTCTTGATGGAAAGGTAGAGAATACAGAGGTGCAGATGAATCCCTAGCCTGTGAGTTTTCTGTATCGTCCTTTGAGTAGATAAAGTGGAAAAATGCAAGGTGGGAATAGTTGTGTGAGATACTTGATTTCTGATTTTAGATGACTGCATTTTTATTTTTATTTTTTTGCATTTTTAGATAAGAACTGAAAATTGACTTAATTACCAAACTAAGGTGTACAGTAACCTCACCCATTTTTCTTACCTTATTTCTTTCTCATTAAAGTAACATATGTTTCTTAAAATTATATTAATTCTTACATGTTCTGAAAAGTCCAAATGATGCAGAAAGGTATAAAACAAAGTACAAATGTTTTATGTGTCATAAGTACAAAATGATACTAGCTAGACATTCCCTGTTAATTTTTGATGCCTTATTCCACAAATTTTATGCATATAAATACATATAAAATAATATTCTATAATAGCAGAAATGGATTAATAAAATATTTCCTTTTTACATTTAACACATTATACATTTTAATATATATGTATTAAATGCCCTTAAATAGTCAGCATAATACTTCATATTTTTTTGTCGTTTGTTGTTTAATTTTTTCAGTCATTTGTTTGAGACAGGGTCTTGCTATATAGTCCAGGTTGGCCTTGAACTCACCATGTAGCCTAGGCTCAAACTCCCAGGGATCTGCCTGCCTCAGCCTCCTGAATGCTGGGATGACAGTCATTCACTACCACACCTGGCTTAATATTTCACTGAGTCTTCTCATTAATAAACAAAGCTCTAATAAAGATCTTCAAATTGAAATATATATATAAATTTGTACAGTCTTGTATAAATAAGAATTGTTAATAATTTCTTAAGTCGAAAGCTACTTTGTGCATTGTTAATCTTGAGATATTTCCAAATTATTTAGATTTCTTTTTTCAAACAGGTACGTGCTATGTAGTTCTGACTGTCCTTGAACTCACTGTGTAACCCATACTAGCCTTGAACTTGAGATCCTCTTGCCCTAGCCTCCTCCCTGCTGGGATTACAGGTAAGCACCACCACACCTGGCCTAGTTTTAGTTTTTGAATGAAACTTAATCCTACTGTGAGATATTTCCAGCTTTATTGGTTCTTTTCTTTTTTCTTTGTTAGTCTATGTTTGCAGTCACATAATGATTAGATTTATTGAGGAGCGTTGGTACATCTACAGAGAACAGCTCAATACTTTTTATATCCCCTTCCCCTACCTTCTTTCATAACTTGTTTTTATCCCCATTTGCAGAAAAAAATCTCCTTTTTCATATATAATATTACATATATATTTAATATATATACATTCTATATAATTTTGAATGTGCTTAAAATGTATGTAGAAGTAAAACTATAATCAGGATCTAAAGCTTCCAAACCTTCTGTTTTGATGGCAGAATGAATGCTAGCTGCACATCAGAATTACTTGGAGACTTTAGGGAATTGTCTCAATTCCCAATACCAGAAATTATGATTTAATTGATTACAAGGCCCAAGGCTGGGTAGAGACATTCATGTCTGCAAAGTCAACCATGGGTTTCTTATTATGTAGTTGGTCTCTAGAGTCACAGCTGTAGATGGAGCAAGAGAATGTCGACCTAGTGAGTTCATTAAAAAAAATGCACTAAGCATCAGTAAGATTGTGTCCATGAAGTAGAACAAAAAAAGATCAACCACCAATACAAAAAGCTCACACCATGTAGAGGACCCAGACCAAGTTCGAGGAAGAAAGGAAGAGAGAAGAGAGATATCTACTTGAGGGATGGACAGGGCTGGTGGTTCCAGATTCTGTGATCCTCTTCAGGTGTTCATCTCACAATCTACTCTTTCAGACAAAAATGAATTCGAGGTCGAAGTAGCTTCCAAGCTCTTCTTAGCCCAGGGTTGTCCTGAATCAGTAGGATTGAGTGGCCAGCTGGATAGGCAGCTATGATGACTTTAAGCAAAACATTCCAGAAAAAACTGCGAGGAAGGATGGAGGACAGAAGGAGAAACAGGGCAACTGCATTGGACATGTAGAGGATGAGAAAGTAGCTGATTGTTTTGATGGCCCCCACATGAGCCTCCATACTGGGGTCCCTGGAGCCAGTGGCACTGTTTTCCATCAGCAGGATATGTCTCTTAAGAGAGATGATCAGCAGAGAGGCTGTCATGATGAAAATCACCAGGGGAATGGAGACCCCCAGGGTGAAGAACACAGTCAGTCTGACCACGTGCGTCTTTATGTAATTGTCGTGCTGGAAAGTTAAAGAACTGTTAGAACTCACAACGAAGATGCACTTGGGGAAGGACATGCTGCAGCTGAAGGAAATAAACACTGATAGCCAGAGGAGGCAGGGAACCAATCCCGAAATTCTCCGCTTCAGCTTGAGGACAGGAAGACAGGAGAAGTTGGCAATCTTCACAAAGTAAAAGAAACTGAGCACAGCAGCAAACCAGAGGCCACAACAGTTTAAGAACATGAAACCTGCTCTGTATATGCAATCGAAGACACATTTCAAATAAAAACCTGGGAATGTATAGATTGAGATGATGTCTAGCACCATGAAACTTTGGAGGGCTATTCTGGAAGCACTCAGGAAGAGTAGGATCTTCCCACTGGTGGAAACAGCCCTCTTCTGAACCCACAGAGCCACATTGACAGCCACAATGAAACTGTTTACAACGATGCCGACAATGCTCTCGGTGCCTATGATAATGAAAGCTAAGATGATAAGGGATGATGATGGTGGTTCACGCTCCGGAGAGTTGCTGGCTGTCGCCATCTTGAGTTGTTGCTCTCTGGATTCTGCAGAATGATGTCTTCCTGGCCTCCAAGGGACAGGTCCTATGGTAACTCCCACTGTTCACGCCCAGGTGGAAGCAGCTGGCACATAATTTTCACGTTCATAGGATTTGTTTATCTCAGAATTCTTAGGTGTGTTGTACTGGAGATGCAAATGATGAGCAGATCTGGTTCCTAGTGCTCTCTCTCCCTGTTTGGGGGGGTGGCACCAAGGAAACACTGCCTAGATTTTCCTTTGTAAAACACTAACTTGGCCTTGGTGAAACAGTCACCTGGCTTAAGGAGGTCAATAACAGTAGAATTTACTGCTCCCAGGCAAACAGTTTTGTTTTCTCCATTCAATTAGAAAAATGGCTCCCTGAGGGCTGGCCAGATAGCTCAGCAGATCAGCCTGTTTAGGCAGATGCAGCGGCCGGGTTTGATTCCCAGCATGCTCTGCTGGCCCTGTTCCCCGGGGCACGCAGAGTAGGCAATTGAGACTGGGTGCACTGACATGCGCCTATAATCCCAGGACTTGGAGGCTGAAAAGAGGAAGAGCACGAGTCCCATCTGTGTACTGAGACTCTGTACTAAATACATAAATAAATAAATAAATAAATGTAAATAAAAATGGCTACTTAAGAGAAAAAAACAACAAAAAAACCCCCACTAACTTGGTAATGAAGAGACCCAGTCCTAGCCCAGGTCCCGTGAGTGTGCGGAGAGTTTCCTGCTACCTGCGCCGGCGGGACCAGTCCCAGCCCAGGCGCAGCGTGGGCCGGACCCTCTCCCA
>NW_004524603.1:12567134-12577555 GCF_000260255.1 Octodon degus
AAAAAAAGAACTCTCAGAACTCGTAGCAGATGAAGTAAAGAAGCAGCTGCAGAAATATAAGCAGGAAACCCAATCTGAAACTTGGTAATGAAAGCCATATTATAGCTCTAGTTGATTTTGAGTATTACCCCCTGGAATCACCATTTAACTTAGTTCCATCTGTGATTTCAAGGAACTGGCAGAGAATAATACCTCAAAGATATAGTTATTTCTTATTGTATGCCAGGCAATGTCCAAGAATTTGTGTATCTATATACATTTGTATTTCAGGGAAGGGACTATAGGTTGTGCAGGGTCTTACTACTAGATCTGACTCATAGTGATCCACCTGTTTACAGCCTCCCAAGAGCTGGGATTACAGGTGTGCACCACCACCCCCAGTCTCAATTTGCATATATTTCACAGTTAAACATCAAGACGATCTCATGAGGCGTGTGCTTTTATCACTTCCATTTTGCAGGTGAGAAAACTGAGGCTTAAGAGGTTTGAACTTGCCCATAATGATCACATTCATCATAGGGAATTTGGACTTGTATGTGTTATAAGAAGATATTTTTAACCATTCCCTATTGTCTTAGTTACTTTTCTCTTGTTGCTGAGACAAAGTGCCCAACACCCAAAATGAAGGAAGGAAAGATTTTTTTAATTTTATTGAGAAACAAATAGCAGCGAGACAGCTTCAAAACAGGTTAGTAGGACAATTACAATAATTAATACATTGCATATTGTTGTCTTTGTAGTAGTTATTCACAGTATAAGATGCAGACATGATAACCTGTTCAAACACTATTAGTGCAAATTTTTCTATTCATTGAATTAAGAGAAAGTAGTTGTTTATCTTTCCCAACTATTTTGAATATACAGATACAAAATGGTCCTTCATTTTTATCTCCCTTTTTTGTTTAGTTTTGTCAGAGATGGGTATTCTATTGCCATTTGATATTTTAGGTGCATGAATTCAGCAAAATAATCCAACATAGTCCAGTAGTCCATAATAGTAGTGGATTATCCATACGACTGGCAATGTCAGAAGTTGTTAAATTGAGCCTTTTATAGCTCAGCATATTATTATGACTTTCCTTGTTATACCTTGTTTTTATACTTTTCTGCTACAAGGGTTTATTTATCTCACAGTTGGTAGAGATTTCCATCCACACTCAGAAGGCTCCAAGCATTGTGGCACATGTCAGAGGGTAGCAGTTCATGGCAGCAGAAAGTGCCAAAACAGTAACAGCATAAGGGAGGCCTAGTGGTAACAGTGGCAACAGAGTGCAAGTCTCTGTCTTTTATGTTGCATTCAGGCTGTCTGCCCCAGGCTGGGTGTAGCACCTATAATCCCAGCAGCACTCACACCCATGATCCCAGCAGTACCCATACCCATAATCCCAGAACTGAATCATGAATTAATCACAACCTCTAGAAGTCTGCCCCATAACAGTATGAGGCTTTGAGGGGACAACTAGACACAAACCATAACACCTATGTATACCTAAAATGTACCAGTAAAAATCACTAAAAAAAAAACAAAACTCATCCAAAGCACACAACTAGTGGGTGACAGAGGTGGGGTTAGAAGCCAAAGTCTCTGAGGTCATGTTCTTGCCCCACACATTATACTGCCTACACCTGTGTGGTTCTTTTGTGTGTAACACAGCTCAATCTAGCTGTCATTAACTATGACTTTTTCCCCCCTTGTATTCTTTTATGTTGTCTGTACCATTTAAAGGAAATAATGAAGAAAGGCAATGCAAATTTCTAGGACTTTCTCTGCAAATAAATTACTTGATATAACAAATTTCTTTAATTAGACTACATGGAACACACACACACACACACACACACACACACACCCCTCTTTTATTTTAAACAAAACTGTAGGAAAATAAAGGTTGAAGGAAAAGTCCTCCAGGTCTTTAACAAGGATGGCTAACCAAATTTAGGGAAAAATAGCATCCATCCTTAGCCATACAACTTTGGAGCATTAAAGCAAAAAGAGAAGAGAAAAGAAGCATTTTTCTCTTTGGGAATCTTGTTTCTGGTTTTGAAATTTAAGCATAGGACATACAGTAATCTAAAAATTTCTCAATTCAGTGTAAATTGCCTCTTATGAATATAAATAGCTTTAAAATAATGAGACTATTGTAAGCAACTGAGTTAGGTAGAAATAGTATAGGCAGGCAGACAGGGCTAGGCTCTCAGTAGGAGCTAGATAGTTGTAACTGTGAGAGACACAGACACTCCCATTGTGGGCCAGATCTCAAGACAAAAAGGTCAAGCAGATGCATACCTCCCTAAAGATAAGCACCCAGGATTGATATTATACATAGGGCTCAATTACCTTCAGGAGGTCAGGAAGAGCCTCTAACCCAAACCCTACAGGGTAAGCCTCTGTGCTGTATTCATGCCCGCTTGCTACATGACTGTCTTCACCATTTGGACCTGGATTTAGTCAATTTTACCTCAGCAATTCTGCCTGGAATCTTACTAGTGGATCATAGTTTTGTCCCACCTTATGTCTGAGTTTCCATGTTTTCCACCTCAGACCCACCTCACCTCTTGATTACTCTATAAAGATACCTGGAAAAGGGAGATTCCTGGGCAAGCTGCATGAGATCCCTTCCGTCTCTCTGATAGAAGCTTTCTTTCACCCAATGAATAGATTTTGCTCTTAACCTCCATTGTTAATTTGAATCAAATTCTTTCTTCTGTCTTAAAGAACACAAACTAGTCCTAGAAATCATTCAGGAGGGGAGTTTCATTCCCTCTATCAATAACAAAACAGTTTAAATTAGAAGGTTGCTGGATGACATGCTTCCAATAGTCTTCATTTAGCTTTTCCTTGGCTCAATTTTTTTTAAACAACACAAAAACTTATGAAGGTTTTATTTTTTATAGCCTGATTCACTGTTTAGGCAATTTGTTATGAACTTTACCATCCCTTTCCCTGAGCTGCAAACATTTCCCATAATAGTGTCATGAGCAGCTGCTTCTCTGATGTTTCCACCCACTTGTAGAAGCAGGGCTGGACCATCTCAGACCTCTGATTGGCCACTGGCTTTGTGGAATTCTGCAGGCCCAGGATTCCAGCTGTTACCATGTGGCTCTTCTCTCACACTAGAAAGGAATACAGGTAGAGAGTCACCAGAGCATTGAGCAAAGGGTATTTACTATGGAAAGCACCATTTATTGTAAAGCAAAAACAGAAAGCACCATTTATTGTAAAGCAAAGACCCTCCAGGCAAATGAACCCCTATTGGTGCTGGTGCTGGTGTTGCTGTTGGTGGTGTTGGTGGGGCTGAACTGGTTGCCAAAGACACTCTTTGTTTAGGGATTTTTACATAAGAAACCAACTACATCTCAACTAAATTGAAATCAGCCTAGAGGGGGTTACAGGCAGGAAAGTCTGACTGAGAATTGGGCCTGTAGGAATTCAGGATATATAGCAAGTGTCGTTAACTGTAACTTCAAGACAACAAGGACATTCTTTAGAAAAGTATGAATATCTTATTTCTGGACAAGAAAATCCCACCCATATGAGGACTTTGTTTTTGGAATTTTGAGTTCCCCAACTTTGGCCATCATTCTTCACTGAATTTTTCTGACTCCCTCTTTTCCTTGGTTGCTGGGCCTGTCTGTGAACCTCCCTTTGCCAGAATACTACTTGTCCTCTCAAGAACCAGTGTTACCCTGATAAATTTTCTCATCTACGTACAAGATTCTGTCATCTTCACCATGTTTTAATACACATGCTTTATTAAAACAAATTATTTAGTGTTGTGCTTTGTGTCTGGATATCACCTAAAACCTCATGCAGTCCTAGGGGTAGGTTTTTTGGAGGCAGTTGAGTGTAGAGTTTGTGATTAATTCCTGGTCTAATATTGGGATTAAGGGTTGTGAGTGCCATGCCTGCCCTATGGCCAGTAGCGTGCATAAAATATAAGTGTCAGAAAGCTTGCCCCCCTCTCTGTCTCTCTCTGTGTCTGTCTCTTTCTGTTTCTGTCTGTCTCCTCTCTCTCTCTCTCTCTCTCTCTCTCTCTCTCTCTCTACTGCCCAGTTGCTTTGCTATAGTCTGTCCACCATGAACTCTTCTCTCCTGCTTGGGTGCTGGCTGGTTATGGACTGAAACCTCTACAAACTGTGAGCTAAATAACCCTTTTCCTCTTTAACGTTGGGTGTCAGGGATTTTCTTCCTCAGCAACAAGAACTGCAACTAAGACATTTAGACTACTAATGGGAACCCCTTGATAGGTCAGGAAATGATGTTCAAATCTTAGAAAACAGAACCCAAGCTCAGCTGTGCCTGTGGAGGTCTCCCCAAGTCTCTTATCTCCACATCACAAGAGTGATAGGGCGTGGTTTTTTGAACCTCATGCTGTTTCCTCACTTGTCTTGTTTATCATTCATTCTTCTCCTGGCCAGTGCCTGACAACCAGAATATAGTAACTTGGATATTTGCTGCATGCATGAACAACTTACTAGGATTAGAGAACCCCTTTCTAATGAGAGGCATGAGGAGCCCACCTCTATCTGCCCCCACTTTAAACTTTTCTTTTATAGATGGTTGCCCTAAGAAAATAGACCAATCAATCAAACACTTGCTCAAGACTGAATGAGCATCCAAGACACATTAGACCCTTCCTTAGATAGGATTATCTCCCTCCTTCCCTTGGCAGAATAATGTGACAGAAGAGACAGGCCTAAACTATGTCTTCCTAAAAACACCATAGGGAAAAAGTCTAATAAGACAATCTTCAAAAGCTTGACTGGGGTCCTTCTTAGGATCACTAACAACCAAAATATTACTGCTTCTAATTGAGTCTCGTTCAAAAGATTGCATATTATATGTCCAGCAAAGATTTTCCAAGGAAACTAAAAGAGGGGGTAAATATAGCAGAAAATGGCCCTCACTCCCAGCAAGTGTACTTCAATTTCTTAGTTGTCCAGGTATTATTTCCTGTTCTAGTTTCAGTTGTTCTGTTTCTTAGAAATGGCTGGTCACAATGACATACATTATATAAACCAATGTTCAGTGGACAGGTTACAGTGCCTTCAAATCGTGGTGCCCCTTTGGTGTCTGTGCTCACTGTTGCACTGTGAGAGTGTAGGAGGATGGTCACCATTTTGGAAAGCAGCTAACTGAGCTTGGAACTCTGAATAGCTGCAGGTTGACTCAGTGTCAGTTCCCTGTGTCTGGATGAGGCCGAGCTGAGTTCAAGGAGCCAAGTTCAGGCCAGCAGGAGGCCCATAGAGTGCTGCAAGCTGAACAATTCAAGCTCTAGCCTCACAGAGAGAAACTGGCCTGAACCTCAGTGGAACTAAGGGTGCAGACTTGCTGGAATTATCCATTCCCTGCCATAAATCTGCTGCTGGCTGCTGGGATCAAGCAGTTTGGATCTGGGGCTCTGTTGCCTGCTCCTTTTTTTTTTTTTTTTTTTTTTTTTTTTTTTTTTTTTTCCCCCCAAGAAGAAAACTCATAAAAGGGGGTTTTTTTTTTTTTTTTTTTCCCTTTTTTTTTTTTTTTTATAAATATGAACGCTGTTTGTATTTTTTTTTTCAGGTGGCAAAAACCAGGCTTTATTTTGGAAAAGACAATTTAACTGGTTTTTGGTGGAGGGTACGGGCAAGAAGGGGTACCCCAGGCAGTAATGTCCCCCAAAGGTGGGCTGAGAGCTAAGCTGAGCCTCAGGTGGGTCTCTTGCTCCCAGTGCTCCCTGTACAGCTGTCTCTCCATGGGCTTTGGGGCAGCCTTGGGAGAAGTGTGGGCTGGGAGAGGCTGCTGTGGCCCATTCACTTGGGCAGCACATCAGAGCTCTCAGACAACAACTTCCCATCCCGGGTCTCAATCTTCTTCACAACCACAGCAGACTTGGTGCAGGTGAAGCCAGAGCTTTGGAGGCTCCTGAAGTCAGGGCTTGTGAGACCCCCATAGGGTGAACTCACCATTCCTGAACAGCCACTGGTGGTCTTCGTGTGGATGCTCAAGTTCTGCATCCCAGCCTCCAGCCTGTTCTTGCCCTGCAGCAGCTTGTAGAAGGTGGCGATCTCAGTGTCCAGGGCCAGCTTGATGTTCATGATCTCCTGGTACTTGCACAGTTGCTGGGCCATGTCTTGCTTGGCCTTCTGCAGGGCAGCCTCCAGCTGGCATTGGCATCTTTAATGGCCATCTCCCCATGCTGCTCAGCATCAGCAATGGCAGACTCCAGGGGTGCTTTCTGGTTTTGAGGGCCTTAGTCTCTGCCTGCAGGTGGCTGATGCTATGGTTCATCTCAGAAATCTCAAACTTCATGCAGCGGAGGTCATCCCCGTGCTTCCCAGCCAGAGTCTGCATCTCTTCATACTTGATCTGGTACATGCTCTCGGCCTCAGTTGGGTTGTGGTTGGCAATCTCCTTGTATTGGGCCTTGACCTTGGCGATGATGCCATCCAGGTCTAGAGAGTGACTGTTGTCCATGGACAGCCCCACAGACGTGTCCTAGATCTGCGACTGCAGCTCACATATTTCCTCTTCATACAGCTGCCTGAGGAAGTTGATCTTGTCAGTCAGCCCTTCTAGGCATGACTTGAGCTCACCTTGTTCAAGTAAGCTTCATCCACATCCTTCTTGATGAGGACAAGTTCATTCTACACCTCTCTACACTTGTTGATCTCATCTTCATATTTATTCTTGAAGGCCTCCACCAGCCCCTGCATGTTACCAAGCTCGACCTCTAGCTTCAGTTTCTCCTGACCCAGTGTGTCCAGCTGCAACCAGAAGTTGTTGATGTAGCTTTCAAACATGTTTTTATGTTACTGCAGGATATTTTCTGTTGCTTCAGAAGGCTCCACTTGGTCTCCAGCATCTTATCCTGCTGCTCCAGAAACCTAGCCTTGTTGATGAAGGAGGCGAACTTGTTGTTGAGGTTCTTTATCTGCTCCTTCTCCTGAATATGCATGATATGGATGTTGGGGTCCAACTCCAGGTTCAGGGGGTTCAGAAGGCTCTGGTTCACCTGGATGGCCATGATGGTCCCCATACCACCATCCCCACCATAGCCACCCAGCCCCAGGCCACCCTGGAAGCTGCTGCTGCTGCCCATTTGGGAGAAGGCAGAGGAGCTGTTGTGGGAAGCAGGGATGCTGGTGTAGGAGAGGCTGCTGTGGGACGTGGGGGCAAAGGTGGATACCTTATAGGACTTCTGTGTCACCCTTATGGACATGGTGGAGACTGGAGTGGAGGTAGGCAGATTGAGGATGGAGACTCGAGAAGGAGCCTAGAAGCTGCTTCTAGATGGTCTGTTTCTAGTTTTTGTTGTTGAGATCCTTGTTTTTATTTCCTCCTCTCTTTCCTTCCTATCTTCTTCATTAGTTTCCCCAAGTTTGTAGGCTCTTCCTTTGTCCTCCAGCCTTGCTTCTAATCTCTTTCTTTTCTTCTATTTCTCTGTTTATTCCCTAAGAAATTCTACATTTTCTCTCCTGAGTGAAGTTTCCATCTTAAGGACATATTTGTTATATATGATTTTCTGGTTTGTTTTAGATGTTGTTATATAAAATCTAGTTCATGTAAGCTTCATCCATATCCTAATGCTCCAAATGTTCATGTGGCACATTAGGAGGTGCCACAGTTTAATATTTTCTGGTTTGCATTTAATGCTGTTGTTGCTACTGATGGTACTTCTTTAGGCAAGGTGATATAATTGTTCTGATCAGTTCTTCCTGATATACCACAACTGAGATTGCCTGAGGGTTACAAAGTGTATGATAGGCCAGTGTAAAAGAACCAGGGGCTGGGCCAAGCAGTCAGCAACTTCTCACCCCTATAAATTGAAGAGGTATGATCTTGTAAGAGATTCAAACACCCAAATCCAGCTACATGTGGAAGATACCTCTGAAAAGTAATCATTTACAAGGGCTCTTGATATTAGAAGCATAAGCAATTTACAAGCATAAACCTAAGAATTAAACTCAAAACATGGGAAAACAAGGAAGCAAAATGCAACCCCAGACTTCCAGCTCACCAAAGGCAAACCCAGGGGCATTCAGGTGGAACAATCTGAAAGCCACCCACCTGGACTCTCTGAAGAGGTAATAGCTGAAGTAATAAGGCAGATGAATGATGCTTGAGGAAAAAAAGTCAGCAAGAATCTTTCAGGGAACTACAGAAATAGTGAGCATCATGAAGTATATGGTTAGTGGCTCTAGAACAGATATAGATGAAAATATAGAGGAGCTTAGGAAAATATCAAAGCCATCCAGCTGCAACATAGGTAACATATGGAGTCCATGAAAACGTTTCAAACAGATATAGAGGAGATTAAAAATTTGAATAAAAGTCTATGCAGCAGAATAAACCAACAGGAGGACAGAATATGAGATATAGAAGACAGAATTGTGGTTATCAATCATGAAAAGAAAGATTTCTTAAAAAGAAAAAAGGATCATGAAAAATAAATCCAACAGATGCTAGATGATGAAAAGAATAATAAAAGGTCTTTTGGAGTCAGTGAAAAAGGAAGACATAGAAAAGATGACATAAAAAATCTGTTCATAGAAGTAATGACAAAATATTCCCAAGCATGAAAAAAAGAATTTGACATCTAGATAAGTGATGCATACGGGACTACAATTAACCATGATAAAAAAAAAATCAACGAAGGAATATAATAGTCAAGATTTCAGGAATGGAACACAGGAACAGAGTATTAAAAGCTGTTAAAGAACAAATCACTTATAAATCAAAGTCCTTCAGAACCACAGAAGACTTCCTAATAGAAACCCTCAAGTCGAGGAGAGCTTGAAGTGAAGCATTTAAAGCTCTAAAAGAAAATAACCTCCAGCCCAGATTGATGTGTTCCACAAAGCTATCTCTCAAACTTGTTGGAGAAATAAGCTATTTCTATGATTAAGAACACTTGAAGAAATTCGGTGGTCACCAAACCAGCATGCCAAAATATTCTGCTGTTTTTTGGTACCAGAAATTGAACCCACAACCTCACACTTGCAAGACAGGCACCGGAAGATCAAATAAGCACTGACACATTTACAATGAGGGACCTCAGTACCCCGTTGTCACAAATAGACCAATCAACTAAACAAAAAAAATCAACAAAGAAATATTACAATTGAAACAAACTTTTCAACATATAAACTTAGCAGATAGCTATAGAATGTTTCACTCAGCGACATAAGAATACATGTTACTCTTAGTGACATACTGAACTTTCTGTAAAATGGACAACATACTAGCCCAGAGAACATGCTTCAGTAAATGAAAAGGAACTGAAATTTTCCCATGCATATTATCAGATCATACTGCAGTAAAATTTGAAATCAGTAGCAAAAGAAACCTCAAAAACTTCATAAACACATGAAAATTAAGTACCCTCCTGAACAACTAATGGGCCACATGTGAAATTAAAGAAAAAATTAAATAGTTTCTAAAACTGAATGATAATGCTGGTACAATATACCAGAACTTATGGAATGCAATGAAAACAGTCATTTGAGGAAAATTTATACCAGTGGATTCCCATATCAGAAAAACTAAGGGAGCTCAAATAAATAACTTAATTTTTTATGAACCTCAAACTACTAGAAAAAGAAAAGCATGTCAAGCACAAAGCTTGCATGCAAGACTTGGCCCAACCCTGGGGAGTGTGTGGGATAGCTACCTCTCCCCCCTACTCCAACTTGTCCCCTCCAGACTCAGCTCAGGCCTGGCATACAGACCTGAGGTGAAACCCTGCAGCTGCAATCCGTGCAGAAAGAGTAGGGGAAAGAACCATACATCTAGTCCAGGAGCAGAACATCTTGCCAGAGGAGCAAAACAGGCTCACTCCCAAGGGCGGCAGTAGGAAGGAGCTGAGCACAGCAGCCAGACCCAAGCCAGGCACAACTGGATAAATCCAGACTTTGTAGATCTACACCTGAGCTGCAGTAGGTGCTAAGGTTATAACTGCACCAAAGCTCTACAACAAAAGTCAGAACACAGTGCTACACAAAATGACAACAGGAGGAGCAAAATGCAATCTCAGAACCCACACCCACCCATAACAAGTGCAGAGGACACTAACACTGAACAAATTGGGAATCACACAGCTGAAATCAATGAATCAATGGCTTATGAAATAAAGAAACAGCTGCAGAAAGGTATAGAGGAACTCAGGTTGGAAATGAAAAAAAGAAATCCCTGAATTAATAACATCTGCAGGAAAGAATCAAATGCAGAAACATGTGGAGGAAACCCAATGACCACCCAGAACAAGTGCAGAGGACACTAGCTCAGCTCAAATGTATGAATTAATAGCATCGATAGTAAATAAGCAACAGAGAAAGTTACAGAGGCACTCAGAGCAGAAATTTACAAAATAAGAAAACAATTCTTGGAATTCATAGCATCTGAAGTAAAGAATCAACTACAGAAACAAGGGAGGAAACCCAATCTG
>NW_004524603.1:12582578-12586176 GCF_000260255.1 Octodon degus
AACTTGTACTGTAATGTCATGAAATTCGGTAGTATCCCAAATTTTCTGATCAAGGAGATTATGGGGCCAAAGAGTAAAGAGATCAATGGTGTAAAGTGTGCCTAAGGAGAGTTACCTAGAGAGTATACATTCTCTCAGGCTTTCACAGAGAGCACATTTGCCAAGCAATGGCCATGACTCATCCACATGGCTGACACTGACAAAAGATCTACAATCTGAAGTACAGGATCTCAGGATAAATCCTGAGGGGATTTCACTGACCTTACCAGACCCAAAAGCTACAACTCTTGTTGCATAGGTCTTGCTTTATCTTGGTCTTAACCATCCAGCAGAAAAGTATAAGAAGTAAAGCCAGTGAATTGGAAGATCCAATACTATTATGGACTCCTGAACTCTTTTAGATTATTTTGCTGAGTTAACATACCTATTATATTTGAATAACAGAACTTAACAAAAAAAGGGTATACAGATGAATGTCCATTTTGTATTTGTGTATTCAAAGTGGTTAGGATAAATATATAGTTACATTCTCTTAATGCATAGAGTGATTTGTTCTAATAGTGTTTGTAGATAGGATATCATGTCAGCATCTTGTATAGCAATTAACAACTGGAGGAATGTATGCAATGTGTTAATTATTGAAACTGTCCTACCAATTTGATTTGAAACTGTCTCATTGCTATTTGTTTATCAATAAAAGTATGGAAAAAATGAAGTAAAGCCATGTTGTTATGTTGAGCTGTAGGGGGACTCAGTTCTACAATTTCTGACATTGGGGGCCTGCCCCTTAGCTTAATTCTTTAAGTGGCTGCTTCAACAAAGCGGTCAGGCTCAGCTTGCTGTGGTTCGATCCCCACAATTCAAGCCAGCCAAACCTGTCCTGAAGGCATTTGGAGCCAAAAAAAAAAAATCCTTCTACAATTTCTGACATTGCCAGTGAAGTGGAAGACTCAATGCTATTATGGACTACTGGACTATTTTAGAATATTTTACTGAGTTAACACACCCTATAATATTCAAATAATGGAACTAAACAAAAAAAGGAGATACAGATGAATGTCCATTTTGTATCTGTGTATTCAAAGTGGTTAGGATAGATATATAGTTACACTCTCTTAATGAATAGAGGGATTTGTTCTAATAGTGTTTGTAAATAGTTATGTCCGCATCTTGTACAGCAATTAACACTAGGAAGAATGTATGCAATGTGTTGTTTATTGAAACTGTCCTACAAATTTGGTTGGAAACTGTCTCATTGCTATTTGTTTCTCAATAAAATTATGGCAAAAAACCAAAAAGAATACAATACAATATCATTTCCTTGCCTGTGGAAGGAAATGATAAATTTCAGAGCAGTAAATAATGCAACTGAAGCTAAGAAAACAACACAAAGGAGTCAATGAATGGAAGAATTGATCTATGAAGGTTAAATAAAATTGAGAAGGCTTAGCCAGTCTTATCCAAAAAAGAGACACAAATCTATGCAATTAGGAATGGTAAACGTGAATAACAACAGATTCTTCAGAAATTCATTAATATCTACCTTGAGAACATGTATTCCAATAACATGGAAAACAGAAGAAATGGAAAGATTCCTTGATACACATGAATTACCAAAGCTGAATCAAGAAGATTTAGAAATTCTGAACAACACAGTGTCAGTCAATGAAATTGAAGATGTAATTAAAAACCTACCCAGAAAGAAAATCACAGGTCAGGATGGCTTTATATCTGAATTCTACAAGAACTATAGGAAAGATTTAGTGCTGCTATTTTTAACATCTTTAATAAAATTGAAAGTGAAGCAAAACTCTCAAGCTACTTCCTGGAAGGAAGCATTGCTCTGATAACAAAACCAGAGAAGGGTTCGACCAAAAAGAGAATCATAGGCCAATCTCACTAATGATTATAGATGCGAAAATCCTTAGTAAGATACTGGCCAGCAGAATGCAGCAAATCATCAAGAAGATTACAAACAATTGAACTAGTATGTTTCATTCCAGGTATGCATATGCAAATCAATAAATGCAACACACTGTGATATTAATAGAGCCAAGGAGGAAAACCATATGATTATTTTAATAGATGCAGAAAAACACTTGACAAAGTCCAACATCCATTCACGGTAAAAAAAAAAAAAAATCCCTACAGAAAATTGGAATAGGTGGTCTTTATTTCAATCTAATGAAACATATCTATGACGAACCAAGAGCCGACATCATACTAAATGGTCTAAAGTTTTCAGTCTTAAATCAGGAACAAGACAAGATATTCGTAATTACCACTCTTATTCAACATAGTTCTTGAAACATTAGACATGAGAAATTGGAAAAGTGGAAGAAAAGAATAAGGACAGGAAAGGAAGTTAAGTTATCTTTTTTGGTGGATGATGGGATACCCTGCATAGAGCACCCCCAAAACTCCACCAGAGATTTCTAGATTTAATAGCCAAAATCAACAGTCAGAAACCTAAAGCATTCCTGTACACAAATAACTAACACATTGAGAGAGAAATTAAGGATAGAGTACCTTTCATGACAGCATCCAAAAAATGAAATACTTGGAAATTAATCTAACAAAGGAAATAAAAGATCTATACAGTGAAAACCTGTACAATGAAAACTAGAGGACTCTGGAAAAGGAGGTTGCATAGGACATCAAAAAATGGAAAGACATTTCTTGCTCTTGGGGAGGAAGAGCCAGTACAGTGAACATGGCCATAGCTCCAGAACAGTTTTATGGACTTAATGCAATACTGATCAAAATACTAATAGCAGAACTTACCAAATTAGAGAAAACAAACACTTAATTCATTTGACACCAGAAAGAGAGAGTAGCAACAGCACTTCCCGGCAACAAGAACAAGCAAAGCTGGGAGATGAAGTTTTTTACACATGATTTTCTAACCATTTTGTTGATTTTTTTCTTTTCTACCATCATATTTTTCAACTAGCACAGGCCCTTGTTTTCTTCTTCTTATTTCATTTTTCCTGTCCCACATATGAGGATACTGTTATCTTTTGAAGTTTCCATATTCACGACACTGTCTGTTTCTTCCAAGTTAATCTTACTTTACTGGTTTTCTCCCCATATTTCCCCTTGTTTGGAGATTTTTGATTAGTGGCTCAATCCCCTGGGTCTGTTTAGATTTTCTCTTTTATTGTGATTCAGTTGTAGAGTTTTTAGGAATGTATCCACTTCTCCTGGGTTATTTAATTAGATGTATTTGATTATTAGGAGTCATTTCTTACAATCATTTGTGTCTCTGTAGCATTATTGTAATGACTCCTATTTAATTTCTGATTTTGTTGAGTCTTCTCTCTTTTCTCTTGGTTTAGATGAAAATATTGGGACCTAATGAAAACTTACATGATACTATGAGATAGGCACAAAATATATCTGCAGGTGGGTATTATGTATTGTGCAGCTTTTGAAAATAACAACTAATGTTAGAAGTAGCTGTTGATGCAATTAAAACAGGTTCACTCTGGTGAGTGATATTATTATGGCACCATCATTAGTAGGAAATAGGAGCAAACATATTGTGTAAACTGGTATAAATTTCATCACTTTCTTCCTTTTGTGAGACATGAGCTAT
>NW_004524603.1:12586916-12591822 GCF_000260255.1 Octodon degus
TATTTATTTTTAAAATCTTTTATTTATTTATGTATTTGATACAAGGTCTTCTGTATGCAGCGCAGGCTCATAGTGATCCTCCTGTCGCAGCCTCCCCAGTGCTGGGAATACAGGTGTGCACCACCAGACCCGGTTTCCTTGACTGATACAGCATGTCTGAGGTTTTGGGGCCAGCATAGAATGTGGTACCATATTTTTCCTATGCACATTCTTTTTTTTTTTTTTTTTTTTTGGTGGAACTGGGGATTGAACTCAGGCCCTTGCGCTTGACCAGGGAAGTGCCTATTCCACTGAGCTATCTTTGTGGCCCCTCCTATGCATATTCTTTTTATTTCTTTTTTGTATAATTGCTTGGGCAAATATTTCTAGAACTATATTGAACTGGAGCAGTGATAGTGGGCTTATTTATCTTGTTTTGAGAATGAAGCTTTCATTGATCACTTAGTTGAATTTTGTCCATTGCTTGTCACAGATAGCTTTTGTCAGAATTAGAAAAGTCCATCTAATCCAATTTTTAAAAAAATTTTAATCATGAATGAGTGCTGAAAATTGTCAAGTGCTTTTCCTTCATCTATTGAGATGCCTATGTGGTCTTTGTTCTTAGTTGTGTTAATATAGTGTATTATATTTATTGACTTGTATATGTTAAATCATCTCTGAATTCCTGGGATAATCCTACTTGGTCATGGTGTATTATCTCTTCCTCCTCCTTCTTCTTCTTGTATTTGGTACAGGGTTTCACTATGCAACTTGGACTCATATTAATCCTCCTGTTTCAGCCTCCCCAGTGTTGGAATTACAGGTGTGTACCACAACACCTAGTATCAGTGGCCGGCTCAGCACACCCAGGGGTGGTGTTGGCACAGCATGTGGTGCTGGGGGTCAAACCCTAGACCATGCACTTGACTTAGCATTCACTTAGTCTGCAGAGCTGTCTCACTGGCCACAGCATTATCTTCTTAATGATTTGCTGCATTCTGTTTGCCAGTGTCTTACTGAGGATTTTTGTATCTATGATCATTAGGGAGATTGGCATGTGTTTCTCTTTGGATCAAATCATTCTCTGATTTTGTTATCAGGGTAAGTTTCCCTTCTGCAAGAGAACCTTGGGATATCTGTGCAGATTCAAGTCTAGGTTTTGGAGACAAAGAACACAAAGCAGTCATCGCAAAGTTGTACAAAGTTTATTTATCTACCCTTAGAGATATCAGAAACTCCGAATTCCCTGATAAGCAGGACTCCAGGGACCAAGAGTGAGAGTAGATTTTCCAGTTGAGGGTATTAATAGATACTGAGAGCAGTAGACACTTGATAGCCGACTGCAGCGTACTGTTCCTCACCAGGAGGGCATATATTTTCATCTGACACAACTTCAGCAGTCCCTACAATTTCAGTGCTGCCTGGAGAGAAGAAGCAGAACTGTTAGGCTGTAGGACTGCACAGGGCTTCCTCTCTGGTCTCATGTAGGCTTCCCCCACAGCCCATTGCCTCTCTCCTGCTATGTCTCTCTCAGTTCTCATTTGTAGTCTTATACACAAGCTTCAGTGGTTACTAGGCAACTACTCTGCACTCATGTTAAGCCCTTTATCCCCACTTCCAGTTTTGCATCTCATTTTTATTCCAGCGCCTTCTTCCTTTCCTTTCTGCTACAAACTGATGCTGTTTTCCTCTATGAGCACTCTCACATTTCCTCAATCTGATATCCATAATTCATTAGGAGGTGGTCTCATGTACCTGAGACTATGATATCCCAGAAGAAGGATTTTGTGTCATACACACATGAAGTATAAGTAAAATGACCATCAGGGTAAGTAATGCGTGAATTGTCCTCAGTTGTGACTCTAACCTGAGGAAAAGAAATTAGGATAAGGTGAAAGAATGTAGATCCAGATGAAGCTACACTGAATCAGACATTAAGTAGGATTGGCATCATTTAGGGTGCTGTAGGAAGGAAGGAACCACCCAGAGCTGTCAGGCTTACTTGGCTTCAATCAGATTTTCTGTAATTCTCTATGTGCCATGTTCAAATTTGACTTGCACTATAGGAAATAAAACAATGTTTACTTTGGGCTGGTGATGAGTTTTTAAAATTTAAAAATGTGGTTTGAAAGAGTTGTCCGATATGACTTTTTTTCTGCATCTCATGCAGTGGAAGTAAACATGGCTGTCTGGCTCTGTTTAGCTTTTAACTCATCAGCTGGTTCATGGAAGGGTTCCTAGTTTTTTATTTTATAATTATCAAGGCCTTTGGAGCATCACTGTTGGGCTATGCCTGGGGCATCAGTTGGACTTAATCTGTCCCAGGGCCCTGGCTCTCCTCAGCCGACTCAGTGAAAAATGATGCTCACCTCTTTGTAAACCAAGAGGGAGATGGAGATTGGAGACTCGGGTTTGTCTGCTGTGGGATGGTGAAGCCACAAGCAATAAGCACTGATGCAACAAACAAGAGCAGAACTGATCATCTCCATTATCTTTGTATCTCAGCTTTATGACATAGAAAGGCAAGGGTGGTTCTTCTCCCTTTGAACTTATTGACTATCTTCTTCAGATGAGTTTATGTTTTTTTGTGGTTTGTGAGTGATGGAGCCTGACAAATGTAATGTACCACATTTACTGTGCAAAGAAACATACTTGGAGTTTCAAGGCACTTGACATAGTGTATTTAGCACCTGTTCTTTGTAAGCTAGAAAAATTATGAAATTTCACTAAGGCGAGGATGTAGGAAATGACAGTTCTCCAAATGAAAGAACTGATCTTCTGGGGCCGGACAAAGGAAGAAAAAGTATCAAGACGTCTTTCTGAAATACACCAAAAGCATTTCTATTATCATTTATATTTGAATAAATATCAGGCATTGTTTGTATTTCTCTAGAAGTTTTCAGTATTCCTGGAAATTTCCCTAATCTCCTATCTCTTTAAAATTATTGTTTATTTTTTAAAGAGAGTACAGAATAGTATTAAAACAGAAAAATTACCAATGATCGAGAATTTCACTAAACAGAATAATATGAACTTCACAGTATTTTTTGTAATGCATAGTGTTGCCTTCAAATTAGTTGCTCATATTACCAGACATACTCATGCAAAGTTGGAAGCAGAAAGAAAAAAGGAAAAAAAATATAAGAAAGTAAAAAGACAGAAAAAGGAAAAAGGATTGAAAAACAATTAAGCATTTACTATTCCTTTCCATAGACCAGCAGAAATCCACAGTACAGTTGTCCAAACCATCCTGCTTACATAGTTATATCTCCTTCCCTAATCTCCTTTTTGTCTTTCTCTCGTTACTCAGAGTCTTGCCTTCTGGGTTAAAGGCTTTGATCCCTTATCGTTTTCATACCACCATTTCTTCAATTTTAGACTGAAAGTCCTAACACGTACATTTCTAACAGGGTTACCCTGAGTTCCAAGGCCACTGTACACTAAAATATTTGGCAAGTGAAACATTTAGAAGTTAAATGATGATAAAGCTTTTATGTAAATTCATGGTGATTACCAATATACTTTATTGTAATATTTCTTTTCTCTTACCACCAAATTCTTCACTTACCACCATGGGTTTATCCATATTGTTTGTGACTGTCAATGTTACCGAATATTCATTTGGGTCTTTCTCCACAGTGCTGATAGCCACTGACATTATGTTGTATCTGGATATGGCAAAAGAGACAGAAAGACAAAGTTAGAGCAAAGCCCAGGAAAGAACTGTCCAGGTAAAAATGCTCAGGCTTGGAAGGTATTTTTGCTTCACAAACATGTCCATGACTCCTTTCCCATCTGCTGGCTACTTCCCTCTTCATATTATGTCTGCTGCATGCTTGTGTCTTCTAGGGAACCCTTCACTGTTTCTAGGATTCAATGCTTTCATCCAAAGATGTAGTCTCCTTTTGTCTCATAAGGTACTGAATAATGACAGTTTCTTTCTCTCTTTTTCTGGCAGGTGAATTTAGACCTAGAGATCAGCTTCATCCATCATGAATTTGGCATATAGCAGCTCTTCCAGGAAAGGTGAGGTTAAGAATCACATGCTTACCAGTCTTTGAAAACTCTGCACAGGTTACCTCGATCCTGACCCCAACATAGGAGCTAGATCTTAGTGAGATCACTGCTGCCAGTGAAACCACATGAAATGATCATCAGCACAACCCTGTCTACTGGTTGCGATGAAGGCTATGGACCCCTGTGCAGCTCAGATATCTTCTCCAAAGCTTGTCTTAGTTATTGATCAAACCTTATCTCTGTAGACACTTTCCACTTAGGAGAAAAGTAGAAGGATTAACTCAAGACAGAGAAATAAAGTAATAATCCAGTGACAGGAGCAACTGGGTTTGATAATGTAAAGAACAGGTTCCAAGCAGGAAAAGAGTGAGTCCAAGAGACATAAATATTACAAAGGCCTAAGTAAGCTGGGCAACATTGGTGTTGGAGAATACTTTAAGGAGTAGAATGTTGTTTCTGAGTTGGGAGAGGAATCCTCCCAGGAAGACTTCCTGTAGCAAGAAGAACAATGTGACTTACTCATCTTTAGCTGAACCGATCCCCAGGCTCAGGCAAAGGAGCAGGAGCAGAGTGGCAGAGTTGAGTTTCAGTCGATTCTGAAGTTTATGCATGATGGGGCTATGTGATGTCCAGGACACTGTGCATGCAGGCACTGAGGTCACTCCTATAAGCTGTAACAGGAGGACTCTGGAGCCATCGGGAAGGTCCACTCAGCCAAAGTCATCACACTTCTGCATCTTCCCCATTATGACATGTTTGTTTTTCTTTAAGAAAGGTCAGCAATCAGGTGGAATTTTAAACCGGAGTGCAGTGAAGGAGAATTAAGTTTTCCTTGTCAATATCAGACTAGAATATCTTTGGATTGTTAGGATGGGTCTTGTAACTTTCATATAGTGACTGTTCTTCTGTG
>NW_004524603.1:12593392-12594109 GCF_000260255.1 Octodon degus
GAATCCTAGTGGTAATTTCTCAGAAAAACTAGGACTAGAGTTCCCATTTCACTCATCTATTCCCCTTCTGGATATCTTCCCAGAAGAAATAAAAACGTCATACAACAGTGACATATGTACACACATATTTACAGCAGCATAATTTGTGATAGCTAAATATTGGAAACAACCCAAATGCCCATTAACTGAGGAATGAATAAGATGTGGTGTTTTTATACAATGGAGTGCTACTCAGCAATAAAGAATGATAAACTTGAGACTTTACAGTATTTGGGTGCAACTTGAGACCACACTGATTAGTGCAATAAATCAGACCCCCATGTGTAAACATCATACTGTCTCCCTGGTGTGAGAAATTAAAAGAACAAATAAGTTCTAAAATGTGCAATAGATTTGGTGAAATGGAAAGGAATTTTTCAGAAGCAAAAGGGAACTAGGATGGGTAAAATGGGAAAGGTAATAATGGAAAAGGAAAAAAATGCAATCTAGTCATACTGTTAGTCTCTTATTTCATTAAAAGAAAGGTTTGTGCGAATATCCACGGGAGAAAGCTTTATGCCCATATCTTCTTTACTTGAAGATAACAACTTGTAATGTATTAACTATTATTATTCTTCCATTATTTTGTTATACAATTTTGTCTTTTACCCTTTTTTATTTTCTTTTTGAGTTCAAACTCTCCTGAAGCTCACTTTGTAGCCCAGACTTGTCTCAGAC
>NW_004524603.1:12594735-12614859 GCF_000260255.1 Octodon degus
GTTCAGGGTCTCATTACTAGATTGAACTCATAGTGATCTGCCTGTTTATAGCCTCCCAAGAGCGGGGATTACAGGCATGCGCAACCACTCCTAGTCTCATTTGCTGTCTCAGCATGCCCTGGGGGGTGGAGCCAGCACAACAGGCCTGAGAATCGAACCCCTGGCTCCTGCACCTGCTTGCAGGTGCTTTAATCTGCTGAGCTATTTGGCCAGCCCTCTGATTGATTCTTGATCCAGTGCTGGGATTGCAGGGGTGATGCTGCACCTGCCATGGGGCAGGCAATTTGCATTACATGTAAGGACAGATGAGAGGCAAGCTAGTGTCCTGGGCTGCTGCCACCCCCTTTTCTCTCTGCTCTTTGCCACCACTGTGAAAAGTTGCCCTCTGTCGTGTGCTGCTTTACCAGCTGAGTATGGACTGGACCCTCCAGTAAGTGTGAGCTAAATAAACCTTTCCTTCCTTCATTTTGGGTGGCAGGTGTTTGTCCCAGCAATGAGAGAAGAGTAACCGAGACAAATATATAAGCTGAAAAGTAGAAAGTAATCTATTTCTTAACATTTTCATCTCAAAACCAGCAGATAGTCACAGTTGTAAACACCTTGTAGTTCTTAGCAGAAATTAACTGCAGACCCATTTATGTGGTTCTTGACCACTTATCCTAGGAAGATAATGATGACTGTTCACATCCCTGTTCTTACACTATCAGTCATCATTGATTTGGCCAATGTTTCCTTGCTCCAAGCCTATCACTTCTGTCTCTCAGATGAATAAAATTGAGCTTTTCTTTCTTTTAGTAAACTTCATGTTTCTGTTTTCATTTTTGTTTTCTGGCATTTGTTTGTTCCACCCCTTCCCCTGTTGGTTTCTCCTTTCTGTGAATTCCCACACCTAAAGGCTATTTCCTATTGCCTTCCACAAAAAATCATCACCCTTTATCACAGGGATGACTTTTGAAGAATCTTGGTGTTGCTAATAGCTTCTTTTTTCTACCACATCTACTCAGTACACTTTCCTCTGAAATCTAAATTTCAGGCTGAGGAGCTTAGGGATAGGATGACATCACAAGTTGAAACCAGGTCTTATCAGTTCTGCAGCTGCTGTACTGCTTTTTATTTTTCCAAAATTCAACCTTTATTTAACTCAGGGATAACCATTCATGCAATGTTAACCAATTCACATAAATAAACAGGATGTGCGTTAGCCAAGAACCTACTGATTATGTATTATGAATATCTTAAGGCCTTACCTTGTATGCTAAAAGAATTAAAACATTGATCTGACCGTGATGACAAAAAGCAAATTACATTTTGATTAAGGGAAAGAAAATTTGATCTCCTCCTTCCTGGACTTTGTTTGTAGAAAACAGTGTTTGACATTTCAGAGGAGGAAGAGTCCAAGTGCCAAAGCTACTAAGGCTGGGTGTACTTTACCAATGTGCTGGAGTGAAGTAGGTGGCAAAAGCAGCATGGTGTGACAAGGCGAGTAAGTTCTGCCAGGCCGAGGAAGCTCACTATGTGGGGAAAGCATGGTTGCAGAATTTAAAAATGTACTTATCTAAAACAGAGGCAAAATTTTAATAACTAAAACAAAGGTAGAGGGCCAGCAAGATAGCTCAGAGGACTAAAACAACTGCTTAGGCAAACTTTGGCAAGTCTAGGGTGGGCTGAGCCAGCCAGAGTCCAGGCATAGTGGTACATGTCTGTGAGCCCAGTACTGGGGGGCTGAATGCAAGAGGTTCACCATGAGTCCGAGCTACGTAGTGAGACTCTGCAACAACCAAATACATACAACATAAATAAATAAATAAAAATGTAAAAACAAACAAAAAAACAAAAGTAGATTGTAAAGATCGAAAGTAAAGAAGGGTTTTGATAGTTCCTATAAATATGCAAATATTCCTTTCCTAAATAGGGAACTACTGACTTCCAAAGTTATTTGTTCTGCACGGAAACAGATGCTATATAGAATAATAAACACTGTGTAGAAATCATTGTGCCCATCTGCAGGAGTCCATGTCCTAATACTCAGATAGTATAATGTGTCACCCATGGAAAAGGGTGCTTCACAGATGAAATTAAAACCATAAAACTTGAGGTGGTGGTATTATTCCAGCACATCCAATGGATTTCATTTTAATCATGCTAAGGTTTTGTATTTTAAAGACAATAACAGAAAACAGTAAGGAATTTCAAAGCGAGAAGTCAGGGAATCAACAATGGTTATTATATTGTACATTGTTATCTTGAAAGTAGTCGCTCAGATTGCCAGATACAGGTGTGTAAGATTGATCAAACAATATAAACGCTAACTGTTCCTTTCAGTAAACTAAACCTCATAAATCTTTAAGTGAGGGCTAGCCAAATAGCTCAGTGGATTAAAGCACCTGCAAACAGGCACAGGGGGCCGGGGTTCAATCCTGGGCCTGCCATGCCGGCCCTGTCTCCAGGATGTGCTGAGATGGCAATTGAGACTAGGCGTGGTGGCATGCGCCTGTAATCCTCGCTCTTGGGAAGCTATAAACAGGCAGATCAGTATGAGTCCATTCAAGTAGTGAGACCCTGAACACCCTCTAGACACTTCACTAAAATTAAAAAAAAAATCTTTAAGTGAAGACACTTTCCAGAAAAATGAGGAAGACAGAGTAGAAAGACATATGAGGAGGATCCTGTGTGCTGGTTGCTCTAGCTCTTCTTATATTTGTGATTTGTTATGGCTCAGAAATGTAAGGGCTGTGCACCAGGAGACCATGAATTCTGTGAAAAGCCTACGTGAAATTGGACCTGCAGCCTTAAGAAACAAAGGCAGCCCCACTAATGCCTTGATCATGGTGCCATTTAAATTGTATTTGACTTCTGATCCGCAGAGCAGCATCTTTGTGTTATATTATGTCATTGTCTTGTGAGAATTGATGGCCACAGTAGAAAACAAATTCACCGTCCAAGACTCAAAACTTCCTAAGAAACCCTGAAGTAATCCTAGTAGCTATATCAGATTGGGCTCGAAAATGTATCTGGTAGCAGATTACATTAGGCCCAGAATCTGTCACCTTTGAGAGTGCTACTCTATGTCTTGCTTATAAATAGTTTTACTCATTTTATTTACTCAGATTGCCATTCACTTAAATTCAGGTATAATTAGACATACAATAGGACTAAATGAATTAACTTGTCTCTACTCTCAAGAATATGCTTCCTCAGCCATTCCTAACGAAGCCCCTGAGTCCAGAGTTAGTTAGTCCTATTCTTTAGGATTTATGATGAATGCTGCTTGTAGACTGGGCATTGAGGCTAGATGGATAATTCTGTCTCCAAGATTGTATATTCTGAAAGAAAAATTAAATGAAACTGACCAAGAAACCATTTGTAGTTTTGATGATTGATGCAGATGATATTAGCTAGGATTGGCTGAGAAGGCCAAGAGGTAAATTATTTTGAAATGCTACGTGTATTTTTTACCTTCCTTGCCTATAAATGAACAGCGCCAGAACACTGCAATATTTGAGAAACATGATTGGGTTGGTTTTCAACTATCTTTGTGTTATTGTGGATCAAATTGGCCAGGAAACAATCTAATATCTTGTGTATATAATCTTTAAGATCTCTGGAATTAGCTATAACTTTTCAATGAGCACCAATTAAGGACAATTACTTAAGGTATGGATACAAATGTTATGGCCTTAAATCACTTGGATTGTTTTGGGGAATATATTTGCTATTCAGTTACTATTAACCTAATAAATTGTTGTCTTATGGAACTGACAAATCTGTATTCTCAGGACATAGATTAAAATTTTGAAATTGGCCTGAATATATGAAGAACTAATTTTTTTAACTGTGAAATTCATATTACTTTGTTTAATGAAATTTTTAAATTAATTTTATTGAGAAAGAAATAGCAATGAGACAGTTTCAAAACAGGTTAGTAGGACAGTTACAGTAATGAATACATTGTATATTGTTGTCTTCATAGTCATTATTCATAGTACAAGATGCAGACATAATATCTTGTCTAAACTCCATTAGCATAAATCTTCCTTCTCATTGAACTAAGAAAAAGTAGCTGCATATCTATCCTATTTTATATATATATAACAAAATGGTCCTTCATTTAGATCCCCCTTTTTTGTTTACTTTTTTCAGAGATGGGTATTCCACTGCCATTCAAATATTGTACATACGTGAATTAAGCATAATAATCCAAGATAGTCCAGTAGTCCATAATAGTAGTGTGTTAGCAGAGCTGGCAATGTCAGAAGTTGTTGACTTGAGCCTTTTACAGCTCAGCATATTAATATGGCTTCACTTTTTATACCTCATTTTTATACTTTTTATATGAGTATCTTCGTGAGATTACCTATGAGCCAGTGTCCACTCACGTACCACAGTGTCTCAATTACTCTTCTCTCTTTGCTAGGACAAATACCCAACATTCAAAATGAAGGAAGGAAAGGTTTATTTAGCTCACAGTTACTGGAGCTTTCACCCCATACTCAGCTGGCTCCAAGGCAGAGCAGCACATGGCAGAGAGCAGCAGTTCATGGTGGCAGCAAAGAGCAGAGAGCAAAGGAGGAGTAGCGGCAACAATGGCTGCAGAGAGCAAGTCTGTCTCCCCTAAGTTACATTCAGGCTGTCTGCCCCAGGCTGAGTGTAGTCCTCACACCCATAATCCCAGCAGCACTATCACCCATAATCCAAGTGGATCATGAGTTAATCACAATCTCTAGAAGTCTGCCCCATCACTGCATGAGGACTTGGGGGACAACTAGACACAAACCATAATACTCAGAAGGGCCTTTAAGATGTCTTTTCAAAGAAAATCTGTTTTTCACCACTGAACTAATAAATTCTGGGCAAGCTCAGTGAGTTATCATCACAGTCTTTCTCCTTGGGCTTCCAAGGCTTTAGGCTGCTGGCAACCTTTTTTTTTTTTAAATTAATTCTATTGAGAAAGAAATAGTAAATGAGAGTTTCAAAACAGGTTAGTAGGACAGTTACAATAATTAACACATTGCATATTGTTGTCTTTGTAGTAGTTATTCATAGTACAAGATGCAGATATGGTATCTTGTCTAAACACTATTAGTACAAATCATTTTTCTCATTTAACTAAGAGAAAGTAGCTGTATATCTATACTATTTTGTATGTACATATATATATATATATATGTATGTGTATATATATATATTTTTTTTTTTTCACTACAAAATGGTCCTTAATTTATATCCCCCTTTTTGTTTAGTTTTGTCAGAGATGGGTATTCCACTGCCATTCAAATATTGTAGGTGTGTGAATTCAGCAAAATAATCCAATATAATTCAGTAGTCTATAATAGTAGTGGGTTATCAGCAGAACTGGTAACGTCAGAAGTTGTTGACTCAGCATATTAACATGGCTTTACTATTTATACCTTGTGTTTATACTTCTCTTCTAGATGGTTAAGACCAAGATGAAGCAAGACCTATATAACAAAAAATGTAACTTTTGTATCTGACAAGGTCAGTCAAATTCCCTCAGGATTTACCCTGTAGCCCTGTACCGCAGTTTGCAGATCCTTTGTCAGTGTCTGCCATGTGGATAAGTCACGGCCATTGCTTAACTGATTTGCTCTCTGTGAAAGCCTGAGAGAATGTTTTTTCTCTAGGTATTTCCTGGGGACCAAGAGGATCAAGGCCATACTGTCTCTGTCATCTAACAGACCTTAGCTAACTCAATCACAATGTCTCCTTTGGGACAGAAGTATCTAAACCAGTTCATTCAAAAAAAAAAAATTAGTGAGAACCATGGCAGTGAGTGTTCCAGCACTTGCTTCAGATACAAATGCAGTTCCATTTGTCATAACTTATACTGACATTCTTCTTAAATATTGCAGTGTCTTTTCTGCCTCCACGCCCTTACTCCGTATAATGCTGAACCAAAGGCTGCCAGCGTGCAGGCACTCCAGTTCCAATAAGATGATTTCTCCTTGCTTTAGCTTTAGAGCTCAGTTACTTATGAGTGCTGCTCTTCTTATTTATTTATAGATTGTCATTCTTGGGGCAGGTTTGGTGTCTAATATAGGTCTGTCCTCTTCTGCCATCTGTGGCTAGGGCAAGGGGCACATTTCTTCTTTGTTGGTGGCTGCATCGCCAGCCTTGCCCTCCCCAAGGGCAATGCTGCTTGTCCTGCACATCATGCTGCCTTATGTAACGCACGCCAATAACTTGGAACATTTTCATGCAGACGTAATCTGATCATGTTTTGATTCAGACCATGCTATGTTCTCTGGTCTCCTGGCCCTGGGAGATGCTCAAGCCCAGTATCCATGGGAACTCACCCAGACTCCCACATGTGTAATTCAGAAGGGCATGGGCATTAATGCTTCTCAGGGCCACAGGGGCCCATTCCTTTGGCATTGTGTTCTCATGGAGAAATGTTTTCTTCTCTCATTGTCTGTGCCCACACGTCTGAGATGTGTTTCAAAAGGAACCTCAGAAGTGACTGCTGATTGAGCCACCATGCTACCAGAATAGTGACCAACCTGGCAGCTCTGACATGTTTTACTACCTCACTTTCTTGTCTATACTTCCAGCTCATCCTGCTTTGTCCTGGCATCACCTGGCCTAATAAGTTTCCTTCAGTTAACGTGAATCTGACTAAACTCTTTCATTATTGTGCTTCCTTCAATTACTTTTTGAGTTAAATGTGTATGTATGTATTTATTTATTTGGTACAGGGTCTCACTATGGAGCTCAGACTCATAGTGATCCTCCTGTTTTCAGCCTCCCCAGTAGGAAGAACCTCGTGTGCATGTAGTTTTGAAGCTTCTTGCTTATTCTGTGGAGGGCGTTGGCCCAGCAGGACCCTGACCAGCTGCCACTCTTGGGATTCCTCCAGCGGTGTGTGGGTGTTGTCATGCTTCCCTGTGATGTATTTTCTACTCTATTGTGTCTTGTATTGATTACTTTCTTTTTCTACTGTTTGCTATGTGCACTTTGGTTATACTAAAATTTTGATTTCAAATTACTAAGTGGTGTATAGTGACTTTGCTTGTGGATCAGACCTGAAAAATGGATACAGGTGTGCCTCAACTGGCAAATTTACCTTGTCAATACAGAGATTCATAGACAGAAAGTCAAAGGTTGGGAAACAACTCTATGCTACAAGAACTGAGAAAAAGAAGGGATAGCTGTTCTATTTGCAGATAATGTGAACTTCAAGCCAAAACTGACCAAAAAGACAACGAAATTCACCCCATACTTGTTAGGGGAAAACTTCAAGAAGAAGAGGTAACAGTTACAAATATATATGCACCAAGTACCAGTGCACCCAACTTCATAAAATAAATATTAACAAACAGGAAAAATCAAGCACCAATACAATTCTGATGGAGGACCTTAAAACCCTACCATCACAAATAGATCAACCAGAAAGAAAATCAACAAAGAAATATCAGAGCAGAACCAAATTCATGAATAGATGGATTAAGCAGGTATCTACTGAGTGTTCCAGACAGCAACATCAGTACATACGTTCTTCTAGGTGGCACATGGATGTTCAAAATAGACCACATACTAACCCACAGAACATGCCTAAGTAAGTACACAGGACTTGAAATTATCCCATGCATATTACCTGACCAAAATACAATGGAGTTGGAAATCAAGGGCCAGGGTGATAGCTCAGTGGTCAGTGCCTGCTTAGCAAGCTCAAGGTCCTGAGCTCAATTCCTGGTATCACCACCACCAACAAAAACATGGAAAATCTATGACAAACAAAATCACAAATCCCTCAAATACAAGGAAATTAAATAGCACTGTCCTGAATAGCCAAAGGATCACAGAAAAAATTAAAGAAGAACTTAAATAGCATCTACAATTAAATGATAATGCTGAAATAATACATTGGAAGTTATGGGACACAATAAAAGCAGTCCTAAAAGGGAAATTTATGGCAGTGACTCAGGAAAACAAGAATCTCAAATAAACAACCTAATGTTGAACCTCAAACTTCTAGAAAAAGAAAAATAAATGAAGCCAAAAGCTCATACAACAGAGGAAATTGTAAAGAGCAGAGCAGAAATTAATTCACTTGAGACTAAGAAAATAATACGACAGATCACAAAATCAGGGTGAAATTTCCTGACCCTCTCCTGTGATGCCCAGGATCTAAAGCAGGTTATGGCACACATGGGCTCATGTGACTATTTCCTGAGTAAATAAATACTTAATATCTATGGTGTTTTTAACAAGTCATGTCATATAGCGTGTAATAACTTCTATGTTTTATGATACATGTCAAGTATACAGTGAATGTGATTGTCTCAATGTGTCAAATAATCTCTTGCGATGATTAAGTCCCCCATCCATGGGTTCTGGTACACTCTTAGGACTGCTCCTCTGGAGGCAGTGGTGCACCTTTCTCACCTACTATGCGAAGCTCCTCCTGACCTGCTCCTACCTCCTCAGCACCCTCACAGCCCTTCCACTTCCACCTAGGTCTCCCTGATATCTGTGCTTGCCCGAGCTGAGCATGCCATCACTTCATGCTTGGGCCTTTCATGCATATTGTTCCAACTCCCAAGGATGTTCTCCACCCAGCTTCTACCCTGAGCCCATGTGCCATGCCTGTCAGGAAGCACTCACAGGATCCCTCCCATGAAGCCTTTCAGGATCTCTCTGTTCCTTCCGAGCTTCCTCTATTAAGCCTGAGCTCCTTGGCAGAGTGCTACAAAAGCTCAATGTTCCTGAGGGCCAAGTCTCTGGTTGAAGAAGAGCAAAAAATAGAATATTGTGCTACAGTCCACCCAAGGAGTCACAGGCTTTCTTCCTGTCTTCAAGGCAGTGCAACTACCTTGTCTTCGCACTGAACAGAAGACCTCCTGAAGACAATGGGGTGAAGATGTCCAAGTGACAGGGAAACTTGACTGCCTGTCTCATTTTTTCCCTGTCATTTCCTCTGGGTTTTGTGGACACAATCTTTGTATCTGTGAAAATGGTTTTTCTTGGCTTTCTTTTCTCTTTCTTTAAGGCAACATGTTGTGAAGCCCACAAAGCCTCCCCTATAAAAGGTTTTTCAAAGACTAATGTTCTAGAAATTGTAGGCTCTGAAAGGATTTGAAGGACAGATTTTGAAGGGAAGAACAATAGAACAAGGGAAACTGGTGAGAAATTTATTTTAGGGCTTGCAATAGATTTCTCCAGCCATACTTAGGAAACCAAGTGGACAGTATGACATGCATAAGGGTTCCCATTACTTTATGAACAGGGTACTGATTTTAGAGACCTGACCTCCTTTGATAGGTATCACTGCATCATCGTTAGGGCAGATATTTTTTTCCTGAGTAATACCAACCCCTGCTGCAACGAGTAGGGTACCTGGAAGAGAGGAGCACAAAGATCATCTCAGAGATATCATAGGGTCTTCTATTTTCTGCTGGGATCAGGTACCTGCCTAATGGGTCTCAGTTTCCCCAAATCATTGGCAAATTGATGACCTGCTTTTTTCAGGTAGTCCCTTTCTTTTGGATCCTGGGCATTAATCCATCGGCTCCCCATGGTTCCCTTCCCTACTCTACCCTCTGTTCTTCCACCTGACAGTTCAGAACCGTTTCTGATTTTCCCTCCCTGGTGGAGAGCCCCTCTCTTAGAGAAGGCCTATACTCACTGTTGGTCTGGATGTCCCAGAAGAATGTTCTTGGGTAATCTTCACAGAGACAGGCAGTGTATGTATAGTTGAAGGGACCCTTCATTGGCTTGCTGGTCAATATGTAAGCTTTAATCTGGTGGGGAGAGAAGAATCAGAATGAATTTGGCTTATTGGAGGAGAAGAAACACAAGAGTTGAAGAAGCTTGAGGTGACCCAGGTTATGGAGGAACCCTCTTAGGTAGAGTAATTTAAGAGGCTTATTCATGTCAGGTTCCTTCTCCTCCTGTTCTTTAGGGGCTGCCTAAATTGTGGACATGTTTAAAAGGAGACATGCGTATGCAAATGATCCCACCAACTTCATCATGGGAAGGATTTCTTTTTCTTTTTTTTTCTTTTGCCTGGCTCAGACTGCCTTAAGGATGGGTGTGGTAAGGCATGTGAAACTGAGGATTGAGCCACAGTCCCCTGGGCCTGACTGGGTTTGCCCAAGTAAGCGCCTAAACAACTGGGATAACCCACAAGTCCTCTACCAATGCCATCATGGGATGGCAGTCCATTGAGGAGGCTGGCCTTAGTTGCCAGCTCTTTCTGGAGGATCAGCCTGCATGATTTTTTTATTCTGTTACCTTGGGTGTAGGCATCGAGGCCAACCTCAAGGTTGACCAGACACCACTGTGTTCCCTTCTAACTTCATGAGCTTTGGTGATTGAAGTTAGTCTTTTCCCTGCCACTTTTCTCCTCTGTGAGATAGAAATCACTGCCTCTCAAGGTTGGGTGTTAGATAAGCTATGGAAGCCTGCCTGTCTGCCTGTCTTCCTTCCTTCCTTCTTTCCTTCCTTCCTTTCTCCAATTTGAGACTGCTTGGCAATTTAAGAGCTCATACAACTGTATGTATCAATTTCTAGCTAGTGTTCACAGAGGGGTTTTATCCTGGGGCCTATAAACCCAGAGGAACCTGTGGATACAGTCACTGGCTCTGTAAATATTGATGGAAAGAAATTGCATCTTCATTTTACTAACCCTTAGCTGACATTTCACATTCCTTTAGTGACAAAAAGCATTAACACAGCACTGTAGCTTCAGCACTGTGTGTAACTTTGTAGTAAGGAAGAAAATGGTTCATAGCACCTGATAGGCTACAGTATCTCAGATTTTGCCTACACTCATCACCGTACTGCCCTGAACGTGTGGGAGTTATGAGAGTTGCTGTGTATGGCTTCTGACCACCCCAGAAGCTTGCTCTGGTCCCTGGCAGCTCTGCACTGAGGAACCCTCAGGCCCACAGGACATCTTAGTATTCTCACCAAGCAATGCAACTCAGAACTCCCTGAAGAACACTGGCACTCCAAGCAGCCTATCCTAGTACAGCTTGTTTTTTCTTTTTTGGCTGGATTTGCAACAAAATATCATTATGAATGAGAGTGTTCAACGTTTGTCCTAAAATAAAAAAAAAATCAGAATCCTTTAGATGTCCAGCCTATCTGGCACCACAAGCGCCAAAGACTAGGACAGTTTGTAGTACCTCCTTCCTCAAGTTTAGAGACAGCAGCCACTGCAGATCACGTCTTTGCAAAATGAAACTTGTTTACAGTTTAAATGTGTCAATTTTTCCATTTTATGCATCAATAAACATATTGCTTCACAATTTTGTTTTGTTGTTTTTAACATGATAGTTTTCATAAATAAATTCATATACTTTTGCATTTAAAGGCATTTTGCAGTTTTTATTTTGTCTTTTTGTAATGTGTTTGATACAGGGTCTCACTACATAGTTTGGACTTGTAGAGATCCTCTAGTTTTCAGCCTCCCCAGTGCTGAGATTACAGCTGTGTGCCACCACACCTGGTCTCAGTGTAAGGCTCTATGCACCTGGGGCTGGAGTGGTATGTGGTTTTGGGGATCGAACTCTGGTCCCTGCACTTGCCAAAGTAGCCACTTAGTGCACAGAGCTATCTCACCAGCTCTATTTTGTTGAGACAGATTTTGACTATGCAGTTCAGGCCTTGAATTCACTTTGTAGATCTGGCTGGCCTCCATCTTACAGTGATCCTCCTGCCTCAGCGTCCCGAGTACTGGGATTGCAGGAGTGTGCCAAACCATCTGGCCTAATTTTAAAGTATTACATAAACTTTATATTCAAACACATAATCACAGGAGTCCTGTTTTAATTCTAAAATGAGTGTTAGCCTAAGGCTTTAATTTATTAAAAATCATTTATAAAACATTACTTACTTCAAAATGAGGCGGGAGAATTTTCAAATTTGTAAACAGATTGTAATTTTTTTTTTTTTTTTTTTTTTTTGGGTGGTGGAATCTGGGATGAAACTCAGGGCCTTGAGTTTTCCAGGCAAATACTTATTCCACTGAGCTATCTCCCTGGCCCCAGATTCTATTTTCCTAATTTTTTTTTAGTGTATTTAGTACAGGATGTACAGGGTCTCACTACATAGATCAGACTCGTAGTGCTCAGCCTGCCAAGTGTTGGGATTACAGGCAGGCTCCACCATCTCAATTGCTGTCTCAGTGTACCCGGGGGCAGGGCCAGCACAGCACACTGGGGATTGAACCCTGGCTGCTGCATCTGCCTAAGCAGGCACTTTAGTGCACTAAGCTATGGCCAGCCCTCCTAAATGCTTTGAAATATAAATATATTAAAATCATATTCATATTTACTTTTTACCACAAGTTACAAGTGAATGTTGGTTGAGTAAAGTTAAAATTCTCTTTCACATGAGCTCTTTTTTGGTTACCAATGCACTGATTCAGACTGGAGTGTCTTATCCTTTTGCTTGGTTCTGAAAGATCACTCTTACGTTGCACCAGCAGGACTCTTAAGTGTATAATTTCATTGGTCATGATATTACATGTCATTTTGTAGATTTGTGACCATTTATAATGTTTTCAGTTTTTTTTTATGGATGAAGATAAAGCTTCATCATGTACTGTGATCATAAACAAATACAGCTAATATTTAATTTATACAAAGTAGACACAATGTCTTCATCTGTAGTTACAGTAAATGAGATGTAAAGCTAGAAAACTAGGAATTAACCTTATACCACCATATATGGTTCAGATTGTTGGATGGCAAATGGAAAAAAATGGACGAAACATCTGGAATGTTCTCTGCCCAGTGACCAAGAACCTTGTTCTTGCTGGCGCGGCGGTGCATTTAGAGCGCATTGTAGCAAAGAGCGGTCCTCATGCTCCCAGTTTGGTTTCTTGCTTGGTCCTTGGGCGTAAGTCTCACTGGACTTAGAAGAGCTGTGTTGCAGGGCCGCGTGGCATGCAGTGCTGTCACCCCAGGCTGCGCTAAGTGTGGTCTCTGGAATGGGGCTTCTGCTTGCCCCAGGACTGTGTGAGAAATTTAGACAGCGACTTCTCCCTGCACCTGGGAGTGAGGGAGATTCTGTGCTTTGATGGGACCCCGGGTGAGTTGGAGGCACCAGCGTGTGCTGAGGTTCAGAGCGGACTGTGCGCTGCCAGCCACTGAGCTGGGAAAAGGAGAGGCATGTGAGCTGCCGGTTGGCCAGGGGAAGCCTGGGCCAGAGTCAGCTACTGGGGAGACAGGACAAGGAGCAGGGGGAGGGCAAGAGGGAAGCAGGCTCATGGCAGAACCCACGGAGAGGAGGCGCCAGAGCCCGCAGGCCTCACCAGCTCAGCCGCTCACCCCTGCTGCGAGGGCTGCAGTGTGTGCCTCTGAGCACCCGCCCTGACTATACCCAGAATGCGCCACACTCAGGACCCTGGAGAAACTGCTAGTTCTCTGGTCTTTTTTTCTCCCTTTCATTCATAATTCTGATTCTTATTTTTTCCTTTTTTTATTCTTCCCAGAACTGGCTGCGTCAGTATGGTAAGATAGAAATAGTCATCTTTCTCAGTCTCGCAATTGTTCTGACAGGCAGCATAACATATTTGACAACGTATTATTAGTGATACTGTACAATATGAAAATGAGAGTTTGATTGTTTTGCACTTGTAATGAAGGAGTCAGAGGTGCCTCGAGGTCACTCCCCCACGCTTCTACTCACCACCATGCATTCTCTCAGTTCTGTTTGGACTTTAAGTTTCAAGGAGACCACTTCACCTGCCCGTGCCGTCTTCGGCATCTCCATGTTGACTATCAGCGCCTTCCGACTGATCCTGGGAGAGCAAAGCAGGTCACAGAGCTCAGAAACCAGTCCGCACGGACGGTGGGCCCCAGGATGTGGCAGGAGGGAGAGGGACCCTGCCAGGGAGGGGAAGATGGGGTCAGATCAATGGTCAGCACCAGACTCCCCAGGCACTGATGTGCTGGTTGGTTTGGACGCTTTGTGTGGATTCAGTTTTGTTGAAAAATAAGTATGTCATTTTTTTTTTCCACTGAGAAAATATTTAAAAACCAGGAAAAGTTTAAGGAACATTATTCTTTGTTTTTTGTTCACATCTGGATCTGAACCTATCTCCCAAGGTTTCTGAGCATGATAGGCTCCATCAGACAAGCCTGAAGGAATCCTGAGCAGCTTCCCTCAGGACAGAGCATCTGGCCCAGGCCTCACAGAGCACCTCCAGGCCACTGTCCAGATGCACAGCTCAGTACAGGGATACTCTTCATTTCCTACTTAAGTTACTTCCCTCATTTTTCTGCTTCTTTCAAACAAGGGTGCTCCAGGTTGCAGGGTGGGCTTGAGCTGTGACCTCCTACAGCCATCATCTTTGGCTTCAGGGCAGGAGACGTGTGTAAGCTCCCTGCAGTCTCTCTCTACCTCAGCCCATACGATGACGATGTGAGGGTGTCCTTCAGTGAGTCCTGCTGAAGCTGCACAGAGTGGTTGCTGAAACTCTTGTGCCTTCTCTTGTGTGAGGCCAAGTGAGAGAAGGTAAAGTCTATGGAGCAGCAATGAATGTAAGGTTTATGGAGCTGAAAAGCTGGGAAAGTTTCTGAAGCAGAAAACAAAGGAAGTTGAGGATGATCTGTGGTTCAGTGAGTAAGAGAGAGATGAACTTTTTCTTTTTGGAGACAGGCTTTTGCTACGTAGTTCAAGGTGGCCTTCAACTGTACATGCACCCCATGCTGAACTTGAACTACAGGTGACCTTGCTAATTTAGGCTCCCCAGTGCTGGGAATACAGGCATGAGTCTGTCTTGGAGCAAAACTATGTGCTAATTACAATCTCTGTGACCGAGATGAGCCTCATTCCATAGGTAAGCAGAGGAAAAGAGAGTGGGATCCACAGCCCTTCCTAAGAGGCGAGAAGTGGACTGGTCTACTTGGTTATCTTATAGTAGTCTCTAGATGATGTGCCACTAAAAAGTGATTCGAATAAGAGTCTGTGAGCCCCTCAGCCTGGAATTCTGGGAAGCTTAAAAAATGTCCAAGAAGGGACATGGGGAGGCCCTTTCCCATGGGTATTCTGTAGGGAGGAGAAGGGCTGGCTCACGTGTCTTCCTGGGCTGTGCTGATCCCCAGCTGCAGGCACAGAAGCAGGAGCAGGGCGGCAGGGCTGGCCTGGAACAGGAGCTGGAGAGGGCACATGTTGGAGGACTCATAGGCGATGTCCAGGGACTGTGGTGCCTGGGTGCCAGGACAGCTCTTATATGCAGATCAAGGAAGAGGAAGGGCTGTGTGGTAGGTGCATAGGGTGAATCACCCAGTCACTCTCCTTACTTTTTCCTTATTGACCTGAAGTTTATTTTTCTATGCAAAATAATTCAACATTTATTGAGATGGTTACCATCTGGGAGAGATGCCCTTCATGATTTTCTCAGGATCGGAAGTCCTCAAAGTGACTTCTCTCTGGCATATGGCGTAGTTATAATTTTCTTTTCCCCATGGTATATTTATCATTTTGTGTGTAGCCTTAGCTTCAACCACTATCTCTGCAAGAAGGGAGCATGCAATGCTGGTAGATTCCAAACTACAGCCCTAGGGCACATTCACTTGGTTATTTTATAGTATGCCCTAGATGACACGTTGCTAAAAAGTGAGGGTGATGAGCATCTTCCTGGAACCCAACACCAATGACATAGTGATGAACAGCCTTTCTCTGGGTGATAGAGGTGAGCAAAGAGCAGAGTAGGGGCAAGTGTCATGGTGTCACGGTTGGCAAGCACTATGAAAGTATTTGGGATCGCTAAACTCTTTGGAATGTCTGGGGCCTTAATAAATACTACCGATAACCAAGATCCTGGGTGCTTCTAAGTCCCAACTGCTGGGGACTGGTGATTTTAATCCTAGATAGTTCTTTAAAAGTTGACACTGCCGAATCAGACTTTTTCACCCCAGAGAGTTTTTCTTTTCATCATGGTAAGCTGACTTTTCACACTTGTCTTGTAGCAGAACGCCCATGGGAGGACACAATGGGAGTCAGTTCATTCACTAGAACAGAGCACAAACCATGTCTAGGTGCCGTCCTGGCTCAAGAGCTCTTTTCTATGGAATTCAAGGGAGACTCAGTCCTGCCATCACCGGCGTTGTGCTATTTCTCTTTGTCAAATTAAATTATTCCTTAGTCTATGACTTGCAAATTATGGGATTTGTGTCTACCCTTTGCGTGACAAGAAAAATGCTGCTCTTGGTCATGAGAGAAAACCATTATTATAGAAGCTGTCTGTGTAAATCAGCAGAGGCAGAATTAAGAATAACTATCGGGACATATGCTTTGAGTCCCGGATGTACCTTTAAAACTTTCCTCACCTGGGTGTTCTATTGCTGTACATCCAGTCTCTTTTCTTTGAGTGTGATATCATGTCATCCTCCACTTAGAGCTTCAGCAGTTCTCCTAATCCCACACTTTCTGCTCGGTTTCTCTTCCCTGAGTTCAGTAACAGTGCTTTTGTTCCACTTTGCCCTGACCAAGTGACTCTCTTTCATAACCCTCTGTGTGTTTTAATGTTCGGTGCTTGGCTTTTCTCTTACTCAGTTGAGTAATTACCATCATAAAGACATTCTAACTGACAACAGTCAAGGACTAACTCCAAAGCCTCTACAGAGTGGGCCTGGATTGGGACAATATATATAGGGGCTCTTGATGGAGTTCTTTCTCTCCCAAGGCACAATGCTGCCTTTCAGGAATTGCTTCAACACTCACAACAAATTAGGCCTCAGAAAAAGCAGAGGACAAGGAGTTAAGAGAATGCCCTCAAACCACAGTGTTCACTCTCCGATAAGCCAGCAGGAAATTGTAATACTCAGAACTCTTCAAAATACACAGTGCATTTTAAGTAGTATGCTGCCACTTACTGATGTGGCATTTAGTTTTATACATGAACCTGGCTAGGCAGGGCACCTAGTTGTCAGTAGAAACCAGTCTAGATGTTTTTGGAAGGACATTTTTCAAAGATGTGATTAGTATTGAAATCGGCAGCCTCCTGTAAAGGCAAATCCATCATGCAAATCTGTATATGTCTCTATTCTGTTTCAGGCTGACACAGATATCAGCATTCAGGGAACAGAACACATTTGTAAGGTCAGTATTTCAGACGTGGGACAGAGTAAATAGCTTTTCAAATCTGCACATGACATGCAGTGATGCTTTCAGAATGGAATTTATGACAAATTCGATGGTTATGCCACTTACTTGCCAATGTTATTGTTTTAAATTCAGCCTAGCAGATGGTTCTTCAGGGGTAAATACAGAGCAGTATTGTCACAGTGTGAGTAATGAATATGTGTCATAAGTTTAAGAGACCAAGGAGAGGCTGATAAGGCCAGACTGTAAAAGAACTTGGAAGGCTTAGAGAAGACATGTACAGAGACATGAGGAAAGAATTAGGAATTCCGGGGAAACTTATTACAGGCAAAATTTGCAAAGAGTGGATATCACAGAGCTTAGAGTTCTCATAAATGAGCAGGATAAGGAATGGCTAACAAAGAAAAGGTGTTGTGGGAGGAAGCAGTCTTGGGGGACATGGCATAGTCATGGTATTGTGTAGAACATGTTTCATGCATAAAATCCTGAATCCTCGTGGGAACCCTATGAAGTACTTTGCCATTTTTATCTCATTTTGCAAATGAGGAAAAAGGGGCAGAGAAGAAAAAGGTATCAAGCTTATGTCCCAGAGCCAGTATCTGGTGGTGTGACCATTGGATCCCGATTTTGTGATGTCCCTCTAATTTCCTTCATGCTGTTTGGGATTCTAGCTCAGACATGTGGCACAGATTTACCGATATAAAACACAGACAAAACATCCCTAGAAGGGCACTTGTCAGGGTAGCCGCCCTGAGGTTTCTTATCAGCCAAGAGGTGAATGTGCCTGTGAATTGAGCACAGGAGGAGCACAGACCCTGGGACTCCGAATCCTGAGCCTTGCATCTCACGCCTGTCATGTGCTCAAGTGGCCAAGTTAGTAACCAGCAGTATTGGAGTTCAAACCAAGTAATCTGATATCAGTCTATGTCTTTAGACTGCCTGTCCACCATGTTTTTGGTGCCGCAATTTTTTTATAGTTGAGGAAAGTAAGCATGCACAGCTTTTCATAGCTTGTTTCGATCATACACAGTGGAGGCAGTGGAAGTGGGTGTGGGTGGCAAGGGCAGCAGGCTGGGACCCGAGTACCACAGCATGGACTGGACACCTCGCTGGCTGTGCCCGCGGACTGGGAGCACTGCAATAAACCTGTGGCAGGGAGGCGGGTGCAGGGTGAGATCCCGGGTTCTCTGTGGTGGCGGCAACGGTACGAGGACCTGAGGTTGAGCCAACTTGAGCAGTTACCGCAGGAAGCCGGGCAGCTCAAGGCCCAGATCTGGGATGCTTGGAAAGCATGTGCAGATGTAACTCCCTCATAGATTATGAACAACATCGACCCAGTGGAAAGAATCCAGATGCACAGCAGGAGGACTTTGAGGAGGCACCTGGCCAAGATCTATGCCATGCACTGGGCACAAACTCGAGGCTCCTGGTCAGCGCCTCGCAGGGTGGGAAACTCACCATTTGGGACAGTTATATCACAAACAAGGTCCACGCCAGCCCCCTGTGCTCCTCCTGGGTCATGACCTGTGCTTATGCCCCCTCTGGAAACTGTGTAGCCTGTGACAGCCTGGACAACATTTGCTCTCTTTCCAATCTGAAGACTAGTGAAGGGAACGTGCCTGTGAGCTGTGAGCTGGCAGGCACCATGCTACTGTGATTCCTGGATGACAATCAGATTGTCACCAGATCTGGAGACACCATGTGTGCACTGTGGGACATCGAGACTGGCTAGCAGACAACCACATTCACTGGACACACTGGGGACGTCATGAGCCTGTCTCTGGCTCCCGACATCAGACTATTTGTCTCCGGTGCATGTGATGCCTCAGCTAAGCTCTGGGATGTCTGAGAAGGCATGTGTTGGTAGACCTTCACTGGCCATGAGTCCAACACAAAAGCCATCTGCTTCTTTCCAAATGGCAGTGCATTTGCCACCGGCTCAGATGACACTACCTGCAGGCTCTTCAACCTCCATGCAGACCAGAAACTCATGATCTATTTCTACAACGACATCATATGCGGGATCACCTCTGTTTTTTTCCAAGAGACGGTACCTCCTCCTTGCTGGATATGATGACTTCAGCTGCAATGTGTGGGATGCCCTCAAAGCTGACAGGGCAAGTGTCTTGGCTGAACATGACAACCGCATCAGCTGCCTGGGAGTGACTGATGATGGCATGGCTGTGGCAGCAGGGTCCTGAGACAGCTTCCTCAAGATCTGGAACTAACCTCAGTAGCCACAGGTGGATGCCACCGTGACCGGAAGACCATTCCAAACTTGAAATGCTACAGTGAGAGCATATCTTATCTATCCATACTAAAGTGGTCACCCACACTCCCCTCAGAACTTCAAAGGGCAAGATCTTGTCTCCTTCATTTGTTGCTGAAACCAAGAGCACAATTCCCATTAAGAGAAAGATCTCCGTGCTATAAACTAAAACAAATTGTGCTTTCCTTCCGGGGCCATCGTCTTTGTTTTCTTTTTTTGTCTTGGATGAATTGTAAAAGAAAATACTACAATAAAAATATTAAGCAGAAGGTAAAAACAAAAACAAAAACAAAAAAACAATGACAACAACAACAATAACAATCATACAGTCAATAAATAAGAAAGGTTCCATTGAAACCCGGTGAGACCTTATTCCAGGGTTGGCATTTACACCAACTGTTCTTTATTGCTTCCTAAGAAGTGAAAGTGTGTGCAGTACAGGATACATACAAGGACATTCAACCTGTGCTGAGTAATGAGCTGTTTACCAAAGGAGGGCACCTTCAAGATTAGTGTGAAAGTAAAAAAAAAAAAAAAAAAAAAAAAAAAAGATTAGTGTGAAAGTACTGCAACCTGCATGAAACCCTTCCTAAGAGAAGCCCGAGCATGTGTGTGTTTTTCCACGTGTATGTGAGCAATAATGAGCTAGCTGGATTAAGAATAAAATCTTAACAGGCATCATAAAGTAGAGGTCTATTTATTTATTTATTTATTTATATTTTAAAGACAATAAGTAAAACTAACAATAAAACAGTTTCAAAATAGGCTAGTACTGGGCC
>NW_004524603.1:12615619-12617143 GCF_000260255.1 Octodon degus
TTCCTTCCTTTCTCCTTTCCCCCAGTAGCTTCTCTTTTAAACAGTTTCTTCCAAATTCAAAAGATCTATTATCCATTTTGGATCTTATTTACTCATCCAGCTTCTCACATTAGTGATGCAGTGTGGTGTTTACACATACAGGTCTGATTTATTTCACTTGGGAGTGTGAGCTCAAATTGCATTCATTTACCTGTAAAAGTCTTGATGAGTGAACACACTGTTGTCAGGTGAAGAAATAGCAAGGGTAAATAAATAGATGAAAACATGTTCCGTATCACTGGCCATTCGAGAGATGTGAATTAAAACAGCACTGAGATTCTATATCACTCCAGAAAGAATGGCTACCATTAAGAAACTAACCAGTAACAAGTACTGGTGGGGCTCTGGGAATCAAAGAGACTCAGAGTATAAATAAGTTAAAAAAGAACCTTCTTGACTTTTAAGAAGTACAAATAGCTAATAGACACATGAAAAAGGGTTCAACTTCTCTGGTCATGTGAAAAGTACAAATTAAAATGACACCAAGATTCCATCTTACTCCACAAAAAATGTCTATCATCAATAAATAAAACAATACGTACTGGCCTGATTGGTGGATAAAGGAATGCTAGTATGTTGTTGTGGGAATGTGAACTAGCCCAGCCACTATGGCAATCACTATGGAGATTCCTCAAAAAACTAACAACAGGAATTTCATTTGATCCATGTATTGCCTTTCTAAGCATATTCTCTAAAGATTTAATGGTATTATGCTGCAGTGATAGATCCATACACGTATTTACAGCAGCTCAACTCATAATAGCTAAATCTTCAAAGTAGCCTATATATCCATCAACACATTTGGGTAGGGCCAGCAAAGTATCTCAGCAGACTAAGCACCTGCTTAAGTAAATGCAGGGACTAGGTTCGGTCCCCAGCAGCACATGCTATGCTGGCCCTGCCTCTGGGTGCACTGAGCCATCCACCTGAGTCTGGGAGTGATGGTGCACGCCTATAATTTATACTCAAAGTATAAATAAGTTAAAGGCCAAAATAAAGATTGGTAATAGAAAGCAGAGAGGTCCTTTGCAAAAGCAAAAATACTAAGAGAAGTGTGAGGGAGGAGGAAACAGAGAAAGGGGAGGGAAAAGAAGTAAGATGTGTTATGTATGTTTACCAACTCCTCCTGTGAACACGGACTAATAAAAATGAAAATTAAAGAAAGAATGACATGTACATTATAGGAGTCAGAGGAAGGGAACTTTCTTCGCTATGAAGATGGAGAAAATTGGCCATGGGCCAGGAGATGAGGGTAAATTCTGGCTGCATAAGCCAAGAAATTGCCTCCAGGAAGGAATTTGCCATTGAGCTGATGTCTTAAATTTAATGCCAGAAGGGGGCAGGGGAGATAGGTCAGTAACTAAATAAGCACTTGGTTGGCAAGCACAAGGTGCTGAGTTCAATCCTTGGTACCACACAAAAAAAGAAGATGAAGAAGGAGAAGGAGAAGGAGAAGGAGAAGGAGAAGGAGAAGGAGGAGGAGGA
>NW_004524603.1:12617243-12627339 GCF_000260255.1 Octodon degus
AGGAGGAGGAGGAGGAGGAGAAGAAGAAGAAGAAGAAGAAGAAGAAGAAGAAGAAGAAGAAGAAGAAGAAGAAGAAGAAGAAGAAGAAGAAGAAAATTAGTGACAGAGACCTATATACGACTCACGACCTATATAATTCAAAGGTTGCATTTTTTAAAAAAATGAAAATGGGAGAAAATGCCTCTTCAACAAATAGTGCTGATTTTGTATCCCCTTTGTACTACTAATTGGTTTTGAAACTGTCTCATTGCTATTTGTTTCTCAATAAAATTATTAAAAAAGAATTTGTTGGATAATCAGATATACAGACGATAGAAAAAAAGAATGGTGTTGAGAAAGCCAGTGCCATGCAGACAAATGATTCTAGGCCTGTCTCTCTCACACTGTCCTACATTCAAATCAAAATGGATCAGAAACCCAGATGTGAAAACAGAAACACTGAATCTTCCAAGATGTCAAGTAGGTAGAACATGCAGAAACCCTTGACTGACATAGACAAGGAGTTCCTAAACAGAATGCAATTTTCTACAGTACTAGCACCAAGTACAAGTAGGGCCCTACTGTTCCTGTCCTCACTGGACCTGTCATTCATGGGTTTGCTCTCTGTGCACCTGGTTGTTTTCTCTATCTCTGCCCCTTTCCCCATAAAGCATTGTGGAGTGAAAGCCTGTAAAGTCTCCTCCTAAATGGTCATTGAAAGACTGATGCTGTAGTAGTTTGGGGTTCTGGGAGAGTTTGAAGGACAGATTTTGGAGGGAAGAATAACAGAATCCAGGAAGCTTGTAGACATTTATGTTAGAGCCTACCACAGACACTCCAGCCAGGCTTACTTAGAGGAAACCACATGGGCAAGGTGAGACACACAGGTTTCCATTAATTTATAAAGAGAACTATAAGTAATAACTGTCTTCTTCTGATAGGTACTGGGGCTGGGTCTCCAGGGCAGACATTTTTTTCCTGAGCAATGCCAACCCCTGCTGCATCTCATCCAGTGCCTGGAAGAGAGGACCTCGAAGATCACTTCACAGACACTTCAGGGTCCTCTGGTTTTGCAGGCATCAGGTACCTGCCCAATCAGGCTCAGTTTTCCCACCCATATCATTTACAAATCGATCGCCTTTCTTAGCTTTTCTTATGCAGTGCCTCCATTTGGTACCTGCACCTTTTTCTATTGTGTTCCAGGGTCCCCTTCCTCTGCTCATCCACTGGACAGCTGTGTTTCTGATTTTCCCTCCCTGGTGCAGAGCCCCTCCCTTGTTTAGTTCTGTGGCACAGAGGTGGAACCCAGGCTTTCAAGCTCCCCAGGCAAGCACTCACCACTGAGCCACAGCCTGGCCCTTCTAGACCCTTTCCCTTGGTCAATGCCTCCTGCTCACTGTTGCACTGGGAGGCCTAGGAAAAGATCCCGGGGCACTCTGCAGAAGCAGGTGATGGGTTTATAGGTGAAGGCACTGCCCATTGGCCTGTTGTTGGGTGGTAAACCTGAATCTAGTAGGAGAAGAGGACTCTGTGTAGGTCTGGTGAAGGGGAAGATGCAGAAAGACAAGACGATAAAGAAGCTAGAGGGGTTTTAGAGTTACCAAGGATCTGCCTTGGCAGGGTCCTGCGGGACCACTCAGTGTCAGCTTCCTTCTCCTGACCTCTAACTTTAGCTAACACTGTGGGTGTGGCCCAAAAAGAGCTGAAAAGTTACAAGTGAGCCCACAGGTTTCCCTTGGGGTGGCAGGCCATCGGGGAGCAGACTGGCCACAGTGACTCGAGTGGTTATGGGCCTAGCCTCCATGACCTTTTACTCTGTGACTTTGAGATGGCGACCTACCCCTTTGAGCGTAGGTGCCATGGCCAGGCCCTGTGGTGAGCTTGACCAGGGCCTGCTGTGCCCTGGGATCCATGACTGTCAGTGGTGGAAGGTGCTCCTCTCGCTGGCACCTGTTTCCACTGTGAGGGGGAGACACTGACCTCCCAAGACTGTGTGGGCATGCTAAGGAAATCTGAAGGGTAATCTAAATCAGTCAATGAAGCAATCAACCAACCAATCAATCGATCCTATTTTTTCTCCCTTTCTTGAAGGGTAATCTGAATCAGTTAATCAATCAATCCATCACAATCAATCAGTCCTATTTTCCCTTCATTCCTTCTTTTTTTCCTCCCTCCTTCTCTCCTTTCTTTCCTTTTTCCTTCTTTAGCTTCAGAGTGCTCTGTAACTTAAAAATCTCAGATTATTGCATGACTTTAACATCTACTTAGTGTTAACAGAGGGGTTTTATCCTGTGCTCTATTAACTGAGAGGGATCTGTGGATACATTCATTAACTCAGCGAATGCAGACGGAAAGAAGAGGCATCTCTATTTTACTAATCCTTAATATCAGGAATGCTGACATTTAGCACCCCATTAATGATGAAAGGAATCAACACAACACAGTAGCATCAGTGTTATGCTGGATTTTGTAACAAGGAACAAGAAAATGGTTCATAGGTCTTGATAGCTTAGAACATCTCAACTTTTGCCCATGCTCATCACTGCCTTGAACACGTGGGAGTTATGAGAGTGGCCGGATGTGCGTGGCCTGAGCCATCTGCTACCGGCCCACTCCAGAAGCTTGCTCTGATCCCTGGCAATTCCATACCAAGTAACCCTCAGCCCCACAGGCGATCCTAGTGAGCTTAGCGATTCATGCTGCTCCGAACACCCGGAGAGTTCTGGTGTTCAGAAGACCCCGCCCTTGTGTTCTTCACTTGTTCATTGGATTCCTAATAAAACATTACCATCCAACAGATTTTCCCAAACTGTACACTTGAAAAGAGAACACCAGAGCCCGGCAGATGTCCAGCCTGTCAGGGGCCATGTGTGTCACAGACTGGCACTGTCTTGCATCATCCTAACTCCAGCTGGGCCCCAGCAGCCACCACAGGTGGCGCCTTCACAAGATGAATCTTAGCACCTTTATACCTTCACTGTGCTGCTTTTCTAGTGGATGCATAAATAAACACATACATTACTGTTTCAGAAGTTGATTGTGCTTAATTTTATCACCGTTATTCAATGTGTTGGTTTTCCTAAGTAATCTAATGCACAATATTCATTTTAGAGGATTGTTTTCTGATAAGTATGCCATAGGCTCTCTGAGAGCAGTAAAACGATCTATATAAAATTCTTAAAGCACTGTGACTTCATATGAGTTTGCTTCAGCTTTGAGGATTTATATCATTTTTTTTCTCAAATACATAATCATAGGTGTTATCCATTCTGTTTTAAGTCTAAAAGGATTATGAGCCTAAAATAGGAGTTTTTCAGAAATTCAGTTTTAAAATGCCATACTTGATAGACTGTGACATGACAGAAGTGTCCAACTTCTAAACAAATTCTATTTTCATAAATTTCCAAAATATAAACATGCTTAAAACTGTTAATTCATTTTTTTTATTGAAAGCTATAAGCAAATGTGGGCTCAGTAAAGCTAAAAAGGTTTCCTTTCCCATGAGTTTTTTTCACACTGGCAAAGCCACAACCTCACTCTAAAGGTTCTTGCACCTTTATTCACACACAGATTACTTTTAAAAAGATCACTATGACTTTGTTTAGTGAAATTTTGTATCATTTCTCATGCATTTTTTCCATTGCCATTTTGTATTCTTTAAAAAAAATCACTACTTGATTTCATCCGCGTGATCCTTAACTGTATGCTTGTATGGATCACAGTGTCACACATCGTTGTGTAGATCTGAGCCTACTGTAAACCTGTCATTTTTTCAGGTACGAAGTGGAACTTCATTACTTATTGTGACCATAAAGAACAAATACTACAAATATTTAATCCATGCAACACAGACACAATATCCTTATTGCCTTCTATGGCTACAGTAAGTGAAGTATAAAGTTGCAAAACTGTGAATTAGCATTCCTTCCATCACCATACATGGTTCAGATTGTTGGATGGCAAATGGAAAAATTGGCCAGAACATCTGGAATGTTCTCTGCCGAGTGACCAAGAACCTTGTTCTTGCTGGCGCGGCGGTGCATTTAGAGCGCATTGTAGCAAAGAGCGGTCCTCATGCTCCCAGTTTGGTTTCTTGCTTGGTCCTTGGGCGTAAGTCTCACTGGACTTAGAAGAGCTGTGTTGCAGGGCCGTGTGGCATGCAGTGCTGTCACCCCAAGCTGCGCTAAGTGTGGTCTCTGGATTGGGACTTCTGTTTTCCCCAGGACTGTGTGAGAAATTTAGACAGCGACTTCTCCCTGCACCCGTGAGTGAGGGAGATTCTGTACTTTGATGAGACCCTGGGTGAGTTGGAGGCACCAGCGTGTGCTGAGGTTCAGAGCGGACTGTGCGCTGCCAGCCACTGAGCTGGGAAAAGGAGAGGCATGTGAGCTGCCCATTGGCCAGGGGAGGCCTGGGCCAGAGTCAGCTACTGGGGAGACAGGACAAGGAGCAGGGGGAGGGCGAGAGGGAAGCAGGCTCATGGCAGAGCCCAGTGAGAGGAGGCGCCAGAGCCCGCAGGCCTCGCCAGCTCAGCCGCTCCCCCCTGCTGCGTGGGCTGCAGTGTGTGCCTCTGAGCACCCGCCCTGACTCCACTCAGATGTGCCACACTCAGGACCCTGGAGAAACACCTACTAATTCTCTATCACTCTTAGTTCTTCTTCTTCTTCTTTTTTTTTTTTTGGTGGAACCGGGGATTGAACTCAGATCCTTGTGCTTGCCAGGGAAGCGCTTATTCCACTGAGCCATCTCTCGGGCCCCCCTTAGTTCTTCTTTTTTTCCCTCTCTCTCTTATTTAGTCTTCCTAGACCTTGCTGACTGAGATCTACTAAGGAGTGATCAAGCTCTTACAGTCATTCTGAGGGACATTCTTTGTTCTTTGTTAGATGATCCATAATCTTGTTCTTGCAGATGTGAGACCACGTGAGGATGTTTTATTAAGTTTACTGTCTATTATTAAAGCGAGAGTTTGATCATTTTGTCCTTATAATTAAGGAGTCAGATCTGCTATGAGTCACTCCCCAGGCCTCTGATCAGCACCACACATTCCTTCAGTAGCAAGGTAACATCTTCACCTGCTCCTACCTTCTGTGGAATCTCCATATTGACTGATCCTGGAAAACAAAGCAGAACAGAGAGCTTAGAGACCAATCTGTGGCAGAGGGTGGGCACCATGGGGTGGGAGGATGGTATGGTGGGGGCAGGATCAATTGCCCAGCATCAGACTCCCCAAGAACTGTAGTGTGTTGGTTGATTTGGATGTTGTTTGTGGATTTACTCTTGTGGAAAACTAAATGTGCTCACTTGTTTTCTATTGACAAAATATTTAAATATCCGGGAAAGAAAAATAATGACTCAGTACTCCATGTTCCCTACTACCATCTGCATGGGAAACCTTCCTCCCATAGGGCTTCTGAGTGTTTTTGCCTCCATCACACCAGCTTCATACAACCCTGAAGAGTTTCCTCCAGACCAGGACATTGAGCCACGGCTTCTCACAGCGTGGTCCAGAAAAACAGCTCTCCTAGTCCTGAGGGTAGAGAGAAAATGCCAAAGTTGTGCTAAATATCCCTACTTCTCCTGAAATCTCTAATTTCATTTCCTACTTCATTTTACTTCCTGAATTTTTCTGCATCTTTCAAACTAGTACCCTTAGTATTTCATCTTGTGAACTGGTGCTCCCCATTTCCAGTGTGGGTGTGAGAGGCTCTAGTATTTATCTTTTGCTTTTTTGTGTTTTTAGTATTTTGATTTTTTATATATTTTTTTATTTTATTGAGAAACAAATATGAATGAGAGAGTTTCAAAGCTGATTAATAGGACAGTTTCAATAATTAATACATTGTACATTGTTATCTTCTTAGTGGTTATCCGTAGTACAAGAAGCAGACAGGAAAAAAAAAAAAAAAAAAAGCAGACAGGATATCCTGTCCAAACACTATTAGTACAAATCTTTCTTCTCATTGAATTAAGTGAAAGTAGCTGTATATCTATCCTATTTGTCATTCTGGTCTTCTAACTATGTATTTCTTGTCATGACATACCAATTATTACCATACTGTGTCTCAAGTACAAGGTTTTTTTTTTTTTCTTTATCTTTCGCTTTGGATTGAGAAAAACGTCTCAGGTGCCTCCAGGCTATGGCAGCCTCTGACCACTTGGTGATGATGCAGAGGTTTCATTCTCTAGTGAGTTCCGCCAAAGCTGCATCAAGCTGTTGTTAGAACTCTCAGATCTCTACTTTTCTCTTAGTAGATGTAAAGTGTGAGAAAGTAAAATTTGTGCTTCAGAACAGAAGGTGAAATTTATGAACAAAAAACAAGTTCAAGATGGATTGTAGTTCAAAGAGTAAGATTAAGTTTTTTTCTGAGACAGGGTCTATGTGGTTGAAGCTGACCTTGAACTCACTGTGTAGCAAGGCTGACCTCAACTTACTTTGATCCTCCTGCCTGAGTCTCCAGGGTGCTGGAATGTTGGGTGTGAGTCACCGTGCTTTGCTTGGAGTAAGACTAATTGCGCATTCCCACTTCTGTGTTCATGCTGAGTCTTATTTTGCTGATAACCTAGAAAGCCCCAGAGGAAATGTGAGGGAGTTGATGGGGCTCTCTATGTGCAGAGAAGTGGGATCTTCCATGAGGTCCATGATAGGTTTTTAAATTAGATTTCTATTTCTTTCAGCATGCACCATCCTGAGAAGCAAAGCAAGTCACATTTTATAGCCAGATTTCTGAAAGGAAGTGAGAAGTTGAATTCTCTATGAACTTTCTGGTTTGTGGAGGAGTTTTGGTTTTATTTCAGCCAACCATCCATGTCTGCCTTTACTTCTTTGAAAAGGATAAGTTTTAAATGTAAATGTTTAGAAGGAAGCATTTATGTGTTTCCAGAGCTGATATCTGATCCAGATCTCATTCTCTCCCCCTTTTATTTTATTGTTTGGCAGAATGAGGGATTGAACTCAGGCCCTTGCACTTGCAAGGCAAGCACTTATTCTATTGGGCTATCTCCCCGGCCCCTCTTTCCCCCTTTTAAATTCAGCTTTTAAGTTCAGTTCAAGGAAGCACATTTCAGGTAGAGCCACTTGAGAATCATTCAATCATGGTGTCTACTCATGATTTCTCCTTGTTGACCTGAAGTTTTTTTCTTCTATTGAAAAATAATCAACATTCGGTTAAATTGTTGCAATCTGGGAGGGAGTGCCCTTCTTCTTTCCTTAACAGCAGAGCTTGGAAGAATGATTGTATTCTGACTAAAAGTGCCACATTATATATCTCAGTCCTGCTATGTGAGACTATAGCTTAAGTCATGTTCTCTACAGGCAGGGAGCCAGTGGTGGTGGCAGATTTCAGGTTACAATGCTAGGGTATAGCTATTTATAGCTATACTTACCTTATAGTAAGTTCAAGAGAAGATGCCACTGAAAAGTTTTTAGAGCCTCAGGTTGATCAGGCCTTCCATCCATCACACAGTAAGACACCTAGGGAAGAGCAAGGCTGCTGTGTGTCATTCAGAGGTGGAGCCAAGCAGGGTACAGGTGGGGCTGGGATGGAAATGTGAAGGTGGTTGTGACTTCTGAGTCCTTCTGAATGTTACGTGCAGTAGTGAATGCTGCAGCTGCCCAAGAGCCCAGATGCTTCTATGTCCCTTTCAAAAGGTCTAACATTTTAATTCTACACAGTTTCTGCAAGGAGCTGGCATTTCCAAATTAGACTTTTTGGTCCTCAGAGGTTCTTCCCACAATCATGTAGTCACATCTCATGTTCTTTCTATGGCAAAGAACCTATAGGAAGACACAGAAAGAATGATTGCATACCCTAGTGCAGAATTCCAGCCATCACTGGGAGATTCCTGACCCAAAAATTCCACTCCATGGAATCATGGGGAGACTCACTTTTGCTAAGACTAACATTGTGCTATTTCTCTTTGTGATATTCAGTTATTTCTTAATCTACAGCATGCGAATTATGGGATGTCCTTTTACCCTCTGTGTGGAAAAGTCCAGATATTCATTGGGACATGAGATAAAATAATCATTCTAGAACAGCCTATGTGAATCACCATAACCAGGATGCAGAATTAAAGTCTGGACATAAGCGTCCAGTTCTGGGTGTATTTCCTCTTCCTGGGGTAGCACTGTTTGTGGTACCTCCATCATCATCCCACTGAGCTGGATGTCATGTCATCCTTCCTTTAAAACTTTAGCTGTGGTTGTGACCACACTCTTGCTATTCTGTTCCAGCTCTGTGAACTCAGTAACTGTGCTTTTGTTCCATCTTGCTCCTGGTGACAATGACCCTCCTTCATCACATTCTTTTCTGTTTTAATGTTTTGTGCTTTTTTTCCCTTTTCCTTAGTTGAATAATTAACTTCCAGAGGACATTCTAGCTGACATTAGTTGAGGAAAAAGGCTAGATGAGTTTATGTACACAGATTGAAAATATAGAGCAAACTCTTTAATGGGACTCAGCCCTTCTTGAGGGCCTTATCCTACCCTTCAAGTACAACACTCTCAATAATGTAGACATCAGAAAAAGCAAAGGACGATGCATTAAGTATTGATGGTAAAGTGTTTGCTTTCCTGCAAACACTTAGAGAACTGTGATAATCAGAACTCTTCAAAATACACAACAAATCTTAAGTACTATGCTGTCATTTCTTGATGTGATATTTAGTTTGATGTGTCAACTTGGCTAGACATGGTACCTAGTTATCCTGAAATACAAATCTAAATGTTTTTGTAGATTTGCTTTTTTCTTTTTATATTTTAGGGAAGGGTCTACAGGGTGTTCAGGATCTCACTACTAGAGAAAACTCATAGTGATCCACCTCCTTACAGCCTCCCAAGAGCTGGGATTAAAGGCGTGCGCCACCAGGCCAATCTCAATTGCCGGCTTAGTGCACCTTGGGGGCAGGGCCAGCACAGCAGGCCTGGGGATCAACCCCCTCCCCACCCCTGCCCCTGCTTGTAGGTGCTTTAATCCACTGAGTTATTTGGCCAGCCCTAGATTTGCTTTTTAAAAGATGTGGTTAATGTTTAAATCAGTAGCCTGTGTGGAGGCAGTTATTTTTTACTGGAGTTGGCTCAAAAGGAAACCCACCATCAGTAGCCAAATCTTTCATGCAGAAGTCTACGTGTCCCAAGTCTGTTCCAAGTTTACATGGAGATATCAGTATTCTTGGGATTGAACACATTTGTACAGTCAGTGTTTTGGAAGCAGGAAAAAGTAAATAGCTTCTCAAATCTGCAGATGACACATAGCAGTGATTTAAGAATAGAGTTTATGACAGGCTTGGTGATAATTTTGCTTAGATGCCGACGTCACTGTTGGAGATTCAATCAAGCAGATGGTTCTTTTGGGGTATGCATGAGTCAAAATTGTTACATGTAAGCAGAGAACATATCTCTGCTAAAACTTACATAAAGTAAGTTTTAGAAACAAAATAGAAATGGATTAAGACCAGACTGTAATAAAACTCAGAAGACTTACAGAAAAGAAATTCACAATCACAAAAGGAAGACATTAAGAATCACAAGAAGGTTATCACAGCTGCAGTTCACAAAAAGATGAGTGATCACAAACCTGACACTTTTCATAAAGAAGCAAGATAAAAAGTGGCTGAAAAAGAAAAAAAAAATCGTGGAAACCAACGCCAAGGGAGGCCATGTCAGCTGCATGGAAGTAGGATAAACATTTGACATGCATTACGTCACCGAGTCCCCTCAACAGCCCTGTGAAGTAGTTTGCCACTTGTATCCTATTTTACAAATGGGGAAAATGAAACAGAGATGAAATAGACATCAAGCCTATGTCACAGGGCCAGTAACTAGGGATGTCAATTTTGGATCCAGATTTTGTGGTAGGGATCATCTTTCAGACACACAGATATCAACATAGAATACAGAGAAAACATGCCAAAAGGGGCACTTGTAAGTTAGGAACCCCGAGGCTTATCGCTATCAACTCAGTGGCGAGGGTACCTTGCAGGGAGCCAAGGGTGAGCACTGGCAGCCCAGCTCTGAACACTGAGCTTTGCACACTTGTGTACTGTGTGCACCAGTTAGGAACTGGCAAAATTGGGGTGCAGTGTCAAGGGAGGTGATGTACAAGTCTGTCCTTAGACT
>NW_004524603.1:12627884-12629498 GCF_000260255.1 Octodon degus
AATTTTAGGATATTTTTTTTCTACTTTTACAAGGTATACTGTTGGTATTTTCACTTGGACTGAGTTGAAAATATCTAACACTTTTGAGAGTTTGGCCATTTTGACAATATTGGTTCCTCTACTGTCCAGGAGCAGGGGACATCTTTCCATTTTCTGATATCCTTCTTCTTCCATCTCCTTTCTTCTTTTTAGAGGTCTTTCACTTCCTTGTTTAGGTTAATTCCTAGGGAAAGAAAGAGAGAGAGGGACAGAGGCAGAAAGAAAAAGGAACATGGAAACACACAAAAAAAATTCAGTGTTTTGGTTCTTGTCCTAGTTGTTTCTGTATGTGTGGTTTTATGTGTTTCTGAAGTGTTGGGGGGCGTGAATTCTGTCAAACACTTGACTGAAGTTGGACACAGAGCTTACAGAAAGGCAGGAGGCCCTTCTAAAGTGTTGATCTTCCTGCCATTGAAACCATGATGTACTTTGGATCATAATCCATACTGATTATGGAACAGTAAAATAATATATTTGTCTTGCTTTAAGCCATTACACTATGAGAATTTGTTATTATCATCACATAAAACAAACGTATTGTCCAAATCTAGCAATTTTCTAGGACATATGAAGTAGTCCCAGTAGGTATAGCAGAGTAGGCATCAAAACATACCTAGTGGAAGAGGCCAGGGATCTATCTCCTTTCAGAACACTACTGCATTTGCTCATTAATATGATTACTCATTTGTTAATTTACTCAGATGGACATTCACTTACAATCAGATATGATCTGGACATAGTACAAAGTTAACTAAGCTGTGTCTCTTTCGCAAGAACAAGCCTAATGAATCCTTTAGAGAAATGTAAATTAAAACAACAATAAGATTCCATCTTATTCCAGAAAGAATGTCGATCATCATTAGGAAATCAAACAACAAAATGCTAGTGAGGCTGTGGTGAAAAAGTAGCTCTCCTTCATTGTTGGTGGGAATATAAACTGGTACAATTACTAATGGAAATAATAATAATTGTCACAGTAGAGAGATTTCTCAAAGAACTGAAATTAGAAATTTCACATGACCCGGTAATCCCCCGATAGAAAGAAACATGCTCTAATATGTACATGTAAGCAATTATAAACTGCAAACATAAACTGCAAACATGTTCAAATAAAATATTAAAAATAGTGTAAGAATTCAGAAGAAGAAATAAAGATTGAAAGGTATAACACAGTTAAATGGAAAGTGAGAAATTTAAGATTAAGCAATGAACAGAGAGAAAGTAGAAAAGTTAGGAAATATGGCAGGGGCAAAACCATACATTTATATAAACAAGATGGTTAAGGCAATGGTCCTGAGAATCTCCATCAGGGTTTGGAAAATAGCAGTTAAGGAGTAGAATTCTCACCCTGACCAACTCTATATGCTGATATCTGTGAACTAAGCAACTACACTGAGGATAGCAATGTGTAACACTAAAACCATGCTTTTACCAATGTAATTTTTAAAAATGCCTAACATTTTGATCTAAATGTGTACTGCTTCTAACATTATATCAGTTATTACTATACTCTCTTTAAAGTACATGTTTGTAAAAAAAAAGGTAATAAAAGAAGCAAGATATAAGAAAAAGAGT
>NW_004524603.1:12630283-12630851 GCF_000260255.1 Octodon degus
TTTTGAAATATTTTGCTGAATTCAAGTACCTACAATATTTGAACTGGTGTCAAGTATGAAAACGTCCTTTAAAGAGTTCTCCAAACACAGTTCCTCTAATAACAATGGAACACCCATGTCTGACAAATTCAAACAAAAACAGGGGGATATAAATGAAAGATAATTTTACAGTGAAAAAATATATGTATATAGAAAATAGTTATGATAGATATGCAGCTACTTTCTCTTAGTTCAATGAGAAGAAAGTCTTGAACTAATATTGTTCAGACAAGAGATCATGTATGAATCCTGCACTGTGAATAACAGGAAGACAACAATATGCAATGTATTAATTATTGTAACTGTCCTACTAACTTGTTTTGAAACTCTCATTGCTATTTCTTTCTCATTAAAATTAATAAAAAATCAAAAGTAAAAAAATATAAATAAAAGAAACAAAAATAAAATATTTAAAAAATAAAAAAGACAAGAATCTCTAAAACAAAAATGAAGGAGTAAGTGTATTCAAAACAATAGTAAGTGGAGCAGTTTGGTCGTTCTCCTTTGAGAAGTTATCAGTTTTGTTTTC
>NW_004524603.1:12632566-12637369 GCF_000260255.1 Octodon degus
AGGCGTCCCAAGGGGGTGGAAGAGAGTCTCACCCACGCTGTACCTGGGCTTGGACCCTTGTGACTCTTTTGGTAAGAAATTGTTTACAATAGGTTGCACTTGTACTTAAGTCATTCCATCTCTCACTCAGGATGGATGTCAAAAGTGACCATTTACAGACCCCAGTGATGTGAGCCGCTGCTCAGGAGTGACAAGGTGCTAATACACAGAAGAGTCACGGGTGATATTCCTTGCTTCTCAGGATGCATGTTTCTGTATGTTAATGACCTGCTTGGTAGTCATTAAGGTACTAGAATTGATAAGCATGTACAGGGGCCTTTAGCAATAAAACTGGTTATGACATGATCCAAGCGTTTCACAGTTAGGGCTGGTAAGTCTCACCATATAGCACTGTGATAGAATGGGGGCATTTTCAAGGGTGAAGATACAAGTCTCAACCACAGTGTAACTTAGAGTTTCCTTAAAAGAAAAGTAAACCTGGCAGCTATAGAATACACTGCGTGCACTTATAATAGCTATTTTATATATTGTAGTGTTGACATTTTTAAATTAAATGTCTTACATTCACAAGTGGTGGGAATTCTTGTCATTAAGGTGTGTGTAATAGAGTCCAGTTGTTTTTTTCCTGACTAGACTGCACTTGTTTTTTATATAGTAGTGAAATGCCATGCGTATACCTTGCATTAGTCCTCATTCTTCCATATTAACTAACCCTCTAGCTGATACTGCAAACCCTAACTGGGGGATTTTGTTTATAAGGGCTCTAGAATAACAAGTTAATTCACACCAGCATCATCTGTCACCAATATCAAGTTAAGTGCAACTTTTCATTGCGTTGTGGTTGGTCTCATAATTAGGTTTTTTTTTTTTTAATCTAATGAAAGGAAACAATACCAACTTTTTTTTTTTTTCTTTTCTTTCTGGAGTTAGCGTGAACTTTTTGTAGGGGAGGAGCATACTGCCCAGCCTATCAGTGTTAGGATAGGTCACGTCTGGTTACTGTCCTGGGAAAATCCCTCTTATAGAGCTGGCCTTCGAGGTGTTTTTAAAATTCATAATGTTGAAGTCTTTAGGTCAATTATGCATGTTGATTAAATTTATAAATAAAACTTGTTTATTAAAGAATAATATTAAGTACATGGAGGGTAGTAATAGTAACACATCTTTAATTGTAAAAATTTGCTTTGAAAAGTTAGACATTTACTGTATTTTGACCATATCATATATCATCACAGTTTCCCTCTTAAAAATTAAAAATGAAAAGTAATGCTGATTTAGTAATAAATATATATATATATATATATATATATATATATATAAAAGAAAAACATCTGTGGTATATACATATAACTACTCCTCAAGATGATTGTAAACTGCAGGAACTGCCAAAATGTACAAATAAAATAAAAACTTAAGGAAAAGAACATGCTAACTGAGAGTGAGGAGGCCAAAATGAACTTATCCGATGATTTAATGACATGTAATAAGTAGAAACAGGACTGAACAACTCACTCCATTTCTGAGATTATGTAGCTTAACGAAAACTTAAGTAACAATTACACAATCTTTTGTCACCTGGAACATTTCATTTTCAAAATATTTGCTGGATAAAATGTTGTTTTAGGGATCCAGTGAATTTGTTTTCAGGATCTTGCTGAAAATTTTATCATTACCACAGATACATAAAGAATTGAATCTCACTTGGATCTTCCTAGTGCCAGCTGTGAGATACCGTCTTACCCTCTTATCACAAGAAAGAGCTCAGAGTGTCTTTGCTAAAAAAGGTTATTGTCTGAACCTTTAAATTCTGGGGGACGTGATGAAAGTCCTCATGGGGGCCAGGGAGATGGCTCAGAGGAATAAGTGTTTCCCTGGCAAGCGAAAAGGCTTGAGTTCAAATCCTGGTTCCGCCAAAAAAAAAAGAAAGTCCTCATGATAGCTTTCTTCTTGGGCTGTGTAGGCTTTTGGCTGCTCACGACCTCTGATTTCTTGGGGATCTGTGGTGAAGGTATTATTGTCCCCATCGCAGAACTGTTCACCAATCAAACTGACTCTTTGGGAACTGGAGCATTTATGCCAATTCAATTAAGAAACTTATTAAGAACCATGGCACTGGTGCTAGTAGCTGCATCAGAGATGAATGCCATGCTAATTAACAAAACTTAGACTTACATTCTTTTCAAATACCTCATTTTTTTTCTTCCTGAATCCAAATCCTTATAATGCTTAGTGGAGAACCCAAAGGAAGCCATTTTCCAATAACCAGTTCAATAGCAGAATTTCTCTTTGCTTTAAAATTCAGTTACTTCCGAGTGCTACATTTTTATTTCTCTATTTAAAGGTTCTCCTTCTCAAGGCAGGTTTGGGGTCTCATATAGGACTGTCCTCTTCCGCCATCTGCTGCTAGTACGAGGGGCTCATTTCTTTGCTGGCCCCTGCATCACCAGCCTGTCCCTCCCCAAGTCAGTGCTGCTTGTCCTGCCCATCATGCCATCCTGTGTGACACAGACCAGTGACTTTGGCCATTTTCCTGCAGTTGTGATTTGAGTATGTATCCATTGCTCAGATCCCTGGAAACATACACCGACTCACACGTACGTAATTCAGAGAGGCATGGGAGTCGATGCCTTGCAGGGCCACTGGGGACCATTCCTTTGGCAGTGTGTTCTCATGGGAAAATGTTCTCATTTTTCATCATCTGTGCCCACGCTACTGAGATTTATTTGAAAAGAAAACTCAGAAGTGACTTGAGATTGGGCCACCACTCTACCGAATTGTAGCCGACCTGGTAGCATTGACACTGTTTTACTTCCTTTCTTGCTTTTTCAGCCCTTACAGCACCTCATTCTTCCTCCTGGCATCATACTTGCTTATAAGCTTCCTGTATGCTTGCCTTTGTCTCAGGACCTACCTTGGTAGAAATCAGGCCTTGGTGGTTTCCATCCACATGGACAGCATGGATCTACATCCTCTTCCAAGTAGGAGAAATTCACAGTGTCATCCTAGTCACCACTGACAGGCAGGCTCTGCTCTACTGGCTCTTTAGAAGTCCTTGGTGCCCTAGAAGGAGAATGGGTACTTTTGTTTGATCTGCCATATTGTCTGAGACATGCAGATTCATCCCTTCATCCTCTCAGACCCAGTCACCCTCTCTTCCAGCCTGCCGCATGCTGGCCATCCTCACGATCTTTTGCAAGTTTCTCTCCAGGCTTTGTTCATTCACTTTCCATTCTTGAACCTGGGTAATGTGCTAGAAAATGGAATTCTTGAACCCAGAGTTTCGGAGGCTGAAATTCCAAACAGCATGGATGAGTGCTGGTGTGGATCTCCACAAGCTGCACCACAGCATGGCCAATGGCCAGAGAGCGTGTGTAAGAAGGGGAGATCACAGGAGGAGACAGGAAGGTGGAGACCAACAGGGAGCCTGGAGTGCCCTTGTACAGCAGATTGTTGCCTTAGCAACTAACTCCCTGGGGTTCTTTAGTCAGTGTATTAATCCCTCCCTCACCCAGTAAGCCGCATCTCACCAGGACCTATCTCTTATAGGTTAAAGTGCAGGGTAGGAGCAGAGCCCAAGGTGCAGGTTGGAACCTCAACTCACCCATCTACACAATAGCTTTAGGATCCCTGTTTTATATCACAGAAAATAATTACAGAAGCGGCCAGTGGGAGTTGTTAGAACGGCTTACTGGGCAGAATGGAAAATGTATAGACTCAGGAAGAATGCAGGGTGGGCTCCCAGTGGAGATGCACTGTGGCCTGGGACTGGGTATATTTTTTTGGCGGGGAGAGAAAACTATGAAATTTATGAATCATAGAAAGTACAGGATCAATCTGTTGAAAGGAGATGCCCCTCTAGAAAGTGGAAGCAGTTTCCAGGAGAAAGGCATAAGCCCATACTTTTCAAAGCTTTGTAATTCAGGTTTGAGTGCGTTTCTGAGGAATTTATTCTAATAATCATAAACTGGTTATTTTATGAGCTGCTTCCACTCCCTCAGTTTTCATTTTTCTCCTTCATTAGTCAACAGAATTTATTTTGTCTACAAACAAATTGTTTCTTCCATTATCATGTATTCTTCTAGTTTCTATTGCTTATAATTTCATGGTATGAATTTTATATTATGAGTTCCTTGGGCTCAATCTTTGAGATTAAAAACACTTTTTACCCCCTAAGAAGACCTCACACTCATTGATTTTCTTTTCCTTTCTTTCTTTTTTTTGTATTGTCCTTGTTTTGGGATTTAAAATTATGCCTCATTTGTCAGAGAAAGAGCCATAGGAGTTAGAAAGCATGACTGGTGCCACAGCAGGAGTTTGAATTTTAAAATTTTCTTCTTTTCTCATTGGTTTTTGTTTACACAGTTCTATTTTCAGAAGAGATAACAAATATGGTCCCCTGCTTCAGTTTGTCCCAAATAAACTCTTTGAGACTCGAGTTCAACTGGATACAGAGCAGACAAATACTTTGCCCTTATACCTGGACTGAAGGAGAAAAGCTGGCGTGTGTGGTGTTACTGTGCTGGGCGTAGAGCTTCAGAGTGCCAAGGTAGCCTCAGGTGCGACCAGAAAGAACTGCTCAGAGGCCGCAGGAAGCCTTCATTGTACCTCCCAGGAATATGACAAGGGAAAAAGTTTGCCTTTCCCAGTCTCAAACACGTTTTAAAAATATACAGCGGTCTCTCCCTTATCGCAGAGGTTGCGTTCCAGACCTCCCCGCGATAAGTGAAAATCAGCAAAGCAACAACATTATATTCATCTTAATATTTGTACGTCTCTTAAGGCTTTATAAACCCTTCCCACACT
>NW_004524603.1:12640137-12643100 GCF_000260255.1 Octodon degus
GAAGAATATATGCAGTGTATTATTTGTTGAAACTGTACTTCCGATTTGATTTGAAACTGTCTCATTGCTATATGTTTATCAATAAAACTGTAGAAAAAAAATGTGTGAATACCTTTTAAGTCAGCAGTGTTCAGCTAAAGTTGATTATTTTCATTGTGATTGGCTTAGGAACAGTTAGTAGGCAAATCCACTATGCAAAAATCCATGTGTCCAAATCATGTTCTAAGTTGACACAGAAATACCAGCATTAAAGGCATTGATTCCATTTGAAAATTCAGTATTTCAAGCACAATATTTTAGAGGCAGGATAGTCTCAATAGCTTTTCCTATCTGTAGGCGACAGGTAGCAATGTTTTCTCAATGTACTTGGTCACATTAATGACAATACCACTTTCTTGCCAATAGTTTTCTTTTTAAAAGAATACAAAACACTAAATATAAAAGCATTAGAAACAATACAAACTTTCATCAAATAAAGTACCAGGTATTCAACAACAGTTGCTGTACTACATGATGTTATCTTCAAATTAGTTGTTTAGATTACCAGATATAAATTTACAAAATTGTTTTTTTTAAATTAATTTTATTCAGAAAGAAATAGCAATGAGACAGTTTCAAACAGGTTAGTAGGACAGTTACAATAATTAATACATTGCATATTGTTGTCTTCATAGTAGTTATTCATAGTACAAGATGCAGACATGACTTCCTGTCCAAACACTATTAGTACAAATCTATCTTCTCATTGAATTAGGCGAAAGTAGCTGTATATCTATCCTAATAGGGGGAATGCTTTAATTTTTCCCACCTTAATGTTATGTTTAACAACTAAAGTTTGTAGAACATAAATTACACAATAGATGGAAAACTGGAATTACTTTAAATTTTGGGGTCCTAATGTTTTTCAGTTCTTTATAAATTCTAGATAGAAGACCTATGTCTGAGTGCTTATTCATTAAGATTTTTTTCCCCAAATTTGTGGGTTGTTTTTTCACTCTGTTGGTAATTTCTTTTGACATGCAAAAACTTCTCAGTTGTTAATTCCTTCAAGTGTTGTTAATTCTTTCAAGTGCAATAAACCAGACCCACATATGTAAATATTGTATTATTTCCCTAGTGAAAGAACTCAAAAGAAGAAATAAAAATTGAAAGTTATAACACAGTTAAATGGAAAGAGAGAATTTAAGGATTAAATAATGTAGGAAGAGAAAAGAAAGAAGTTAGGAAGTGTGGCAGGGGCAAAAACCACACATTTATGTAAACAAGATGGTTAAGGGAGTGGTTCTTAGCATTTCCATCAGGTTTTTGAAAATAGCAGCTAATGGGTAAAATTCTTACTCTGACTAACTCTATATGCTGACATTTGTGAACTAAACAACTACAGTGAGGACAGCATTGTATAATACTAAAACCATGCTTGAAATGTCTGTTGTTTTAGTCTTCTAAATGTGTACTGCTTCTAATGTCATATCAGTTATTGCTATACTCTCTCTAAAGTAAATGTTTGTTTAAGAATTGTATAAAAGAAAATGAGAGGCCAGTCGGGACGGAGGAGACAAGATGGTGCTGCGGGCGATGCGAGGGATGGTGAACGGGGCCGCACCCGAGCTGCCGGTGCCCACCAGTGGGCCGGGGGCCGGAGCTCGGGAGCAGGCGCTGGCCGTCAGCAGGAACTACCTCTCCCAGCCGCGGCTCACGTATAAGACAGTATCCGGGGTCAACGGTCCGCTGGTGATCTTGGATCATGTGAAGTTCCCCAGGTACTCTGAGATTGTCCACCTGACGTTACCCGATGGCACCAAGAGGAGCGGGCAGGTCCTGGAAATCAGTGGCTCCAAAGCAGTGGTTCAGGTGTTTGAAGGGACTTCAGGTATAGATGCAAAGAAAACATCCTGCGAGTTTACTGGAGATATTCTTCGAACGCCAGTGTCTGAGGATATGCTGGGTCGAGTATTCAATGGATCCGGAAAACCGATTGACAAGGGTCCTTCTGTGCTGGCCGAAGACTCCTGGACATCATGGGTCAGCCAATCAATCCTCAGTGTCGAATCTACCCAGAGGAAATGATTCAGACGGGCATTTCTGCCATTGATGGCATGAACAGTATTGCTCGGGGGCAGAAAATCCCCATCTTCTCTGCTGCAGGGTTACCACACAATGAGATTGCAGCTCAAATCTGTCGCCAGGCTGGTCTGGTAAAGAAATCCAAAGATGTAGTAGATTACAGTGAGGAGAATTTTGCAATTGTGTTTGCTGCTATGGGTGTAAACATGGAAACCGCCCGGTTCTTCAAATCTGACTTTGAAGAAAATGGCTCTATGGACAACGTCTGCCTCTTTTTGAACTTGGCTAATGACCCAACTATTGAGCGGATTATCACCCCTCGCCTGGCTCTGACCACAGCTGAGTTCCTGGCGTACCAGTGTGAGAAGCACGTACTAGTGATCCTGACAGACATGAGTTCTTACGCTGAAGCACTTCGAGAGGTTTCAGCAGCCAGAGAGGAGGTCCCCGGTCGGCGAGGTCTCCCAGGGTACATGTACACGGACTTGTCCACGATATACGAGCGCGCAGGCCGAGTGGAGGGTCGCAATGGCTCTATTACTCAAATCCCCATTCTCACCATGCCCAATGATGACATCACTCACCCCATCCCTGACCTGACGGGATACATCACCGAGGGCCAGATCTACGTGGACAGACAGCTGCACAACAGACAGATTTACCCGCCTATTAATGTACTGCCCTCACTGTCACGGTTGATGAAGTCTGCCATTGGAGAAGGCATGACACGGAAGGACCATGCTGACGTATCCAACCAGCTGTACGCATGCTATGCGATTGGCAAGGACGTGCAGGCCATGAAAGCTGTGGTGGGAGAAGAGGCGCTCACCTCGGACGATCTTCTTTACTTGGAGTTCCTGCAGAAGTTCGAGAGGAACTTCATCAGTCAGGGTCCTTAC
>NW_004524603.1:12643200-12655884 GCF_000260255.1 Octodon degus
GCTTATAAGCTTCCTGTATGCTTGCCTTTGTCTCAGGACCTACCTTGGTAGAAATCAGGCCTTGGTGGTTTCCATCCACATGGACAGCATGGATCTACATCCTCTTCCAAGTAGGAGAAATTCACAGTGTCATCCTAGTCACCACTGACAGGCAGGCTCTGCTCTACTGGCTCTTTAGAAGTCCTTGGTGCCCTAGAAGGAGAATGGGTACTTTTGTTTGATCTGCCATATTGTCTGAGACATGCAGATTCATCCCTTCATCCTCTCAGACCCAGTCACCCTCTCTTCCAGCCTGCCGCATGCTGGCCATCCTCACGATCTTTTGCAAGTTTCTCTCCAGGCTTTGTTCATTCACTTTCCATTCTTGAACCTGGGTAATGTGCTAGAAAATGGAATTCTTGAACCCAGAGTTTCGGAGGCTGAAATTCCAAACAGCATGGATGAGTGCTGGTGTGGATCTCCACAAGCTGCACCACAGCATGGCCAATGGCCAGAGAGCGTGTGTAAGAAGGGGAGATCACAGGAGGAGACAGGAAGGTGGAGACCAACAGGGAGCCTGGAGTGCCCTTGTACAGCAGATTGTTGCCTTAGCAACTAACTCCCTGGGGTTCTTTAGTCAGTGTATTAATCCCTCCCTCACCCAGTAAGCCGCATCTCACCAGGACCTATCTCTTATAGGTTAAAGTGCAGGGTAGGAGCAGAGCCCAAGGTGCAGGTTGGAACCTCAACTCACCCATCTACACAATAGCTTTAGGATCCCTGTTTTATATCACAGAAAATAATTACAGAAGCGGCCAGTGGGAGTTGTTAGAACGGCTTACTGGGCAGAATGGAAAATGTATAGACTCAGGAAGAATGCAGGGTGGGCTCCCAGTGGAGATGCACTGTGGCCTGGGACTGGGTATATTTTTTTGGCGGGGAGAGAAAACTATGAAATTTATGAATCATAGAAAGTACAGGATCAATCTGTTGAAAGGAGATGCCCCTCTAGAAAGTGGAAGCAGTTTCCAGGAGAAAGGCATAAGCCCATACTTTTCAAAGCTTTGTAATTCAGGTTTGAGTGCGTTTCTGAGGAATTTATTCTAATAATCATAAACTGGTTATTTTATGAGCTGCTTCCACTCCCTCAGTTTTCATTTTTCTCCTTCATTAGTCAACAGAATTTATTTTGTCTACAAACAAATTGTTTCTTCCATTATCATGTATTCTTCTAGTTTCTATTGCTTATAATTTCATGGTATGAATTTTATATTATGAGTTCCTTGGGCTCAATCTTTGAGATTAAAAACACTTTTTACCCCCTAAGAAGACCTCACACTCATTGATTTTCTTTTCCTTTCTTTCTTTTTTTTGTATTGTCCTTGTTTTGGGATTTAAAATTATGCCTCATTTGTCAGAGAAAGAGCCATAGGAGTTAGAAAGCATGACTGGTGCCACAGCAGGAGTTTGAATTTTAAAATTTTCTTCTTTTCTCATTGGTTTTTGTTTACACAGTTCTATTTTCAGAAGAGATAACAAATATGGTCCCCTGCTTCAGTTTGTCCCAAATAAACTCTTTGAGACTCGAGTTCAACTGGATACAGAGCAGACAAATACTTTGCCCTTATACCTGGACTGAAGGAGAAAAGCTGGCGTGTGTGGTGTTACTGTGCTGGGCGTAGAGCTTCAGAGTGCCAAGGTAGCCTCAGGTGCGACCAGAAAGAACTGCTCAGAGGCCGCAGGAAGCCTTCATTGTACCTCCCAGGAATATGACAAGGGAAAAAGTTTGCCTTTCCCAGTCTCAAACACGTTTTAAAAATATACAGCGGTCTCTCCCTTATCGCAGAGGTTGCGTTCCAGACCTCCCCGCGATAAGTGAAAATCAGCAAAGCAACAACATTATATTCATCTTAATATTTGTACGTCTCTTAAGGCTTTATAAACCCTTCCCACACTCTTATAAACTTTCCCCACACTTTTAAAAACACTTCTATGGGGCCTTTCTGGTCAAGTGGTCCACTTGTCTGTCCTGACACTGTCTCACTGTCTGCTCGCTGTAGGTTATACTAAGGGCTGGTAGTTTATACCATCCAACTGTGCTCTACTTCAACATTGTTTGTTTATTTGTCTTTTGTGTTTCCACATAAATTTTAAGACAGGGTCTCTCTGTACTGCAAGCTGGCCTTGAACTTGTGACCTTCCTGCCTCAGGTTCCCAAGTGCCAGGACTTCAGACATGCACCATAACACCTTCCACATAAATTTTAAAATCATTTTGTCAGTTTCTAACAATTCTGAACAGGAATTTTTATTGGAATAGTACTGAACCTATAGTTGAGTTTGGGAGAATTGACATTTTAATAATATTGAATTTTCTAGCCCATGAATTTCTTACCATTCATTTACATTTTCATTAATTTCTCTTACTTTCTTCAGCAAAAGTACACAGATCTTATACATCTTCAGTTAAATTAAGCTTTAACCACTCCATACTTCTATGCTATTGTTAGTGATATTGTTTTGAAAATTTTTTCTTATTCTTTGTTGTTAGTATACAGAAATGCAATTTTTTAATTGACCTTGTACCTCCTGTTACCCTAGTACATTTTTTGCAGAATTTCTTAGGAGTTTTATATAGGTATTCAGGTTATGTTCAAAGAAAAAGCCTGACTTCTTCCCTTCCAGTGTGTATACCTTTCTTTCTCGTCATTTCCCTCTAGTTAGGCAATCCAGTCCAGTGCTGAGTACAGACAGTAAGAACAGAGGTCCTGGGTCTGTGCCCAACACACAGGGCGAGGCATTTGATCTCTCTCACGATAGATGATGTTCTCTGTAGGTTTTTCACAAATACTCTGTCAAGATTAAGTTACATATTCTATTTCAAATTTCCTGAAGGTTTTTTATCATGAATGTAGAATTTTGTAACTTTTCTTGTTCCTATTGATATTAATAAATTTGTTATTCTTTGTGGTGCTCAGGTGTGAACCTAGGGTTGTGCACGTGCTAGAGAAACACTACCATGGAGCTACACACCCACCCTAGACTCACTTTTCATAAATGTTAAACCTGTAGTCCCAGCATTCCTTGGATAAATTATACTTTTAGTAATGATGTTTTGTTTTATGTATATAATGTACATACATATGCATATATTGTTTGCATTTTTTAAAGATTAAAGATTTTGAGCTGGACCTTGGTGGTACATGTCTGTAATCCCAGAAGTCTGGGAGACTGAGGCAGGTTTATAAACCCAAGCCCAGCCTGAGCAATTTAATGAGACCCTGTCTCGAAATTTTAAAACAAGGTAGGCTAGGAATATAACTCAGGGAAGAACACCCTGGGTTCACACCTCAGTAACACACACACACACACACACACACACACACACACACACACAGAGTTTATATTTATAATCATGAAGGACATTGATCTATGTATTTTTTTTTCTTAAGATAGGATCTCAAATAAAATGTTACAAGTTCTGAATAGAAAACCCACTACCCCACTACTTATGGATTATTGGACTGTATTGGGATATTTCGCTGAATTTATGCACCTACAGTATTTAAATGATAATGGGTTACCCTTCTCTGACAAAACTAACCAAAAAAGGGGGCTACAAATGAACGATCATTTCGTATCTGTATACTTCAAATAGTTAGGATAGATATACAGCTCCATTCTCTTAATTCAATTAATAGAGAGGTTTGTTCTAATAGTATCTGAGACAGGATATCAGGTCTTCATCTTGTACAATGTGTAACCACTAAGACAACAATATGCAATGTATTAATGGTTGACAATGCACTAGTAATCGGTTGTGAAACTGTCTCATTGCTATTTGTTTCTCAATAAAAAAAAATAAAAAAAAATAAAAACACTTCTAATGTTCTTAAGCATTGTCTAAACTCGCAAATCTACGTCATTTTAACAACATACCTGTACTGTATGGTACCGCAGAATCTCGCGAGATAGTGAAACAATTCACGATAATTCAGGTCAATATTTTTTTTAAAGCCTGCCAAATAGTGGCTCCACCAAAACTGAACTGCAACACAGCGGGGGACTACTGTACATGCACATACATGTGAGGCTGTGTGAGAGAATCTAGAAATATTCCCAGCCCCTCCATGACTCCAGACTCCCAGTGACCAGAACAAAACAAGTCTTAGCCAGGAAAAGCGTTTTTCTTGCTTCTGCCTGGTGGACCACGAAGTGGCTGCCTCGCAATTTAAACCCAGTCTTACTCCTTTAATCACTTACTGCTCCTTTTTTCACAAAGTAAATTGTGGAAACCCAGAGTGCACTGCTTCCATGGAAAATATGATACTTCTTTTTCTAGAGATCAAGGGCTGGCTTCCTCTTGAGGCTGGTACTCTTGGAGACACAGCAATCTAAGGGGTTTCAGGTATTGCACAGCCCTGCCCCATGCCCACAACCACACGGTACCTCTCCAGATGTGCCACACTGATTTCACAGATGCTTCCTACATTTTTTTATCTGCATCTGCTGGGCATTTGCTCCCACAGGGGCAGTCTCCTCCACCCCCACCCTGGTCACTTCCTCTTTCAGTCGCCCATCTGTGTTAAGCAGGGAGGAAGTAGCCTCATGGTGACAGACAGGAAACACCTCATGGCAGAGCGTGCTGATGACATCAATAGTCAGTTTGTGAAGAGTGGGGAAATGAATGAAGCCTTTAGCAAACTTTTCAGAGGTACAGTGCTTTTGCAAGTTATCAAATAGCTTTAGTGATGGGGGTGGTTAGAGAGTTTGCATGCCGCCTTAGTTTGAGGGTGCTATCCAGGACCCCTTCCTAGACAGTGGAAATCTCTGTGGTGTCTGACATGGCAGGCACCAGCCACCTACAGCCAGGAGTTTGAGAAATAAGATCATCATACTTCAACCTAAGCGTAAATAAACCAGCAGACTTTAATGACTTAAAATAATTAAAAAGCATAGCATTCCTCACCAAGGACTTCTCTTTTTATTTTATTTATTTTTTATTTTTGAGACAGGGTCTCACTATGCAGTTCAGCCTGGCCTTGAGCTCACTTTGTTGCCCAGGCTGGTCTTGAACTCGCATTGATCCTCCTGACTCAACCTCCTAAGGGCTGGGATTACAGGTGTGCACCATCACACCTGGCAGTATCTCTTAATATCAGTTACATCATCAAAGACTATTTAGCTAAAAGAAGGCTAAATTAAAACTGTCAGTGGATTAATTCATCTGTTTCCTTTTGTTTATTATAAATATATGACTCTCAGAAAATTTTAGACTATGCGTGTATCTTAAATACATTTTGATATATTTTTGCAATGCACACTCCTACTCCCGACAATCAAGACATTAGAGTGCCTTGGAGCACAAAAACCTTCAAAAGGCATTCCTATCAGTTTTTCTGTCAAGAAATATAAAATTAGTCACTCCTTGTAATTAATCATTCCTTGTTTCTTTATCTCTGTGAAGAATGTCAGAGTCATAGGATCAAGATGAAAAGTTCCCCTCTCTCTCTTGTGTAAAGCCAAGCAGGTCATGGCATGTGTAGGCATTTTATGTCCCTGGTGTCTTTTCCAGGGTATTTATAGTAGCAGTCAGAATATTTTAAGTCCAGGTAAAGCATATAATCAATATGGTTGTCTTAGTTAGTAGGTAAGACAATCTCTCCCAGTGATTAAGTTCCCCAGCCATGGGTTCCACACCGAGGGTCATTCCCTGGAGGCTGTGGCCCTGTTCTTGGCCTGTGCACCTGGCCTCTGCTGAGTCTGCTCCTGCATCCTCACAGCATCTTCCCCAGCTGCTCCAGTTCCACTTCACCTGCCTCATACCTGAGCTTTCCCGACCTGAGCACACCACCATGCCGTGCTTTGGACATTCATGCTCTCTGTTCCAACTACAAGGATGCCCTCTAGCTCCCTGTTGCTCTAGACCCTTGCTTATATCCCAGTCATGTCAGGAAGCACTCGCGGATCCCTCCAACAAATCCTCTTAGGATCCTCGGCCTTCCTTCTCAGTCTCCTCTGTTGAGCCTGATCTCCTTAGTAGAGCTGTATGAAAGCCCAGGGGCCCTGAGCATCCAGCTCTGTCTTTGCCCCCCTTGAAAGGAAGCACCAAAATAGAATAGGATGCTATGGTCCACTGGGGACCACCCGGGCCCACTCAGACAAGCTCTGTCCCTATCTTCAAGACACACAGCTTAGCTCCCTTATCCTGGTGTCTGAGGGCGGATCTGCACTGCAGTGTGGTGGAGATACCAAGCAATGTCTCGGCTGCTTGTCCTGCTTCTCCTGTCTTTTGCCTGTAATTTCTTGGCCACCACCTTTGTTTTCTTTGAGAATGGATCTTTCCTTTGTCATTTCTTTCTTTTTTCTTTTCTTTCTTTTTGTATTTTAGGGAAGGGTCTACAGGATGTTCAAGGTCTCACTACTAGATCGAACTCATGATTCTCCTGTTTATAGCCTCCCAAGAGCTGGGATTACAGGCACAAGCATTATAATTGATAGCAAATGATATGGTGAAAATTTAAACTAATAAGTTTAACTATGTTCTTATAATTTTCAAAGCATAAAGATGTTTAAAAGAGCTGCATTTCTTTTTTATGAAAAGCTAGGAATAGAAATTGGTCTAGTAAAGCTAAGAAAATTGCTTTTTATACAAGTTCTTTCTTGTTTGCAAACTTGCTGACTGAGATTGAAGAATTTCTTGTCCTTGGATTGACATGTAAGTTTAAAAAAAGGTCACTATGTTGTATTTTGCCAGCATGATGCTTAAATGCGTAATTTAATGGATCATAATATCACATGACTCTTTTTTGATTTGAATACATTTTACCCAACCATTATTTCTTCTTCTGGGAAAATATAACTTCATCAGTTATCAGAACCAGAAACTACTCTTATCACAAATATTTAATGTAAGAATTGATACACATTTTCTGCATCATCAACCATGGTTATAATAAAGAAAACAAAACTCAAAGCCTATGAACTGGGTCCCACTTCCACCTCAGGTCAGCGTGCATTCTTCAAAACTGTGGAAGGCAAAGAGAACAGTATGACTCTGCAGCTGGAATATTCTTTGCCTAATGATCAACAATGTCACTCTTAAGTGTGGGGCACTTCTAAAATGCACTTTGATGAACAGGTGTCTTCATGCTCCCAACTTAGATCTCTCTTTATTCTTTGGCCTTGAATCACATGTGAAATAGGAAACTCATGCTGTAGAGAAGCGGGCCTGCCACAGTGCTCTAACCCCAAAGCACGGTCTCTAGAACCCAGCCTCCACATGTGCTGGGAGACTGATACAAATCGAGCAGCTCTGGCTTCTCCTTACGTCTCCGAATAAGATTCTAACTTTTTATGACACTTCCCAGTGAGTTTTAGTCACACTGTAATCTTGAAATCCTGTGCTGTGGTTCAGAGATTAGACGACCCTCTGGCCAGTGCTGAGCTGGAAAAAGGAAATGCATGTGAGTTCCCTGTTGGCTGGGGGGAGGCCTGGGCTAGAGTCCGCTACTGGGGAGAGAGAGAGAGAGAGAGAGAGAGAGAGAGAGAGAGAGAGAGAACAGAAGGAGGGTGAGAGGAAAGCAGGCTCCTGGAAAAGCCCACAGAGAGCAGGTGCCAGAGCCTGCAGCCTCATCTCCTCAGCTGCTCCTCTCTGCTGCACGGGGCCACAGTGTGTTCTCCTGAGCATCCCTCCCGGACTCCATCCCAAGTGTGTCATGCTCAGGTCTTTGGAGAAATCCCTAACAGTTTTCTATCACCTCTTAGAACTTTTCTCTTTTCTCCCCTCATCCTCCTGCCTATTCCTTCTCTCCTTCCCATTTTCCATAGTCTTCTCTGAGCCAGAGATTCTTCATCGGTAAGACAAAAGTAATCCTCTTCGATAAGCTCCCATGACTGTTGTATTGCTCGGATAGCACAGCATATTTGAGACTGTTGTGTTAAGTATTCTGGACAGTATTAAAGTGAGCATTTGATCATACTGCGTTCATAGGAAGGAACGTAGATCTGTCTTGCTGTCACTGTCCCAGGTCTCTACTTACTACCATGCCTTCTCCCAATTCTGTCTGAACTTTAAGCTTCAAGGTGACTTCTTCACTGGCTCTTGCTGCCTGTGGCATCTCCACCTTGAGTATGGTTGCCCTTAGACTGGTTTTGGAAGGAGTAAGACAGCACAGAGGTCGGAGACCAGTCCATGGGAGAGAATGGGGACCACAGTGTGCTGGGAGAGAGAGGGACAGTGTGAGGGGGGGAAGATGGGGTCACAGCAGCTGCTCAGCACCAGGCTCCCCAGGCACTGATGTGCCAGCTTCTGAGGATGCTTGTCTCCATCACACTGCTTGCCAAAACCCTGCAAGGTTTCTGCGAGGACAAGACATCTGGCGAGGACCTCACAGAGCACCTCCAGGGTCACGGGCCAGAAACACAGCTCTCCAAGGCCTGATGCCTTATATTAAACTTCAGAGTTTTATTTTATTTTATTGAGAAATAAATATGAATGAGACAGTTTCAAAGCTGATTAATAGGACAGTTTCAATAATCAATAAATTGTGTATTGTTATCTTCTTAGTGGTTATCCATAGTACAAGAAGCAGGCAGGATATCCTGTCCAAACAGTATTAGTACACATCTTTCTTCTCATTGAATTAAGCAAAAGTGGTTGTATATCTATCCTAAATATTTTGTATGTACAAATACAAAATGCTTTTTACTTTGTATCCTTTTTTTTTTTAGTCCTGTCCGAGGTATATGGTTAGATTTCTAAATTTCTTTGGAAATATATGTAAATACTTATTTCTATTTTTAAAAATTATTTTTCCTTCATATTCTGTAAGGACTTAAAGTTCAACATATCAACACTTGATGGAAAATACCTGTTCCATGATATGCCTAAGATGTTTGATATTTAGACAGATAGGGTAAACTGAACTGCATATATTGCAGGTTAATAAAAAGCTTCTCTTCTGGAGGGTCAACAACCTAAATTTGCAGATCAAAAATTGGAGAAAAGGAAGGGCTGCAAGGTCAGCCAACATTTTGACCCTAGCCTTTCAAGGTCAGTGAAGACTCTGGACATAGGAGAACCTGTACTGTAACATGCTGTAACTCAGTTGTGCCCCACATTTTCTGATCAAGGAGATTATGGAGCCACAGAGGAATGTGATCAATGATATATAGTGTGCCTAAGGAGAGTCACAGGGAGAGAAAACATTCTCTCAGGCTTTCACAGAGAGCTAATTGGTCAAGCAATGGCCGTGACTCATCCACATGGCTCACACTGATAAAGGATCTACAAAGTGCAGTACAGGGCTACAGGATAAATCCTGAGGGTACTTGACTGACCTTATCAGATACAATAGTTACATTTCTTGTTATATATGTCTTGCTTTATCATGGTCTTAACCATCCAGCAGAAAAGTATAAAAACGAGGTATATAAAGTAAAGCCATATTAATAGATGAGCTATAAGAGGCTCAAGTCAATAACTTCTGAGGATAACTCACTACTATTATAGACTGCTGGACAGTGTTCGATTGTTTTGCTTAATTCAAGCACCTATAGTATTTAGATGCCAATAGAATACCCACCTCTGACAGAGTTTTTCTAAGTTTCCCTTAATACTGGCTTCTATGTCCCAGTCCTTGTACTGCCGTCTTTTTCCTTTCCTTCCAATGAGTACCCTCAATGTATTGAACAGTAAGCCTGTGCATTCAGCCCCCAGTGGTGGTGTACCTAAGAGGCCCTCATGTTTACCTTTCAGCTTCAGGAAAGAATAATAAATGTCTAAGATTCTTGGAGGCTACTTCAACCTTGAGCAATGGGGTGGGGATACCAGAGTGTCTCATCCTTCAGTGAATCCTGCTGAAGCTGCACAAATCTATTGTGAGAATTCACAGACCTCTTGCCTTCCCTTGGACAAGAGATAGCTTGAAAAGGTAAAGCTTATGGCAAATTCTGGACAAAAGAAGTCAAGGATATTCTTTAGCTCGGAGAGGAAGAGTACAGTTAATTTTATTTTATTCTTTTTGGTTTTTGAGAAAGTGTTTTGCATATATATCAGGCTGGTCAGAACTCTCTATGTAGCACATCATGGCCTTGAACTCACAATGACCCTCTTGCCTCAGCCTCTTAGACTTGGATTGTGGGAATCAACGTGCTGACTAATTTTTAATTACAATATCTGTGTCCATGGTGATCCTTATTTTATGGGTAACATAGAGGCCCCCAGAGTATATGTGAGAGGATTGATGATGTTTCCTAAGAGGAGAGAAGTGGATCCACCATGAAGTCATGAGAGCTCATGAGACAAGATGCCTGGGAAGCTTCAAAATGTCCAAGAAGGGACATGTTGGTTTCTAGGTTGGGAGTGGCCCCTCCCCATGGGTTTTCTGTAGTGGGGAAAAAGGCTGGCTCACGTGTCTTCCTGGGCTGTGTTGATCCCCAGCTGCAGGCACAGAAGCAGGAGCAGGGCAGCAGGGCTGGCCCAGAACAGGAGCTGGAGAGGACTCATGTTGGGGGACTCACAAGTGATGTCCAGGGACAGTGGTGCCCCAGTGGTGCAAGAGGGTCATCAAAAGTTCAAGGCCATGCTGTGCTACATAGTGAGTTCTGACCAGCCTGATATATATAGCAAAACACTTTCTCAAAACCAAAAAGAATAAAATAAAATTAATTGTACTCTTCCTCTCTGAGCTAAAGAATATCCTTGACTTCTTTTGTCCAGAATTTGCCATAAGCTTTACCTTTTGAAGTTATTTCTTATCCAAGGGAAGGCAAGAGGCCTGTGAATTCTTATATGCATATCAAGGAAGAAGAAGGGCTGCCAGATATGTCCAGTGGGGGAATCACCGATTGCTGTCCTACCATGATCTTTCCTTGTTGACCTGAAGTTTGTTTTTCTATTGAAAGAAAAATCAACAATCAACTGGATTGACAGAATAAGGGAGAGAGATCCTTTGTTATTCTCTGAGCACTGGAGCTTCTCAAAGTGATTGTCCTCTGGCTAAATGGTATGTTTTCATTTGCCAGATTGTATACCCATCAGAACTGCTGTGTGTGGCCATAGCTTCAGGCAATGTCTTGATGGGTGGTAAGCCAGGCATGGTGGCACATTTCAAGTGATAGCTCCAGAACGTATTTTCTTGGTCCCCTGAGAGTAAATTTAAACGAGATGTCACTAAAAACAGGTTTGAGAGTCCAAAGTTGATAGGGTCCCTGCGAGAACCACTATTATAACATGGTGAAAAACCTCAGGAAGCACCAGGCTGCCATGGATGACAGAGAGGTTGGGTTGCATTGGGGTAAAGGCAAACAAGGGGTGGTAGCGTGAAGGTGTTTTTGATTGTCGAATCCTTCTGAACTTCAAGTGCAGTAGTAAATGCTGCAGATGCCCAAGATTTCAGGTCCTTCTGAGTCCTCATTGCAGGGGGCTAATATTTCACTTCTGGACAGTTCATCTACATAGCTGGCACTCACAAATTAGAGTTTTGGACACGTGTGGCTCTATTCCTTTCCATATGGAAGCAACCATGTGGTCATATCTTACACTTCTCTTATAGCAATAGCACATCAGAAGACACCACAGGGAGGATTTCTTCCACTACCACACAATGCCAACCAGGTCTAGGATATTTCTGACCCATGGAATTACTCTCTATGGAATCAAGGGGAGATTGACTCTGGTCAACACTGGCATTGTGCTACTCATCTTTATAAATTAAATTATTCCTTAATTACAGGTTGTGAAGAAAACTTCTTTGGCATGTGAGAAAAGCATTATGATGGGAGGTTTTCACCAAATAGATTGCCATAGTTGACCTTCAAAACTAAAATCTATGCACATGCTACCAATCTCTATATGTATAGTTTAAAGTTCCCTTGCTTGAGTATTGTACTTAGGTACTTCCATCCTCATTTGTTTGAGCTGGATATCATGTCATCTTTCACCTATAACTTTAGTTATTGTCATTTGCTTTCTACCATGTTCTCAGGATAATGTTTCTGTGCCACTATGCCCTGGTCATGGTGACCCTCCTTCATATATAATGTTTATTTATTTATTTATTTAGTGGTAATGGGGATCAGACTCAAGACCTTGTACTTGCCAGGCAGGTGCTTATGTTGCTGAGCTCTCTCTCAGCCAATGCTTTAAGTTTTTATGTTTTGTTATTTTCTTGCTTCTTTGAATGATTACCCTCAGAAGGATACTCCAGCATAGATTAGCCAAGGAACAAAGCCATAGACTCTAGATATTGTGTGCATATTTGGGAAATATTTAAGAAACTCCAATAATGATCTCCATATTTTAAGGCAAAGCCCTGACCTGCAAGGTTTTTCTGCAACACACTCAATGATGTAGGCTTCAGAAGTAGTGGACAGTGAGGTGAAAGAATCTACTGAAGACAACATGCTTTATTCTCCTATAAATTAGCAAGGAATTTTTGTTACTAACAATCCTCCCAAATACATAAAGATTGTAAGTATTAGGCATACACTGCTTACTTTGTCAATTATTATTATATCTACTGGGTTAAGCATGGTACCCATTGTCAGTAAATATAAATCCATATATATTGTGTGAATATAATTTTTTAAAAATGTGTGAATAGAGACCCAGTCCTAGCCCAGGTCCGGTGAGTGTGTGGAGAGCTTCCTGCTACCCTGCGCCGGCGGGACCAGTCCCAGCCCAGGCGCAGCGTGGGCCGGA
>NW_004524603.1:12662784-12674933 GCF_000260255.1 Octodon degus
CTCTGAGTGGGAGTTTACCGTGTCACCCTGTAATTAAAAGCGAAGAGTAGGTAACTTATTGTGCCAGTGTTGCAATGTCTAAACTGCTAACAGACTGTAGAATATCCTCACTCTGAGCACCTGATCTTCAGTGCTTTGTTTAAAGTAGCTGCAGGGATGGAGGAAAAGTTTTCTTACAGTTGTATGTATTGTACATAATGGTGTGGTCGATTGCCTAATAATGTCTTCATTGTTTGGGTCTCCCAGCCCTTACCTCTCAGCCCCCCAGGAGTACCGCTCCGAAGCTAACACTTTAGGAAATCAAGGGCAGTTCCGGAAGGAGCCTCCTTTCACAGGAGCCGGGAGGCTCGCCTTTGAGCCGCTTCCGGCTGTGGTGTGCCTGCGGGTCTGCTCTGCTCTGAGCAGGTGGCTTTACTGTCCACCGCTCTTCCCGGTGTGACATCAGTAGGAGTGGCCTTTCTTCCTCCTACCTGGTTGCTGGGGTTCCTGTGTGGAACTGCTCTCCCCAGGAGACACGCAGACCGTGCAGCTCTGCACGGCTGCCGTTCCCCCCTCGGCTTCCGTGCAGGGGAGCCCTGGAGTCCGATAGAATTGTGGCTCGGAAAGCGCTGGAGTCTAATGAGAGCGAGCCTGCATCCACCCCACGTGCTGACACGCTGACAGGGCTTGCAGTTTCCCAAGTGTGAGCAGACTCTCAGGACAGTGAGGAGGAAGGTGCTCTTAGGTGTGCGGATATTTTCAGCTCTGTGGGAGAGCTGTCCCTGGGCAGTCCTGCTGCCGACCCCGCTCTGCCCTTGCCAGGTGATCTTGTGGCACAAGTGCTAGTGTCTCGTTCCTCCCTGGTGTGAGCCCAGCCATCTTCTGCGCAGTTCTACCGAGTCTAGTGTTCAGCCTCCTCGTGTTCTCTGTTACTCAGGTGCAGTGGCAGTGTCCCTACTCCATGCATTCCACCTTCCCAGTTGTGTAAAGTTCTTCACTTTTTCTCTGAGGGGCCGGGGGTGGGGGGCATCAGCATGATTATATTTTAATGTAGAAATTGTGACTTCTGGATATAAAATGAAAATAAATGTTAAGTTAAATGTAAAAAAAAAAAAGAAAGAAAATGAGAGACAAGGAAAAAAATAAAATGGAATTACTTTGATTCTATCATTGTTAGAAGACTTGAAACATTTAACATGCTGAATTTACAAGCCACGAAGGCAGTATATTCTTCATTTCAGCCTTTTAATTTTTCCCTCATATCATATTTTTTAAAGAGTACAAAATGGCAAAAGAAATCAATTAGAATAAACACAAAATTTCATTGAACAAATTAAAAGGAATTTGACAATGGTTGTTGTATTACTTAATGCAATCTTCAAATTAGTTGTTTAGGTTAACAGATATAAACCTGAAAAATTGTTAAATAAACCAAGCTATAAGAAATTAAAAGGAAGAAGAAAACTTAAAAAATTTAAACATTAACTGCTCTTCATATCATATTTTATGTATCAAATTTTCTGCGGAAAAATCTTCTGTTACATTTATTTTTGGATAATTGAAATTTTATATCCGTGCAAGTAGCAAAATTTAATGTTGTGCCCTAAGTAGTTTGTTCCTTTTATGTAGGGATCCAATCAATTTTATGAATTGATCATGTGATAAAACAATGCTAAGCAGTGTGCTACCTTCTCATACCCCTTTCCTTGTACGTGCTACACAGGACACTTAAAGTGTGTAGAAATGAGATGGCGATTTGAAGCAAGTAGCTTTTCCTCCACCTTGGTGCTGATTTTCAAAAAACACTTTTTCCTTTTTGTGAAAGTAAATGGCCTTATTTGGTTTAATATACCCTAATCATTAGGAAGTATTCTTTTAGACTCTGGAGTAGTTGTGTCTAATTATTATTTCTTCCTGAGTTATTTGGCAAAATATTCTGGTAAAGCAAACTGGTCTGTGTATTCTCATTGTGGAAGGGCTTAAAAATATAAATTGCAGCTGCATTGCCACTACTTGTCATTTTTGCTGTTGCTCTTGTCTTCCACCACCAAGAGCTGCCGCTCTGCACCATGTGCCACTCTGCCTTGGAGCCAGCTGAGTATAGAATGAAACTTCCACTAACTGTGAGCTAAGTAGACTTTTCCTTCCATATACATATATATATTCCATGAATTCAAAAATTACTGGATTGAACAGGACTTTTTTTCCTTTAAAGTGTGAAACTGTTTTGCTGAAGCACAGTAAGAGAAATGAATTTATCTTTGTTACATAATTTTCAAATTTGCTGGCATGATTGCATAAAATAACTTAATGATGTTGCTAACTATTGGGATTTGTACTTCTACATATCCTCATTTGTCTATTTTCTTGCTCAACCTCAACAGATTTTCTTTTCAATTTTATTAGTGTCTTAAAGGCTTTTCATTTTATAGATTTAGTTTATGATTTCCTTTTTAATTTAGTACTTTGTGCTTAGTTTGCAGTCCTCTATTTTTTTTCTTAGATGCCTAATTGATTTTATAATCTTTTGTAATATATTTGAAAACTCAACTATTTTATCACATAGCTTCAGCTATATCTTATCTACCAGTATGATGAATTTTAATCAACACTTAAATTATTTTATGATTTCTGTTGTGACTCTTTAAAAAGACCTATACTTTATTTAGGATTTTACTTCAAAAATGGCCTGTGAGAGCCTTACCTAATGTAAAAATTCATTAATTTTTATTAGCACAGTTTTTATTTTGACCTGGTCTTAAAAATCCTCCAAGAAAGTATAACCAAAAAATGGAATAATTAGGAGTCATACAAAAATGAGGAGGAGGGAGCGAAGGAGGAAGGAGGAAGGAGGAGAGAGAGAGAGAGAGAGAGAGAGAGAGAGAGAGAGAGAGAGAGAGAGAGAGAGATTAGATTTAGCAAGGCGCTCCAAATATCGGAAAGTTGTTCCTGGCAGTCTCCAGTTGTATAGCATCTTAGCCTGAGTGTGTGGGGTCCTGATCCAGTCTCACTGCCTCTTCCAAAATTGAGTCCTTCAACCTGTGTCAGTGTAATGTCACTATGTTATTTTAATCTCTTGAAAGATTGCTCATGTAAACGCTGTCTTCTTTATAGGTCTGCCTATATGATAAAAGTCCATATAAATACTATAGCTACTAAGCTTTGTTAGTTTGATGGGATAATTTTTTAAATCTAGTTTAGAATCTGTGTTTTTGGAGCCAGCTACTTCAAGCAAAGTTCAGGTTTAAAACAGGTACCAGATCCCAGGTCCTGAGCTGGGTGTCAAGAATTTAAAATTTTTCTTGGATTTTATTTTGATTTAAATTTAATTTTAAAGAGTCAAAACAAAAACAAAAGCAAAAACAAATATCAAAAACAAAAACAGAAACAGAGTAACCTACAACAATACATAAGGTAATATTTTCAAAACAAGAACAGGAAATTAACAATGGTTGTTAAGTTACATATTTTTATCATCAAATCTGTTGCTCAGATTAACAGTTATAAGTTTGCAAGATTGGACAAATAATTGAACATTAATACTTGCTTTCAATAAACCTTAATTCTTCTGTATGTTATGATTTCTAAATTTATTTTAAAGGGAGTATGTTAATAATTGATAAGACATTAGAAACGGTACACATTTAGAAGAACAAGATGAGAGGTATTCAACAGTGGTTTTTGTATTGCACATTGCTGTCTTCGATGCAGCTGCTCAATTGGAGATTGTCATGGTTTGGGGTTTTTGCAAGGGGCACAATAAAATACAGGACACATTATATAATATTTTATAATGAATCACCCAAGAATCATATACAAAAAGTACAGGAAATCTATCCACACACTAAACACTAAGGAATCCAGCTGAGGTTCTGGATCCTAATATCCTGAATGAGTCTACCTGAAGACCTACAGCCCATAACAATGCCTCCCCTAAGTCCCAATGAAGGCCTAGAGCCCACAACAAAGTCTCATGCAGGCCTGCTTCACAGATCTGTGCTAGAAAGGTGCAAAGGTCGATAGGCAAGCTAGAAAGTGTGTGCCAGTGAGATGAAGGATCAGTGCTAGCAGGCAGAGGAATCTGAGCTGGAGCGAGGAAGTGATGCTCAAAGTAAGCACAATAGCTTACCACTGCCATGCTCAGCAACAGTGAGGTCCTGAGATCCTCCAGTTATGAGGCAAGCCGAGCTCCCCTCAGAAAAGCCAATGTGACAATCTTCTCCATGAGTCTGAGCAGTACACCGTCTTCCCCTCTGTAACCAGGAAGCGATGCTCAAGATGAGCACCAGAGCGCCACCAAGTTCGCTGGGAGAACCAGGAAGACAAGGCCCTCCAACAGAACAGCCCAAGAGAACGAGCAGTGTCCAACAGCTCCAACAGCTTCTCCAGACAGCATCCCTAACAGTGTTCTGGCAGCTTCTCCTGTTCTGCCTTTCTGTTGCTGGTAATGGTCCTCAGGTGGGACTCATGCACCCAGCACCATGCTACCTGAATTCAGCTGGGTGTAAGAAGTTGCCCACCGGTTTACTACCCACTATATGGATATTAGCATATAGTGTTAGCAAAAGTGAAAAATTTAAACATTAACTGTAATTTTCAAAAAAAATGATGGAAATTAGTAGGATAATCATCTCAGCTATCCTGTACATAGTGTAAGAACATGAAAGAATAAATGAAATCTGAAAGGTATAATGACTATAGTAACATGGAAAGAAACTGAATATCAGGAATAAACAAGGAATGTAAAATTTTAATGGTCACATAAAAATACAGATATCTTTATTTTGTGTATTCCTTGGTCATTGCTGTACTTAAAGTAGTTTCTTATTGACCAAAACAGGAAGGAGTCTTTATTGCCATAATCCTTGCCTGTTAAACTTGGATAATACATCAGGAAGAATAGAGGTTAATAGAAGATTAATAAAGATAAAATGCTGCCTATTTTTATCTGTCATCAACCACTTTTAGTAGCCACTATTCACCAATAGAGTACTTTTAATTTTTGACACTTATGTAATATGGTTGTAAAATGAAGCTGTGTCAATATCTTCTTAATATCCTTGCCTTCTTTTCCAGACTATCAAAGAATGATGGTTCTTCATGCAATGAAATCCATCTTCCTAGGATCCTTGCTTTTTTTTTGGAAGGGGGGTTTCTGGGGATTGAACTCAGGACCTTATGCTTACTGGGCAAGCTCTTATTCTACTGAGCTACCTCCCTGGCTCCTTGCATTTCAATTAGGGTGGAACTGGACCTCTAGCAAGCCAGGTTCAACATCAGCCACAACCTGGAGCCATGAGAATAATGTGGATCAAAGCTGAGGAGAAGAGATGGTGTAGGAAGAAATAAAAATAGAAAGGAGAAAAGAAAAGCCAAAACTTTAAAATCACACTTGTTAAAAAAAACAAAAAAAAAAAAATCACACTTGTAAGCTGGGGATATAGCTCAGCAGCATAAGCACCTGCCTGGCAAGCACAAGGTCCTGAATTCAATTCCTGGTACTAAAAAATATAAAAATTAAAAAAAAATCGCACTTGTAAAAAGTCCTCAATTTCAGAACATGTGGGTGCCCAAGGATAACAGTATTTATATGCCGTAAGTTTTGTTATGTTATTTGTTTTGCAGAATGTATCATCCAAGATCCTTTAAAGTCTAAAAGTTGGCTTAGTTGCTAAGACAAATGGCAGAGACATGACATTCAGGGAGAGAAAGAGACTGAAAAGTTTCAAGGGCTACTTGTAGACAAATCATCTTAAACCACCCATCTTAAAATAAAAACCACTTAACTATAACATCCTGCTCTAGGCTTTGGGTCCACCCCAAACTTAATGTGCATTTAGTCCCTAAGAGTCACCAAAGTTTTAATAGTTTCAGTAGTGCTGCCATGTCCTCATCCGGTCTTTTATGAGACTCAAGGTAAACTCTTAGAATAAATACATATAAAATAAAGAACACTGAAGACTTTGAATGAACACTGTCATACTCTATGTATTTCTGTACCACAGGGAAGAAAAGGTGTAGAAGAGAATTGTTTGACCCAAGACTGAGAAGAAGAGGACAGACAGTACATTCTGGTGAGGTCAGTCCAGCTCAGCAGATAGTCCAAGATCCTGGCATTTCCTGCTTCCTAGGGCTTTCCCTACAGCTCTGGCTTCACCGCCTCAGCTTCCTGCTCTAATATCTCAGGAGATTCTTGAGTGAACTTGACTCTACTCTCTGCTCCCCCACCCTCAGGATTCTGGTCTTTGGAGCTCTGAGTATCATCGCCATCAGACTCCACTTCAGACCACTTCCCTCCAGTGTGCCAACTTCTCCCACAAGCACATTCCAAGTACTTCTGAACCAATTGGTCAGACACTGTCATGGGTTGTGTCTAGATGTCCCCCAAAGCCTCCTGCAGTCATAGGGAGGGCTTTCCAAAGGTGGCTGGGTCTAGAGAGTGTAATGCTGGGATGAAGGGTGTGTGATTACTAAACTAGTCTACTGGTTGATTTTGGCACCATTCTATGTAATCATACTTGTGAGTGACTGCTACCCACTGGGAGGGCATGTAGCCTGGAGGGATGTAAGAGAGAGAAAGAGGGCTGGTGTCTCCACTTGCTGCTTCTGTGTTACTTTGCTGTTCGCTGCTTTTGCTGTCTGCTACCTTCTGTTTTCCACTCTAAACTGTGATGTCTGTTGGTGATACCGGTCTGCCATGCCACCCTGCCCTGAAGCCAGCCACGTATGGACTAAAACTTCTACAAGCTGTAAAAAGGAACCCTTCCTCATTTCACTTTAGGAGCTGGGTATTTTGTATCAGCAATTAAAAAAGTCACTAAAACAGGTTTAGTTAGACAAACAGCACCACTCCTAGCATAGATTACCTGTACGAGTAAGGTTTTCCTCTGTTGGACACAGTACCCAACACTTACACCTTGAAGGAGGACAGGTGGTTTTGGCCTCATGGTTTCAGTGGGCCTAGTTCATGTCCTGATTGCTCCAAGGCTGAAGCAGTGCAGTAGAAGAGTCCAGAGGAGTAAAGGAGCTCACTGCATTGCACCTAGAAGCAGGGAGAAAAGAAGTCAACAAGGAGGCAAATCTACCCCTCCAAAGTCACACTCTGGTGCCACACCTCTTCCAACAGTGTCCACCCAGCGTACTTAGCTATGGACTCAAGCGTGCAGCGATCAGTAATGAGTATATTGTCCCTAAGATATATTCACTCTCTTAAAACACCAGATCTTGGGGCTGGTGAGATGGCTCAGTGGTCTAAAGCACCTACTTAGAACAAGCTTGGCAAAGCACAGGGACCGCGGTTCAATCCCCCAGTACCACATGCCAGTCAGCCCCGCCCCCTGGTGGGCTGAGCTGGATACACACACCCACCCACACACACACACACACACACACACACACACACACACAAATAAATAAAATTTAAAACAAAACAAAACAAAACACCAGATCTTAACTCCTAAGGCTTTGCGTGGCCTTGTGGCCAAAGTAATAACATACATGTATTTTGAATGTCATATTACATATGTATGTATTGGATCAAGTTTCTTTAGTACACGTTTGTAGCATGTAATGTTTATCTTCCTTTTGTGGAGTTTATGCATGTACATAACTCAACTTAACCCTTTTGTCATATCTTTTTACCCTTTTCCCTCCCTCCTTGTTCTATCACCTTTGACAAATATCTGCCTCTCTGCCTCCTGTTATCTAGCTTTTATCTGCTCTTTGCACTCCAGCTTTCCAGACACTATATGGTGTTGCTCACTGGAGAAAGGCAAAGTACAAACATAAAGAATAATAAAGGATGGAAAGAAGGCTACACGGCGCAGATCTATGCCCAATGGGAAGTGGGACAGGGCGGGCAAGGGGAACTGAGTAGGATGAAGGTGTGCTCTGGGTCAGCACCCAAGGACCTCAATGAAGGTAGACACTGTATGCCATTGACATGAGTTAAGAGTAATATCAACAGGAATGAAAATGGAGGAAAAAGGCATTGAAGGAGGAGGGAGGGGCAGAGGGCAGGAGGGAAGAAGGGAGGGAGGAAGGCAGAAGGGATGAGGAAGGTGATTAAAAAAATTAAGCTGTAGTGTAAGCCCTCCCCAAGATGACCTCAAACTACATGTAGTGTAAGCACGTAGTGATAACAAAATGAAAAAGAGAAACCATAAAGTATTTCAGCTTCTACGGTCTTACTTCATTTAATGACATTAATTTTGTAGATACTTTTAATGTAGGAAATGCAGATAAAATATACTGCTACATCAACATTCATAAATTCCATGGTTCCCTAGTTCTGTTTGGCTTCCTGCACTGCTTTCATACAAGTATATGCAAAACTAGCAGATTATGGATTTGTTAAAATGATATTGAATTACTAGTCTGACTAGACTTTGGCAATAAGAATGCCACTGTGCATTTGCCACAGCCTGACCCTGACTTCAGCAGAAATCTCAATGAAGACACTGCACACTAAATTCACAGAAATGTCATTCTTGCGATTCCTAAACATATGCACTCTGCATTAGATAGTACACTGATCAATACTTTCATGAATAAATTTTTATGTGAATTGTTAAATGTATGTTTTAAAAGGAAATATCTATATTTTATTTTCCTTTATTTTGTAATTGTTGAGAATTGTATATTATAATTTTATGTATATGTAACATATTAATAGAGTTTGCACATTATTGGATGTGTATGAATTTGTGCTTATTGTATCTTCTGGCTGAACTCCATTTTGTCCACTAGAGGCTTAACTCATTAAGCAAGGTTGGGCTGGCTAAAAGGAAAACCTCATGCGTGCTGAGGAGACAACTGAGCACACTCGGAATGGAGAGAAGGAAGATGCAGTGAGAAGGGAATATTTGAGCTTGAGAAGTGGGAATGTGAGCCTGGCCCAGGGCCCCTCCCCCTGGGGCTTTCAGAGCAGGATGACAACATGACTGACAGGGTGCTGAGTCATGGCAGCAGGGCGGGCTGCACACTGCTGTCATTCACCCTGTTATAATTGTGCACATGCAAGGCAGTCCCCATGTGTGAGCCTTTCATGAGCTCATGTGAAGAAAGGCATTTGGAGATGAGGGGTGGTGCAGCACCCACATGTCCTGACTTAGATATCTGAATATATCCTGGGGCATTTGATATTATTATTATTATTATTAATTCTTATCATCATTATTATTATAAATATGATTTCTACCCTCACGTAATGAAACATGGGAATAAAGCTTGGCCTTGGCATATTGCTCAGGTTCAGGTGAGTCTAAGAGATTGGTCCCATAGCTTCTAGCTGTACTCTCTCTCCATAAAATGCATTGCAGGTTAAAAGAGCAATTACTAAGTATTAAAATATATATTTCAGATGCTGTCGAACACAGGACCATCAAGGAAAGATTGAATAGTTGAACCGATGGAACAAGTAATATATTTGAGCTAAGGAATTTTATGGGGGCTGAGGCCTCCTGTGATAGGTGTGGCACAGGAAAATAAACTAGAGACAAATCTGGGTCAGGAGATGTGAAAGGGTGGGAAGTTTGATGCAAGCCACATTCATGCTGCTTGGTGGACTTTCCAGCACTCCCAGCCCAGAAGAGTATAAAGGGTTAATGTAAAAGTAATGTGATGAGTTAATGTAAGACTAAATGTAAAAAATTACTCAGTTCAAATTTCTGTGACCCTGCATCCTTGTAAGACTGAAAGGAGGCTTGGTATACCATTGATAAATCACCCATAGACTGAGAGTTCCCAGAAAACAATGTTCCCAGAAAAAAATGTATGCTGCGTAATGGGCAGGCTGTCCCTAAAGGTCCTGTTCTATGTTAAATGACAAATTTGTTTGCCAAACAGGATGCAGTTTCTACCTCTAAAGTCTCTATACTTCTAAGGCTGCTGGCCATTTGTCCTCTTCCGTGTGAGCACTGCAAGCAGACCTGGGCCCAGTAATAAAAGGCTCATACTGAAATTTTAACTTGGACTCAGATCTGGTTTCTATGTTGAAAACCTGTAACATTTGGGGGCTCATCCATGATCCCATTAATTGAGACCAAATAGCAACCAGTTGTGTTTTTTTTTTCCCCAGAAAACTGTAATCTAGTGAAATTCTTCAGCCCCGGACTTATACAGGTCTCCAAAAGTTTTCAAATTCTTTGTTGATTTGGACAACACGAGCTGTTTGGATCCTCTTGCCGGTAAGAATCTTTTTGTTCTGTTGGGACACCACTTTGTGAGTCACAGGAGGAGTTGGATGCAACATAAATCCCCTGGACTCTACTCCCCTCCACGATGGTGGACTGGAGCATTGGATTTGTCTTTGGTTTTGTTTTGTCTTTGTTCCTGGTCTGTTGGTTGTGTCATTTGTAATTATGGGTCAGATCCATTCTGTTTGTTTGTCACCATTGCAATATATTCTTAACCATTTCCAGAATTTCAGAATCCTCATGGACAAGATGCTCTTAAAAAAAGGTCTGCCTGGCCTCCTTACCTGTGAGCCACTTCTGGTTGGTTTTTGGTGCCAAAGATGATTTCAGCTAACTGCCCCAAAATGGCTACAGGAATGGAATGTCACAATGTAAAAAAATAGCAGACCTTACTCTGACCTAAATAAGATTTGATTGGCTTTTGTTCTTCTCTCCAGGCTAAAGTTGATGGGCCCTAACTTCTAGGTGTGAAAGTTATGTCAATCTGCCTCAGATGAGTATTCCTGAGATGCTATTGACACGTTGTTTCTCTCACTGAGAGTCTGTTTTCTCATAGATAAATATTCTTGGATTTGTCTCGGGCTGAAAGCCACATGAGGTTTGTTTTCCTCGTTGGTTTTGAATTTGTTACAGGGAAAACCCTGTGTTACCTACCTTACCAGGGAATCTATGGGAATGTTGACTGTTTTTTTTTTTTAAAGAGACTTTATTCTTTTTTTTTAATTATTTATTTATTTTTTTATTTATTACATTTATTTATTGTGTGTGTGTGTGGCCAGCTCAGCCCACCAGGGGGCGGGGCTGGCTGGCATGTGGTGCTGGGGGATCGAACCGCAGTCCCTGTGCTTTGCCAAGCTTGTTTCAAGTAGGTGCTTTAGACCACTGAGCCATCTCTCCATCCCCGACTGTTTTGTTTTGAAATCCTGCTGAGAGTCTAAATTAGTAAAGTAAAAAAAAAAAAAAGGAAAACCAAAATTTCCCAGGATGTTGTTGTCCATTTATTAGTTCATTTGAATTCTTTCTTCTCTGTCCCCAATGTGCCTGTGTCCCCAGCTGCGCTTGTGCCAAGGAAAAGGCAATGGTATTAGTTCTGTTCTTCTTTCGCTTCTTGCCTTTTGTGACAGTCTACCTAAAAATGCAGAAGGGCACAGACCTTGCTCAGTTGCCCTATAGCATTGTGGTTATTGCTGTGGTGTCAAATTACATTAGTCTTGGGGTTCTACTGTGTGTATATATTTAAACGGGACACTCCTGGGACATTTGTTATGGCCCGAACAGTACAGAACAAATGGACTGTCCTGAACTACATGATTCAGAACTTTGATAGGTACCGAGGTAAATGTGGGGAATGCTTTTGGGATTCTTGTTGTCTCATCCTGGGTAATGTGGTGCCCAGGGGAGCCTCAGCCACAGGCACTACAGCCGCTGCTTTTGTTTCATCTTCTGGGTTTTCTCTCCACCTCTCTATCCCCTCCTTTTACTGTTGAGCTGAAGACAGGGTAACAACAGCCCATGGAGCTCACTAGCCCTTCTCAGCTCATGGGCCCTTCTCTCTCTGAACCTTTCTAAGGAGGTTTATCAGTGACAAACTACAAAAATAAAAAGTCTGCAGGAATAAGTTACTACTTCATAGAAAAAAGAGTATAAAATAAAAATATAAACAGAAAAAAAATGTCTCATCATAATTTAACCTGGCCAAAAATATACTTGAGTACACTCTCATTTTGTAAAGATATTTGTTTGATCTGCATGCTTGTTTATGGATTTTTATATTGCTATCGAAGGTGTTTTTTTTTTTTTTTTTTTTTTTTTTGGTGGAACCAGGGCTTGAACTCAGACCTTTGCACTTGCCAGGGAAATGCTTATTCAACTCAGCCATCTCCCTGGCCCCAAGGACTTTTCTCTTTCTTTTTTTTGGCAGAACTGGGGATTGAACTCAGTCCCTTGCACTTGCAGGCAAACACTTATTCTAAT
>NW_004524603.1:12676573-12679224 GCF_000260255.1 Octodon degus
TCATGTTTCCTAGCTCTTCTCCTTTCCCTCTCTTGATTAGTTAGTCCTTCAGATCCTGTTTTCCTTTTACTTGTATTACACCTTTCTATTTGTATTTCCTTTTTTGAGTTCTTATACTAGGGAGACTATATGATATTTACACATATGTGTCTGGTTTATTTCACTGATGAGTATATGTTCAAGTGGCATCCACTTCAATATAAAGGGTTGGAGTTTATCATTCTTAATAGTTGAATAATGCTCCGTTGTGTAAAAATACCACATCTTTCTCAACCATTCCTCAGGTGATGGGCATCTTGGTTGTTTCCAAGATTTGGCTATTACAAATTGTACTGCTATAGACATGGGCACACATATATCACTCCTGATATGATGTTTTTTGATCCTCCAGGAAAATTCCCAGTAGAGGAATAGCTGGTTTAAATGGGATTTCCATTTCCACTTTTCTAAGGAGTCTCCACACTGATTTCCATAACGGTTGCACCAGTCTACATTCCCTCCAGCAGCGGTAAAGGTACCTTTTTCCCCACAGCCTCTCCAACATTTGTTGTTGGGTGATTTCTTTATGGTAACCATTCTTTCTGGGGTGAGATGATGTCTCAATGTGGTTTTAATTTGCATTTCGTGGATGGCTAGTGATGTAGAGCATTTTTTCATATATTTATTTGCTTCTTTAGTTTCTTCCTCTGTGAAGCGTGCGTTCATCTCGGATGCCCATTTCTGGACTGGGTCTTTAAATTTTGGGGCCCTAGTGTTTTTTAGTTCTTTGTAAATTCTAGACAGCAGACCTTTGTCTGAGTATTTATTTGTCATGATATTTTCCAAATTTGTGGGTTGCCTTTTCACTTTGTTGGTAATTTCTTTTGACTTGAAAAAATTACTCAGTAAGAGCAGGTCCCAGTTGTTAATTCTTTCAAATGTTTCCTGTGCAATTTGATTTCTATCCATGAACTCTTTGCCTACCCGTATGTCTTCAAGAGTTCCTCCTGCTTTCTCTTCCAGGAGATTTAGTGTCTCTGCTTTAATGTTTAGATCCTTAATCCATTTTGACTTTAGTTTAGTGCATGGCGATAGACCTGGATCATGTTTGAGTTTTTGGCATATGGAGAGCCAGTTTTTCTAGCACAATTTCTTAAAGAGGCTATCTTTCTTCCAGTGAGCATGTTTGGCCCCTTTGTCCAAGTTACGTTGTCTGAGTGTGTTTCTAGGGGCTTCAGAGTCTTCTATTCTATTCCATTGATCCTAAGGACTGTTGCCAGTCCCATGCTGATTTTATCACAGTAGCCTTGTAGTATAATTTCAAGTCAGGAATTGTAATGCCTCCTGCCTTGTCTTTATTGCCCCAAATTGCCTTTGCTATTCTAGGTCTTTTCTGGTTCCAGATAAAGTTTAGGAATGATTTCTCTATGTCTGTGAGATATGTCAGTGGTAGTCTGATAGGGATCACATTAAATCTGTACAGCCATTTTGGGAGTATGGCCATCTTCACAATTTTGGTTCTTCCTCTCCAGGAGAATGGAATATCTTTCCATTTTCTGAAATCCTCTATGATGTGTTTTTTCACAGTACTCTAATTTTCCTTGAAAAGATCTTTGACTCCTTTAATTAGATTTATTCCAAGGTATTTCATTTTCCTCAGTGCTATTGTGAAAGGTATTGTTTTTCTAATTTCCCTCTCAGTGTGTTTGTTGTCTGTGTAGAGGAATGCTACTGACTTGTGGGTATTGACTTTATAACCTGCTATGCTACTGAATTTCTGTATTAATCCTAGTAGCTTCCTGGTGGAGTTTTTGTTTGGGTCTTCCAAGTAAAATATCATGTCATCTGCAAATAAAGATAATTTAACTTCTTCTTTGCTTTTTCTTATTCGTTTTATTTCTTTTTCTTGTCTAATGGCAGTAGCTATTGATTCCAGAACTATATTGAATAGGAGTGGTGATAGAGGACATCCTTGTCTTGCACCAGATCTAAGAGTAAAAGATTTCAGTTTTTTCCCATTTAGGATTATTTTAGCTGTTGGGTTTTCATAAATGACTTTTATCAGATTGAAGTAGAGGCCATCTATTCCAATTTTTTGTGAGACTTCGAATATGAATGAGTGTTGGACTTTGCCAAAAGCCTTTTCTGCATCCATGGAGATGATCATGTGGTTTTCAGTTTTTGCTCTATTGATATAGTGTATTACATTGATAGATTTTCGAATGTTGAACCATCCTTGCATCCCTGGGATGAATCCTACTTGGTCATGGTGTAGGATCTTCTTGGTGATTTCCTGTATTCTATTTAGTAGGATTTTATTGAGCATTTTGGCATCTGTGTTCATGAGGGAGATTGGCCTGTAGTTCTCTTTATTAGTTGCATCTTTCCCTGGTTTTCGTATCAGTATGATACTTGCCTCCAGGAATGATTTTGAGAGGATGGCTTCGCTTTTAATTTCATGGTGGAGTTTGTGGAGTATAGGGACTACATCTTCTGTGAATGTCTTGTAGAATTCAGCTGTGAATCCATCTGTACCTGGACTTTTCTTTGCCTGTATGTTTTTAATTACATCTCGTATTTCAATGGCTGTTATTGGACTAGTGAGAGTGGTTATATCTTGTCGATTTCGTTGTGGTAATTTGTACCTTTCTAGGAATCTGTCCATTTCTTCT
>NW_004524603.1:12680478-12687962 GCF_000260255.1 Octodon degus
ACAGTATATTGTTGGATTTTGTTTCCTAATCCACTGTGCCAGTCTATTTCTCTTAATTGGTGAATTGAGTCCATTTACATTGATGGTTATAATTGGAAGGTATTGAGTTACAATTGACATGTTATTTATCTGTTGTCGTTTAGTCCTTTTTCTCCTGTATTTAATTGGTGGCCCTATTTAGTTGGTTGCTTCTGATCTCATTCGTGGAGTTCTGATTATTTTGTTCCCTCTCTAGAACATCTTTCAATAGCCTGTATAGGGTTGACTTTGTCATCATGAAACTCTAGCTTTTCCTTGTCATGAAATATATCACTTCTTTTGAATGTGAGCTGCTTCTTGTCTCTAGAGGCTTTCGGTATTTTATTCTTGTGCTGAATGTCTAGGATCTTGACTATTATATGTCTTGTGTTTTTAATTGGTTTGAGGTTACTTGGAGTCCTTCATGCTTCGGTTACCTGAATATCAGATTGTTTCCTCATATTTGGGACGTTTTCTCCTATTACTTCTGCCCAATTTTTTAAAAAGTCATTTGTATTAACTTTTTTCTCATTGATGCCTATTAGTCTTACATTGTTCATCTTTGCATCATCTTGCAGGTGATGGATTGTTTTTGCCTGCATCCTAGTTGTTTTTAAGTGACCCTTTCTTACCTTTTCTCTAGCTACACCAGCATCTTCAAGATCTGAAACTCTGTCTTCATATTCACTTAAACGGTTTTGCAAGCTTTTGATTGAGATTTTAAGTTCCTCTATATCTTTTTGACTCTGCTTCATGCGATCTATTTCTTTCCTGCATTGCTCATTCAAGGAATCCATCATTTTTTTAATCTCCTATATTTTTATCAATGTCTTCTTTAGAAGTAGTTATTAGTTCTTTTACTGCAGTTTTTTTCACATTGGGTTTCCTCCATATGTTTCTGTCTTTGATTCTTTACTGCAGATATTATTAATTAGGGATTTCTTTTTTCATTTCCAATCTGAGTTCCTCTATTCCTTTCTGCAGCTTTTTCTTTATTTCAGAAGCCGTTGATTCATTGCTTTGAGCTGTGTGATTGCCAATTTGTTCTGTGATAGTGTCCTCTGCACTTTTTATGGGTGGGCTTGGGTTCTGAGATTGCATTTTGTTCCTTCTCATTGGCATTTTTTGTAGCACTGTCTTCTAGCCTCCATTGTAGATCTTTGGTGCAGTTATAACCTTAGCACCTACTGAAGCGCAGGTGCAGATGTACAAAGTTTGGATTTATCCAGCTGTGCATGGCTTGGGCCTGACTGCTGTTCTCAGCTCCTTCCTGCTGCTTCCCTTGTGCGTGAACCTGTTGTGTCCCTCTGGCAAGATGTTCTGCTCCTGGACTGGCTGTGTGGTTCTCTCCCCTACACTCTGTGCAGGGACTGCAGCTGCAGAATTTCACCACAGGCCTGTATGCCAGGCCTATGCTGAGTCTGGAGGGGATGAAGTGGAGTAAGGGGGAAAGACAGCTCTCCCTCACACTCGCTGGGCCTGGACTAGGAATGGATCTGGGGGTTCCCAGAATGGGGCAGAATTTCCAACTCTGTGGGCGGGGTGTAGGGGGGTACTGTGGAGTGATGGAGGAGCATCCCAAGAGGATGAAAGAGGGTCTCACCTACGCTGTGCCTGGGTTGGAACCAGTAGGTCATGCCAGCACAGGGTAGCTGGAAGCTCTCCTTCTCACTCACCGGGCGTGGGCTAGGACTGGATCTGGGGATTCCTGGAACAAGGCAGAAATTCCTACTGGGCAGGCAGGGTAGGGGAGGTGCTGCGGAGTGGTGGGGGCCGTCTCAGTGGGGTGGAAGAGGGTCTCACCCATGCTGCGCCAGTAGGTCCCAGCCCAGGCACAGCGAAGCCAGAAGCTCTCCCACATACTCACGGGGCCTGGGCTAGGACTGGATCTCTAAATATAGACTTTAAACCATGTTTTTTCCTGAGTTACCAGCTGGTCTAAATTATATCTATATCTATATCTATATCTATATCTATATCTATATCTATATCTATATCTTCATGTCAAGCCAAGATAAACAAAAACTTTTGTGATATATTTGATAACTAAACTGGACATTTCATCCTTTTATGTTATACTGATATATATGTGTGTATATATATATTATTCACTGTAAAAGTATAACTGTTGCCTGTTAACACTCTACAGAGATTGAACCACTGAAATGTCCATAGTTGATTAAAATAAATAACAATTCTCTGGTTATACTTTGCATTTAAGGTGCTTAAGTCTGGTCTCACCTAACCGGATCTGGTATGCTATGTTACATTTAAAGGTAGACTCTTTTGGGTTCCCTTGACATCTACTTCCCAGGAATTATTTGCCTTTATGGGAGGATCCAAAAGGAGGGGACAGAAGTGCCAATGATGTGGAGATGACATCCCAAGGATTCAAAATTCACTTTACTCTTACTGAAAAAGTTTTATCTAGAAATCTGGTGGCCTTTGGTAATAATGATCCTCTTACAGTATATACATGATTTGTTGTTAGCTAGAAGAGCCCAGGACCAAAAAGAGTTATGAGAGTACCTAGGAATGTGGATTTTTGTTGTTTTTAGGTATCAAGTTTTGTCTCTGTTGCTAAATCCTTATATAAAACCCTGAAGAGAAGTAATAGCCTCCCACTTAGATTAAAATTCAGAATAAAAAAAACATTAAAAGATTAAACAAGATACTCTTAAGGGCTCCAACTCTAGTCCTACCCGACATCACTGAGCCCTTTCAGCTGTTTGTTCATAAAAAAAAAAAGGAGTTACAAGGAGTGTCTAAACTCAGACCTTAGGGCCATGGAAACATGCAGTGGTTTACCTGTCCAAAGACTGAACTATGTGGCTGCTGGGTGGCCATCAGGCTTACAAGCCACTACAGCAGTTGCTATATTAATAAAACAGGCTGACAAATTAACTCTGGGACAGAAGTTGAACATGTTCATGCCACATGTGATGGAGACACTGCTGTAGGGTGCTGGTAAAAGGTGACTCTCCGACACAAGGCTGATCCAGTACCAGAAAGCCCTCCTTAAAGGCTCACATCTAACTCTTGAGATTATACAGGCCATTAATCCTGAATCCCTCCTTCCAATGTTGTTAGAACCCCCAGAACCAAATTGTGTCTCCCAACAGGGAACCTTCCCTTTTGAGGATGTCGAAGTGGACTTCACTGAGATCAAGTTGACTAATCATCTCCTGGTATGGGCTCCTCATTATAGTAAGCTCAGACAATGAGCCTGCTTTTGTGGATAGAGTAGTTCAGAGCCTTTCTCACGTTTTGGGCCTAAAATGAAGGCTAAATACTGCCTACTGACCCCAAATGCTTGGGCCAAGTATAGCAGCAAAACCACACCCTGAGGAACACGCTGTCCAAACTGTGCCAGGAGACAGGTAAAAACTTCTGGGTGTCTCCACTTCTGTTGGGTGTCTCCACTTCTGTTGGCCCTGCTGTTGTAATGCTACACCACAGACTGTGATGGGCTCACTCCTTTTACAATCCTATTTGGAAAACTGCCACCCATGGTGCCAGTATTGGAAAAAATATAAAAGATTGAGAAACAAGGGATCACTCCCTTTAAATCCCTAAGTTGGGAAAAAAAAAATCCTGACATCCATTTCTAATCAAGAACCTGTTAAGTCCTTACAGGCTCTACAGTCTACTCTACAGACTACATACTCCCTCTTTTACCATTATCACCCTCAACCCAAAAGACCCAACACCTCATTGGCATCTAAGCCTGGATCCTTGGTATGGATCAAGAAGTGAGACCTTCCTGCTTTACCTTGGTCTTAACCATCCAGTAGAAAAGTATGAAGATGAAATATAGGAAGGAAAGCCATGCTGTTATGTTGAGCTGTGGGGACTCAGGTCAACAATTTCTGACATTGCCAGTTAAACAGAAGACTCAATGCTATTATGGGCTACTGGACCCTTTTAAAATATTTTGCTGACTAAGAAGAATATATGCAGTGTATTATTTGTTGAAACTGTCCTTCCAATTTGATGTGAAACTGTCTCATTGCTATCTCTTTGTCAATAAAACTTTGAAAAAAAATATTTTGCTGAGTTTACACACCTATAATATTCAAATAACGGAACTTAACAAAAAAAGGGTATACAGAGGAATGTCCATTTTGTATCTGTGTATTCAAAGTGGTTAGGATAGATATATAGCTACATTCTCTTAATGAATAGAATGATTTGTTCTAGCGGTGTTGGTAAATAGGATCTTAAGTCCACATCTTGTACAGCAATTAACCACTAAGAAGAATGTATGCAGTGTGTTAGTTATTGAAACTGTCCTAGCGATTTGATTTGAAACTGTCTCATTGCTACCTGTTTATCAATAAAATTATAAAAAAAAAAAGAAGTGAGACCTGTCAACTCTTGGGCCCCAGTGGACTGGACCATACCCTGTTGTCCTGAGCACTCCCATCGCGGTCCAGGCAACAAAAATCATTGGATTCACTGCTCCCACATTAAGCCAGCCTCAACAGACCAACAGATAAGTGGACTTTACAAAAGACTGCTGACCTCCTCAAGGTCAAACGGACCAAACGTGGCCCTATTTGGTTCTTGTTAGGACTAACAGAGGCTCAACACTCTCCCACCACTTATATGTGACTAGCTACTCAGAACCCTGAGTTCTATGTCTCCCTACTCGACCTTTTTGCATGTAAAAATAATGAAATAAAATGGACACTTCTTTCAGTACAAACAGCTATCATACTTATGGGGATGCCACTGAAGACGGAGGATTCTTCTACTAGAGCTGGAGATGTAAAACTATCGCTCCTTGGACACATTAAAAAAATCCCTTTTTGAGTGTTGCTGGGGTCCCTCTCACCAACCTATCATATGATAAACTAAATAAATCAAGGATTTGAATCATGTACAAAAAACAGTGGGGAATGTAATGGGTTAATGGAAAGAGTTAATGTAAAACTAAATGTAAAAAAATTACTATGTTCAACTTTCTGTGATCCTGCTTCCTTGTAAGACTGCAAGGAGGCTCGGTGTGCCACTCGTAAATCATCAGTGGACTGAAACTTCTAGGAAACAATGCTCCCAGAAAAAATGTGTGCTGAGTCTGGTCACACTGTCCCTAAAGGTCCTATTCTATGTTAAATGACAAATTTGTTTGCTAAACAGGATGCAGTTTCTACCTTTAAAGCCTCTATACTTCTAAGTCTCCTGGCTGTTTGTCCTCTGCTCTGTGAGTATGGTTCAGCAGTCCTGGGTCTGGTAACAAAAGGCTCATACTTAAATTTTAATTTGGACTCAAGTCTGGTTTCTATGTTGAAAACCCATAACAAAGAGGACTTGCATCTCCCAGAGAAAGAGAGGGAGGAATGAGATGCCATGGCTCGTGCCACATTAGATTTTATTTTTATTAGTTTTTGTATGTTTGCTTGTTTTGCAGATTACTAGCTCTGAGCTCTAATTCTTCCACTTGCAGAGGATGGAAAATATAAGTAGGTGGTCCTCTGTCCTAATTATCTTTCATAAGCCCCTTGAGATTTGACTTGCATGGGCACAGAGCAGCCCAATGCTCTGTCCCCATATTTTTGAAACAAGGGAGAAAGGGACCTGTGTGACTGGGATGTACAGTGAGCACAATGCCACGAAGGGCCCAAGGCGGCCTCAGGCATAGTGGAAGGAGCTGCTTAGCTATTACAAAATGACTTTCCTGTATGGCTCAGGCAGATGAAAAGAAATAGAAATCTGCATGTTTCAGTCTTAAACAGCAGTGTACAAATACATGTGCACATACACCTGTAGTTGTGTGAGAAAATCCAGAAGTACTTCCAGGTTTCTCTCTGACTCTAGACTCCCAGAGAGGAGATCCAGACAGGCCTGGCTGGGAGAAGATTCTGCCCTTATTTCTGAACCATGGCCTATGGCTCAGTGGTCTCTCATTTTATCTCCACTTTATTCCTTAATTCCTCAAGCTTGTATGTACAAGGTAAGATATGGAAATCCCAGATTTATTGGCCTCCATGGAAGCTATTGACATACCTCTTTCTCTTAAGTTTGAGGACTGACTTTATCTTTGGGTTGGCATTCTTTAGAAACATTGCTATATAAGGGGTTTTCAAGTACTGAACAAATCCTCCCAGTTATGGTTTGTGAGTAGTTGTTCCCCCAAAGCCTCATGCAGTCATAAGGCAGGCTTCTAGACTTTGTGATTAAGGCATGAACCAGTGCTGGGATTATGGGTGTGAGTGCTGCTGGGATTATGAGTGTGAGGGCTACACCCAGCCTGGGAGGACAGCCTGATTTCAACATAAGGGAGTGTTGACTTGCTCAGCTGCTGTCCTTGTTACTGATGCTCCTTCCTTTTGCTCTTGCTCTTTTCTATTTTCACCTCTTTAAAATGCTACCCTGTGCCTTGTGCCACTCAGCCCTGAAACCAGCTGAGTCTGAACTGGACCCTCCACTAACTGTGAGCTGAATAAACCTTTCCTTTCTTCTTAGGTCTCGGGTATGTTGTCTGATCAAAGAGAGAAAAGTCACTGAGACACTCCCCATTCAGACCCATGATCACGTAAGAACGACCCAGGAGTGCCTGACTGGAGTACAGAAGCTTCTCAGGTTTCAGTTCGTATCTGGTGGACATTTGCCACCACAGACTTAGCCTGTTCGATTTCACTGGTCTTATTCCTTCCCTTACAGAATTCTGCAAATGCCTAGCATAAAGTAGATTGTCTCAGGGGCATTAGAGAGAGTTCTAGAAGTAACTGTTCTTGGAGAAAGATCCATCGTTATAGAATTTTGTTGTACCAGAACAGATTTTAGGACATGTTTTGGGGAGAAGTACGACAGAACACAGGAAGCTTGTAAGTGGTTTATTTTAAATCTGGCCAGATTCTCCAGCCATGCTGCCTTACAGGAGATGACATGGGCGTTGTGAGACACACAAGGGCTTCCATTAATTTATGACCAGGGTATTTTCAGAATAATACGTATTTACTCCAATCGGTACCACTGCTAGATCGTCAGGACAGATATTCAGCTCCTCAATAATGTCAACCACAGCTCTAATTTCTACAGTGTCTGAAAGAAAGGAGTGGAAAGATCCTTCATGTCCCCTGTTGTTTCCTAGCATCATGACCTGCCCAGTGGGCCTCAGTGCTTCCAAATCCCTTGAAGGTCAATCACCTCTCTTAGTTTTTCTCGTGCAGTGCCTCCTCTCTGCTGCCTGGACATTATTCTCTCCACTCCCATGTTGCACTTCCACACTTAACTCAACCCTTTCCTGTCGCACTTCTGTTTCTGCATTTCCCTCCCTCACTGAAGGCCCCCTCTTTAGATCATGCCTATACTTACCCTCGCTCTGAAAGTCCCAGTAGAAGTTTTTTGGGTAATCTTCACAGAGGCAACTGGTGTATTTATAGTTGAAGGCACCATCAATTGGCTTGCTGCTTTGGAGGTAAGTTTTAATCTGGTGTGGAAGGAGGACTCAGCATTAGTCT
>NW_004524603.1:12688217-12689251 GCF_000260255.1 Octodon degus
GAAGAGGAAGAAGAGGAAGAAAGAGGAGGAGGCTCAGGATTACCAAGGAGCCCACTTCAGTGAAGTCACCTTCTGTCTCCTGCACACCCGCACATCCCTGAGAACTGTGGCTGTGAGAGTCAGGAGCAGACAGAAGGCAGGTGAAGTCACTAGGCTAACTCCTGGTTGGCAGTCCATCCAGGAGTGTCCTGGCCTTCACTGTCAATGCAGTTTTGCTGCATGATATTTTATTTTGTGAATGGTTGAGATGGCTTCCTGGCTACCTGCATGTAGACACAAATGCCAGGCCTCACTGGCAGGTTGACCAGGCCTGCTGTGCTCTGTGGTAACTTTGCGAACCTCGATGATTAAAGCTTCTCTTCCTGCTACCTGCTTTCACTGTGAGATGGAAACAGTTACTTCACAAGCCTGACTGTCAGGTAAGAAAAGGAAATCTAAAGGGCAAGTTTCTTCCCTTTGTTTTTCCTTTTCAACTTGGGTCCTGTAACTTCATGTTTTGGATTATTCTATATGTCAGTTTCCGTATCGATTTAGTGTGCACTGAAGGGTTTTACTCTGGCATCTGCCAACCTAGAGGGACCTGTGAATAAATACAGTAGCTGCGTAAACCCAGGTGGAAAGAAATCCCCATCTAGCATCAGCACAATGTGTCATGTTAAAATAAGGAAGAATGGCATATTTGCATAAGGCCTGGCCAAATAGCTCAGTGGATTAAAGCACCTTCAACCAGTGCCAGGGGCTGGGGATTTAGTCCCTGGGCCTGCTGTGCCAGCCCCACCCCCCAGGGCACACTGAGACAGCAATTGAGACTGGGCATGGTGGCACGCACCCATAATCCCAACTCTTGGGCAGCTGTAAACAGGTGGACCACTATGAGTCCAGTGTAGTAGTGAGAACCTGAACACCCTGTAGACCATTCCCTAAAATACAAAAATAAAAAACTTTCAAAAAGTAAAAAAATAACAAAGAAGAAAAGAATGATTCATAGCGCTTGTCAGATTAATACATCTTAAAACTTTCACCGGCACTCGTCC
>NW_004524603.1:12689571-12698737 GCF_000260255.1 Octodon degus
GTAAACACATGGCTTCTTGTTTCACAATTTTAACTTATTTAATTTAACCTTGTTATTTAATATTGAGCTTTATAAGTAATCTAATGAGTGTTGTGAATCTTAAAGCATTTTTTTTCTGAAAGGTGTCAAAGGCTTTCTGAGACCCATAAAATGATCTGTGTTGCAAAAGTGCTATGCACTGTGGCTAACCACAAGGTTTGTTTTTTAAGCATTAAAGCATTATATAATTTTTATATTCAAATACATCATTATAGTTGCAATCCATTCTGTTTATTTATTTATTTATTTATTTATTTATTTTTTTGCAGAAACAGGGATTGAAGGCCCTTGTGCTTGCCAGGGAAGCACTTATTCCACTGAGCCATCTCCCTGGTCCCTGCAATCCATTCCGTTTTATCCTTAAAATGAGTATAAGTCTAAGCCTTCACATTAACACACCTTTAGTTGTAAAAGCAATACATTTTAAATAAGGTGGTAGAAAATTTAATCTAATAAACAAATTCTATTTTCCTGACCGCTTTAAAATGTGAAGATGCTCAAAAACTCTGTATTCATATTTCGTTGAAAGCTACAAATAAAAAGTTTTTATTGAAAAATGTTAGCAAAATTCCCACTTACAGAAATTCTTTCTGGACTGCAATTCACTCTTGCAGACCAATGAGATTTTTATCTGTACTTAGTTGGGCTCTAAAAAGATTAATGTATTTTATTGTAACAGAAATATTCTTAATGTTTCACTATATTGAATGTATTGTTATAATAATATTATAATGTTGAACGTAATAGTATATGACATTTTGTTGACTTGAATCCATTTTAATGCAATATCACTTTTTTCGAGAGTCTAATGTAAGTCCATTACTTGTCACAGCTAGATGTATTAGTATCACAAATACTGACCAAGACATCATGTATACGTTTTCCAAATTTTCATCCTGGTTATAATAAAAATGAACAAAAAACACATGAAAAACTATGAATTAGCTTCTCTTCCAACACCAGACAACTTAAAGGGTAGAAAAGAAAACTGACAAAGCAGCTGGGATAGTCGTTGCTTAATGATTAAGCACTTTACTCTTATTATACAGGGGTGCTTTTAGGATGCACTTAAGTGAAGAGGTGTCTTTACGCTTCCAGTGGTTTCCTGCTTAACTGTTGTCCTTTATTCTCACTATGTTGCTGGGAAATTTAGCCCCCAAAGCTACTCAGAGAAAGGGCTCTTGAAATGCACTGTTACATGCCCCAGGAGTTGTTTACACCTCTAGAAGCTCTGGTTCTCCTAGACCCTTGGATTAGGTTCTGTTTTCGGATGGGTCCAGCAGGTGAGTCTTAGCTGCTTCATGATTTGAAAGCCTCTACTGTAGTTTAGAGATTCAACCTACAGATGCCAATTGCTGAGTTATGAAAAGGGAGAAAACATGAAGATATTTGTGGAGCCAGGGAGCCCCAGACAGAAGCCAGCTACTGGGGAGACAGAGCAAAAGAGCAGAGGAAGAGCAAGAGGAAAACACGCGCATTACAGTTTATGGGACAGGGTGCACCAGAGGCCACCTGTCTCCTTTACCCCACCTGCTTTAATCAACTGCACAGGGAGGCAATGTTCTTTCTAGTGTCCCTCCCATCTAAACCTATGCCACTGGTATCTTGCTAAGGGCCATAAAGAAGCTCCTACCCATTTTCTATCAGGACTTGCATCTTTTCTCCTTTGCTTTCACTTTCTAGTCATTCTTTCTCTTCTATCATTCCTAAACCTTCCTGGACTGGAGTTTCTTCTTCTATCAGATCAAATTAATCAACTTCCACAAGCTTTCATAATTGTTGTGGGACTCATGTAACATGACATATATGAGAATATTCTATTACATATACTGGGCAATATTATAGTGAGGGTTGATTATATTACATTTATAATAAAGGATGTTGATCTGTCTTACCACCACCCCAGGCCTCTACTCACCACCACGCATTCTCTCAATTCTGTCTGAACAGTAAGCTGCAAGGTGACTTCTTCGCCTGGTTTTGCTTCCTGCGGCATGTCCACATCGAGTATGATTGCCCTTCGCGGGGTTCTGGAAAGAGCAAGACAGGGTGCAAAGTTCAGAGAGCAGTCCATGGGAGAGAGTGGGCACCCAGATGTGGCAGGAGGGAGGGGGACAGTGCCAGGGAAGGGATGATGGGGTCCGTTCAGTTGTTCAGCATCAGACTCCCAAAGCACTAATGTGCTGGTTGATTTGGATGTTCTGTGTGGATTTAATTTCAGTGAAAACTACGCAGTTGCATTTTTTTCCTGTTGACAAAAATTTAAACACAAAAAAGAAAAAAAAATAATTAAGGTATGGTAGCCTAAATGTTACTTTCCAACATCTGGGACTGAGTCTATCCCCACACAGGCTCTCTGAGGTTGTTTGTGTCCTTTACACAAGGTTGATGAAACACTGACCAGCTTCCTCCAGGAGAGGACTTTGCCACAGCTGCAGAGAGCACCTCTGTGATCATGGTTCCAGGCCTCCCTTCTCTTTTCTGATGTGGGACAGAAAAGTATAGAGCTTTACTGAGCATCCTGCTTCCTTCAGAATCCTTTGTTCCATTTCTTACTTCATTTTACTTTCCTATATTTCTGCTTCCTTCAAACTGGGACGCTCAGTGCACGGCCTTGTGAACTTGTACTCCCAGATCTTAGGGGAGATGTGCATAAGAAGCCCTTGTATTTGCCTTTTGGCTTAAGCAAAAATACCATCTCAGGTGCTGAAGACTACTTCAACCTCAGGACTTAAGGTGGGGACACGAGGGCATCTCCTCCTCCAATGAGTCCTGCTAAAGCTGCGTGAAGCTCTTACAACTCACGACCTGTGCACCTGCTCTTACAGGAAGCATCATGTGACAAAGTCAACATTATGAAGCAGAACTCTGAACAAAAATGTTGAAGGTAGTGGTCTGTAGTTAAGAGACAAAAAGTACATTTTTTTTGAGTTGGAGTCTTGCCATATCATCAAAAACTATCAACTCACTGTTCAAGCACGGGATCGCCTTACTTATATTCATGGCAATTTCCCTGATTTACACTCCAGAGTACTGTCATTACAGGTGTGAGTCTCCATACCTGGCTTGGAGAAACACTAATTATTAATTACAGACTCTGTGTATGGCACAACTTATTCAGCAAGTAACCTTGAAGCCTACAGAGGAAATGTGAGGGTGTTGATGGGATTCTTAAGAGGAGAGAAGTGGAATCCACTGTGAGTCATGAGAGGTCATGTGACAAGGTGCTTGTGTTCAAAATCTCCAAGAAGGGATATGATGGTTTCTAGGTTGGTGGCGGCCCCTCCCTCATGAGTTTTTTTTGCAGGGAGGGGAAGGACTGGCTCACGTGTCTTCCTGGGCTGTGCTGATCCCCAGCTGCAGGCACAGAAGCAGGAGCAGGGTGGCAGGGCTGGCCTGGAACAGGAGCTGGAGAGGACTCATGCTGGAGGACTCAGTAGGTGATGTCCAGGGACTGTGGTGCCCCAGGTGCCAGCAGAGGTCTTATATGCAGATGAAGGAAGAGGAAGAGCTGTCGGGTAGGACTAGTAGGGGAATCACCAATCACTGTCCTACTCATAATCTTTCCTTGTTGACCTGGATTGTGTTTTTCTATCGATAAGAAAAAAACCAAACAAACCATCAACTAGATTGATAGAATCAAGGAGAGACATCTTTCATTATTTTCTGAGCATTGGAGCTTCTCAAAGTGATTGTCATCTGGCTAACACATATGCTTTTCATTTGCCATAGTATATGCTCATCAGTCTTGCTGCTTTTAGCCTTAGCTGTGGCTAGTGTCTCTGCAGACAGTGAGCCAGCCACAGTGGCAGATTTCATGTTACAGTTCTAGGGCACATTTGCCTGGTCTCTCTAGAGTAAGGTCAAGAGGTGATGTTACTAAAAAGAAAATTTTAGTCACAAATTGGTTAGTACCTGTGATGTAAGGAAGAGCCAGGCTTCTATGGGTGATGGGAGAGGGGCCTCTGCAGCAGGGTACAGTTGAGTGTGGGGTGGAAATGTAAAGGTGTTTGTGATCACTGAGTTCTTTTAAACTTCCTGTGAGGAGGACATTGTGCAGATGCCCAAGATTCCAAATGTCCTCAGTAATCATTGTAGGGGGATAGCATTTGAATTCTAAACAGTTCATCTACATAGAGGGCATTTCCAAATTAGACATTTAGATACCAATATCTCTCTTTGTTATCATATTGAAGTAACCATGTGGTCACATCTCACATTGTTCTTATGACAAAAAGCATAGAGAAAGACACTGTAAGATGGATTTTGTGTTCTAGAACAGAAGTCAAACCATGTCTAGGTGATTTCCCATCAGAGAATTCCTCTTCAGGGAATGATGGGATAATTCATCAGCATGGTGCTATTTATCTTCACTAAATTAAAATCATTCTTAATCCGTAAGTAGGAAATATATTTGTGCTTTTCATGACAAAAATCCAGAAAGGTCCTTCTGGAAATTCAGAAAATTTCTGTGGTAGGAGTTGCCTAAATAAAGTTCCATAGCCAGCATTCAGAGTTAGGGTCTCAGCTTATATTTCTGACTTCTAGATGTGTATTTTAAAGTTCCCCTTCCTGTTTATTTTACCCTTACACTTCCCTCCTAATCCATAAGAGCTGGATATCCTGTCTTTCTTCTCTTGTAACTTCAACTACACTGTGGTCACATGTGTTCTCCTCTGTTTTATTCCTGTAACTCAGGAACAATGCTTTTGTGCCATCTTGACTTGGTCACTGTGACCCTCCTCCATAAATTTTTTCATGTTGTAATTTTTTAATGGAAACATAAATGTTGTTATTCTCTAACTTGAATAATTGCCATTGGAAGGACATTCTAGTTGAGACCATCCAAGGAACAAAGTCAAAGCCTCTAAGTTGTGTCCATAGTGGGGGAAAATATTGAAAAAGCACTTTGAAGGGCTATATTTGAAGACACAGACCTACCCTTCCGGGTTGTGCTGCAACACTTTCAATAAGATATATGCCAGCATAACTCTGGACAACAAGGTAAGAGAATCCATTGCAGGCAACATTTCCTGATGATCAGGAAATTGTGATTCTCAGAACACTGAAAAATATATCAAAATGCTTAGGTACTACGCACATTTTTCCTAATAGCTAGTTAATTTCATGTCTCCTGGGATAAACATGGCAGCTGGTTGTTGGTAAGCTAATCTATGTATTTTGTAAAGGTGATTTTTTAAAAGATCAGATTGTAACTTTTATAATAGTAGCCTTTAGACCTTCAGGTAATGCTGATTATTTTCACTGTGATTGGCTTAAGAGAAGGTGTGAGGAAAATCCAATATGCAGTGATGCGTATGCTGCAAGTTTGTTCCAAGTTGGCACAGAAATGCCTTGTTCAAGGCCTGAATTTGTTCAAAAGGTCACTGCTTCAAAAGCAGAATAGAATCTAAGTAGCTTTTTCAGAGCTTTAAGTGACGTGTTTCAATACTTTCAGAATGCAGTTTATGACAAGTTTGATGATAATTCTACTTTCATGCCAATAGTTTTGTTGAAAAATTCAAAGAAGGAGATGGCCTTGTGGAGGAAAACGGGGACAAAGATTGTCACAATGCAGGCAATACACATGTCAATCATCTTTTTGGTTTATATCTTTTACTCTGAGCAACTCCTTTGAAGATGATGATGCGTACTGTATCAATTACTGTTTCTGCATTATTTTGTTAGGAAAATTTTCATAAAATAAAAGCAAAAAACTCACAAATGAAGAGATCAAGGACGTGTGTAATCGCCTTGCCAGCTGGATTGCAAGCAGAAGGTGCCTAAAGCACTGCCAGTTCTCGTGAAAGGACAACATGAAGGATGGCGTCGTGGAGCTGACACTCGTGGGGCACATCATACGTGTGTGGCACTGTTGGAAGCAGTTTACACGAAGGAAGTCAGAGAATCCTCACAGCAGCCCTGTGAGGAGAGAGAGGTGTGGTACAGATAGGACACAGAAGCCATAGGTATGTTATGGAGCCAGTAACTAATTGAGTCAACTTTTGACCCAGATTTTGGGTATCCCTCCATTTTTATTCATGCTATTTGGGATGCTCTTTCAGAAACCTGACATAAAGTTACAAATATGACATATTATTAGATCTTGGAAGGGGGAACTTGTAAATAATCAATGCTGATGCTGCTTCTTGGCTACTCCGCAGAGATTAAAGCCGCAGGTGGAGCCAGGAGGCAGATGTGGGCGTCTAACTCTGAATCCTGAGCTTTGCACCATGATTTTCCCTGTTGCTTTTCCCAAGTGGACGAGCTACTTACTGCACGGTTGGGATTCACAGGGTCCCATTTCTTGGTGTGGTGTCATTTTAAATTCAAAAAAAGTAACCTCCCATGGGTTTATGTAGTATGTTCATATCGTACAGCCAACCAACACAAGGATCCTCCTGAACTCAGTGTGAACTGAATATGGACTCAGTACTTATGTGGACTCTTCTGTATTTTTCTCTCAAACAGGGGAAGAATGAGCATTGCAGGACGAGTGCGTGGACGTTTATCTTGTGCTGGGGAAGAAATGAGTGGTTCACCAGGGAAGCGACTTTCCAGATCATTTTTTAAAAACTATTTTTATTGAGATAAAAATAGCAATGAGATAGTTTCACAACCGATTAGTAGTACATTTTTAATAATTGATACATTGCATATTGTTGTCTTAGTGGTTATTCATTTTATAAGATGCAGACTTGATATCTTCTCTCAACACAATTAGAACAAACCTCTCTATTCATTTAATTAAGAGAATGGAGGTGTATATCTATCCTAGTTATTTTGACTATACAGATACAAAATGGTCATTCATTTGTATCCCCCTTTTTGGTTAGTTTTGTTAGAGAAGGGCATTCCACTGTCATTTAAATACTGTAGGTACATGAATTCAGCAAAATATCTCAATATAGTCCAGTAGTCCATAATAGTAGTGGGTTTTGCATAAGACTGTCAATGTCCAAAGTTGTTGACTTGAGCATTTTATAACTCATCATATTAATGTGGCTTTAGTTTTTGTACTTCATTTTCATACTTTTCTGTTGAATGGTTAAGACCAAGAAAGAGCAGGACCTATATCACAAGAAATGTAACTTTTGCATCTGATAAATTTAGTGAAATTCTCTCAGGATTTAACCTGAAACCCTGTACCTCAATTTGTAGATCATTTGTTAGGGTCAGCCATATGGAGGAGTCACAGCCATTGCTTGACCAATTTTCTCTCTGTGAAAGCTTGAGAGAATGTTTTCTCTCCATGTGACTCTCCTTAGGCACACTCTACAGCATCACTCACTTTCCTCTGTGGCCCCATAATGTCCTTGATCAGAAAATTTGTGACACAATTGAATTACAGCATGTTACAGTACAGGTTCTCCTATTTCCTGAGTCCTAACTGATCTTGGAAGGCTAGGGCCAAAATCTTGGCTGTCCTTGTAGCCCTTTTTTCTTTAATTTTTGGTTCACAAACTTAAGTTGTTAACCCTCCAGAAGAGAAACTTAATGATATTATTACCATAAAACATGGGCAGTTGAGCTTAACCTTACTATCAGTCTGAACATCAAACATCTTAGACATAATATGGAACAGATATTTTCCATTAAGTATTGATATGTTAAATATTGAGTCCCTCCATAATATGAAGAAAAAAGATTAAAAAGAAAAGAAAAATTAAAAAAATGATTTATTCTCTTAATGAATAGAGGGATTTGTTCTAATGGTGTTTGTAAATAGGATATCAAATCCACATCTTGTACAGCAATGAACCACTAGGAAGAATGTATGCAATGTGTTAATTATTGAAACTGTCCTATGAATTTGGTTTGAAACTGTCTCATTGATATTTGTTTCTCAATAAAATTATGGGAAAAAAAGAAATACAACACCTCAGGAGGCTGAGACAGGAGATTCTCCAAGATAGACGCCAGTAATCTGGGCCTCACAGTGAAACCTGTCTTTTAAAAACCCAGAAGAAAAAGGAAAAAAAGAGAAAACAGGACATTATCCCTCCTTCTTGAATACTATAATATCTATCCTTTTCATGATTATAGTTTTTGAATTAAAAACAAAAAAGAAAAAGGAAAAAGCATGTACATAGAGCTTCTGAATTCTCTATGTCCGCGGGACACTTCCAGACCAAACCTCAGGCACCTGCATGAGTGAGACCCTCTACTGAGCTATCAGATCCCCTACAATCCTCCGGAGACCCCGTCCCCAAGCTAGCCGAGTGAGTGAGAAATGCTGCGACTCACTTGGGACCCCTAGATTCAGCCCAAGACCAGTCCCAGCTAGTATGTGGGAGAGCTTCTGTGCTCCCCAGTGCTCTCTGGGACAGGGGCACAAAAGATGGGCACCACAGGCTCACTACCAAAGGCTGCAGCAGAATGGAGCTGAAAACAAGTGCTAGACCCAGGTCAGGCATAAGTGGAAAAACTCAAACTTCATAGATCTGCACCCGAATTTCAGTAGGTGCTAAGGCTATAACTGCACTAAAGCTCTACACCAAAGATCAGAGGTCAGTGGTATATGAAATGATAAAGATAAGGAGCAAAATGCAATCTCAGGCCTCAAGTCCACCCATAACTTGTGCAGAGGACACTAACTCAGCTGAAATGAATGAATTAACAGCGTTGGAAGTAAACAAACAACGGCAGAAAGTTATAGAAGAACTCAGAGAAGAATTAATTCCTGAAATGAAAAATGAAATCTCTGAATTCATAGAATCTGAAGTAAAGAATCTGATATAGAAACATATAGGGAAAAACTAATGCCGACCCAGAACAAGTTCAGAAGACACTACCTCAGCTGAAATGTCTGAATTAACAGTGTAACAAGTAAAGAAACAACAGCAGAAAGGTAGAGAGGAACTCAGAGCAGAATTGATTTTTGAAATAAAAAATAAATTTTAGAATTCATACCATCTGAAGTAAAGAATCAAGAAGAGAAACATATGGAAGAAACCCAATCCGAAAAAAATCTGCAGCGAAAAAATTAATAACTGCTTATAAAGAAGACATTTATTAAAAAAGAGATTAGAAATATGATGGATTCTTTCAATGAGCAATACAGGAAGGAAATAGATCACAGGAAGCAGAGTCAAAGAGATATAGAGAAACTTAAAATCTCAATCAC
>NW_004524603.1:12699248-12700400 GCF_000260255.1 Octodon degus
CTCTATGAAAACAAATTCCAGTCCAGATTATGATACCCTGTAAAAGTCTCCTTTAAGTTTGTGGAGAAGTTAAATACTCTCATGAAAAGGAATAACTAAAGAATTTCATAATGACAAAGCCAACCCTACACAGGCTAGAGAAAGATGTTCTAGAGAGGGACCAAAAAGACATTCATAGGCTTAAAGTCAAAGGATGGAAAACAATACTACATGCCCCAGCACCTCAGAAAAAAGCATGGGTAATAATTTTTTTCTGAGTCTCAACTTCAAACAAAGAATGATCATAGAAAATAAAGAAGGCCATTATATACTGGTTAGTGGAAAATATCAAGAGGAAGAGGTAAAACTCATAAATATCTACGCATCAAACACAGGAACATTCAACTAACTATAGAAGACAAATCTTAATGGATGTAAAAAAATCTAATATCCAAGACCACAATCTTAGTGGCAGACCTTAACACCCTTTTATCACAAAAATATAGGTTAACCAGACAAAAATTATCAAAGAAGTAACAGAAATGAACCAGAACTTGGAACAAATGGTCTCAATGGACATATACAGAGTATTCCACCCAATGACAGATGAGTACATATTGTTTTCATCTGCAAATGGGTCATTTTCTAAAATAGACCACATACTAGTCCATAGGTCATGCTTAAGTGTATTAAAAAAAACAGAAATTATCCCATGTATATTACATAACCACCGTGGAATGAAACTGGAACTGAATCAGAAAAGAAACCAGAAAAAAGTCCTACATACTTGGAAATTAAACAAAACACTACTGAGCAACCTATGGGTCACAGGTGAAATTAAACAAGAAATTCAACAGTATGTATAAGTCAATGAAAATTTAACCACAACTTATTGGAATTTATGGGATGTGATGAAAGCAGTTCTCAGAGGAAAATTCATAGCTGTGAACTCACACATGAGGAAAACAGAATGGGAAGAAATAAACACCCTAATGCTGCATGTTCAGCATCTATAAAAGAAAGAGCAAAACAAACCCAGAGTTCAAAGATGGGAAGAAATCATAAAGATTAGAGCAGAAATTAATTCAATTGGGACCGGGGAGATGGCTCAATAGAATAAGTGCTTCCCTCGCAAGCACAAGGGCCTGAGTTCAATCCCCAGTTCCACAAAAA
>NW_004524603.1:12701695-12703293 GCF_000260255.1 Octodon degus
TCAGAAAATTACAATACTCTGAAAAAGAGATCGTAGAGGATTTCAGAAAGTGGAAAGATATTCCCTGCTTCTGGATAGGAATAGCCAACATCGTAAAGATGGACATACTCCCAAAATTATTGTACAGTTTTAATGCAATCCCTATCAAACTACCACCAACATACCTAACAGAGCTAGGGAAATCATTCCTAAAATTTATTTGGAACCAGACAAGACCTAGAATAGCAAAGGCCATCCTGGGCAACAAAGAGAAGACAGGAGGCATTACAATTCCTGACTTGAAATTGTACTACAAAGCTACTGTGATGTAATCATCGTGGTATTGGCAACTAAATATACCTGAGGATCAATGGAATAGATTAGAAGATGCAGAGCCCTCCATGAACACACACAGCCACCTTATCTTCGAGAAATGGGCAAAACGTGCTTACTTGAAGAAAGATACCTTCTTGAACAAATGGTGCTGAAATAACTAGCTCTCTACATGCTGAAAACTGAAACTTGACCAAGGTCTCTCACCATGCACTAAACTAACGTCAAAATGGATTAAAAATTGAAATATTAAAACAGAAATATTAAATCTCTTAGAAGAGAAAGAAGGAGGAACTCTTGAAGACACAGAGGAAGTCAAAGAGTTCATGAAGAAAAATTAAATTGCAGGGTTAACACTTGAAGGAATTGACAACTGGGTCAACTCTTATTGAGAAGTTTTTGAGGATCAAAAGAAATTACCAACAAAGTGAAAAGACAACCCACAAATTTTGAAAAATTCTTAACTAATAAGCCCTCAGACAAAGGTCTGCTCTCTAGAATTTAGAGAGAACTGAAGTACATTAGGGCCCTAAATTTAAAGATCCACTCCAGAAATGGGCATCCGAGATAAATACACACTTCTCAGAGATGAAATTAAAGAAGCGAATAAATATATGAAAAACATGCTCCACATAACTAGCCACCTGTGAAATGTAAATTTTTAATTTTTTTATATTTTATTTTTTTCCCATAATTTTATTGAGAAAAAAATAGCAATGAGACAGTTTCAAATCAAATTGGTAGGATAGTTTCAATAACTAACACATTGCATACATTCTTCCTAGTGGTTAATTGCTGTACAAGATGCGGACATTATATCCTATTTACAAACACTATTAGAACATATCCCTTTATTCATTAAGAGAATGTAACTATATATCTATCCTAACTATTTTGAATACACAGATACAAAATGGACATTCATTTGAATCCCCTTTTTTGTTTAGTTCCATTATTTCAATATTATAGGTGTGTTAACTCAGCAAAATATTCTAAAAGAGTCCAGTAGTCCATAATAGTATTGGGTCTTCCGCTTCACTGGCAATGTCAGATATTGTTAACCTGAGTCCTGTACAGCTCAACATAACAGCATGATTTTACTTCTTATACTTCGTTTTTATACTTTTCTGCTGGATGATTAAGACCAAGGTAAAACAGGACCTATACAACAAGAGTTGTAGCTTTTGGGTCTGATAAGGTCAGTGAAATCCCCTCATGATTTATACTGAAATCCTGTACTTCAGATTGTAGATCCTTTGTCAGTGTCAGCCATGTGGATGAGTCAT
>NW_004524603.1:12709943-12711394 GCF_000260255.1 Octodon degus
TCCACCTGAAGACTTAGAACCCATAATAATGTCTTCCCCAAGTCCACTGAAGGCCTAGATCCCAAAACTAAGTCTCATGCAGGCCTGCTTCACGGATCTGTGCTGGAAAGGTGCAAAGGCCAATAAAGCAAGCTAGACAGTGTATGCCAGTGAGATGAAGGATCAGTGCTAGCAGGCAGAGGAATCTGAGCTGGAGTGACAAAGTGATGCTCAACGTAAGCACAATAGCTTACCACTGCCATCCTCAGCAACAGTGAGGTCCTGAGCTCCTCCAGTTTTGAATAAAGCTGCATTCTCCTCAGGAAAGCCAATGTGACAAGCTTCTCCATGAGGCTGAGCAGTACACCGTCTTTCCCTCTGGAACCAGGAAGCGATGCTCAAGATGAGCACCAGAGCTCCACCAAAGTTCATTGGGAGAGCCAGCATGACAAAGACCTCAACAAAACAGTCCCAGAGAACTAGCAGCTTCCAACAGCTCCAACAGCTTCTCCAGACAGCATCCCTAATAGTGTTCTGGCAGCTTCTCCTGTTCTGCCTTTCTGTTGCTGGTAATAGTCCTCAGGTGGGCCTCATGGACCCAGCACCATGCTAATTGAATTCAGCTGGGTGTGAGAAATTGTCCACCAGTTTACTATCCATTACATGGATATTAGCATATAGAGTTAGTAAAAGTGAAATATTTAAACATCAACTGTAATTTTCAAAAAAATCAATGTAAATTAGTAAAATAATCATTTCAGGTATCCTATACATAGTACAAGAACAAGAAAGAATAAATGAAATCTGAAAGGTATAATAACTATAGTAACAAGGAAAGAAACTGAATATCAGAAATAAAGAAGGAATTTAAAATTTTTAATGGTCATATGAAAATGCAGGTATCTTTATTTTGTACATCCATTGGCCATTGCTATACTTAAAATGGTTATTGACAAAACAGGTAGGAGTCTTTATTGTCATAATCCTTGCCTGTTAAACTTGGATAAATACATTAGGAATAAAAGTTTCCTGGTCAAGAAAAGGTGAATAAAGATAAAACGCTACCTATTTTTATTTGTCATCAACCACTTGCAAGAGCCACTGTTTGCCAATAGTCTGCTTTTAATTTTTGACACGTATGTAACATGGTAATAAATGAAACTGTGACAATAGCTTCTTAATATCCTTGTCCTATTTTTCAGACTATGAAAGAATGATGGCTCTTCATTCATTAAAATCCATCTTCCCATGATCCTTGCTCTTCATTTTTATTTTTATTTATTTTGTGGTTTCTGGTATTGAGCTCAGGACCCAGCGCTTATTGTGTAAGTGCTTATTCTACTGAGCTATCTCCCTGGTCCCTTGCATTTCAATTAGTGTGAAACTGGACCTCTAGCAAGCCAGGTTCAGCATCAGCCACAGCCTGCAGCCATGAGAAGAATGTGGATCAAAGCTGAGTTGAAGAGATGTTG
>NW_004524603.1:12711814-12714794 GCF_000260255.1 Octodon degus
GCTCTCGGCTTTGGGTCCACCAAACTTAATGTGCATTTAGTCCCCATGAGTCACCAAAGTTTTAATAGTTTCAGTAGTGCTGACACGTCCTCGTCCGGTCTTTTGCCAGACTCAAGGTAAACTCTTAGAATAAATACATATAAAATAAAGAACACTGAAGACTTTGAATGAACACTGTCATACTCTGTATTTCTGTACCAAAGGGAAGAACAGGTATAGAAGACAATTGTTTGACCCAAGACTGAGAAGAAGAGGACAGACAGTACATCCTGGTGAGGTCGGTCCAGCTCAGCAGATAGTCCAAGATCCTGGCATTTCCTGCTTCCTAGGGCTTTCCCTACAGCTCTGGCTTCACTGCCTCAGCTTCCTGCTCTAATATCTCAGGGGATTCTTGAGTGAACTTGGCTCTACTCTCTGCTCCCCCACCCTCAGGATTCTGGTCTTTGGAGCTCTGAGTATCATCGCCATCAGACTCCACTTCAGCCCACTTCCCTCCAGTGTGCCAACTCCTCCCACAAGCACATTCTGAATACTTCTGAACCAATTGGTCAGACACTGTCATGGGTTGTGTCTAGATGTCCCCCAAAGCCTCCTGCAGTCATAGGGAGGGCTTTCCAAAGGTGGCTGGGTCTAAAGAGTGTAATGCTGGGATGAAGGGTGTGTGATTACTAAACTAGTCTACTGGTTGGTTTTGGCACCATTCTATGTAATCATCCTTGTGAGTGACTGCTACCCACTGGGAGGGCATGTAGCCTGGAGGGATGTAAGAGAGAGAAAGAGGGCTGGTGTCTCCACTTGCTGCTTCTGTGTTACTTTGCTGTTCGCTGCTTTTGCTGTCTGCTACCTTCTGTTTTCCACTCTAAACTGTGATGTCTGTTGGTGATACCGGTCTGCCATGCCACCCTGCCCTGAAGCCAGCCACGTATGGACTAAAACTTCTACAAGCTGTGAAAAGGAACCCTTCCTCATTTCACTTTAGGAGCTGGGTATTTTGTCTCAGCAATTAAAAAAGTCACTAAGACAGGTTTAGTTAGACAAACAGCACCACTCCTAGCATAGATTACCTGTACAAGTAAGATCTTCCTCTGTTGGACACAGTACCCAACACTTACACCTTGAAGGAGGACAGGCATTTTTGGTCTCATGGTTTCAGTGGGCCTAGTTCATGTCCTGATTGCTCCAAGACAGAAGCAATGTGGTAAAAGAGCCTTTAGGAGAAAAGGGGCTCACTACATTGCACCTAGAAGCAGGGAGAAAAGAAGCTAATAAGGAGTGAAATCCAACCATCCAAAGTCACACTCTGGTGCCACGCCTCTACCAACAATGTCGACCCAGCATATTTAGCTATGGACTCAAGCTTGCAGCAATCAGCATTGAGTGTATTGTGCCCAAGATTTATTCACTCTCTTAAAACACCAGATCTTAACTCCTAAGGCTTTGTGTGGGCTTGTGGACCAAAGTAATAACATACATGTATTTTCAATGTGATGTTACATATGTATGTGTTGGGTCAAGTTTCTTTAGTACGTGTTTATAGCATATAATGTTTACCTTCCTTTTGTCGAGTTTATGCATGTACATAACTTAATTCCTTAGTGATATCTTTTTACTCTTTTCCCTCCCTCCTTGTTCTATCACTTTTGAGAAATATCTGCCTCTCTGCCTCCTGTTATCTAGCTTTTATCTGCTCTTTACACTCCAGCTTTCCGTACACCATATGGTGTTGCTCACTGGAGAAAGGCAAAGTACAAACATAATGAATAATAAAGGATGGAAAGAAGGCTACACGGCGCGGATCTATGCCCAATGGGAAGTGGGGCAGGGAGGGCAAGGGGAACTGAGTAGGATGAAGGTGTGCTCTGGGTCAGCACCCAAGGACTTCGATGAAGGTAGACACTGTATGCCATTGACATGAGTTAGGAGTAATATCAACAGGAATGAAAATGGAGGAAAAAGGCATTGAAGGAGGAGGGAGGGGCAGAGGGTGGAGAGAAGAAGGGAGGGAGGAAGGCAGAAGGGATGAGGAAGGTAATTTAAAAAACCAAGCTGTAGTGTAAGCCCTCCCCAAGATGACCTTAAACTGCATGTAGTGTAAGCATGTAGTGATAACAAGAAGAAAAAGATAAACCATAAAGTATTTAAGCTTCTATGCCTTACTTCACTTAATGACATTAATCATGCAGATACTTTTAATGTAGGAAAATCAGATAAAATATACTACTACATCAACATTCATAAATTCCATGGTTCCCTAGTTCTGTTTGTCTTCCCGTACTGCTTTCATACAGGTATATGAAAAACTAGCAGATTATGAATTTTTTAAAATGACATTGAATTACTAGTCTGACAATACTTAGGCGATAAGAATGTCATTGTCTAATTGCCATAGCCTTACCATTACTTCTGCTTTAGCAGAAATCTCAATTAAGACACTACACACTAAATTCACAGAAATATCATTCTTGCAATTCCTAAATATATGGGCTCTGCATTGGATAATACACTGAGAAACATTTTCATTACATAAGTTTTTTTTGAATTGTTAAATGTATATTGACAAATCTAATATTAATATTTAATTTTCCTTTATTTTGTAAATCTCTACATATTTTAAGATAGGCATATTATGATTTTATATATATGTAAAATATGTAATAGAGTTTGCACACTCTTAGACGTGTATGAATTTGTGCTTATCATATCTTCTGGCTGAACTCCATTTTGTCCACCAGAAGCTTATCTCTTTAAGTAAGCTTGGGCTGGCTCAAAGAGAACCTCATGCGTGCTGAGGAGACAACTGAGCACACTCAGAATGGAGAGAAGGAAGATGCAGTGAGAGGGGAATATTTGAGCTTGAGAAGTGGGAATGTGAGCCTGGCCCAGGGCCCCTCCCCCTGGGGCTTTCAGAGCAGGATGACAACATGACTGACAGGGTGCTGAGTCATGGCAGCAGGGCGGGCTGCACACTGCTGTCATTCAC
>NW_004524603.1:12715674-12717752 GCF_000260255.1 Octodon degus
TTTTGCAGGAAGGGAGAAAGGGACCTGTGTGACTGCCATGCTATGGTGAGCATAATGCCTGGAAGGGCCCTCAGCAGTCTCAGGCACAGTGGAAGGAGCTGCTTAGCTATAGCAAAACATCTTTCCCTGTATGGCTCAGGCACATGAAAAGAACTAGAAATCTGCCTCTTTCAGTCTTAAACAGCAGCGTACAAATACATATGCACATACACCTGTAGTGGTGTGAGAAAATCCAGAAGGTCTTCCAGTTCCTCTCTGACTCTAGACTCCCAGAGAGGAGATCCAGATAGGCCTGGCTGGGAGAAGGCTCTGCCCTTATTCCTGAACCATGGCCTATGGCTCAGTGGTCTCTCATTTTATCTCCACTTTATTCCTTAATCCCTCAAGCTTCTATGTACAAGGTAAGATATGGAAATCCCAGATTTATTGGCCTCCATGGAAGCTATTGACATACCTCTTTCTCTTAAGTTTGAGGACTGACTTTATCTTTGGGTTGGCATTCTTTAGAAACATTGCCATATAAGGGCTTTTCAAGTACTGAACAAATTCTCCCAGTTATGGTTTGTGAGTAGTTGTTCCCCCAAAGCCTCATGCAGTCATGAGGCAGGCTTCTAGACTTTGTGATTAAGGCATGAGCCAGTGCTGGGATTATGGGTGTGAGTGCTGCTGGGATTATGAGTGTGAGGGCTACACCCAGCCTGGGAGGACAGCCTGATTTCAACATAAGGGAGTGTTGACTTGCTCAGCTGCTGTCCTCCTTACTCACTCCTTCCTTTTGCTCTTGCTCTTTTCTGTGTCAGCCTCCATAAACTGCTACGCTGTGCCTTGTGCCACTCAGCCCTGAAGCCAGCTGAGTATGAACTGGACCCTCCACTAACTGTGAGCTGAATAAACCTTTCCTTTCTTCTTAGGTCTCGGGTATGTTGTCTGAGCAAAGAGAGAAAAGTCACTGAGACACTCCCCATTCAGCATCATGATCACATAATAAAGACCCAGGAGTGCCTGACTGGCGTACAGAAGCTTCTCAGGTTTAGGTTCATATCTGGTGGACATTTGCCACCACAGAGTTAGCCTGTTCGACTTCACTGGTCCTATCACTTCCTCTTACAGACCTCTGCAAGTGCCGAGCATGAAGTGAACTGTCTTGGGGCATTAAAAAGTGATTGCCAAAAGCAACTGTTCTTGGAGAGAGATTCATCATTATAGAACTTTGGTGTACCAGACCAGATATTAGGACATGTTTTTGAGAGAAGTATGACAAAACACAGGAAGCTTGTTAGTGGTTTATTTTAAATCTGGCCAGATTCTCCAGCCATGCTGCCTTACAGGTGAAAACATGGGCACTGTGAGACACATAAGGGCTTCTATTAATTTATGACCAGGGTATTTACAGTATAAAACCGATCTACTGCAATAGGTACCACTGCTTGATCATCAGGACAGATATTCAGCTCCCGAACAACGTCAACCAGTGTTGCAACTTGTACAGTGCCTGAAAGAAAGGAACAAAAAGATCCCTCACGCCCCCTGCATTTCCCTCCCTCACTAGGGGCACCTTTTTTTAGGTCATGCCTATACTCACTCTTGCTCCTAAAGTTCCAGGAAAAGTTTTTTGAGTAATCATTACAGACGCAAGTGATGTATTTATAGTTGAAGGCACCATTAATTGGCCTGTTGCTTTGGAGGTAACTTTTAATCTGGTGTGGAGAGAGGACTCAGCATTAGTCTGGTGAACATGAAAGAGGTGAAAGAAAAGAGAAGAAGGAGGAGAAGGAGAAGGAGAAGAAGCAGAAGGTGGCTCAGAGTTACAAGGAGCCCACTTCAGTGAAGTCACCTTCTGTCTCCTGCATACCAGCGCGTCCCTGAGAACTGTGGCTGTGAGAGTCAGGAGCAGACAGGAGGCAGGTAAAGTCACTAGGCTCACTCCTGGTTGGCAGTCCATCCAGGAGTGTCCTCGCCTTCACTATCAGTGTGGGTTTGCTGCATTTTATTTTACTTTGTGAATGGCTGAGATGGCTTCCTGGCTACCTGCGTGCAGACACAAATGCCAGGCCTGACTGGAGGTTGACCAGGCCTGC
>NW_004524603.1:12718447-12722005 GCF_000260255.1 Octodon degus
CAGATTAATACATCTTAAAAATTTCAACGGAATTCATCACAGCCCTGAGGACATGGGAATCATCCACAGGCCTGGTGTGCATGTCAGGGGCCACCTCTCAGCAGCCCATCCCAGGAGCTTGCTCAATTACTGGGAAACTCTGCCCTGAGCAACCCCTAGCTCCACAGGAACTCCTGGAATCCTCATCGTTGGCATATACTCAGAGCACCTTTAAAAGCCCTGGGAGTATAACTCCTGCCCTTGCATTTTCTTTCCTCCCTTTCCTGTTTCCTGGACAGCTACAGCCACAGTCTTACCCCATGTCTTCACAAGATGAAACTTAACTTACTTTAAGATCAAAATGTCCTGATTTTTCAGTCATTATATGGGTAAACACTTGGCTTCTTGTTTCACAATTTTAACTTATTTAATTTAACCTTGTTATTCAATATTGAGCTTTATAAGTAATCTAATGAGTGTTGTGAATCTTAAAGCATTTTTTTTCTGAAAGGTTTCAAAGGCGTTAAGAGACCCATAAAATGGTGTGTATTGCAAAAATGGTATGCACTGTGGCTAAACACAAGGGTTTTTTTTTTAAGCTTTAAATCATTATATGATTTGTATATTCAAATATATCATTATAGGTGCAATCCATTCTATTTTATCTCTAAAATAAATGTAAGCCTAAGACTTCACATTAATAAAACTTTAGTTATAAAAGCAATACATTTTAAATAAGATGGTAGAAAATTTAATCTAATAAACAAATTCTATTTTTCCTGACAGTTTCAAAATGTGAAGATGCCCAAAAACTCTGCATTCATAATTCTTTGAAAGCTACAAATAAATAGTTTTGATTGAAAAATGTTAGCACAATTCCCTCTTAAAGAAATTCATTTTGGGGCTGCCGGGATGGCTCAGTGGTCTAAAGCACCTACTTGGAACAAGCTTGGCAAAGCACAGGAACCACGGTTCAATCCCCCAGCACACATGCCAGCCAGCCCTGCCCCCTGGTGCGCTGAGCTGGCCACACACACACACATACACACACACACACAATAAATAAATAAATAAATGTTAAAAAAAAAAGAAATTCATTTTGGACTGCAATTCACTGATGCAGACCAATGAGATTTTGATCTTTACTTAGTTGGGCTTTAAAAAGATCAATGTATTTTGTTGTAACAGAAATATTCTTAAAGTTTCACTTTATTGATTGCAATATTACATGATATTCTCTTTACTTGAATCCATTTTATACAATATCAGTTTTTTTGGGAGTCTAATGTAAGTTCATTACTTACCACAGCTAGAGATGGATTAGTATAAAAAATATTGACTGTAGGCATTGTGTATACGTTTTCCACATTGACATTCTGGTTATAATAAAAATTAACAAAAAAACCCCCTGAAAATCTATGAATTAGCTTGTCTTCCAACACCAGACCACACAGAGGGTAGAAAAAAAAATCAACAAAGCTGCTGGGATAGTCTTTGCTTAATGATTAAGCATTGTACTCTTATAGGATGCGCTTAGGATGCTTTTAGGATGCTTTTAGGATGCGCTTAAATGAAGAGGTGTGTTTATGCTTCCAGTTGTTTCCTGGTTCACTGTTGTCCTTCATTCTCACTATGCTGCTGGGAAATTCAGGATAACGCAATGCTTTTACTCAAAGCTGCTCAAGGAACGGGCTCTTGAAATGCACTTCCATGTGTGCCGTTAGTTGTTCACACCTCTAGAAGTTTCGATTCTCCCAGACCCTTGGATTAGATTCTGTTTTCTGATGGGTCCATCAGGTGAGTTTTACCTGCTTCTCGATTTGAAAGCCTCTACTGTAGTTTAGATTCAACCTACTTCTGCCAATTGCAGAGCTATGAAAAGGGGGAAAGCATGAAGCTCTTTGTGGGGCCAGGGAGCCCGGAAGAGAAGCCAGCTACTGGGGAGACAGAGCAAAAGAGCAGAGGAAGAGCAAGAGGGAAACACGCGCATTGCAGTTTATGGGACAGGGTGCACCAGAGGCCACCTGTCTCCTTTACCCCACCTGCTTTAATCAACTGCACAGGGAGGCAATGTTCTTTCTAGTGCTCCCCCCAGCTAAACCCATGGCACTGGTATCATGCTAAGGGGCATAAAGAAGCTCCTACCCATCTTCTGTCAGTCCTTGCAACTTTCTCCTTTGCTTTCACTTTCTAGCCATTCTTTCTCTCTTATCATCCCTAAATCTTGCTTGACTGGAGATTCTTCTATTAGATAAAATTAGTCAACTTCCACAAGCTTTAATAATTGTTGTGGGGCCCACGTAATATGACATATATGAGAATATTCTATTACATGCACTGGGCAATATTATAGTAAGGGTTGATTATATTACATTCATAATAAAGGATATTGATCTGTCTTACCACCGCCCCAGGCCTCTACTCACCACCAGGCATTCTCTCAATTCTGTGCGAATATTAAGCGTCAAGGTGACTTCTTCACCTGATTTTGCTTCCTGTGGCATGTCCACATCAAGTATGATTGCCCTTCGAGGGGTTCTGGAAAGAGCAAAACAAGGTTCAGAGTTCAGAGAGCAGTCCATGGGAGAGAGTGGGCACCAGGATGTGGCAGGAGAGAGGAGGACCATGCCAGAGAAAGGACGATGGGGTCCATTCAGCTGTTCAGCACCAGGTCCCCAAAGCACTAATGTGCTGGTTGATTTGGATGTTCTGTGTGGATTGGATTTAATTTCAGTGAAAACTAAGTAGCTGCATTTTTTCCTATTGACAAAAATTTAAACACAAAAAAGAAAAAAGACAATTAAGGTATGGTAGCCTAATTTTTTTTTTCCCAACATTTGGGACTGAGTCTATCTCCACACAGCGTCCCTGAGGTTGTTCTTCTGCTTTGTACAAGGTTGACAAAACGCTGACCAGCTTCCTCCAGGAGAGGACTTTGGCCACAGGTGCATAGAGCACCTCCGTGATCATGGTCCAAGGACTCCTCTCTCTCATCTGATGTGGGACAGAGAACTATAGAGCTTTGCTGAGCATCCCTGCTTCCTCTGGAATCCTTTGTTCCATTTCCTACTTCATTTTACTTTCCTGTATTTCTTCTTTCAAACATGAAAACTCAGTGCACTGACTTGGGAACTTGTACTCCCAGATGGCAGGGTTGATGTGCCTAAGAAGCCCTTGTATTTGCCTTTTGGCTTAATCAAAAATATCATCTCAGGTGCTGCAGACTACTTCAACCTCAGGACTCAAGGTGGGGACACGAGGGCATTTCATGCTCCAGTGAGTCCTGCCAAAGCTGCATGAAGCTCTTACGACTCCCGACCTCTGCACCTCCTCTTGCATGAGGCACCATATGAGAAAGTAAACTTTATGAAGCAGAACTCTGAACAAAAATGTTGAAGGTGGTCTGTAGTGCACAAACAAAAATACATTGTTATTTGTTGAAGTCTTGCTATATCATCAAAGCCTATCGTCAACTCACTATTGAAGCACAAGATGGCCTTAAATTTGTGGTAATTTCCTTTGTTTACACTCCAGAGTACAAGCATTACAGGTGTGAATCTCTATACCTTGCTTGGAGAA
>NW_004524603.1:12722745-12724176 GCF_000260255.1 Octodon degus
GGTCACTCTAGAGTAAGATCAAGAGGAGATGTTACTAAAAAGAGAATTTTAGTCACAAACTGATCAGGACCTCTGACCTAAGGAAGAGCCAGGCTTCTATGGAGGATGGGAGAGGTGCCTCTGCAGCAGGATACAGTTGAGTGTGGGGTGGAAATGCAAAGGTGTTTGTGATCACTGAGTCCTTTTAAACTTCCTGTAAGGATTACATTGTGCAGATGTTCAAGATTACAAGTGTCCTCAGTATTCATTGTAGGGGGCTAACATTTGAATTCTAAATAGTTCATCTACATAGCGAGCATTTTCAAATTAGACTTTTTGATACCAATATCTCTCTTTCTTTTTTATATTTGAGTAACCATGTGGTGACATCTCACACTGTTCTTATGACAAATATCACATAGAAAGACACTGTGGGATGGATTTTGTGTGCTAGAACAGAAATCAAACCATGTCTAGGTGATTACAGATCAGAGAATTCCTATTCATGGAATGATAGGATAATTCACCAGAACCATGTTATTTCTCTTTATTAAATTATAATCATCCCGTAATCTGTGACTAGGGAATTTATTTGTGCTTTTCATGACAGAAGTCCAGAAAGATCCTTCTGGAAATTCAGAAAATTTCTGTGGTAGGAGTTGCCTAATTAAAGTTTCATAGCCAGCATTCTGAGTTAGTGTGTCAGGTTATACTTCTGACTTCTGGATGTGTATTTTAAAGTTCCCTTTCCTCTTTATTTTACCCTTACACGTCCCTCCTAAGCCATGAGAGCTGGATATCCTGTCTTTCTTCTGTTGTAACTTCAACTATGGTGTGGTCACATTCTTTCTCCTCTGCTTTATTCCTGTAAGTCAGGAACAATGCTTTTGTGCCGCCTTGACTTGATCACTGTAACCCTCCTCCATAACGTTTTCCATGTTTTAGATTTTTAATCGAAACACAAATGCCATTATTCTCTTATTTACTTGAATAATTGCCATTGAAAGGACATTCGAGGTGAGACCATCCAAGGAAACAAAAGGTTCTAGGTTGTGTTCACAGTAGGGGAATATGTTGAAAAAGCACTTTGAAGGGCTACATTTGAAGACAAAGATCTACCCTTCAGGGTTTTTCTGCAACACTCTCAATAAGATATATGCCAGGATAACCTTGGAGGATGAGGTAAGAGAATCCATCGAAGGCAACATGGTTATTGTTCTATAAATCATTAGGGAATTGTGATACTCAGAACACTGAAAAATACATCAAAATACTTAGGTAGTAGGCACACCTTTCCTATTAGCTAGTTAATTGCATGTCTCCTGGTATAAGCTGGTTGTTGGTAAACTAATCTGTGTATTTTGTAAAGGTGATTTTTTAAAGAAGAGATTGTAACGTTTTTAATTGTAGCCTTTAGACCTTTAGATAATGCTGATTATTGTCACTGTGATT
>NW_004524603.1:12725472-12730619 GCF_000260255.1 Octodon degus
AAAACTATTTTTATTGAGATAAAAATAGCAATGAGATAGTTTCACAACCGATTAGTAGTACATTTTTAATAATTGATACATTGCATATTGTTGTCTTAGTGGTTATTCATATTATAAGAAGCAGACTTGATATCTTCTCTCAACACAATTGGAACAAACCTCTCTATTCATTGAATTAAGAGAATGGAGGTGTATATCTATCCTAGTTATTTTGACTATATAAATACAAGATGGTCATTCATTTGTATCCCCCTTTTTGGTTAGTTTTGTCAGAGAAGGGCATTCCATTGGCATTTAAATACAATAGGTACATGAATTCAGCAAAATATTCCAATGTAGTCCAGTAGTCCATGATAGTAGTGGGTTTTTCATAAGACTGTCAATGTCCAAAGTTGTTGACTTGAGCATTTTATAACTCATCATATTAATATGGCTTTAGATTTTGTACTTCATTTTCATACTTTTCTGTTGGATGGTTAAGACCAAGAAAGAGCAGGACCTATATCACAAGAAATGTAACTTTTGCATCTGATAAATTCAGCCAAATTCTCTCAGGATTTAACCTGAAACCCTGTACCTCAATTTGTAGATCATTTGTTAGGGTCAGCCATATGGAGGAGTCACAGCCATTGCTTGACCAATTTTCTCTCTGTGAAAGCTTGAGAGAATGTTTTCTCTCCATGTGACTCTCCTTAGGCACACTCTACAGCATCATTCACTTTCCTCTGTGGCCCCATAATGTCCTTGATCAGAAAATTTGTGACACAGTTGAGTTACAGCATGTTACAGTACAGGTTCTCCTATTTTCTGAGTCCTTACTGACCTTGGAAGGCTAGGGCCAAAATCTTGGCTGTCCTTGTAGCCCTTCTTTTTCTTTAATTTTTGGTCTACACACTTAAGTTGTTAACCCTCCGGAAGAGAAACTTAATGATATTATTACCGTAAAACATAGGCAGTTGAGCATAACCTCACTATCAGTCTGAACATCAAACATAGACATAACATGGAACAGATATTTTCAATTAAGTATTGATATGTTAAATATTGAGTCCCTCCATAATATGAAGAAAAAAGATTAAAAAGATAAAAAAATTAATAAAAAAGAAAAAGGACTTATTCTCTTAATGAATAGAAGGATTTGTTCTAATGGTGTTTGTAAATAGGATATCAAATCCACATCTTGTACAGCAATGAACCACTAAGAAGAATGTATGCAATGTGTTAATTATTATTATTATTGTTATTACTTTTTTTCAGAACCGGGGATTGAACTCAGGCCATTGCGCTTGCCAGGGAAGCACTTATTCCACTGAGCCACCTCCTGGGCCCCTAATGTGTTAATTATTGAAGCTGTCCAACCGATTTGGTTTGAAACTGTCTCATTGCTATTTGTTTCTCAATAAAATTATGGAAAAAAACACAACACTTCAGGAGGCTGAGAAAGGAGATTCTCCAAGATGGACGCCAGAAATCTGGACCTCACAGTGAAACCTGTCTTTAAAAAACTCAGAAGAAAAAGGAAAAAAGAGAAAATAGGACATTATCCCCCCTACTTGAATACTGTAACGTCTATCCTTTTCATGATTACAGTTTTTGAATTAAAAAAAAAAGAGAGAAAAGAAAAAGCATGTACATAGAGCTTCTGGCTTCTCTATGTCCGCGGGCCACTTCCAGACCAAGCCTCAGGCACTCGCATGAGTGAGACCCTCTACCGAGCCATCAGGTCCACTACAGTCCTCCAAAACCCCGCCCCCAAGCTAGCCGAGTGAGTGAGAACTGCTGTGAGTCTCTGGGGACACCCAGATTCAGCCCAAGACCAGACCCAGCTAGTATGTGGGAGAGCTTCTGTGCTCCCCAGTGCTCTCTGAGACAGGGGCACAAAAGATAGGCACCACAGGCTCACTACCAAAGGCTGCAGCAGGATGGAGCTGAAAACAAGAGCTAGACCCAGGTCAGGCATAAGTGGAAAAACTCAAACTTCATAGATCTGCACCTGAATTTCAGTAGGTGCTAAGGTTATAACTGCACTAAAACTCTACACCAAAGATCAGAGGTCAGTGGTATACGAAATGATAAAGACAAGGAGCAAAATGCAATCTCAGGCCTCAAGTCCACCCATGACTTGTGCAAAGGACACTAACTCAGTTGAAATGAATGAATTAACAGCGTTGGAAGTAAATAAACAACAGCAGAAAGTTATAGAGGAACTCAGAGAAGAATTAATTCCTGAAATGAAAAATGAAATCTCTGAATTCATAGAATCTGAAGTAAAGAATCTGACATAGAAACATATGGGGATAATGAATGCTCACCCAGAACAAGTTCAGAAGACACTAGCTCAGCTGAAATGTCTGAATTAACAGCGTAACAAGTAAAGAAACAACAGCAGAAAGGTAGAGAGGAACTCAGAGCATAATTAATTTTTGAAATAAAAAATAAATTTTAAAATTCATACCATGTAAAGAATCAAGAGGAGAAACATATGGAAGAAGCCCAATCTGAAAAAAATCTGCAGCAAAAGAATTAATAACTTCTTATAAAGAAGACATTTATAAAAAAATAGAGGAGATTAGAAATATGACAGATTCTTTCAATGAGCAATACAGGAAGGAAATAGATCACAGGAAGCAGAGTCAAAGAGATATAGAGGAACTTAAAATCTCAATCACAACCTTGAAAAACCACTTGAGTGAAAGTGAACAGTTTCAGATCTTGAAGATGCTGGTGCAGCTAGTGAAAAGGTAATAAAGGATCTCTTAAAACAACAAGGATGCAGGAAAAAATAATCCATCACCTGCAAGACGATGCAAAGATGAACAATGTGAGACTAATAGGCATCAATGAGAAAGATGGAGTCAATACAACTGATATAAAAATATGGGAAGAGGTAATAGTAGAAAATTTCTCTAATATGAGGAAACAATCTGACATTCAGGGAACTGAAGCCTACAGAATATGAAACAACTTCAACCCCATTAAAAACAAACAGAGACATACAATAGTCAAGATCCCAGAAATCCAGCACAAGGAGAATATACTGAAAGCTGCTAGAGAAAAGAAGCATATCTCATTCAAAGGAAAAGCCATCAGAATTACGCCCGACTTCTCTTCACAAACCATGAAGGCAAGAAGAGCATGAAGCAGAGTACTTCAAGTCCTCTATGAAAAGAAATTCCAGTCCAGATTATGATACCCTGTAAAAGTCTCCTTCAAGTTTGGTGGAGAACTGAAATACTTTCATGAAAAGGAACAACTAAAGAATTTCATAATGACAAAGACAACCCTACACAGGCTACTGAAAGATGTTCTAAAGAGGGGCCAAAAAGACATTCATAGGCTTAAAGTCAAAGGATGGAAAATAATACTACATGCCCCAGCACCTCAGAAAAAAAACATGGGTAGCAATCTTGTTCTGAGTCTCAACTTCAAACAAAGAATGATCATACAAAATAAAGGAGGTCATTATTTACTGGTTAGTGGAAAAAATCAAGAGGAAGAGGTAAAACTCATACATATCTATGCAACAAACACAGGAACATTCAACTAAATAAGGAAGACAAATCTTAATGGATGTAAAAAAAATCTGATATCCAAGACACAATCTTAGTGGCAGACCTTAACACTCTTTTATCACAAAAAGATAGGTTAACCAGACAAAAGATTAACAAAGAAGTAACAGAAATGAACCAGAGCTTGGAACAAATGTTCTTGATGAACATATACAGAGTGTTCCACCCAACAACAGCTGAATACATATTCTTTTCATCTGCAAATGGGTCATTTTCTAATATAGACCACATACTAGTCCATGGGTCATGCTTAAGTGTATTCAAAAAAACAGAAATTATCCCATGCATATTATCTAACCACAGTGCAATGAAACTGGAAATAAATGAGAAAATAAACCAGAAAAAAACCCTAAATACATGGAAATTGAACAATACCCTACTCAGGAACCTATGGGTCACAGGTGAAATTAAACAAGAAACTCAACATTATCTATAAGTCAATGAAAATTTAACCACAACTTATTGGAATTTATGGGATGCGATGAAAGCAGTTCTCAGAGGAAAATTCATAGCTGTGAACTCACACATGAGGAAAACAGAATGGGGACAAATAAACACCCTAATGCTGCATCTCCAACATCTAGAAAAGGAAGAGCAAAACAAACCCAGAATCCAAAGATGGGAAGAAATCATAAAGATTAGAGCAGAAATTAATTCAATTGAGATGAAGAAAACAGTTCAAAGAATTAAAGAATCAAAAAGCTGATTCTTTGAAAGACTAAATAAAATCAATAAGCACCTAGATAACCTCATCAAACAGAGCAAAGAAAAAACTGAAACACAAGCAAAAGGAATAAACAATGTGTAATCACCACAGACCCAGTGGAAATTCAGAAGGTGATCAGTACCTTCTTTGAGAATTTTAACGCTCACAGAATAAAAGACACAGATGAAATGGACAGATTTCTAGTAATGTACAAATTACCAAACCTGAATCAAGAAGATATAACAACTCTCAAAAACCCAATAACAGCCAATGAAACAGGAAATGTAATAAAAAGCCTGCCAACAAAGAAAAGTCCATGTCCTGATGGATTCATAGATGAATTCTGCAAGAAATTTAGAGAAGATATAATTTCTACATTGTTCAAACTCTTCAATGAAATTGAAAAGGAAGCAGTTCTCCCAAAATCATTCCTCTAGGCAAATAGTATACTGATTCCAAAACTGGGGAAAGGCACTTCTAAAAAAGAGAACTAAGGCCAATATCCCTCATAAACATTGATGCAAAAATCCTCAATAACACCCTAGTAAATAGAATACAGCAAATCATCAAGAAGATCATACACCATGTCTGTGGAGGATTCACCCCAGAGATGCAAAAGTGGTTCAATATTTGAAAATCTATAAATGTAATGCACTACATTAATAGAGGGAAATCTCAAAATGACATGATCATCTCAATGGATGCAGAAAAGGCTTTTGACAAAGTCCAACACTAGTTCATTTTCAAAGTCCTACAAAAAACTGGAATAGAAGGCTTCTCCTTCAATTTGACAAAAGCCATCTATGACAACTCAATGGCTAATATAATTCTAAATGGGGAAAAAGTGAAATCTTTTACTCTCAGATCTGGTA
>NW_004524603.1:12731309-12731844 GCF_000260255.1 Octodon degus
CAGGAGGCATTACAATTCCTGACTTAAAATTGTACTACAAAGCTACTGTGATGTAATCACTGTGGTATTGGCAACTAAATATACTTGAGGATCAATGGAATAGATTAGAAGATGCAGAGCCCTCCACAAACACACATAGCCACCTGATCTTCGAGAAATGGGCAAAACATGCTTACTTGAAGAAAGATACCTTCTTGAACAAATGGTGCTGGAATAACTAGCTCTTTACATGCTGAAAACTGAAACTTGACCCAGGTCTATCACCATGCACTAAGCTAACATCAAAATGGATTAAAAATCGAAATATTAAAACAGAAATATTAAATCTCCTAGAAGAGAAAGGAGGAGGAACTCTTGAAGACACAGGGGAAGGCAAAGAGTTCATGAAGAAAAATTAAATTGCAGGGTTAACACTTGAAAGAATTGACAACTGGGCCAATTCTTATTGAGAAGTTTTTGAGGATCAAAAGAAATTACCAACAAAGTGAAAAGACAACCCACAAATTTTGAAAAATTCTTAACTAATAAGCCCTCA
>NW_004524603.1:12733074-12735260 GCF_000260255.1 Octodon degus
TTTGTTTACACATAAGTCCAAAAAACTAAGCATATTCAAGGAAGGAAGGAAGGAGGCAGGCAGGGGGAGAGAGAGACAGAGGGAAGGAGGGAGAGGAAGGCACAGAGAGAGAGAGAGAGAGAGAGAGAGAGAGAGAGAGAGAGAGAGAGACTAGATTTTTCTAGAGGCTCCAAATATTGGACAGTTGTTCCTGTCAGTCTGCAGTAGTGTAGCATCTTAGCCTGAGTGTGTGGGGTCCTGATTCAGTCTCAATGCCTCTTCCAAAATTGAGTCCTTCAACCAGTGTCAGTGTAATGTCACTATGTTATTTTAATGCTCTTGAAGGATTGCTCATGTAAACTCTGTCTTCTTTATAGGTCTGCCTATATGATAAAAGTCCATATAAATACTATAGCTACTAAGCTTTGTTAGTTTGATGGGGTAATTTTTAAAATCTAGTTTAGAATCTGTATTTTTAGAGCCAGCTACTTCAAGCAAATTTCAGGTTTAAAACAGGCAGCAGATCCCAGGTCCTGAGCTGGATGTTAAGAATTTAAATTTTTTGTTGGATTTTATTTTAATTTAAATTTAATTTTACTTTAAAGAGTCAAAATGAAAACAAAGCAAATAGCAAAAGCAAAGACAGAAACAGTAACATATAGCAATACATGAGGTACATATTTTCAAAACAAGAACAGGCAACTAACAATGGTTGTTAAGTTACATATTTTATCATCAAATCTGCTGCTCAGATTAACAGTTACAAGTTTGCAAGATTGGACAAATAATTGAACTTAAAACTGGCTTTCAATAAACCTTAATTCTTCTGTATGTTATGAATTTTAGATCTATTTTAAAGGGAGCGTATTAGTATTTGATGAGACATTAGAAATGATACGCATTTAGAAGAATAAGATGAGATGTATTCAACTGTGGCTTTTATATTTCACATTGCTGTCTTCAATGCCGTTGCTTAATGGGAGATTGTCATGGTTTGGGGTTTTTGCAAGGGGCACAATAAATACAGGACACATTTTATAATATTATTTTTTTAATTAATCATCCAAGATGCTTATATAACAACTGCAGGAAATCTATCCACACATTAAACAGAAAACTGAGGGTCTGGATCCTAATATAATGAATGAGTCCACCTGAAGACTTAGAGCCCATAATAATGTCTTCCCCAAGTCCACTGAAGGCCTAGAGCCCAAAACTAAGTCTCATGCAGGCCTGCTTCACGGATCTGTGCTGGAAAGGTGCAAAGGCCAATAAAGCAAGCTAGACAGTGTGTGCCAGTGAGATGAAGGATCAGTGCTAGCAGGCAGAGGAATCTGAGCTGGAGTGACGAAGTGATGCTCAAGGCAAGCACAGTAGCTTACCACTGCCATCCTAGGCAACAGTGAGGTCCTGAGCTCCTCCAGTTATGAGTAAAGCCGAGTTCTCCTCAGGAAAGCCAATGTGACAAGCTTGTCCATAAGGCTGAGCAGTACACCGTCTTTCCCTCTGCAACCAGGAAGCGATGCTCAAGATGAGCACCAGAGCTCCACCAAGTTCACTGGGAGAGCCAGCAAGACAAGGCCCTCCAACAGTACAGTCCAAGAGAATGAGCAGCATCCAGGAGCTCCAACAGCTTCTCCAGACAGCATCCCTAATAGTGTTCTGGCAGCTTCTCCTGTTCTGCCTTTCTGTTGCTGGTAATAGTCCTCAGGTGGGACTCATGTACCCAGCACCAAGCTAACTGAATTCAGCTGGGTGTAAGAAGTTGTCCACCAGTTTACTATCCATTACATGGATATTAGCATATAGAGTTAGTAAAAGTGAAATATTTAAACATCAACTGTAATTTTCAAAGTAATCAATGGAAATTAGTAATATAATCATTTCAGGTATCCTGTACATAGTACAAGAACAAGAAAGAATAAATGAAATCTGAAAGGTATAATAACTATAGTAACAAGGAAAGAAACTGAATATCAGGAATAAAGAAGGAATTTAAACGTTTTAATGGTCACATGAAAATGCAGGTATCTTTATTTTGTACGTTCATTGGCCATTGCTATACTTAAAATGGTTTATTGATAAACAGTAAGGAGTCTTTATTGTCATAATCCCTGCCTGTTAAACTTGGATAAATACATCAGGAATAAAAGTTTCCTGGTCAATAAAAGGTGACTAAAGATAAAATGCTGCCCATTTTTATTTGT
>NW_004524603.1:12737930-12743045 GCF_000260255.1 Octodon degus
TTATCAAGCTTTTATCTGCTCTTTGCACTCCAGCTTTCCAGACGCCATATGGTGTTGCTCACTGGAGAAAGGCAAAGTACAAACATAAAGAATAATAAAGGATGGAAAGAAGGCTACACGGCGCGGATCTATGCCCAATGGGAAGTGGGACAGGGAGGGCAAGGGGAACTGAATAGGATGAAGGTGTGCTCTGGGTCAGCACCCAAGGACCTTGATGAAGGTAGACACTGTATGCCATTAACATGAGTTAGGAGTAATATCAACAGGAATGAAAATGGAGGAAAAAGGCATTGAAGGAGGAGGGAGGGGCAGAGGGTGGGAGAGAAGAAGGGAGGGAGGAAGGAAGAAGGGATGAGGAAGGTGATTAAAAAAACCAAGCTCTAGTGTAAGCCCTCCCCAAGATGACCTCAAACTGCATGTAGTGTAAGCACGTAGTGATAACAAAAAGGAAAAGAGAAACCATAAAGTATCTAAGTTTCTATGTCTTACTTCATTTAATGACATTAATTTTGTAGATACTTTTAATGTAGGAAAAGCAGATAAAATATACTGCTACATCAACATTCATAAATTCCATGGTTCCCTAGTTCTGTTTGGCTTCCTGCACTGCTTTCATACAGGTATATGCAAAACTAGCAGATTATGGATTTGTTAAAATGATATTGAATTACTAGTCTGACAACACTTCGGCAATAAGAATGCCACTGTGCATTTGCCATAGCCTGACCATGACTTTAGCAGAAATCTCAATTAAGACGCTGCACACTGAATTCACAGAAATGTCATTCTTGCAATTCCTAAACATATGGGCTCTGCATTAGATAGTACACTGACCAATATTTTCATTACATAATTTTTCATGTGAATTGTTAAATGTATATTTAAAAATCAAATATCCATATTTTATTTTCCTTTATTTTGTAAGTGTTTACATATTTTGAGATAGGCATGTTATAATTTTATATATGTAAAATATGTAATAAAATAAGCAAACTATGAGATGTGTATGAATTTGTGGTTATCATATCTTTTGGCTGAATTCAATTTTGTCCACCAGAAGCTTATCTCTTTAAGTAAGCTTGGGCTGGCTCAAAGAGAACCTCATGCGTGCTGAGGAGACAACTGAGCACACTCAGAATGGAGAGAAGGAAGATGCAGTGAGAGGGGAATATTTGAGCTTGAGAAGTGGGAATGTGAGCCTGGCCCAGGGCCCCTCCCCCTGGGGCTTTCAGAGCAGGATGACAACATGACTGACAGGGTGCTGAGTCATGGCAGCAGGGCGGGCTGCACACTGCTGTCATTCACTCTGTTATAATTGTGCACATGCAAGGCAGTCCCCATGTGTGAGCCTTTCATGAGCTCATGTGAAGAAAGGCATTTGGAGATCAGGGGTGGTGCAGCACCCACATGTCCTGACTTAGATATCTGAATATATCCTGGGGCATTTGATATTATTATTATTATTATTATTATTATTATTTCTACCTACATATAATGAAATATGGGAATAAAGCTTGGCCCTGGGATATTGCTCAGGTTCAGGTGAGCGGAGGTGAGTGGTCCCATAGCTCCTAGTTGTACTCTCTCTCTCTATACAATGGGTTGTAGGGTAAAAGAGCAATTACTAAGTATTAAAGTATGTATTTCAGATGTCATCAAACACAGGACCATCAATGAAAGATTGAATAGTTCAACAGAGGGAAAGAGAAAGGTATACGAGTTAAAGAATTTTATGGGGGCTGAGGCCTCCTGTGATGGGTGTGGCACAGGAAAGTAACCTAGACACAAACCTGTGTCAGGAGATGTGCAAGAGTGAGAAGTTTGATGTAAGCCACATTCATGGTGCTTGGTGGACTTTCCAGCACTCCCCAGCCCAGAAGAGGACTTGCGTCTCCCAGAGAAAGAGCCAGAGGAGCAAGAAGCTGTGGCTGGTGCCACGCTAGATGTTGTTTTTATTACTTTTTTATGTTTGCTTGCTTTGCAGATTCCTTGCTCTGAGGTCTAATATTTTCTCTTGCAAAGGAAGGAACACATAGGTAAGTGGTCCTCTGTCCTAATTGTCCTCCATAAGCCTCTTGAGATTTGACTTGCACTGGGCACAGAGCAGCCCAATGCTCTGTCCCAATATTTTGCAGGAAGGGAGAAAGGGACCTGTGTGACTGCCATGCTATGGTGAGCATAATGCCTGGAAGGGCCCTCAGCAGTCTCAGGCACAGTGGAAGGAGCTGCTTAGCTATAGCAAAACATCTTTCCCTGTATTGCTCAGGCACATGAAAAGAACTAGAAATCTGCCTCTTTCAGTCTTAAACAGCAGTGTACAAATACATATGCACGTACACCTGTAGTTGTGTGAGAAAATCCAGAAGGTCTTCCAGTTCCTCTCTGACTCTAGACTCCCAGAGAGGAGATCCAGATAGGCCTGGCTGGGAGAAGACTCTGCCCTTGATTCTGCACAATGGCCTATGGCTCAGCTGCTTCTCATTTCATCTCCACTTTATTCCTTTATCCCTTACGCTTGTATTTACAAGGCAAGGTATGGAAATCCCAGATTTATTGGCCTCCATGGAAACTATTGAAACAGGACTGACTTTATCTTTGGGTTGGCATTTTTTAGAAACATTGCCATATAAGGGCTTTTCAAGTACTACACAAATCCTCCCTGTTATGGTTTGTGAGTAGTTTTTCCCCCAAAGCCTCATGCAATCATGAGGCAGGCTTCTAGACTTTGTGATTAAGTCATGAACCAGTGCTGGGATTATGGGTGTGAGTGCTGCTGGGATTATGGGTGTGAGTGCTGCTGGGATTATGGGTGTGAGTGCTGCTGGGATTATGGGTGTGAGGGCTACACCCTGCCTGGGCAGACAGCCTGATTTCAACATAAGGGAGTGTTGACTTGCTCAGCTGCTGTCCTCCTTACTCACTCCTTCCTTTTGCTCTTGCTCTTTTCTGTGTCAGCCTCCATAAACTGCTATGCTGTGCCTTGTGCCACTCAGCCCTGAAGCCAGCTAGTATGAACTGGACCCTCCACTAACTGTGAGCGGAATAAACCTTTCCTTTCTTCTTAGGTCTTGGGTATTTTGTCCGAGCAAAGAGAGAAAATTGCCTCAGACACTCCCCATTCAGACCCATGATCACATAATAACCCAGGAGTACCTGACTGGAGTACAGAAGCTTCTTAGGTTTCAGTGGACATTTGCCACCACAGAGTTAGCCTGTTCGATTTCTCTGGTCTTATCACTTTCCTTTAGAGACCTCTGCAAGTGCCGAGCCTGAAGTAAATTGTCTCGGGGCATTAGAAAGTGAGTGCCAAAAGTAACTGTTCTTGGAGAGAGATCCATCATGATAGAAATTTGGTGTACCAGGACAGATTTTAGGACATGTTTAAGAGAGAAGTATGACAGAACACAGGAAGCTCATAAGTGGTTTATTTTAAATCTGGCCAGATTCTCCAGCCATGCTGCCGAACAGGAGATGACATGGGCGTTGTGAGACACACAAGGGCTTCCATTAATTTATGGCCAGGGTATTTATAGAATAAAACCGATTTGCTGCAATGGGTACCACTGCTAGATCATCAGGGCAGATATTCAGCTCCCGAACAATGTCAACCACAGCTGCAATTCGTACAGTGCCTGAAAGAAAGGAGTGGAAGGATCTCTCATGCCCCCTGTTGTTTCCTAGCATTGTGTGCCTGCCCAGGGGGCCTCAGTGCTCCCAAATCACTTGAAAGTCAATCACCTTAGCTTTTCTGCAGTGCCTCTTCTTTGCTACCTGGACATTACTGTCTCTGCTCCCATGCTGCGCTTCCACACCTAACTCAACCGTTTCCTACCGCACTTCGGTTTCCACATTTCCCTCCTTCACTGAGGACCCTTTCTTTAGATCATCTCTGTACTCACTGTCACTCTTAAAGTCCCAGTAGAAGTTTCTTGGGTAATCATTACAGAGGCAGGCAGTGTATTTATAGTTGAAGGCGCCATCGATTTTCCTGCTGCTTTGGAGGTGAGTTTTAATCTGGTTAGGAGAGAGGAACCAGTGTTAGTCTGGTGAACATGAAAGAGAAGAAAGACAAGAGAAGACGCAGAAGGTGGCTCAGAGTTACCAAGGAGCCCACTTTAGTGAAGTCAAAGTGTCTCCTGCATACCAGCGCATCCCTGAGAACTGTGGCTGTGAGAGTCAGGAGCAGACAGGAGGCAGGTGAAGTCACTAGGCTCACTCCTGGTTGGCAGTCCATCCAGGAGTGTCCTGGCCTTCACTATCAGTGTGGATTTGCTGCATGATATTTTACTTTGTGAATGGCTGAGATGGCTTCCTGGCTACCTGCGTGCAGACACAAATGCCAGGCCTGACTGGAGGTTGACCAGGCCTGCTGTGCTCTCTGGTAACTGCACAAACCTCAATGACTAAAGCTTCTCTTTCTGCTACCTGATTTCAGTGTGAGATGGAAACAGTTACTTCACAAGCCTGACTGTTAGGTAAGGAAAGGAAATCTAAAGGGCAAGTTTCTTCCCTTTGTTTTTCTTTTTCAACTTGGGTCCTGTAACTTCATATCTCGGATTATTCTATATGTCAGTTTCAATGTCTATTTTAGTGCTCACTGAAGGGTTTTACTCTGGCATCTGCCAACCTAGAGGGACCTGTGAATAAATACAGTAGCTGTGTAAACCCGGATGGAAAGAAATCCCCATCTAGCATCAGCACAATGTGTCATGTTAAAATAAGGAAGAATGGCGTATTTGCATAAGGCCTGGCCAAATAGCTCAGTGGATTAAAGCACATGCAAGTAGGCCCAAGGGCTGTGGGTTCAGTCCCTAGGCCTGCTGTGCCAGCCCCACCCCGGGGCACCCTGAGATAGCAATTGAGATTGGGCGTTGTGGTGTGTGCCCATAATCCCAGCCCTTGGGAAGCTCTAAACAGGTGGATCACTATGAGTCCAGTGTAGTAGTGAGAACCTGAACACCCTGTAGACCCTTCCCTAAAATAAAAAAAATAAAAAAAAAAAAAAAGGAAGAAAAGGATGGTTCATAATGCTTGTCAGATTAATACATCTTAAAAATTTCACTGGAACTCATCATTTCCTGAACACGTGGGAATCATCAGTGGGCCTGGTGTGCT
>NW_004524603.1:12743382-12744367 GCF_000260255.1 Octodon degus
GTTCACAGGTATCAGTATATATAGTTAGTCAGGGTGAGAATCTTTCCAATTAACTGCTGGATGAAAAAATCTTCTGAACATTCTCAGGATCATTGCCTTGCCCATCTTCTACATATAACTGTATGGCTTGACTTATTCATGTTTCCTAGCTCTTCTCCTTTCCCTCTCTTGATTAGTTTTCCTTGAGATCCTACTTTCCTTTTACTTGTATTATACCTTTTTATTTGTATTTCTTCTTTTGAGTTCTTATACATTTGCTAATTTTCTGTCTGGTTGATATATGTTTTTGGTATAAGGCGGTGTTGAGGTCTCCTGTTAAGATTGTGGTATTGGATATTACATTTTTCACGTTCACTAAGATTTATTTTATATAGTTGGGTGCTCCTGTATTTGGTGTATACATATTTATGAGTGTCACCTCTTCCTCTTCTATTTTTTTTACCCTAACTAGTGTATAATGACTTTCTTAATTCGCTTGATCATTCTTTGTTTGAAGTTGAGACTGTCTGAGAATAAGATTGCTACCCCTCCTTTTTTCTGAGGTGATGGGGCATGTAGTATTGTTTTCCATCCTTTGACTTTCAGCCTATGAATATCTTTATGAGTTAAATGTGTTTCTTGTATACAGCATGTTGTTGCACTTTGTTTCCTTATCCACTGTGTCAGCCTATTTCTCTTAATTGGTGAATTGATTCCATTTACATTGATGGTTATAATCGAGATGTATTGACTTGTGATCGACATGTTATTTACCTGCTGTTGTTTACTCTTTTTGTCCTGTGTTTCATTGTTTGCCATATTTAATTGGTTGCTTCTGATCTCATTCATAGAGTTCTGATCATTTTGGTCCCTCTCTAGAACATCTTCCAGGAGCCTGTGTAGGGTTGACTTTGTCATCACGAAATTCTTTATTTGTTGTTTGTCATGGAAGTATTTCACTTCTCCATCAAACCTGAAAGAGAGTTTTGCAGGATATAGTAGTCTG
>NW_004524603.1:12745657-12748775 GCF_000260255.1 Octodon degus
CCCTGGACTAGCTGGTTGGTTCTGTCCCCTACTCTCTCTGCAGGGACTGCAGCTGCAGAGTTTCACTCCAGGCCTGTGTGCCAGGCCTGAGCAGAGTCTGCTGGGGACAAGGGGCAGTACAGGAGAGAGGACGCTCTCCCATGCTCTCACTAGGTCTGGGCTGGGGCTGAATCTGGGGGTCCCCAGAACGCGGCAGAAGTTCTCACTCAGCGCACGTGGTGGTGGGGAGCTATGGAGTGGTGGTCAGGGGGTCCCAAGGGTGCGGAAGAGGGTCTCACTCATGCAGTGCCTGAGTTTGGCCATGGCTAGATTTTAATTATGTGCAACATTATTGTTGAATGTACCTAAATTTTAACTGCACTTACATGGGGTTATGTGTGGCATTTTTCTACCTTAGTTTTAATGTCAGTATTTAAAAATTGTAACTTTTGGAATAGTTCCCTTTTTAGAATTTTAGATTAGGGATGCTAAATCTAAGTATTTTTTGACTCACTGAGCTCCAAGGATTCTTTATTGTTCATTGGGTTCAATACAGAAACAAATACACTTGAATTTCAGTAGTATTCACTATTGCAATGGGAAAGTTTTGATAGTTCAATATTAAATGTAATAGGTGGTGTGGATTTTATAAGTATTTTATTAAGTATAAAGAAGCTTCTCTCTCTCTCTCTCTCTCTCTCTCTCTCTCTCTCTCTCTCTCTCGTTGTGTTAAGTAGTGTAATAGTCCCATAAAGATGCATGCATGTCTATCCCTAGAGCCTGTGCACAAGTTATCTTATATAGCAAAAGAAAAATAGCAGATGTGACTAGTGTTGAAGGTTATGAGTTGGGGAGGCTACTAAGGATTCTATTTGTTTTTTGAATGGAACAGTTAATGCTTAAAATTTTTACTTTGATCACTTTTACATGTTTGTATCTGCTAATCTGAGCAACTACACTGAAGACAGCCATGTGCAAGATAACAACCATTATTGAATACCTATCATCTTGAAGGTTTGTCTTTGAAATTCTGCATTGTTTCTAATGTCTCATCTATTATTTTTATTCTCATTAAAATAAAATGAAAATAGAGAAAGGAGGCCAGGAGCCCAAGCATCAGTGAAATTCTAGCTGGACAAGTTAAGAAATGATTTCTGGCTGTGAGACTCTGGGAGGAATGTCACTCTGAGACATCTGAGATGTAACGCACTGAGACCTCTGTTGGCCATAAAACCAGCATAATGCTAAGGTTGTAATCTTGTGCTTACAAATGCTAGAGAAAAAAATACCCTCCTTAGCGTGTGGAACCAGGGAACTTCCACACACAGAAGAATGATTCTAGACATATGTCATTCATTCTGTCCTAAAGTCAGATCACAGTGGACCAAAAGACTTGTTATAAAAACAGAAACACTAAATCTGCTGGAAGACAAAGTAGGTAAAGTATTTGAAGACACAGGAATAGGAAAGGACTTCCTGAACACAAGTCTATTGCACAGGAAATAATGCCAGTACTAAGGAAATGGGATTATATCAAATTGAAAACTCTCTGCAAGGCAAAGGAAACAATCAACAGAGTGAAGAGACAATGTACAGCTTGGGAAATTTCATTCTTGTTGGCTGTTCCTCTGATAGAGTACTAATATCTCGAATATATAAAACCGGAGTATCAGGGGGTTGGGGAGATAAGTCAGCTGTCTAAGCACCTGCTTGGCAAGTGCAAGGACCTGAGTTTGATACCCGGTATCACATGCCATGCCACCCGAGAACTATAGGTACACTGGCACGGCCACCAAAACAAGAGTGGTGGGTTGTTGGTGGGAATAAAGCTAATGCAACGACTACACAAATCTGATTCTTGAAAAGTCTAAAAATTGAAATTCCATCACTCTCAGTTATATTTGATCTTCCCATAATAATTGAAGTCATCATCTATTAGTGATATATAAATTCCCACATTTAGAGTAGAGTAATTCACAGTACTAAATTATGGAAATAGACTTCATGAACAAAGAAAGAAAGAAAGGAAATATAGTACATATTTACAAGAAGGGATGGGGACAAAATATGTATATAAATATACCATATACTATATCATATTATCAATATTATATATGGATATATTATATATGATAATATCTATCAATGCACTTATTAATACTGTATTGTTATATAATATAATTTATACTACTTTCTCAAAATGAATGCAATTGTTATGTATCAGCTAATAAAATAAATAAATTGTGTGACTTAAACCACTAAGTTTGTGAAAATTTTAAGATATCAACACAAACTAACTCAATACTTTATTAAGAATGATAAAGAATGAATCATTGTATCAATTTTTTGTTCCCATTTAAGTGTTTGTGTGATTATTTTGTTAACATAGAGAATTAGATTGCTTTTCTTTTCTTTTCTTTTCTTTTCTTTTCTTTTCTTTTCTTTTTTTTTTTTTGAGGAACTGGGGATTGAACTCAGGCCCTTGCACTTGCCAGGGAAGCGCTTAATCTACTGAGCCATCTCCCCGGCCCCTAGATTGCTTTTGTTAAAGTCGTATTTGTTTGCATTATAAATTCAATCAATCATACCTGTATATATCTATATATAATACATACATAATATGTAACATGCACTATAAATATGTGTACATGTGTTTGTATAACATGCATGTTTGTGTATATAGGTAAATATGTAACTGGAATAGCAAAATTCAATATTAAAAATTAGTTTTTGTCTCTTAGACATAGGCCATGTTCTTTAAGCTTCCTCCTGCTGAGCACATATCCAACAGCTCCTTGGTCTAGACAAAGTGACAGAATATATAGATGCTCACCTCAGATTGTCAGTGTCAATTCATTACTTAGAAAGAGAAAAGATCAAGAGGAGGAAGCCTGGGAATGATGAAGAAGCCCATAATGAATATCATCCCATGGTGCCCCTTACCCATACCCCATTATAAATGACTCCTAAACAGATGTAGACAGGAAGTTGGTGATTTGAGGCAAATCAGGGCCTTCTGTCTTTTTGGTGTTAATTTTGAATAAATCTTGCTTATCTTTTCATCAAAATAAATCATCTCCTTAGATTTGGTTGGTGGTGAGCCATTGAAGCTGAGCATAGCTTATGGATATAAGTTGGT
>NW_004524603.1:12748875-12758423 GCF_000260255.1 Octodon degus
CTGCCCTGAGCAACCCTCAGCTCCACAGGAACTCCCAGCATCCTCATTGTTGGCAGCTACCTAGAGCACCTTTAAAAGTCCTGGGTGTAGAACTCCCGCCCCTGTATTGTCTTTCCTCCCTTTCCTGTTTCCTGGACAGCTACAGCCGCCATCTCACACTATGTCTTCACAAGATGAAACTTATTTGTAGTTCAAAATGTCCTGATTTTTCAGCCATTATGTTGGTAAACACATGGCTTCTTTCACAATTTTAACTTATTTAATTTAATCTTGATATTCAATATTTAGATCCATAAGTAATGCATGTTGTGCATTTGAGAGCACTTTTTTTCTGAAAAGTGTCAAAGGCTTTATGAGAACCGTAAAATGGTCTGTATTGCAAAAATGCTACACACTGTGGCTAATCACAAGGTTTTTTTTTTTTTTTTGCTTTAAAGCATTCTATAATTTTATATTCAAATGCATCATTGTAGGGGTGATCCATTCTGTTTTATCTCTAGAATGAGTATAAGTCTAACACTTCACATTAACAAATTTTAGTTGTAAAAGTAATACATTTTAAGTAAGGTAGTAGAAAATCTAATCTAATAAATTCTATTTTCCTGTTTTAAAATGTGAAGATGCTCAAGAACTCTGTATTCATATTTTATTGAAAGCTACAAATAAAAAGCTTTTATTGAAAAATGTTAGCAAAATTCCCTCTTATAGAAATTCATTTTGTACTGCAATTCACTGATGCAGACCAATGAGATTTTTATCTGTACTTAGTTGGGCTTTAAAAAGATCAATGTATTTTATTGTTACAGAAATATTCTTAAGGTTCCATTTTATTGATTGCAATATTATATGACATTCTGTTGACTTGAATCCATTTTATGCTTTATCAATTTTTTCAGGAGTCTAATCATTACTTCATTACTTATCAGGGCTAGAGGTGGACTAGTATCACAAATATTGACCATAGACATCATATATACATTTTCCACGTTGTCATTCTGGTTATAATAAAAATTAACAACAAAAAACCCCCGGAAAAACTATGAATGAGCTTCTCTTCCAACACCAGACAACTTAGAGGGTAGAAAAAAAATTGACAAAGCAGCTGGGATAGTCTTTGCTTAATGATTAAGCACTGTACTGTTGTATGTATGAGGGTGCTTTTTGGATGCATTTAAATGAATAGGTGTCTTTATGCTTCCAGTTGTTTCCTGCTTAACTGTTGTCCTTTAGTCTCACTATGCTGCTGGGAAATTTAGGATGATTCAATGCACTCACCCAAAGCTGCTCAAAGAACAAGCTCTTGAAATGCACTGCCGCGTGCCCCAGGAGTTGTTTACAGCTCTAGAAGCTCCGGTTCTCCCAGACCCTTGGATTAGATTCTGTTTTCGGATGGGTCCAGCAGGTGAGTCTTAGCTGCACCACTATTTGAAAACCTCTGCTGTAGTTTAGAGATTCAACCTCCCTCTGCCAATTGCTGAACTAAGAAAAGGGGGAAAGCATGCAGCTCTTTGTGGGGCCAAGGGAGTCCCCTCAGAAGCCAGCTACCCGGGAGACAGAGCAAAAGAGCAGGGAAAGAGCAAGAGGAAAACATGCTCACTGCAATTTATGGGACAGGGTGCACTGGTGGCCACCTGTCTCCTTTACCCCACCTGCTTTAATCAGCTGCACAGGGAGACCGTGTTCTTTATAGCCCCACCCCCCCCAGCTAACCCCTTTCCACTGGTATCATGCCAAGGGCCGAAGAGAAGCTCCTACCCATTTTCTTTTCTTTCCTATTTTTTCCTTTTTTTTTTTTTTTTTAACGTTTCTGAACTCTTTATCTGGATCCTGATAGCTTTGGTTTGGGAAATGGAAGTTAGGATATGTTAAGTCTTATTAATAAAAATTTATAAACTTATGACCAGATTCAATTCCAGGGAATGTTTGTAAGTCAGATTCATTCACTCTGATAAAGTGAGTCCTATACACTTTAGACACAAATATACAATACAAAGCCAAACCCGTTTTCTACCAGCCCTTGCATCTTTTCTCCTTTGCTTTCACTTTCTAGTCATTCTTTCTCTCTATGGTCCGTAAACCTACCTGGACTGGAGTTTCTTCTTCTATCAGATAAAATTAGTCAATTTCCATAAGCTTTCATAATTGCTCTGGGGCCCATGTAACATGACATATATGAGAATATTCTCTTACATATACTGGGCAATATTATAGTGAGGGTTGATTATATTACATTCATAATGAAGGATGTAGATCTGTCTTGTCAATGTCCCAGGCCTTTACTCACCACCATGCATTCTCTCAATTCTGTCTGAACATTAAGCTTCAAGGTGACTTCTTCGCCTGATTTTGCTTCCTGCGGCATGTCCACATCGAGTATGATTGCCCTTCGCGGGGTTCTGGAAAGAGCAAGATAAGGTGCAGAGTTCAGAGAGCAGTCCATGGGAGAGAGTGGGCACCAGGATGTGGCAGGAGGGAGGGGGACAGTGCCAGGGAAGGGATGATGGGGTCTGTTCATCTGTTCAGCACCAGACTCCCCAAAAACTAATGTGCTGGTTGATTTGGATGTTCTGTGTGGATTTAATTTCAGTGAAAACTGAGCAGCTGCATTTTTTTCCCACTGACAAAAATTTAAACACAAAAAAGAAAAAATAATAATGAAGGTACCGTAACCTAAATGTTGTTTGCCAACATTTGGGACTGAGTCTGTCTCCACACAGGGTCCCTGAGGTTGTTCTTCTTTATACAAGGTTAATGAAACCCTGACCAGCTTCCTCCAGGAGAGGAGTTTGGCCACAGGTGCATAGAGTGCCTCTGTGATCAAGGTCCAATGACTCCTCTCTCTGGTCTGATGTGGACAGACAACTATAGAGTTTTGCTGAGCATCCTGCTTCCTCCAGAGTCCTTTGTTCCATTTCCTATTTCATTTTACTTCCCTATATTTCTGCTTCCTTCAAACTGGGACACTCAGTGCACAGCCTTGTGAGCTTGTACTCCCAGATCTCAGGGTGGATGTGGGTAAGAATCCCTTGTATTTGTCTTTTGGCTTAAGAAAAAATATCATCTCAGGTGCTGCAGACTACCTCAACCTCAGGACTTAAGGTGGGGACATGAGGGCATCTCATCCTCCAGTGAGTCCTGCCAAAGCTGCGTGAAGCTCTTATGACTCGTGACCTCTGCACCTCCTCTTGCGTGAAGCACCATGTGAGAAAGTAAACTTTATGAAGCAGAACTCTGAACAAAAATGTTGGAGGTGCTCTGTAGTAAGAGTACAAGTATTTTTTTTTTTTTTTTTGAGACAGAGTCTTGCTCTGTCATTAATGACTGTCTTAAGCTCATTGTGTAGCACAAGCTGGCCTTAAATTCATGGTGATTTTCCTGATTTACACTACAGAGTACTGGCATTACAGGAGTGAGTCTCCATACCTGGCTTGGAGAAACACTAATTATTGATTACAGACTCTGTGTCTATGGCAAAATTTATTCAACAGTTAACGTTGAAGCCAAAGAGGAAATGTGAGGGTGTTGATGGGATTTCTTAAGAGGAGAGAAGTGGAATCCACCATGTGTCATGGGAGCTTAAGAGACAAGGTGCTTGTGGAGCTTCAAAATCTCCAAGATGAGACATGCTGATTTCTAGGTTGGGGGCAGCCCCTTCCCCATGGGTTTTCTGTAGGGAGGAGAAGCACTGGCTCACGTGTCTTCCTGGGCTGTGCTGATCCCCAGCTGCAGACACAAAAGCAGGAGCAGGGTGGCAGGGCTGGCCCGGAACAGGAGCTGGAGAGGGCTCATGCTGGAGGACTCAGTAGGTGATGTCCAGGGACTGTGGTGCCCCAGGTGCCAGCAGAGGTCTTATATGCAGATCAAGGAAGAGGAAGAGCTGTCAGGTATGCCTAGTAGGTGAATCACCAATCACTGTCCTACTCATGATCTTTCCTTGTTGACCTGAAGTGTGTTTTTCTATTGATAAAAAAACCCATCAACTAGATTGATAGAATCAAGGAGAGACATCCTTCATTATTTTCGGAGCATTGGAGCTTTTCAAAGTGGTTGTCCTCTGTCTAACAGATATGGAATCATTTGCCACAGTATACACTCATAAGTCTTGCTGCTTTTAGCCTTAGCTGCGTCTAGTGTCTCTGCAGACAGTGAGCCAGCCACAGTGGCAGATTTCAAGTTACAGTTCTAGGGCACGTTTGCATGGTCTCTCTAGAGTAAGGTCAAGAGGAGATGTTACTAAAAAGAGCATTTTCGTCATGAATTGATCAGGACCTCTGAGTTAAAGAAGAGCCAGGTTTCTATGGGTGATGGGAGAGGGGGCACTGCAACAGGGTACAGTTGAGTGTGGGGTGGAAATGTAAAGGTGTTTGTGATTGCTGAGTCCTTTTGAACTTCCTGTAAGGAGTACATTGTGCAGATGCCCAAGATTTCAAATGCTCCTCAGTACTCATTGTAGGAGGATAGCACTTGAATTCTAAATAGTTCATCTACATAGAGGGCATTTCCAAAAAGACTTTTAGATACCAATATCTCTTTTTCTTTTCATATGGAACTAACCATATGGTGACATCTCACACTGTTCTTATGACAAAAAGCACATAGAAAAATACTGTAGGATGTATTTTGTGTGCTAGAACAGAAGTCAAACCATGTCTAGGTGATTTCTGATCAGAGAATTCCTCTTCATGGAGTGATGGGGAGATTCACTGGCATCGTGCTATTTCTCTTCACTAAATTAAAATCATTCCTTAATCTATGACTAGGGAATTTATTTGTGATTTTCATGACAAAAGTCCAGAAAGATCCTTCTGGAAATTCAGAAAATTAATGTGATAGGAGTTGCCCAAATAAATTTCCATAGCCAGCATTCTGAGTTAGAGTCTCAGGTTATATTTCTGACTTCTAGATGTATATTTTAAAGTTTCCTTTCTTGATTATTTTACCCTTACAGCTCCCTCCTAATCCCTATGAGCTGGATATCATGTCTTTCTTCTGTTGTAACTTCAACTATAGTGTGTTCATATCCTTTCTCCTCTGCTTTATTCCTGTAACTCAGAACAATGCTTTTGTGCCACCTTGACTTTGATACCGTGAGCCTCCTCCATAAACTTTTTCATGTTTTAATGTTTATTCAAAATATAAATATTGTCATTCTCTTATTTACTTGAGTAATTACCACTGGAAACACATTCTATCTGAGACCATCCAAGGAACAAGGTCAAAGGCTCGAGGTTGTATCCACAGTGGGGGAAAATCTTGAAAAAGCACTTTGAAGGGCTGTATTTGACAGAGACCTACCCTTCAGGGTTTTTTTTTTTTTTTTTTTTTTTTTTTTTTTTTTTGCAACACTGTCAATAAGATATATGCCAGCATAACCGTGGATGATGAGGCAAGAGAATCCAGTGAAGGCAACATGGTCATTGTCCCATAAATTGTCAGGGAATTGTGATACTCAGAATACTGAAAAATACATCAAAATGCTTGGGTACTATGCACCCTTTTCCTAATAGCTAGTTAATTTCATGTCTCCTGGGATAAACGTTGCAGCTCGTTGCTGGTTTACTAGTCTGTGTATTGTGTAAATGTAATTTTTTAAAGATGGGATTGTAACTTTTATAATGGTAGGCTTTAGACCTTCAGATATTGCTGATTATTTTCACTGTGATTGCCTTCAGAGTAGGTGTGAGGAATATCCGATATGCAGTGATGTGTGTGTTCCAAGTCTGTTCCAAGTTGGCACAGAAATGCCTGTGTTCAAGGCCTGAATTTTTTCAAAAGGTCAATGTTTCAAAAGCAGGATGGAGTCTAAATAGCTGTTTCAGAGCTTTAAGTGACATGTAGCAGTGCTTTCTGAATGTAATTTATGACAAGTTGGATGATAATTCTACATTCATGCCAATAGTTTTGTTGAGAAAGTCAATCTAGTAGATGGCTTTGTAGAGGAAAATGGGGACAAAGATTGTCACAGTGAAGGCAATATACAAGTCAATCATCTTTTTGGTTTATATCTTTTACTCTGAGCAACTGCTTTGAAGATGTTGATACATACTGTATCAATTACTGTGTCTACATTATTTTGTTAGGGCAATTTTCATAAAATAAAAGCAAAAACACACAAAGGAAGGGATTGATCACTCACAGAAGCTCCTTCCCAGCTACACTGCAAAGCAGAAGGTGCCTAGGACCCTGCCGGTTCTCATGAAAGAATACCATGAAGAATGGCATCGTGGAGCTGACACTCGTGGGGGCATCACAAGTGTGTGGCACTGTCGGATGCACTTTATATGAAGGAAGTCAGAGAATCCTCACATCAGTCCTGTGAGAAGAGAGAGGTATGATACAGAGACAGGTGTGATACAGAACCCATAGGTATGGTACAGAGCCAGTAACTGGTGGGGCAACTTTTGATCCAGATTTTGGATTATCCACCCAATTTTATTCATGCTATTTGGGATGGATTTTTTTTTTGGGGGGGGGTGGGTCTGGCTCAGGATGCCTTCGGGGTGAGTCTGGCATGGCTTGAACATCTGGGGATCGAATCACAGTAACCTGAGACTGACTGTTCTGTTTAAACAGTCACTTAAACAACTGAGGTAATGGGCAGGCGCCCTATTCATGGTATTTGAGATGACGTTCTTTCAGAAACCTGACACAAAGTTATAAATATAAAATATTATTAGGAGACCTTGGAAGGGGAACTTGTAAATGAGGAACGCTGACGCTCCTTGTTGCCGACTCAGTGGAGAATAGAGCCGCAGGTGGAGCCAGGAGGAAGATGTGGGCTTCTAGCTCTGAATCCTGAGCTCTGCACCCCGATTTTCCCTGTTGCTGTGCCCAAGTGGCCGAGCTACTAACTGCATGGTTGGGATTCACAGGGTCCCATTTCTTGGTGTGGTGTCATTTTAAAGTCAAAGAAAGTAACGTCCCATGGGTTTATGCCATATGTTCATGTCATACAGCCAACCCAACACAAGGATGCTCCTGACTCAGTGCGAACTGAGTCCAGACGCGGCACTTCTCTGGACCATTCTGTATTTTCCCTGAAACAGTGCAAGGATGAGCGTTGCAGGACGAGTACGTGGACGTTTATCTTGTGCTGAGGATGTAACGAGTGGTTCACCAGGGAAGCGACTTTCCAGATCTTTTGAAAGTGTTCCAATGTGAACCAAAGGTAGCCTGAGAGAAGCGTGTGTGCGTGCGTGCGTGCGCGCGTGTGCATGCGTGTGTGCGTGCGTGCGTGCGTGCGCGCGTGTGCGTGCGTGTGTGTGTGCGCGCGCGTGCGCATCAGCAACAATAATACTTGCTGCCTTGATGGACTGGTAATAAAAATCTTAACCGCCTGCAGCAGAAGTTTTTCTAGGATTCACATGAATTATTTTCAAGAGATAAGGGTGGCCGTGTTCTCGTGGTCCTAGAAACTGTCACCATTAATGCCATTGCGGTCGTCCCTGGGGGCATAATTATCTCGCTATTAAAAGGAGAAAGGTTAACGGAGGTTGTGGAGGGTTCTTCAGGGGCCACGACCTGGAAGCGACTTCCTGCCAAGTCCTTGATCTTCCTTGCAGTAGAGTAGTCCTGTGGTTGCAGCAAGAGTTGGTGACACTGAGCCTCGCTGTGCGCCCAGGAGGCAAGGACAGTGGCGCTGTACAGCTGGTGAAGCTCGGCGGGCAGGGGCAGGTCGGCGCTCTCTGCGTTTTGAGAGAATGCCCAAGGCGTTCCCCAGTATTTGACACTGTCAAACCTCTAGACTTGGCTTTTCCACTAGATTAGTAGTGGACCATAATATGATTTGAATTTTACATATTGTTGCCAAAAATGATATTTATCTTTTACATTTGGTTTCCAAATATCATGTATTTGCTTTGTGAAGAGCCTGTTCAGAACCCTAGTTTTCTTTCTTATTGCTAGCAAGCTTTCTCTTTATATTCTGGTCTGTTTTTTTTTTTTTTTTTTTTGGTGGAACCTGGGATTGAACTCAGGCCCTTGTGCTTGCCAGACAAGCGTTTATTTTGTCTCAGTGTATTCTGGGAGTGAGTTCTTTTGCACATCACTTCTTCCCTATCTTGCGTTTTGTTCCTTTAATCCTGTTTTCTGTGGTGTAGAACTTTTTAGCTTTAAAGCTTACACTTGGAGTTTTTCTACTTTTCAATTATTTCTATACTAAAAATTCATAAAGACATAATTTTTAGAAGGCTTTTTTTTTTTGGTGTACTTCTTTAAAATTTGGACCTATTATTCACCCTTGGACTACTACTTTTGTGTTCAACATAAGGCTAAGATTAACTTTTCCCACAGGAATAATAAATTATCTCATTATTAAAAAAACCAATTATTTCTTTCCAACTTTATCTTTGGGGTCTTATTATGCAGCTTGAACTCGTAGTGATCCTAATGTCTCAGCTTCCCCAGCACTAGGATTACAGGCAAGTGCTGCCAAACCCCCGGGTTTATGGGACTGCTTGCAGTACCAGGGATTCAACCCAGGTCCTTGCGCTTGCCAGGCAGACACTTATGCTACTTAGGTATCTCCCCAGCCCTCCTTACAACTCTATAATAAAAGTATTATAAATTATTATATCATTGAGCTATTGCTATTAATATTTATAATGCCAATTCTATAATCTTGTAATGATTCTAATTTTAAAATAAAATTACTTATGACATCTGATAGAGTGATTCATTCATATTAATGAATTTGGTGGTACTGGATCTCACTATACAGCTCTGACTCAGTGATCCTCCTGTTTTTAGTCTCCCCAGTGCTGGGACTACAGGCATGCGCCATCGTGCCCAGCCTTGGTGGCCACCTCAACCCGCCTAGGAATGGGGCCGGTGTGGCGCATGGTGCCAGGGATCGAACCCTGGTTCCTGCACTTGCCTAAGCAGGCGTTTAGTCCATTGAAGTATCCCACAGGCCTTCCTATGTGTTTTTGTTTAAAGTTTTCTTATTTTACTCTTATTCTTGACCTTGTACACTTTATCTGTATTTGAAATCAGCTTCTCTAATTCAGAAACTCAGTTGGTATTTTGATTGAGATTATCTTGATTCTATGAATTAGTGTTGGCGGGTGTAACACATTTAGAATTTACAAGGGTGAAGGCAATATATTCTTTCATTTATTTTAGTCTTTTAAAATTTTTCTCACTAATGTTTTCTATATAAAATTTTCTGTTGAAAAACCTGTTAAATTTGTGCTTAGGACATTGATATTTTATGTCATAATGAGTCACACAATTTGATTTTATGTTCTAATAATTTGTTACTTGTATGTAGAAATTAAATTGATTTATAGATTAATACGTTGTCCAGACATCTTGACCTTATGATGCTTTATTCATTTTTGTCTTTTTAGATGCTCTATATCAACAATCATATTGCTCATAATTATAGAAAGAAAGAAAAGCAAGGAATAGTGTTTTTATTATTGCTTTCTGCAGGCTTCAAGTCCTTTTTCTGAGTGATTGACAGTAGAAGTATTTCAGATATTGGACTTTTTTGCATTTTGGTGTGTTTATATTTGCATACGGAGATGTTTTCAAGTTGGAACCCA
>NW_004524603.1:12766473-12771334 GCF_000260255.1 Octodon degus
TGCTTACAATGTTCTAACCAGAATTTTCTATCATGGTCAGGGTGCCCTAATAAATTAAGAACGATTCTTTTCTTCCCTGGAGCAATTGTGTATAATTGTTATTTCTTCCTGAAGTATTTGGTACAATTGTCTGGTGAAGCAAACTTGTCTCTGTGTTCTCTTTGTGGAAGGATTTAAAAGTGCAGCTTCCGAGTCTTCAATAATTTTTGGATTACTCAGACTTTATTTGTTTCTTATTTTTTGAAGCCACGCATTGCTGAGATATGCTGACACAAAGGAATTTGTCTGCGTTACATAATTTTCATATTTACTGGCATAAAAATTGCATTGAATATTCAAATTCTATTGTTAAATGTTTGGACTTGTCATCTTATAGATCTCATTTTGTAGGTTTTCTTGATGAGCCTCAACAGACTTTTTTACTAATTTTATTTATCTCTTAAAGCTCTTCTTTTTGTGAATTTATTTTAGTTTATGATTTTTCTTTTTAACTTAATATTTTATGTTTAGTTTGAAGCTCTTTCCATTTTCTTTTCTTAGAGGTTTGATTGGTTTGATAGTCTTTTGTAATGTAGTTTTCAAGCTAAATTATTTTGTCACATAGTTTCTGCTACATTTTGTAGGTCGGTATGTCAAATTTTATCCAGCACAAGTTATTTTATGATTTTTATTGTGAGTTTTGTTAGATCTATGTGTTATTTTGTTATTTACTTTAGAAATAGACTAAAGTAGCCTTACCTGATGTAAAAATACACAATAATTTTGATTAACACAGTTCTTACTTTGTCTTGGTCTTAAACATCCTCCAGCCAAGTAGGAGCAAAAACTGGAGTAATTAGTAGTGTGTGAATGTGTTTATGTGTGTGTGTGTGTGTGTGTGTGTGAGAGAGAGAGAGAGAGAGAGAGAGAGAGAGAGAGAGAGAGAGAGAGAGAGAGAGAGACTCTAGCAATCTCCAGCTGCACCTGTAGCATCTTAACCTGTGTTCATGGAGTCCCGACTCCCAATCTCATTATCCCATTTGAAAAGATATTTTCCATTCTGTATGAGTGTGTTGCCATTACGTTATTTTAATGTATTTTGAAGGACTGTATACAAACATTGACCTCTTTATGCCTCTGTCTGTAAAATAAAGCTGTCTGCATAAATATTCAGCTACTAAGCTTTGTTAATTTGGTGGGACAAATTTTCTTTTATCTAGTTCAAATGAATGTTTATAATAACACGAGCCAGTCACTTCAAAGAAACTGTCTGAGCAACTACTTTGAAGATAAAAATATGCAATGTAATAACCATCGTTAATTTCCATGATCTTGTTTTGAAATTCTGTACCTTATAAGAAATAAAAAAAGAATAGGGCCAGATGCCAGGTTCTGAGATAGTTGTTAAGAATTTAAACTTTTTAATAGTCGCATAAAATGTAGATATCTTTATTTAGTGTATTCCTTGGCCCTTGCTGTAATTAAGAGAGCAGAACATTGGGTTTCTTACTGACAAAGCAGGGAGGAGTCAGTATGCCCTTAAACTCCACCTGTTATACTTGGGTAAGTACCTCCAGAAAAATAGAAGTTAATATTAAGGACAAAACACTTGTGCCAAATGCTACCTATTTTTGTTTGTTTTCTACCACTGTGAGGAGCTACTATACACCTTTAATATTTGGTCCCTGCTGTGTTGTTAACATGGTAATAAAATGAAACTAAGTGTCAATAACTTGCTAACTTCTTTGCCCTCTTTTCCAGACTATCAATGAATGAGGGGTCTTCAGGTAGCAAAACCCATCTTACTATGTCACTATCAGGTTAATTGGGGTGAAACTTTTGATCTGTAGTTTGGCAGGTTCAACATCCCCACAGCCTGAAGCTACCATGCAAAAAAGGACCAAAGGGCTGGTCCCAGATAGCTCAGTGGATTAAAGCACCTGCTTAGGTAAACGCAGGAACAAGAGTTCGATCCTCGGCATGCCATGCTGGCCCCACCCCCACACTGAGATGGCGATTGAAACTGGATGTGTTGGTACATGCCTGCAATCCCAGTGCTTAGGAGGTTACAAACAGGAGGATCACCAGGAGTTGAAATACTGACATCAATATTAAAATAAAAGTAAGTTTTACATAACAATCAAAAACACAAAAGACTGAAGAGACCCTATATGAAAATGGGATGACTCCATGGATGAAAACTGTATGCCAGGGGCAGGAATGAAGATGGTCCCCGCCCAGCCCTCCCAGTCAGCTAGTGACTGTAAGAGTGATTCTAGATTTGCAAAAGAGTAAATGAGTTCTTGCCAAACCAATCCCTTCCTTTCTGCAGAGCCACAGGACCTCTGCTTATGAGAGTGCAAACTTCTTGGCTTGTGCTCAAACCCTTTTCTCATATTCCACTCTGCTGGGGCAGTAGATCTTGTGGACCTCTGCTCAAGCTGGGTCTTCGCTATTTGGTTCACTTAGAAGTTCCTCTGTTCCTAATAAGATCTGTTTGATCGTGATGGCTGGCCTCCAGTCTTTATCGTCCTCCAGGATGGACAGGCACACTGAGCCTGAGGGGTAGCATTTGGGTGGAAGAGTGGTGGCTCAAATTTACATTTTGGTGGTGAGGATGGATAAGCATCTTTGAAAAGCATCCACAGCTTGAAAGAGCTTCCTTCCCAAGGAGCTCCCTTCTTTCCTGGGAGGGCACCCTCCCAGTTCATCAGCTTCATTGTACTGTCAGGATTCTTGGTAAAGCCAGATGGGTGGTCTTTTCTCTGAGCTTTTCTCTCCTGGGCAAATCTGCTGAAGGTGATCCCCGACATATTCGAAGTCCTTGGTGGCCTTGGCCTGATGGGTTACAGTGGGAAGGGCAGCATGACAGCCTTCAGTGGAGTTCTTAATTTTCTGGATATCTGTTTGAATCTGTTTCATGCATTCTAATTCTTTCCTGTGTTGTTTGTTCAGTGTTTTCATCATTTTTATATTCTCTATTTTTTTGCTTTTCTCAAAATGAATAATACTGGTGACACTCTGGTAAGCTCTGACCTTAGCCCCCAGTGCACAGGCATGGCTTGTGCTGGTGTTGTCCAAACTTTTAAGGACTTAGGAAGACCCTGAAAAGCTCACAGGACTCTGGAGAGTTGTGATCTGTGGGCTCAGTGTGCTCCAGTGAGGTGCTTTCCGGGCACCTGGTCCATCCATTTAAAAACTTGGGAGAACTCTGGGTAGCCCGCAAGAATCGGGTAAGCTCTGACACTTAGCACCCAGTGCACAGGTGTGGAGGTTGTGCTCATGCCAGTCCAACCTTTTAAAAATGTAGGAGGGATCCTGGTGAATCCGGCCAACACCCACCACCTATACTGAAGCCTTGTTGAGTGTCAGTCAGTTGGACCCACTAGTAGTGAGAGCTTTGGTGCACCCTACCCTGCTCCCCACTGTAGCAGAAATCTAAATGGCATACACTTCATCACTCTTCCACCACTGCTAAGTCTGGGCAACTACTGGGAGCTTCAAAACTGCCAAAACACAGGAGCAAAAGGCAATCTTCATCCTCTAGCCTACCCTGACCAAATCCAGGAGAAAAAGATGTACAATAAATCGTGACACCTGAAATTTCTGCAATGACAGCAACTGAAGTAAAGAAACAAGTCCATCAGGCTATAGAAGAAATAAGATCAGAAATAATCTCTCAGATAAAAACAATGACAACATTCATGAAAGAATTTCTCACCCTAGCTAAAGAAGACATAGAAAAAAATAGAGAATATAAAAATGATGAAAACACTGAATAAACAATACAGGAAAGAATTAGAATGCATGAAACAGCTTCAAACGGATATCTATGAAAGTAAGAACTCCACTGAAAGCTGGCAAAGCTGCTTGAATGAAATTGAAGATAGACTTTCAGACCTCAAAGACTGTGGTGCAGCTAATGAACGTGAACATTCATTCATGATAAAAATCCTAGAGGGAACCAGAATAGATGGTCTATATCTCAATGTGGTAAAAGCCACCTATGAGAAACCAACAGCGAACATCATACTTAGTGGGCAAAAACTGAGGACCTTCACTTTAAAATGAGGAACAAGACAAGGATGTCCGCTGTCTCCACTCCTATTCTACCTAGTACTGGAAACATTAGCCAGAGCAATGAGACAAGAGAGATAAATAAAATGAATAAGGATTGGAAGAGAAGAGGTGAAATTATAATTATTTGCTGACGACATGATACTCTAATAGAGAGCTCCAAAAGTTCCACCAAGAGTCTTGTAGATTTAATCACCAAATTAAGTATTAGCAGGATACAAAGTCAATACCTAAAAATCAGTAGCATTTTTGTACATGAAATATGAACACAAAGAGAGAAATTAGGGAATCCACATCTTTCATAATAACATCAAAAAATGAAATACTTAGGAATCAATCTCACAAAAGAAGTAAAAGATTTACACATTGAAAATTAGTATACTCTGAGAAAAGAGATTGAAGAGGATTTGAGAAAATGGAAAGGTATTCCTGCTCCTGGATAGGAAGAACCAACATCACGAAAATGGACATACTCTCAAAATTGTTATACAGATTCAATGCAATCTCAATTAAAATACCATTAGTATGCTTCACAGAACTAGATAAAATTTTCCTCAAATTCACTTTGACCCACAAAAGACCCAGAATATCAAAAGCAATTCTGGGAAACCAAGGAAAGGCAGATGGAATCACAATCCCTGACCTGGAATTATACTATTAATATAATCTGATAAAATCAGCATGATACTGGCATAGAGGTAGACCTTAGGATCAGTGGAACAGCGTATAGATGCAGATACAACTGCAAACACTGCTAGCCACCTAATATTTGATAAAGGGGTCAAACATGCTAACTGGAAGAAAG
>NW_004524603.1:12771434-12772523 GCF_000260255.1 Octodon degus
ATCCAGAAGAGAAGCTTATTGTTATTACCATACAACCTAGGCTGTTAAGCTTAACCTCACTATCTGTCTGAATATCAAACATCTTAGGCATAACACTGAACAGGTATTTTTCATCAAAAATTGATATTGATATGTTGAACTTTAAGTCCCTACAGGATATGATGAAAAAACATTTAAAATATTAAAATATATTTCAAAAATAGGCATAAAGAATTATATATTTCTTATGTTTACACGTAAGTCCAGAAATCTAATCATATACAACCTTGTAGCAGGACATTCCTGCAGCATTCCTTTTCCTGTCTCCTGCCTTCATTCACCACCCCCTTCTTTTTGAACAGTCATCTACCCGAGAGACATCATAGCAACAACTGGCCTGTCATGGTAAGTGTGCCGTATTGAGAAGACCAGAATGACAGGCACTCCAAGCATGAACCTACTATTATGAATTGCCATCTTCAGTGCAGTTGCTTATTTCACAAGTGTCTGTATATATAGTTAGTCAGGGTGAGAATCATTCCGGTTAACTACTAGATACAAAAATCTGAAGATTCTCAAGATCATTGCCTTACCCATCTTCTACATATAACTGTATGGCTTGCCACTGTCATGCATCCTAGCTCTTCTCTTTGCTCTCTTTTCAATGTCTAGTCCTCAAGTTCTTGCTTTCCTTTTAGTTATATTATACTTTTCTATTTGTATTTCTTCTTTTGAGTTCTTGTACTAGGGAAACTATATGATATTTACACATGTGTCTGGTTTATTTCACTTATGAGTATATCTTCAAGTGGCATCCACTTCAATATAAAAGATTCAAGTTTATCAGTCTTTATAGCTGAGTAATACTCCATTGTATAAAAATACCACATCTTTTTCTTTTTTTCCCATAATTTTATTGATAAACAAATAGCAATGAGACAGTTTCAAATCAAATTGGTGGGACAGTTTCAATAATTAACACATTGCATACATTCTTCTTAGTGGTTAATTGCTGTACAAGATGTGGACATGATATCCTATTTACAAACACCAAGAGAACAAATCACTCTATCTATTAAGAGAATGTAACTATATATCTATCCTAGCCAC
>NW_004524603.1:12772623-12778920 GCF_000260255.1 Octodon degus
AAAGAGATAAGGGTAGGTAGTGAGTTCATGAACAAAAAACAAACTGTATGGGAAATGCTTCAAAGAATCAACCACTGGGATCTCATCTTTTTGAAAAAATTTCTACACCTTAAAGCAAATCTTCAACAGAATGAAGAAAACCTCACAAACTGGGAAAAATTATAGTCAATTGTACCTCCAACAAAAGCCTTCTATCTAGAATATATATAAATAATTTAAAAAAAATCAGGAGCCCCAAATTCAAAGGCCCAATCAAAAGATGGGCATCTGAGATGAATATAAATTTTTCAGATGAAGAAATACAAATGGCAAGTAAATATATGAAAAAATGTTCAACACCATTGGTCACTTGAGAAATACAAATTAAAACAACACTGAGATTCTATCTCTCCCCAGAAAGAATGGCTAACATCAAGAAGTCAGCCAATAACAAGTGCTGGAAGGTCTATGGAGAAAAAGGAATCCTTCTCCACTATTGGTGGGAGTGCAGATTGGTACAATCACTATGGAAATCAGTGTGGAGATTCCTTCAAAAGCTAGGATTGGAGATCACATTCAAGCCAGCTATTTCCCTCTTGGGTATTTTTCCAGAAGAACTGAAAACATACCACAGTGATATATGTGCACCATGTTTTTAGCAGCTCAATTTATCATAGCTAAATCCTGTAAACAATCCAGATGCCCATCAACTAAATAAAGAAGTGGCATTTTTACACAATGGAGTATTATTCAGCTATAAAACAGGATAAATTTGAGTCTTTTTTCAGTAAATGAATAAAACTTTTGTAAGTGAAATAAAACAGACCGGCATGTGCAAATATCATATTGTCTCCTGAAAGACAAAAATGGAATTTGTGTAAGAACCTGAAAGACAAAAATGGAATTTGAAGGGTATAATAGATACTGGGAAAAGGGTTGGGGAGAAGAGATATATCTATGTACATAAGCAGGATGGTTTGGACAATTGCACTGTGCATTCTCTTGGCCTATGGAAAGGAACAGACAACACTTAATTTGTCTCCTTTTTAAAATTGTGTGTATTTTTTCTCTTCTTAATTCCTTATACATTTCTTTCTTCTAATTTTTTATGCATTTATCTGGCAGTATGAGTAACTTGTTGGATGACAACACTAGGTATTACAATAAATACTGTGAAATTCATACTACGTTGTTAAGTGAAATTCTGTATCACTTGTAATTTTTTTCTGTTTTAATGCTATGTTGTACTCTCTTTAAAAATAAAAATATTTAAGAAAATGAACAACATTTTGTTGCATACACTTGATATGATTTTTGTATTCATTCACCTCTTCAGTGGACACATTTTATTTTCCTTATCTTGGCAATTCTGAATGGAGCTGCCGTGAACATGGGAGTGTGCATGTCTGCGTATATATGACTTGTTTCTTGGGGATATGCCTGACAGATGAATTTCTGGGTTAGATGATAGCCTTATTTTTACACTAACTCCCTTTATGGATGTACTACATGACATTCCCATGAGCCATCTACAAGGGTGCCTTTGTTTACATACTCAGCAACTTTCTATTTCTTGATTTTTTTGATTACAGATGTTCTTGCAGAGATGAGATTATATCTCATTTTAGTTTGCATTTACCTCATGGATAGAGATGGTGCTGTGTGATTTTGCATATATTTGTTGGGCACGTTTATGTTTTCCTTGGAAATATGATTACTAATGTCCTTTGCTGATTTTTACTTGATTATTTTTTATTATTGAATTTTCTGCATTCTCTTTCTGTTCTGCATATTGACCCTATATCAGATACACAGATTGCAAATACTTTCTTTCAATTCATAGGCTTCCCTTTTATTTTATTGATTGCTTTTTCTGTACAGAAACTTCTCAGAATCAGGGAATAAATTAAATATAAAAATTAGTAGCCTTTTCTTGCATCAATAATGACCTATATGAAATAAAAGGTTTTAAGAAGTCCTTCTTAGGCAAGCACCAAAAAGAATAAGATACTTGGGCATAGATTTAAGAAAGGAAGTTTATTATCATTGTTATTCAATGTGATGGTTTTTGTAAGTAATCTGATTCACTTTTTGAAAAAGAGACAGGGGAAGCGTGTTTTAGAAATAGCTATAGGAGAAACAAGGAATCATACAGTGGAGAACTGGAAATCTTTCATGTGTTTTGGATGGTGGAATTGTGGAATTCTGAATATTTTAAAGGCTATATAACTTTCCACTGTATTAATACATAAAGAGATTATTTATTCCCTTCTTTAAACATTTAATTGCTTTCAGTTTTAATTGTCTTAAAGAATAACTGTAATAAGAAGTAAAAAGCTTGCTCCCTTTTTTAACTGCAAGTGCTGAGGACCCAGAAATCTCAAACTAGTAGATGAATAAAAGACTAAATAAATCACTATTCCAGGAAGTGGAAGGAGTGGGTCAAATATTCCAGTTTCAAAGGGCTTGCTCCAAAATTATATCCCCTGTACCATAGGTGACACTGCCATTTCTATATGTTTTATTAACTGGAAGTTGTAACTAAAAGCAACAAATTGCACCTATTTTACCTTTATAGCAGACTGTGGCTTTCATATGCCATGATCATTTTATCTTTTATTTATCTTTAAAATTTGTATTAGCATGCATACAGTACATGATATTTACTTGTATTATTGGGTGATCATGTCAGCCATGTTTCCTGGGCTGGAGCTGCACTTCTTTTCCTCAGTGTCCACATTTAGGATAACTCATTTGCTAGATTTTTCCACCAACACAGTCTTCAGATGGGAGAGGGGAATGACTGTAACTTTGATCTCCAGCCTTGACCTTCTCCCCGAGTTCCAGACTTATTGCTTTGGCAAAAAACAAAAGAAAACAAAATATCAATGACAACCCCCCCAAAAGCCCCAAAACAAACAAACAAAAAACCCTCCAGCTTTTCTGAAAATAATAAAGCACCACAAATTTACCACATCTGAGTCAGATCTTGATTATCCACATCCCCAGACTTCTTTTTTTTCTTAGTTTTTTAAATTTTTTAAAGAGAGTGAAAATTAGAATTAAAGCAGAAAAAATTACAAGTGATACAGAATTTTACTTAACAAAGTAATATGAATTTCACAGTATTTGTTGTAATACACAATGTTGTCTTCCAATCAGTTATTCATATTGCCAGATATATGCATGTAAAATTGAAAGAAGAAAGACAAAAATAAAGAAATATATAATAAATTACAAAGAGAAAAAGTACACACAATTTGAAAAACAGAGATGAAATAAATTAAAGCATTAGCTGCTTCTTTTCAAAGACCAGCAGAAATGTACAGTACAGTTGTCCAAACCATTCTGCTTATATACATAGATAAGTTTCTTTCACCCATTCCCTCTCCTGTCCTCCTCAACTCAGTAACTCTTACTTTTGAATAAGTTCACTCCATTTTCCCAGTATCTATTGTACCCTTCAGATTCCATTTTTGTCTTTCAGGTTATCACACTAAAGAGAGTATATGGTGTTTGCACATGTGGGTCTGCTTTATTTTGCTTATAGATTATGTTCTCTAGTTGCATCCATTTACTGAAGAAAGACTCAAATTTCTCCTGTTTTATAGCTGAATAATACTTTATTGTGTAAAAGTTACACATCTTTATCCATTCTTCAGTTGATGGACATCTGGATTGTTTCCAGGATTTAGCTATACAAATTGCACTGCTATAAACATGGGTGTACATATATCACTGTAATATGATGTTTTCAGTTCTTCTGGAAAAATATCCTGAATTCAGATACAACTGCAAACACACTGTCACCTTATTTTTGATAAAGGAGCCAAACATGTTTATTGGAAGAAAGATAGCCTCTTTAATCAATGGTGCTGGAAAAACTGGCTTTCTGCCTGCCGAAGGCTAAAACGAGACCTATGCCTATCACCACACACAAAGCAACAGTCAGAATAGATCAAAGATTTAAATAATAAAACAGAAAGACTAAATCTTCTGGAGGAAAATGTAAGTCAAAACCTTAAAGACATAGGAGTAGGTAGAGAGTTTATGAACAAAAACCAAACTGCATGGGAAGTACTTCAAAGAATCAACCACTGGGATCTCATTTTTTTAAATATAATTTTATTTTATTTTGAACAATAAAACCAAAAGCAAGAGTGAAAATCAGAAGCAAAGGCAGAAACAGGGTAACATACAACAATACATATGTTACAGATTTTCAAAGCAAGAATATCTGATTGACAATGGTTGTTATGTTATCTATTTTTATCATCTTTTAAAAAAGTTTCTGCACTTCAAAGTAAATCTCTAATAGAGTAAAAAGAAAACCCACAAATGGAAAAATTATAGCCTACTGTCCCTCTAACAAAGGCCTTCTATCTAAAACATACAGAGAATTAAAAAAAAATCAGGAACCCCAAATTCAAAGACCCAATCCAAAACTGGGCATCTGGGATGAATATATGCTTCTGAAAGGAAGAAATACAAGTGATAAGTAAAAGGAGGAAAACATGTTCAACGTCATTGGTCATTTGAGGGATGCAAATTAAAACAACACTGAGATTTCATCTCACCCCACAAAGAATGGCTAACATCAAGAAGTCACCCAGTAACACATGCTGGAGAGGCTGTGGAGGAAAAGGAACCCTTCTACGCTGCGGGGAAAAGAAATGCTTCTCCACTGTTGATAGGAGTCCAGGCTGGTTAAAACAACTATGAAAATCAGTGTGGAGATTCCTTCAAAAGCTAAGATTGGAGATCCCACTCAAGCCAGCTATTCCCCAGACTTCTCTTAACCTAGTAGCTCATGTCAAAAGTTTTCAGTCATTATGAATAACTTTCTTTCCCTCACAAATCATATCCAGTTTATCAGTACACTGTGCTCTCTCCTCTGCAGTTCCAAATGGCACCATCTTTTGCACCCCAACATCCTCAGATAGATTTGAATTTGTGCCTAACCATTTTTCTCTGTCAACATCATTTCCTTCATATATTCTACTTTATGTATTTGAACTATGGGGTGAAATGTTTTTTTAAAAATAATTTTATTGAGAAACAAATAGCAATGAGACAGTTTCAAAATGAATTACTAGAACAGTTTCAATAATTAATGCATTGCTTATTGTTGTCTTAGTGATTATTAATTGTACAAGATGCAGACATGATATCCTGTCCACAAACACTATTAAAACAAATCTCTCTATTCAATGATTGAAGAGAATGCAGCTGTGTATCTTTCTTTACTATTTTGAACATACAGATACAAAATGATCATTCACTTGTATCCCCTTTTTTGTTTAGTTTTGTCAGAAAAGAGTATTCCATTGTCATTTAAATATTGTAAGTGTCTGACTTCAGCAAAGTATTCCAATATAGTCCAGTAGTACATAATAGTAGTGGGTTTTCTGTAACACTGGCAACGACAGAAGTTGTTGACTTGGCCGAGGAGATGGTTTAGTGAAATAAATGTTGCCTGGCAGTTCAAGGGCCTGAGTTCAATTCCAGGTTCTGCCAAAAAAAAATAAGTAAATAAATAAAAAATAAAAAATGAAGTTGCTGACTTGAGTCTTTTACAGCTCAGCATATTAATATGGCTTTACTTTTAATACTTCATTTTTATACTTTTCTGCTGGATGGTTAAGACCACGATAAAGCAAGACCTATATAACAAGTAATGTAACTTTTGTTGGGGTAAACATTTTTGAAAAAAGTCTATATCCTCCATTTATGTGTTTGTTTTTGCCAAGAGGGAATCATTTTAGACATTCTCTTTATTAAGGCATAGTATTTGTAGATTTTATAAGGATACAATATAATTCAACATGTGTACACAGCGTGCATGTGCAAATTAAGGTAATAAACACTTGTATTTCTCCACACATTACTCATCTCTGTGTTCTTGGAGGCTTTGTTCTGTTTTTTAGTTACTTTGAAATACATCATAGGTTGTTGTAACCAATACTTGCTTTTTTGTACTATAGAAAACCAAGATTAGTTCATCTTAACTGTTTTTGGTGTCCCTTACATAAATTATTTCTCTTCCTCTCCTTCCACACCCTTCCCAAGTTCTATGACATAATTCCATTGTGTTGTATGAGTCTATTCAGTTTCAAAAAGCATGTCAGAAAATATAGTATTTTTTTTCTGAATCTGCATTATTTTACTTAACGTGGTGGTCTCACCCATGTTACGTATGATAGAACTTCATTCCTTTTATGGCTGATAGTATACTATCATGTATGTGCACCACACATTTTCCCTATATCCTTTGGATATTAATCTTTGTTGGATGAATATTATCCAAGTACTTTCTCC
>NW_004524603.1:12779983-12784682 GCF_000260255.1 Octodon degus
CCAATCAAGACTGGCTTTGACTATGTTAGAGCTTTTATGGTTCTCTATGAATTTTAGGATTTTGTTTTTATATTTCTGTGAAAAAGAGCATTGGTATTTTGATGGGGGTTGCATTGAATCTATAAATCATTATGTGTAGTTTGGACATTTTACTAATACTAATTCTTCTGATTTGTGAACATGGGATACAGATCCAATTTTGTGTCTCTCTCTCTCTCTCTCTCTCTCTCTCTCTCTCTCTCTCTCTCTCTCTCTTTTTCTTGCGGGACCAGGGATTGAACTCAGGACCCTGTGCTTGTTAGGCAGGTGCTTATTCAACTGATCTATCTCCCCGGCCCAATTTTATGTTCCCTGTGATTTCCCTCATTAATGATTTATACTTTGCAGTATAGCAATCTTTCATTTCTTTGGTTAAATTTTTCCTAATTATTTTATTTTTATAGTTAATGTGAATAGGCTTGATTTCATGATTTTCTTTTCAGCAGCTCCATTATTTTCATCCAAGAATTTTATATCTTTTATCTATTGAGTTTGAGTCCTGCAACTTTACTAAATTCACCAGTTCTAACATTATTCTGATAACACATTTAAGTGTTCTGTGCATAAAGTGCACAGAAAGCATGTCATTTCTAAACATTTCCTTCATTTGTAGTAAATAAGATTTCAAATTCCTCCTCCATAAACAGCAGAAAATCTCTCTCTGTTGGCTCATTGTTCTATGTGTAACAAATTCCAATGCTTCTACCCTGTTGTGGCTTATAAAATCAGAAGATCTGGTCACCACAAAAAATTTCTGGTTTCAACTCTTAGTTGCTCTTCTCCTTAACTCTGAAATATCCACATTGGTCTTCTGCTACTGACACAGCAAAGTCAATGCCTGCCTCGCCTTTGTTGCCCCTCCACCAGACAACCTCTATCTTAGGTACATGGAAGGCTGCTAATGTTTTACCTCAGTTTCCTTTAAAATATAACAGTGATTTTCCACAACAATATTAAGTCATTACTTTTGGATTTTCTTCAACCAGCCCTATTCTTTCATTTAGGTTTATTTTCTGCATGGGATATGTCATGTCCTGGCATTTTACTATATATTTATTTATACATTGTATGTTCTTCCAATATGATGCAAGTCTTAGCAAACAATTTATCTCATTCCCTACTTTATTCAGAAGGCATAGCACACTTACCAGAACTCAGCATATCATAAATCTTGCTATTTGTTCAGACCCCCTCTTTGTTTTCAGAAACCTCCCTGCCACAGCTGAGATTGGTCACTTCAGAGGCAATGACATATGTATGATCTTTATGTCTTAGCTATCTGCCTTTTGGCGGGAAAGACAGGGAGGGAGAGAAACAGGGAGGGAGGGGATAAGGAGAGACAGAGAGACAGAAAGAGAGAGAGAAGCAGACAGGCAGACAGAGACAGAGAAAGAAAATCTGACACTCAGTTACAGATCCCCAAATAAACACTATTCCTCAGAATTTATTTCCTCAAAAAGAGGAGAGCAATAACAATAAATCAAGCCCTCAAAGTGATTAACAAATGCAACCCCCCCCCAAAAAAAAAAAAACCAGAAGAACTAGGAGAACCTTGAATTTCCCACCTTCTTAGCCAGCCCTGCCCAGGCTTCCACAGGTCCTGTCCAAGAGACTGGCTCTCCACATTGAGTAGATGAACTACTTCATGCCCACTCCTCTACCCCAGAATTCCACTCAAATACCTACATTTTTTCTAGCTATCTTAGACCGGCAACTTTGAAATAAAACTCTCCCTCTCTAGAAACTAGTGAAGCATTCTGAACTATATCACATTACTCACCTATTTTCCTCTTGCTTAGAAACAAAGGGGACGGAGAATGAGATAGAAACATATGCCTGTTTAATTAGTGTTCCGTTTTTTTGGTGGAAATCCTGAGAGTTCCTCAACTGATAGAAATGTGTTGGCCCTCTCTTATGGAAGTCTTTCCCTGGGGTGTTTGTTGTTTTAGCCGAGCTCCTTAAGAATGGAGCAAATCAAAGCTGGTGAGAATTGAGAGACAGGGCGAGGGTTGCAAGAAGGAGAGACTTTGGCCATTTCTAGAGTCCTGAGTATTTGGGACTTGGGGAAGAGGTCATTTTCTGACCCAATTATCTGAACTCCTCTTAAAAAGGCTTTTGGAGGAGGATAGTTAAGAGACAGAGCTCACTTCAGTCTCCTCTGAAGTGGGAACTGGAGTGTGCCAGCTAAATAGCTCAGCAGATTAAAGCACCTGCAAGTAGATGCAGGGGCCAAGGGTTTGATCCCCGCACCTACCATGCCATTCACGCCCCCTGGGGTGCACTGAGAAGGCAATTGAGACGGGCTGGGTGTGGTGGCGCTCGCCTGTACTCCCAGCTCTTGGGAGGCTATAAACAGGCGGATCACTCCGAGTTCAATCTAGTAGTGAGACCCTGAACATGCTGTAGACCCTTCCCTAAAATACAGAAAAAAGAAAAAAAGAAATGAAAACTGGAAAGAAATATGCAGTAGCATCCTTTTTTCAATAGCCATAGAAATTATGCCGCGGATTGGGGTCTGTGGGCAGATACAGAAGACCTTGAGAGGGTTTGGAATTGGAGTCCTCATATCCTTTCCACAAAGTGGCTGTTCAGGAGTGTTGAAAAAAGACAGGGTTTCTGTTCTTAGACAAGACTAAAAGGCAGAGAACCAGGGAAAAGCTAGCCACACAAACACACACACACACACACACACACACACACACACACAGTGCATTACATGGGAATTATGCGGGCACAGACACACACATGACATCTAGTGGGGGAAGCTGGAGGAGTCCTTGTCTGTCTTTCTGTACACTGTGCCTACCATTTCCATATGGTTGTGTCCATGTCTCACAAAACTCCTGTAAGATTCACATTATGAAACCAAAGCTACCCCAGAGGGAACTATGGGTGACAGAAATCAATTAATTGCTCCAACATGACACAAGTACTAACTGGCCAGATAAAACTACTGTTTAGAACTCTAGTAGCAAAAGCAACTCTAAAGGTTACCTGATGCTTCAGACAATTTAAAATTACAATATAATCATGGTGTCAAACTTCTCCACAGAAGTCAAGATCAATATCTCTAATTTGGCAGCTCAGTCAAGTGCAACACAGTAGGCAAGCCTACAATGCCCAGCCAACCTTCCGGAGGGAACAGGAGAAAGAGAAAAGTCAAGAGTCCCCTCAGGCCATTTGGAAAAGCTTCCCAGCGTGCCCTTTTATCTGTTTAAACTGTGCATTTAGGCAGATTTTCCTACTACAGGAAAAGTCAACAGTAGGTGCAAATAGCATATATCCTGACCAGCCTTCAGGACACAGGACATGTTGTCCTTCCTGGTTTTAGAAATGAATCAATGTCCTTGTGTCCCAGGTCAACTTATTCCACCTGTCTATATCCTTTGCATTTCAGTTTCATACATGTACAACAATGGCAGATCAATTTCTTTTTGCGAGCCAGGCACTCTCTTGGTGCAAGCCTCCCTCTATCTCTCTCCAGCTATCTTTCATCTTATAATGAGAGCAGGGAGTATTTCTCAGAAATTTCCTAGCACGTCCTCAGGGTTCTGGCTCTGTGAGTGAGTGGTTTTTTTTTTATTGAAATCACTACATGTACCAGGAGCCTCATCTGCCTGAGTTATACACGCAGGGAGCTCACTCACACTTTCCTTTTCAAAACCAATTAGTAGGACAGTTTCAATAATTACAAATTGCATATTGTTGTCTCCTTAGTGGTTATTCATAGTACAAGAAGCAGACATGACATTTCTGCCCGCTTTACCATTCTGTCTTTTCTAGGTGACATCTCACCTTGATTTTTCCAGGCTTAGCAATGGGCATCTTGCATCCTAGGAGACCCCTCAGTCCTAGACAAATCAGACTGATCACTGGAATTCTCCTGCTATACTGTGACATCCTTCTGTACTCTGATTAATTTCCAGTGGCCTATATGGTTTGGGAAGTGATAAAACAATTGACACTGTGTTTGTTCTCTCTCTCTCTCTCTCTCTCTCTCTCTCTCTCTCTCTCTCTCTCTCTCTCTGATATGGCTTTTAAAAGCATTTCCATTACTATAGGCACTCAGTTTAAGATGGGAAATTTGGCTGGCTTGTTTACTTTTTTACTGCTCTGCAAAATGAATGAGTAGAATAGAAACAAAATCAAAACAACAGGAGCAATAAAACCCACAACACAACAAAAAAGAGAAGAGTCAGCCTGTTGTAAGGCCTTCTCATCTGTCTCCCTTTATTGTCCAAGCCTATGAACATTTAGAAATAATTACATACAGACTTTTCTATGTATTCTATTTCCTGATACAAATTTACTATGATGTTCCCGGATCTCAGTGTTTAGCACTTACTTCATTCCTGAGTTCCTGACCCTCATTCCAATGATCTGTCACATGCTTCCCTGTAAAAGTTCCATTAACAATTTAAATCAGTGTGTCCAAAAACATTTTTATTCATATAGTCTCTTATTGCTTCAACCATTTCCTCAGTCTGCCACGGATGAAAGCAAGAGTCCTTTCTTTCTTTCTTTCTTTCTTTCTTTCTTTCTTTCTTTCTTTCTTTCTTTCTTTCTTTCTTTCTTTCTTTTCCTTCTTCTTCTTCTTCTTCTTCTTCTTCTTCTTCTTCTTCTTCTTCTTCTTCTTCTTCTTCTTCTTCTTCTTCTTCTT
>NW_004524603.1:12785662-12786824 GCF_000260255.1 Octodon degus
GTACAAGATGCAGACATGATATCCTATCCACAAACACTATTAGAACAAGTCTTTCTACTCATTGAATTAAGAGAAAGTAGCTGTATATCTATCCTAACTATTTTGAAAATACAGATACAAAATGGTCCTCCATTTGTATCCCCTTTTTTGGTTTAGTTTTGTCTGAGATGGATATTCCATTGTCATTTAAATATTGTAGGTGCAAGAAGACAACAATATGCAATGTATCGATTATTGAAACTGTCCTACTAATGGGCTTTGAAGCTGTCTCATTGCTGTTTGTTTCTCAATAAAATTATTAAACAAACTAAATACCAAGATATAAATTAAAAAAAGAAAGACTTCATGCGATTGCTATAACAGCTGCTTCTTGCTTCTTGTCTTTACTTGCTCTTTAATTCAATTCAAATAATCAGAAGAAGTACTTTAAGTCAGAACAAAGGATTTCCAAATGAAAGTGCTGGGAGGTGAGGGTTGGAAAAGTCAACTGAGGACAGGTTGTGAAATTCTGGTCGGGGCTCGAAGTAGTCGTCACAGTGCAGGGATCTGCTGGGAACCTTTGCTGGTCACCCATCTCCACGGCCCTACCCTGTGGAGAATTAGGTAGAAACATGCTTCTCAGGCCAATACACCAACTGAACAATTTACAGTCTTTGAGTATGGTTATTTTATTGTGGACCATTTCTTCATTTTCTCTCACTTGCAGGAGCAAAATACAATCATTTGCACTTTAGTTGGCTTTTGGATCTGCAGTCAGGAGCTAGTGATGTGTAAAGATGCCCAAGACCAATACTGATAACTATTATTGATAATAGAACTTCTTTAATAGAACAGGCATAAGATGATAAGTATACCAAGATAGAATGTCCACAGTCAAACATGGCAGAATAGTTTCCTGAAGGGTAAGAAAAGTGGAAAAAAAATATGAAAATGAAATTTCTTTGTATTCGTTTTCCTACCTCCAGTTTCTGGCAGATGGAAGAGTTCAACACTATTCTTTGAATAAATGAGTGCACTCCAGGGATCTGAGAGAATAAAGAGGGCCCTAGACACTGAGAACCTTTGGGGTCTGAGTCCAGGAAGGCCAGTACCTTGTTCATGCAGCACTGTTAGGGGACTTGAGAAACATCACACTGAGTGTGAAGCTCTGGTCTCCATCCCT
>NW_004524603.1:12787664-12789467 GCF_000260255.1 Octodon degus
TGTCACTCCGAGAGAAAATTTCTCCTCTGGGTCGCTCCCACTCCAGATGGGGATCTCCCCGACAAGGAGAGAGGAGAGTGGTGGAGCTGGCTAGCTCACCTGTTAAAGAAACCATAGTTCCTTCTTTATAGGCAAAAACTCCACATGCCTGCTGTGTCACCTACAGCCTGATGCCAAAGGCGTAAGAGAAGAGGAAGGTGGAGAGGTAGGAAAGCAAAGGCAGCACAGAGCAGTGGAAATTTGTTTTCCTGCTGACGTGTGTGAATGTTGATGGCAAGCCCCTGAGCAAGGCTCTGGGAATGACGTGATATTATGCATGCTGGTAAACTCGCACATGAACAGGGTGCTGGTGACCACAGTCTGATGTGTTTGTGTGCTGGACTTTCTGGTGTAAGTCAGTGTGTTTCTGCATATGGGTCCATGAATTGCACCACCCAAGGGTGCTGAACTGGAGCATCTTAAGAACCAGCTCTCTGGGGCTGGGGAGATGGCTCAGTGGAATAAGCGCTTCCCTAGCAAGCGCAAGGGTCTGAGTTCAATCCCTGGTTCTGCAAAAAAAAAAAAAAAAAAAAAAAGAACCAGCTCTCTGCTGCTTTCCCTCATTTTCATATGATGTTCTTGGACATCTCAGCCAGGGTAAATACCTGGCTAAAGGCCCATGACAGGTGACCTTCAGCTTAATCATGACATTAGGAGAATCCCCAGGGCTGTTTTTAAATGACCTATGAGGCATGCTCTTTGGGATAGAAAGCACTTTGTTGCAGCTTGTCCTAGAGTAATCTCAACAGGACTGGGCCACCCAAGTCTACCAAAAAAGGACCTATCTCTCTAGACTCGTGAGGGGGTATTGTGAGGAGCACAGAAGCTCCCTTCAGTAGTCTGACTAAGCAAATGATCCAGATGAAAAAGTGACTCTACTTTTTGTCTTCTGACCACATCTGGGACTGAGACAGAGTGACGTCTTCCAGAGCACTGAAGAAGTAGGCTCAGAACCACACGGGGAGGGATCCAGGCAGGTGTGGTGGGTAGGCCAGGGAGGGCTGACTGTTCGAGTGAGTTGCCCTAGAGTTACTGCCTATGGCAAAGCTAAAGTTAGGAGAATCTAGGAAGTGTAGTGATAATCATCTTTTTAAAAATGTATTTAGTACAAGATCTACAGGGTCTCTCTACATAGATCGGACTCGTAGTGATTCTCCTGTTTTCAGCCACCCGAGTGCTGGGATTATGGTTGCACATCACCACACCCAGTATTAATAGCCATCTCAGTGTGCCCCAGGGGCAGGGCTGGCACAGCACGCTGGGGATAGAACCCCAGCCCCTGCGCTCTGCCTAAGCAGGCGCTTTAATCTGCTGAGCTATCCGACCAGTCCTGTAGTAAGAATCTTGCCTATTATACATATCATCCTACTTCTCCGTGTTGTTGTTCCTAATCCTTTTAGTATGGAGTGCTTGCGTTTCTGAACAGAAGGATGTAGGCACAAGAGAATAAACTTGTTCCTTCCTATGATGCAATTCCTTTTTTTTTTTTTTACAATATACATCCAACGTGTAGGGCGATCACCTGAGTGTAATATCAGAGACCGTCTGGCTACGTGACTGATGCTGTTGACTAAATCTAATTCATTCATTCATCCCTGAGCTGCAGGAAATCAATTATCTCTTCCCTGGAAATGCACTGACAGATGATGCTGATCTGTCGGCACATCACAATTGCCTGGGGAGCATCACCTCACACCAATTAATTACATCGGAATTTCTTCCTGGCTGTTTGGGAACATTCCAGAAATAGCTGCCATAGACAAT
>NW_004524603.1:12790742-12791967 GCF_000260255.1 Octodon degus
ATAATGATGCTTCTTCTCTTTAGATATAGAACCGTGGGCTGACAGCTAAGAGCAGCTCTGGGACTGGCGAAACTCTGCCTCTGCAGGAGCTGCCGGGACTTGCTCACAGTGAGGAAAATCCGTAATGAGTGCTTTCTGCTCATTATGGGTAATTTAATTTTCTAGCTATCTAAGGCTGATAATATACTCGCTCCTTTGTTAATTCTCATTAATTTATAATTTCCTGCTAATTGCATTTTCTTCCTTCATCTCAACCTCAGCCAGATGCTAAAGCTGATTTTAATTCTTGTGCAATTTAGTCCTTAAGTGCAGAACAGCAGATCAAAATAAAATGGCATTAGCCATTAGGAGTCTCAGGATAACGGAAAGGGACTGTGCACCTCTTCAATGCATAGTAGGATGAAGAGTTGAGGAGAACGTGATGCAGCATTTCCAGAAGGCAGAAGTGACCGTGCAGCGGCTCCGGAGAAAGCGCTCATCAGGATAATGAAGAGAAGCAAGCATGCTTGGCAGGAATAGAGATGGTGGTTGGCGGCAGGACACAGAATGAGCCCTGCTCTTGGGACGGATGCAGTTAGAATAGAGCTCCACCAAAGGGATGTTTGTTGATTTTGAGTTGGTAAGCTGTTGATGATGATGTATTCTCGAGGTCAACTGGAGGCTGATGGAGGAAAAAACAGTTGCTGTCTCAGACCAACCATGATGAGCAAAAAATGCAGGATGCTAAAAGAACAGAAGAGTCAAGTGTGTGTGTGTGTGTGTGTGTGTGTGTGTGTGCATGCATGCATGTATGTGCACACATGCACACAACAATGAGGAAAGGGTTGCCCTTGGAAGAGGTTTACTGTTTCAGAAGGAGGGATTGTGTAAAGGGATGATTCAGCGCAGAGGAAATCATTGCCTTCTTCCTATCGTTTTAGGTGACACATTCACAAGGAGGTAGATTAATGAACCTCACGAGATCCAGAGTGCAAAACCTGCGCACCTCATGTGCCCATCACCGAAGCTCCCTAACTCTCCAAAGATCTTTTAGCATGCCACCCACTGGTTTGTTAAGTGTTCCCCACGAGCTGCAGATAAGGTGAAACTACTGAATATGTAGCTTCTGTGTGTGTGTGTGTGTGTGTGTGTGTGTGTGTGTGTGTGTGTACAGAGACATGCTTATGTACAAAATTATAGCTTTATAATAATTCATCATTGGTCAGCTAAACAATCCCCAGTCATT
>NW_004524603.1:12792154-12794539 GCF_000260255.1 Octodon degus
CCAAACAGCATAAGGCCTGTAGTTTGAGCAGTATCAGTTCCTGGTCAGCAGGCGGCAGGACAGAAACATCAGTGCAGAGAGCCATGGTGGAGGACCACTCTTCTCTGGTGGCCAGAAAAAGCAAGGATAAGCCCAGGGGCAAGAATGCAATAAAGAAAGGGAGAATCCTCTTGTTGAGTAGGACAGGGTAGGCCGGTGTGAAGTCTTGTCATACCACTCAGAAAGGCACACAATTCCCAGTGTGTGGACTGCTTATTTCTTTGATTTTCCCTTCAGATGGTATCTGAACACAAGTGAATGTAACTATGGAAAGTGGAGCTGCAGATAAGGTGAAACTACTGAATATGTAGCCTCTGTGTGTGTGTGTGTGTGTGTGTGTGTGAGTGTGTGTGTGTGTGTGTGTGTGTGTGTGTACAGAGACATGCTTATGTACAAAATTATAGCTTTATAATAATTCATCAGTTTCTTATTCTGGTCTACCCAATAGCTGGGTGATCAGACCCTACTCATATCCTTTATCTGAAAGGAATATTTCTCCTACTTCATTGTCCCTCTTATTGTTTGTTGATAAGAATACAGAAAGACATCAGACCTGGATTTTCCCTTGTAGGTGACTAGAGCTTGGAAGAATTCTTAGCCTGTAGACTTTGTTCCTGGGTTGTCTGTGTTTAAAACAAATGCATGCAACCCCATGCCCCACCACCTGATACACAGATGACAGCGCTGTCAGGTCTGCCCTGAACTCTGTGTCACAGGAGACAGGAGAACGAGGGAGAGTAGTTACTGTCCCGGAGCCCCCAGGAGGTCCACAGGGGCTCCAGTTGCCTGCCTCCTCCCAGGAGCTCACTGCTCCCAAAGTGACAATGATGCCAAGATGTGCCCGAGTCCCCAGCACAGGCAGCTGCTGCTCTCGGGACCCACTGTCAGGCTCCGACTCCAGACACTGCTGAAGCACAGCAGCAGGACCAGGAGGTCACAAGGCCTGCTAGAGGGAGGCCGGCGTCTCTGAGACTACATGTCGGTTCCAGGAGGGGCTGGATAGCAGGAGGGAGAAGCAGCTACAAACAGGGGCCTGCCGGTGTGGTGGGTCAGCTCTCCTTGGTAGTGTGTGGCCTTCGCATGCAGTGACCTTCCCAGAAGTCCCAGGTTGTGGACGCACCAACAGGGAGCGCTAGGGGAACCTCTCTGCCTTCTTCAACTAGCTGCGCTTGCCCTGCGGTCCACCGAGTCAGAGCTCCGAGCACTGCATCTGGACCAGGGCAGCAGGATGTGAACCCGCGCTGGTAAGTCAGGTCTCTGCACATTCTCTTCTGTCTTTATCTTGCCCTTTTCACTCATGCCACAGAAATTATATCACAGTTTGTCATTTTCCACTTACTTGCCACCTTTTTCTCGTCCAGGACTGCGCTGCTCCTGCTGCAGGCCTAAGGCAGCTAGGGTCCTGCAGAGCCCCGCGGGGAGTCTCATCAGGATGCCACCACTCCCTGTGTGGCCCGTCATGCTTGCCCTCCAGGTTTGCAGTCTACCCTACTGCTCCTTCTCCAGGAGGACTCTACAGCTACAGTATCTGCGTTTTCAACAAAGAGCCATCTTCTGGGGCAGGAAAATGTTTGGGAGAATCAAAAGGCACAGGGATAATCTAGGCAGGAGAGTAGAAAGGAGTGACACAGACAGAAAGAAACACAGAGTGGACTTTCAAGGGGGTCCTGGGTCTCCACAGAGTTCTTAAATGAGGATGGAAGAGCTATTCCTATGGGATTTTAACAGATATTTGAATTGCAAAGAAGGTCACATGAAATATTTGGAGAAAGAGGAGAGGGATCACTTGTTTATTTGAATTATAGAGCATAAAAAGTTCTAGAGACTTAACATTCAGGGTGGGGATTATTGTTAATGATGCTGTGTTGTATGCCTAAATTTTTCTAAGAAAATAGATGTCAGGTTTTCTCCACATACATGAAACAATAGCCATATGAAGTCATGAGTGTATTAATTAGGTTGGTTGTGGTAATCAAATCACCATGTATATGTGTATTAAAATATATACCCATATACCTAAAAAATATATAATTTAGTAATAGGCCGAGATTAAGATTAATATTTTAAAATGCATCTCTGTAATCTTTTCCCATATGGATGGAGATGGCTTGGTAAATAAATTGACATTGAAATGAATTGATTTTGTATATTTTTAATATGTCAATGAAACCTTATTGCCTCAGATTATGAAAGGCAGCCAGTGGACATAGTCATTTATATTTCTTTCTTTTTTTTTTTGCAGAACCAGGGATTGAACTCAGGCCCTTGGGCTTGCCAGGGAAGCGCTTATTCCACTGAGCCATCTCCCCGGCCCCAAGACATAGTCGTTTAGATAACTAAATAGAA
>NW_004524603.1:12795485-12796688 GCF_000260255.1 Octodon degus
AAAAAAAGCAAAAGAGAAGTGAAATTTCTGCTGGATAAAATACATTTACAAAGAGAAGAATGAGATGAGAAACATGAGGGATCTGTCCTAAACAGGGGTGCAAAGACAGGCACCCAGAGAAGAGGTCAGACAAGGCAAATCAGCACAGGAGGAAAACATACACAGTCCTGGATCCCTGTTGTCCAGGGCACGGGAAGTTTTAAGAGTGGGTTATGTGCAGCCTGACATATCTCAGAGAAGAAAAATAGCATGAGGATTGAGTACAGTAGATGAAAGAGGCCACATCTAAAGTATTCCTGACACAATTTTGGGCACAGGGAGAAACCTTGCTAGTTAGCAACCATTATCTGAGCAAAACAGTTAAATTGAGAAGTTACTTAGAAAGTGTTCATTATATCCCCAGATCCAGCCAAATATCCTCTATGGATTGTTGCATGGTGAATATGTTGAATGAAACCGTGAAAGAGTTAAGGCAGAAGAAGAACGTAGCTGAGTCCTAAGTCTGTTCATCACAGCCAACTCATTTCCAACCTTAGGAAGCTTCTACCCTTTGGCAATATTCCACCTGGACCCTGAGATCAACTGTGCCCACACGGTGGTATGCCTGGGATCTGGGCCATCATTAAGGGGGCTTGGCAGACGCAGAAGCTGGTGGTCATTTTCCTCTAAGATTTCCTCATCTTCCACAAGTATCACAGAGAACGGGTGTCCAGTGCATTAAGCAACCATAGCAATGTCAGGGAATTTGGGCTTCTGGGTTTTTCTCATCTCCATGAGTTCCAGACTCTTCTGTTTGGTTTCATCCTGTTGATCTACACAGTGACCATGCTGGGGAACCTGGTCATCACTGTCCTCACTTGCCTCGACCCCTGCCTGCACTCTCCCATGTACTTCTTCCTCTGTAACTTCTCCATCACAGAGATGCTGGTCACCTCTACTGTGGTTCCGAGGATGCTGGCAGACCTGCTGTCCACTCACAGGACTATGTCCCTGGCTCAATGCCTGACCCAGTCTTTCTTTTACTTCTCTCTGGGTTCCACCACCTTCTTGAGCCTCACCGTCATGGCCTTTGATCGCTACGTGGCCATCTGTCGCCCTCTGCACTATCCAACTATCATGAGTGGTCCAGTTTGTGTGAGGCTGGTGGTGGCCTGCTGGGTGGTGGGGTTCCTCTCCATCATCTCACTGACTCTACAAAAAACA
>NW_004524603.1:12797588-12813508 GCF_000260255.1 Octodon degus
TTTTTTGTGTGAAGTTCTTATTTTGGGTGTGTCCCCTCCTTAGCAACTATATTCAGCTCCAAGAGAGAGCTCTGGAATGAGCTATGAAGAAGAGAGAAGCCTGGTACCCCAACACTGAAGAAGCTATTTCTCCCTTGGTTCCCCTGCCTGGGACTCTTCCAGAATGAAAACATGGTGCACACCCAGGGCACCCACTTCTCACTTATGGACCTGAAGTGTCTTGACTTTCAGCAGAAATGGTACCCTCAGCCGCTGTTCAATTCTTCTTCCAGTCAGGAAGACCTTATCTTTTACATACACTCTGGAAGGAAAGGAAAGCTGCACCACCACTCTCAAGATCCCCAATTTTTCCCTTCCACAAGGACCACTCCTCTCTTCTCCCACAGAACCTCAGGTCCATGCCCCCATGGGAGGGCCAGTTGCCTGGGTCTCCTGGGGTTGGATTCCTTGAAAACAGGTTAGCTCGATTACCAGGGCCTCTGGGTGAGAAAGCAAATGGAAGAAGCCAGAGGAAGAGTGAATGGAGTGGGATCAACTCTGTGGGTAACTACGTGGGAGGAGAGATGAGAGGAGAAATTCCTTGGAAATTTGTGGCGGGCTGATGGGAGGATGGTGGGCAGGAATAGTTCTGATGTTTGATTTTGTGCCCCAGTTTGAGTCAGAACTGGGCAGGGATACATAGAGCAGTGGCGCAGAGTAGGCACAAAGCTCTCATTTCTGAAACCAGCTCTGCCCACAGGACATCTTGTGGAGAGTCCCTGGCAGTACAAGGCAATGTGGAGAGCACCATGTGGGGCCACCCCAGGGAGTGGAGTCACCATGGGGCACCATTGTAGGAGAAGTGTTCAGGGTACACAGCCTGGAGGCACAAATCTCTTACAATTTTCATTTAGTTTGCTCTCCAATTAAGCTTTCTTTCTTAAAAAAAAAAACCCAAAAACCTGCCATAGAAAAGTTTTGCATTTCTAGGCTTCATTAACAAGGGGCAGATACTTCTGATTTTGCTGAAAAGGATGGTGGGGAAAATAGCCTGAGAACTTTCTCTCCTTCACCTCTCAAGGGACTAATTATTTACCCTTCTTGCAAACTTTGGGAAAAAACTGAACTAAAAGCAATTATCTCCTTCTGATATGCATATACTTTCTTTTAGTTTGTCCTCCTAAAATAATCAGCCTACAAATCCACTTGGAGTTTCTTCCTGAGGGATTCTTTCCTGTTAGCTTTTTCACCTCCGCTCATTCTCTGCTTTTAAAAAGAGTCAACACAATCAACAGTTGATAGCAAATTATTGCTTGCTCATGGAGTTTTTCTTAGGACTGGACTCTCTGGCTGGTCACTCTGGGGGAAGCTATGACTTCTCTTAGTCCTCCATAACAACTGGACATCGCACAGAGGATCAGACCACATGACAGTGCTTAACAAAATTTACCCTGATCTCCTCTTGCGCCAAGTGTAGTCTCCTGGGAGCTTGTTAAAAATGTGGACTCTCAGGCCCTGCTCTAAACCACTGTATTAGAACCTGAGTTTCTACAAAGCAATCAATCCCTGTGCATTTCAATGACAGAGCAGCACTGACTAGACTCTTTGCTGGTAGAATTTTTAACTAGGAAATTGTGTATGAATGCCCTTCTTTTAGTCTCCATCTGAAGGGTTCCAGATGAAGGAACTTGAAGTCACATCTGTTTGTAATTGTGACATGTGTCCCAAGTCCCACAGCTGAAGATAGTTACCAGGAAAAAAGCTCCCACAATTTTATTTCTGTTGTGATATTACACTTTTTGAATGGCTTTTGCCAAATGGTCCAGCCTCTAACTTATAGAATCTGTGCAGACATGAGCTAGGGATGTTTAGGTTCCCCATCTTTGTCTTGATGGGACAGATGCTCTCCTGTGCCAGCGTCAAGTTGAGGCTCTTGGATAGGCAAGACTTAGAGTTGGAAATTTTGTTTTGTGGTACTGGGGATTGAACTCAGGACCCTGTGCTTGCCAGGCAGGTGCTTATTCTACTGAGCAATCTCCCCAGCCTCTATAGACTTAGAAATTTGAGCATCCCAACTCCCTGGGAGAAATCTTGGGATTCAGTCCTAAGTCAGAGTAGTTGCTGTGAAAGTCTCCCCAGTTTTAAGCTACGATGTCACAGAGCCTCAGCCTCGCGGCGTCATGTGGGAGCCTGCGGCTGAACCAAGTGCATCCCTCCACTTGCATGTAGGAGACCTCAGTGCTCCACCCAGATTGGCCTCGCCTGGAGACTCTCTTGCACCAAGCCCAGGGGCAGGGTGCTTGAAGATGGCTACGGAAGCTCCTTCTTTTGCTGAAACCCTTGTGTCTGTGTGATTCCTCATGCAGAGTACCAAAGGTCTTTTTTAAGTTATGTAGCATAGGTAGCAAGACAAGCATGGTTATCCCTTCCGAAATATTCACATTTCCAGATGAGAGGTTGCTGCTGAAAACTTTCCAGAATACCTGCTCCCCACATTCTGGCACCTCTTACAATGTGGGCATTAGAATTGGCCACAGTATCACTGAGACAACTGAGTGGAGTGCAGCAACTCCTCTTCTTGGTTTGCTTATTGATTTTCTATTGCCATCGACTAGGATAGCATCCCTGTCTCAGAATACAGTGCTAACTTGTGTTCCAAATTCATTGAAAAACCTCATTTTAAAAGACAGCTGGCATTTACTGACTACCTCCTGGACAGTCTATGTGCAGGAGATATGCAAGGCATGCTGCTTAAATTAAGGAGGTATGAATTTAGTGTGGGAAGACAAAATTACACAAAGTATTTGGGATTGCATTTGGGATTCTTCTGTGTAGTTGGAAATTCTATGGAAACAATCTTTGGTTGTTTGAGTTGGGGTTTGAGGTATGTAGAATGGTTTCATAGTTTGGAAAGTGGAAATGTGAGTTTTGGAGAGGCAACTAACTATGCGGTCGGATGGAGACCTAAAATAGTATTTGAATGGGCAAGCAAGCCTCTGGGAGATTGAATTAATAAATGGGCTTTCTGAAGAGTAGCCACCCACACCTTCTTTGCTCATTAGATCCGGGTAGTCAGGGTATCTCGTGGGGATTCTCTTCAAGATGCTTTGCTCATGAAAGTAGCATAGCAGGCCATCTCTAAATCCAGCAGATTCACAGAGGATGTGGGAGGAGTGGCGGCAGAAAGCTTGTAGGCCACGGCAATGATATTCTATCCTTAGGAGGCGCTGTTCACTTCCACTGCTGGAACTGGTTTCAGTTGTGTGATAAACCCAAGTAAGTTCAGAGTCAGCTCAGCATTATGACATGTTGGCTGCTTTGTCCAAGTCTGGCAGTGAGAATATGGAATATCTGTCTTTTGGTCTCATGTGTGGGTCTATGGAGGAGAGGAAAGAAATCGGAAATGTACCTTCTCCTGGGATCCCACTGGCTTGAACCATGGCAAGGACAGGGGGACTTTGATACAGTCCTTTGGATGCACACCATAGTAGGAGACTGAGAAATTTTCACCAACCCAGGGCAGTCGAAACATCATAGGTGTGAGTTGTGAGGTATCCGCTGCTAGTGGAGCAGGTGGGTCCTTCACCTTTGGAGGGGTTTGTGCCTACCAAGAGGGGCATATAAGAGCAGTGCCATGAGGTTCACTTGCACAGGTTTAGCACAGCTTGACTGAAAGAAAGGGGATGCCAAGATGATGGGTTGCAGGAGGGACAGGATCGAAGGGGAAACTCAGTGGTGGGAAGCTGGTGATGCTCCTGAGGACCGCTTGTTAAGCATCAGCAGCTGAATACAATCATTATTAAAAACTGGAAAACAGAAACCCATACCAAGAAATAGAAAACATGCTAAAAACAAAGGCGATAAAAATTCAGAAAAAGTTCCTACCTCGCCACTCTATTTCTATGCATGCTTTTCAGGATATTTTTGTCATTTGGCTTAGTATGACACAATATTTTGTATAAAATATTGCACAATATTTTGCATCTGAGCATAATTTACCAGCTCCATGCTCAGCGATGCCGTGCTAATAGTTTAAAATCAGCCGCCCACCGCAGATGCCAAAGTCAGCGAAGGGAGAGATGTTGGTCACACGTTTGTCATTTTTCTTCCATATCTTTCAGGTGCTCTTGTCAGAAACATATTTACATCAAGAAATGTAATACTTGAAAAGCAGTGAAGTAGGCTGTGGAATACAACCACTATGGAAAATTTCTGACGTTGACCAAGGACTTCTCAATTCGTGCAGCTCCTGGTGTCCTTTCTACGTAGGTCTTGGTTACTAATGGCCAGCACAGAACCCAAGCCAAACTTCCTTTGGGAAAAATGACTTGGTTCCACTTTCTCTCCTGAAAGATATCCATACCCGAGTGTCCTGCTCCTACAACACCTCAGCTAAAAAATAAAAATAAATAAATCTAGCTTTTGGCTTTCCTTGAGGTTTACACGAATTATGGAAGACCTTTGCCTTAGCTGTCCAGAAATCTTAACTGTATTAACTAGAACACTGAGTCTTTGAGTGGGGACACCAGACCAGTGGAGGGTGAGTGGGAAGGTCTTTGTGACAGGGAAAAAATTTAAAGCCGCAATACGCTGCCACTCATTCAATCTATATTTAAATTAGTTCTGACTTTTGAACAATTTTATCCTTCTTCTAGCTTTAAATTATTTCCCAATGTAAGCTGTTTCTGTGGAGTGAGATGGCTTGGATTTCTTTGCAGGGGGACCTACGTAGAATGATGGTATAGATCCATTTTTCTCACCTCCTTGGGAAAAATGACAGGGGACGGGGAGATAGCTCAGGGGCATAAGCACCTGCCTGGCAAGTGCAAGGTTCTGAATTCGATTCCTGGTACTGCAAAAAAACCCCACACAAATGCCCCCCCAAAAAAAAATTTTTAAAAGCATTATGGCAGAAGACTGAATTTACTGTGAAACTGACACCGCAGGGGAAGATTATCTAGGAAGAAGTTCATGGGAGTATGTAGGTGAGTGTCCATGATGACCAGGATTATGATGAGGCTGTTGTCTATGAGGGGCAGAGAGACAGCACAGTGGAGGGCCCTGAAGAAGGACCTATAGCTCGTGAAAGGGGAGGAACCCAAGAGGACAGATTCAGAGGCGCCAGGTGTCACGTTCCAGGGATGTACATGGGTTGGACCCTCACATATAAGAGATGGGTTGAGGGGCAAGGGGGGATACAGAGAGATGCAAGCAGAAAGGCACTGGCCAGGCGACTGGGATAGGTGAAGGGCAGAGCACCACGGACCCAGCTGGTGATAAACAGGACAAGAACAACATGGAATAGGAAATGCATAGATGAAAAGATTTAGGAAGTGGAAAAAATAGAGACTCAGATTTAAAAAGATGACAGAGCAACAGATATTGACATGGAGGAAAAAGAGAAGGAAATAAAAGAGAAGCAGAAGGAAACAAGGAAAACCAGAGAGGCAGAGAGACAGAGACAGATGTGGAGTAGGAGGAAGAAAGAAAGGCAAGAGAGAGGATGAGTGTACCTCATGCAGAAAGCCCCCAGGTGTAGGTTGGTCCTAGGGGACAATGCCATGGCCCAGGACTGTGCACCGAGACCTTTGCAAAGCATCCTGAAGGTCTTTCTGGGGGGCCCCTCTCAGGATGCTCAGTTGCTCACAGTTCTGCCTCTGTGATCCTGAGATTAGTGAGAAGTCGAGTTCCGAGGCAGTCGCTTTCTGCTTCAGTGGCCCTCTCATATGTGTTTGTAGAGCACAGCAAGGACCCAAGTGGTCTGGGTTTATCCTGGCAAACCAGACAGCTCTGGGTTCAGGGCCTGAGGGTCCTCAGGGCCTATCTGGTGTCTGCTTTAGCTGCCCTGATTTTGCCCTGCACTTCCCGTCTTCCATGCTTCTTCCTTGGTGGTGCGGGCTTCATGTTGCTGGGCTTCTGGCTCCAACACGTGAGGCCACTGTGATTGCTGGGATCATGGGCCCCGAGACCTCACCAGCTCAGTGATCCAAAGGTAGCTGGCCATATCACGTCATGGCCCCTTGACCAAGCCTACCAGCAAAAGGGCCTCACATGGGCGAGACACGTCCCCACTTTCAGTCACGGCAGTGCAAGTCTATCATGATTCAGGGCAAAGGGATAAAAATCCATGTTTTAATTAGAGGATTGTCAAACAACTCCTGGCCCTTTTGAAAATCCCTCAGGTATGTGCCAACAACATTTTCTTGTTCAAATGTTTAGCTATTCTGCCCGGTTTCTGATCCTGAGCATAAGGGACATTGCTAGCCCTTCTCTGCACAACCCTCCTCAGGGGGCAGGAGATCGTAGTATTCAAAGCTGTTACCTCAATTTCAACTTACTCTGATATCACAGAACACATTGTCTTTCCTTCCTTGTCCCTGTACCAGGCAGCAGACATGTTACCTCACTGAGAGTGCTGTCCTCGCTGCAGGCCTCCTGGAGGTACAGACAGAAAGGAAGCGCCAGTCCTCCTGTCACACATGCATGTCATCAGGCTTACAAAACTACATACTTAGCCAAGTCTTACCCCTTATAAATGACTCCTGACATATCCCACCTCGTCGCCTATCATACTAAACACAGACATGATTTGATCTGCCTTGTGTTTGAAAATCACACAGCTAGCATTTGCATGTATCGCGATCTATCATTTAGGATTTGTGATGAATTTGGTTTCTGTAGCATATTGTTCTCTGAGAATGAGTGTTCATTTTGCAGGCATCTGTTTACCTGTCAAAAATTAGAGAAAGAATATAACTTTCAGCAAGAAACAAGATGGATGAAAGGTTCCTTCTAGTACTTGCATATTGTTCAATTGGTTACTATTTATTTAATACCTATTATGTAAGATTTTTGCTAATAATGTGGAAGAATATAAGACACACAGGAGAAAGACATTCCACAAATATTCCTATATTCTTTTCTTGAAGAAGAATTTAGGGGCCGGGGAGACTGCTCAGTAGAATAAACGCTTCCCTGGCAAGTGCAAGGGCCTGAGTTCAAACCCTGGTTCTGAAAAGAAAAGAAAAGAAAAGAAAAGAAAAGAAAAGAAAAGAAAAAAAAGAAAAGAAGAAAAGAAAAGAAAAGAATTTAGACCCTCAAGGAACTTGCAAAGCACTCAACATGGCTAGGCTGCTACATTTTGGAGGAAGTTGACTGAAGCTTTTCTTCTATCTTTCACCAAGAATAGTAATGCAATTACAATTTCAAATATTCTTAGCTTGACAGTGACAGAAATGGGTTAACTGAAATTATCCACATTACTTGGCAAGCAAAGCCTGAAATGGATGGAAAAGAGAAAAGGTCTCTGAAACATCCTGGGGGCCTGCCCATTAGCTCAGGTGTTTAAGTGCCTGCTGAAACAAAGCAGCCAGGCTCAGGATGCTGTGGTTCGATCCCCTCATCCTCAAGCTAAACCAGACCTACCCTGAAGGAATCTTGAGCCGCCCCTCCCCCCCCAAAAGAAATCCTTCTGAAACGTTCTATGCTGGACGCTACTGCTGACTTGTACTTGTTGTCCTTCATCCAGGAGGCTTTGCCCATGCAATAGCTGAGGCTTTTTATGTCTCAGAACTTAGGGGAGGCCAAGTGGCTTGCTTGGGTGAGTGCGATGTGGGTAGGGATACATGAGTCATTTCTTAGCATCCCAAGGAGCGAGCATTTGGCTCACTCTTTGCTCTTTCTCTGTCTTTGTGGTCATAGAAGGAAAGTGCTAGAACACAGCTGCTGTGGGATGGGAATCGTGAGAGGAGCCTACTTCCTGGGCAGTGGTAGACACACTGTATGGAACAGAAGTAAGCCTCGTTATTATAAGTCGTGCAGTGTTTGAATCTTCTATTCCTTCAGTGTGAGCACTCTTTTGGGCTCTTCTTGGCTCCCTTTGACCATTTCGTCATCAGACTCTATTGCTTTTGTGGTGATAGACTGGGAAACGCCGAAGTTCAGAGTGTCAAGTCAGAAAGCGAGAGCAAGTTATGGCTGTAAGGACTGCAAGGTCAGAGGCCAAGAGATCGAAGAGCAGCAGTGTGGTAGGAGAGAACTGAAGAAAAACACTGGCAAAGAGAAAGCTGAACAGGAGCAGAAGGGAAAGCAAGTGGAGCAGCTGGGAAAGACCAGGGAACGAAGAAGAGTAAAGCAGAAGCCAGGGACCACAGGAGGGGATGCAGGCGGGAGGAGGCAGGATTATTGGGCATCCTCCAGAATGCCTGGCATACAGTTGGCATTGTAGGGCTGGGCCTGGCCAGAGACTGAGCACAGAGGCCAGTCCAGCAAACCCCCACAAGGCTTTCTGGGTGTCCTCATTCCAGGTACTCTTAGTTCATCACCTCTCCAGCCCTTTTGTTGGCAATTAGGCCGCTCAGTCCTCAGAACTGGAGGGATCCAGAGCAGAGAGGCACTATGGGATTGCTTGGGGGTGACAGTGTGCTGTGTGTTTAGATGACTGAAGGCAGAAAGGGTGTCAAGGCATATGAGAGCAAAGGCATTAAGCTCTGGGAGTAGGCAAGGCCCGCCAGGTGGGGCTGGGCTACAGTCCTGGGAGCTGCACAGGAGCACACAAAGATGGCAGAGATTTCCTGCTGGGGCAGCACCCCCCGGCACCCCTTCCCAGCCTGCTCACTCTAGAGCAGGGCTGCCAGCATGAGGCCTGGGTCCTACTAAGTGCCAGTTGGCTGTGGTAATCCTGTGGAGCACAGTTTTCCTTGGGTACAAAATAAAAGCAGCAGGGCTATTACAAGCATACAGTGATAATGACTAGAACTGAGTAAGAGTAATGATAGGGACTTTTATTGTCACTGTTGACATGGACATTTTATTCTTGTTGGCTCTTCTAGAAGGGGGAGGTTCCCTTGTATGTCAACATCACATTTCTTCCAGGTCGCACATGTTCATTATGTTTAACTGAATGCATACATTAAACAATAAGTTTGAGAGTGGAGTGAGTGAAGTCTGGGCATCTCTCCAGAGCCACGGTGCATCTCAGATGATGCCCTGGCTCTTGCTATCGTGTCCCACTGCAGAGGCAGATCTGCGACCGTCAGTGGAGCAGCATGCCACCTTCTGACAAGCTCAACAACAACTCTCCACCTCTGCCCAGCATCCAAACCTGACCCTTGTATTTGCCCTGCTTCTCATTAATTCAACCTTCAGATGTCATTGATATCTTATAACTCACAAGGGCAGTGAGCTCCTCCTGGGGTGCCTGCATTAGGTCACTTCTGGAGACTCCCAACTTCAGCCCCCAGATGTTGATACAGATGTGAGGCTCTTGGTGAGGAAACAGCAGTTTTGGCCCTGGAGAGCAAGTGACTTTACAAATTAAAATATGCCAAGACCTTGTATTGCATTTCTGGTGAAAGATGATTTTTATTCCCTACTACTCAGCAGCAGTTTCTATGATTGATAAGGGACTGGATAAAGATATTGGAGTCTGCGGGGCAATCAGACAAGCATGGTTCCCTGGCGGGCTCTTGTTCCCGATTGTATGTTCCCTGACACTGTTTATTCACTCTATTCTGAGCCAAAGGTTGGAGTCCTGCTGGTTTGTAGAATGAGCTGGGCCTGGTGGGAAGCTTTCGATTTCAATCTGTGGAAATCATAGAGAGTTCTGGGCATCTACAATGCTGATGTTACACGTAAGCAAGCAACACGCATTCTCGGGCAACCCCCAGGGACAAGGTAGGAAGCGGGTCCAGCCGATGACTCCAGAGGCAGGTAAGGGGTGTGTGTGTGTGTGTGTGTGTGTGTGTGTGTTTGTGTGTGTGTATGTGTGTGTGTGTGTGCAGGAGGGGTTCCTTTGGAGTTATGCTGAATTTGAAAGTTAGCATTAGCACAGTAAGTGGTCATTAAGCATTCGTTGAGTAAGTACATCCAAATAAAAATATGGAATTTTATCCTATAATAATATCCCCTATAGCTCTTTCCCATCTTGCAAGATGGCAGGCCAAAAAACCTGAGAAGCCAGACACTAAAGAGCAGAAGCCAAAGCCAAGAAGACTGCTGCCAGTGGTACTGGTAAAAAGGGTACAAGAAGGGGCAGCCCCAGTGCAGCCGAGATACTGTCCTGGCTAGAGGAATTGGTAGATACTCCTGATCTGCTATGTATTCCAGAAAGGCTTTGTACAAGAGAAAGTACACAGCTTCTAAATCAAAGTTTGAGAAGAAAAAGGAGAAACTTCTTACTGTGATAAAAAAAAAAAAAAAAAACAGTTGGTGGGGACAAGAATGGAAGTACCCAGGTAGTTAAGCTTCAAAAAAATGCCTAGATACTACCCTACTGAAGACGTGCCCTGAAAGCTCTTGAGCCATGGCAAGAAACCCTTCAGTCAGCATGTGAGGAAACATCGAGCGAGCATCACTCCCGGCACCATCTTGATCATCCTCACCAGGTGTCAAAGAGGCAAGAGCGTGGTCTTCCTGAAGCAGTTGGCCAGTGGCTTGCTCCTTGTGACAGGGCCTCAGCCTTGATTATGTTCCTCTACAAAGAACACACCAGAAATTTGTCATTGCCACCTCTACAAAAACTGATATCAGCAAAGTAAAAATCCTCAAACAGTTCACTGATGCTTACTTCAAGAAGAAGAAGCTGTGGAAACCCAGATACCAGGAGAGTAAGAACTTGGACACTGAGAAAGAGAGATACCAGATTTCAGAGCAGCACAAGGTGGATCAGAAAGTGGTGGACTCACAGATTTTAGCAAAAATCAAAGCTGTTCCTCAGCTCTGGGACTACCTGTGGTCCCTTTTTGCTCTGACAAATGGAATTTATCCTCATAAATTAGTGTTCTAAATTTCTTACTGAGAACCTAAGTAAATACCTGATACATTTAAAAATTATGCAAATAAGGATGCCGCCCTCATAAGCTTACTTTCAGAGTAAGTGACAAGTCATCTTTAAAGCACTAGTACAAGTCTTCCTGGAACACAGAAGGACATGACACATATATTTCTTTTTTATGTATTTTTTTGGTTGTTACAGGGTCTTATTACACAGCTTGGACTAGTGGTAGTCCTTCTGTCTCAGACTCCCCAGCGCTGAGATTACAGCTGTGTGCCACCATGCTCGGCCTCAGGGTGCCCGGGGGAGGGGCTGGTACAGCAGTGGTGCCAGGGATTGAACCCTGGTCCCTGCACTTGCTAAGCAGGTGATTAGTTTGCTGAGCTATCTCACAGTCCTCATGATACATATCATTCAGTGGACATGAGCCAGTCAATGTTTGCTTAGTGGGAGATGTCCTACTTCAGCTCTTCCCAGCTTCTATGGTCCCTCTGGGTCATCCATGCCACTATTATAGATTGAAGAAGAAGCTGAAGCTTCAAGATCCTCAGCCATGAGGACAGAGGATTAAGTCTTCTTGGTACTGCCCCCCCACCCCAATCAACCACCCTAGGCACTGAGATCGCTATGAGGGATGCACACATTTAATCTCATGGAGCAAGTGGCCATCGTGTTCAGAAGATTTAATTATGACTGATAAGGACAGTCCACATTCATTGCCATGGTACATCGGGAGCTCCTACTTTGTGCTAGTATGCAACACATTCTTTGATTAGGAGGCCTTTGTAGACAGAGTGAGATTTACAAGTATACTCTTGAATCCTGGAGTTGTTCAATCTCTAGGCTTCTTAGGAATCACCCCAGCCAACCAGAGGGTGGGGAGAAACCCATATAGCAGGTTCCACCAAAAACAGTTGTCTCAACACTCTAGAAAGTTGGTGCAGGAAGCAGGAACCTCTGGTCTCTCCTCCTAACTAACCTGGCAAATTGCTGCTTGTCCTTAACAAGTCAGTCTTCCTGAGTGTGAAGTCTACCAGATAAGAAGGGAAGAATTCTGAGACATCATCTTTTCACTCAGATTCTCTGTCCTCATTAACATTGTTAGTTCTTCCAGCCTCTCGATCCTTTACATCTAAAAATGGCACTTTCTTCATCCTAGCCCAGACAGGCAGTTTTACTATGATGGGTCTCTGAGCTGAGTCTTATCTCTCTCCTCTTCTCCTTCCCTCCCTCTTACCAGCCCCCTTCACTTTATGCTAGAAATATGCATTATAGTGAAGAATATGGGGAGAAAATCATAGTCCTGGTTCTATGCTGTATGCTTTCAGAAAAATAAATTCCAGATGGTTCAAACAGATTTGAAGATAGACAGTAACAAATGAAAAATGTTTTTTTCCAATTTAGCTACTTTGCAATATGGATGTAGGGTTTTCTAAGGAAAATACAGATCTCAAGAGAGTAAAAGACTGTTAACTGTAGCTGCATAATAATGAAATATTTATGCATGATAAGAACAAAATATAAAAATAAAAACAGGAAATAGAGGTTATTTAGAATTATAAAGTTATCTTGCAAATTATTAAGTGCATTAGAAAAAATATAAGCACAATTTTTTTAAAAAAATTACTCAAAATTAAAATCAAGGAAACTTTAAGAAGAACGATTTTTGACAAGAGTTGTTATTTTTTGACAAGGAGTTGAAGCTACAGGGGAGAAGCCTTGGTCCCTACCCTAATGGTGCACACACATGGTGAAGACTTACAGAAACGTACATGATAAGACATGAGCATGCACAGAATACAGTCATAGTGGTCAGCCACCATTTCAAGCATGAAAGTGTGACTCCCTCTGGTCCCCAGGCCTGGAGTGTGTGTGGGACCTTCTGCATGCTTGCTGCAGCCTCCTGCATCAGACAGGCCTGGTGTGGAACCCTACAGCAGAACTCCTTGCAGAGAGGCAAAGGGCAAGACCCACCCAACCAAACCAGGAGCAAAGCATCTTTCCAGAGTGGCACAGAGGGCCCACTTCCATGGGCTGCAGCAGGAAGAAGCAGAGCACAGCAGTCAGACCCAAGCCAGGCCCAAATGGACGAGTTCAAACTTGGTAGATCTCGTTTAAGACACTTTGCTAGACCCAGATCTATGAGAGCATCTTCTCTCTCTCTTGATTGAGAGAGAAGTAACAGGTAACTGGGGTGAACTAGTCTGCCTGGAAGATTATAGGTACAAAAGGGGAGGTGTTCAGACAGAACTTAGGGGAACTAATTTAAGTACAAATTCCCAATCTAATATCTGTTTAGCTAAACAGTCATAATGTTTGTTCTTAGGGTCTAAAAGTCAAGCCCATTAGATACAAAAGTTTGCCAACTGCTAAATCTCACTACCCATTATTAGTGTTGCTAATTATAGTCCTGTAAATACAAAACTGTAACTGCTTTAACCACATAATCTCTCTTGGGTTATAATGTCAGTACATGCTAAGGTAATAACTGCACCCAAACTCCACACCAAAGGTCAGAAGACAGTGCTATATAAAATGACAAAGAGAAGGAGCATAATGTAGTCTCAGGCCTCAAGCCCACCCACAACAAGTACAGGGGACACCAGTATAGAAGTAATTGGAAATCACAGACTTCAAATCTCTGAAATAATAACATCTGAAGTATAGAGAAAGGTATAGAGGAAATCAGATCAGAAATAATCTCTAAAGTAAAAAGGAAATGATAACTATAATGAAAGAATTACTAAGTGCTTCAAAAGAAGACTCGGAAGGAGGAAGGTGCATGATTATTACAGGTTTGAAGTGATCTTTTTAAAAAAATATTTATTTGATACAAGGTCTTGATACGCAGTTCAGACTCATAATGATCCTCCTGTCTCAGCCTCTCTAGAGCTGGGATTACAGAGGTGCACCACCACACCTGGTTCTGGGGACAGCACAGAATGGAGTACCAGGGATCAAACTTGGGTCCTTGTACTTGCCAGGCAGGCAGGTAGACCGCTGAGCTACCTCCCCAGCCTGAAGTGAACTTTGGAACAAGCCCTGTAATGGTGTGTGTGTTGCGTGCATAGGCAAAGCCTGATGAGGTTGCTTCAGACCCACAGGGCATCTTCATAGTTTCCCTGAAATATTTCTGGGCTTGAACCATCTAGCCTGGGCACTATCAGGTGTTGCAATAAATAGGAGCTGCAGTCTGCCCTTAAAGAAAGTGCTACGATCTTGGGGGAGGCATTTCTGCTTGGCTGTGGCAGTTCTTGGGGGGCAGCCTCAGCTGCGGGCCTGGAATGATGACCTTAGTTCAAACCAGAGTCTGGACCATGCAGTGCAGCGTCGATCCAGAGCAGCAGGACAGCAGTTGGCAGGGTGCCTGGCCCCCCTGTGGGTGGTGACTAGAGGATGTGCATGCAAGGGCCTGGGAAACCACCTTGGTGGGAGGTGGGAATAGTGCTAGACTGCCCAGGGCTCATGCAGAGCATAGGGTGGAGGAGAAGGGGCACGAGATGGCACTGGATGGAAGCATTTATAGACAGCATGCAGGGTCTCTCAGGACTTGGGCTTTAACCCATGGGCAGCAAGAAAGGCTTTGAGTAGCATAGAGGCTTGCGCTGATCTGTGTGTGAAAAACCTCGCTTGGGCTGGCATGAGAACAGAATGGAGATGGAAGCAAAGGTAGACATGAAGTCCAGCCAGGTAGGAGGGCTCTGCAGCAGACAGGTGCTGGACTGGTCCTTATCATCTGCTCTGGAGTAAATGTACAGTACCTGTCTTTGGAGTAATGATCCTGTCTGTAATTATATATAATGTATACAACATAGTATGTAACAGGATAATAATACGATATTATGTATCATTAACTAATAATAGATATTATACATCATTAACATAATACATAATAGTATAATAATAGGAAATCGTATATATCATTAACATAGCATAATAGGATATTACATATATAATTAGCATTATAGATAATAGGATAATAACCCTATCTGCTGTACCAGGGCACCAAGATGGTTTTTCTTTTCTCTGGACCCTGACAAGTTCTTCTTTCATCTCTGTCCCCAGTGTGGTTATGTAGGAAAGACACAGACATGGAATGACCTTGGACCTGAAGGATGTTTGTGAAACAATTGAACTGACCCATAAAATCAATGATCTAGGATATACTTATGCTTGGGACCTGTTGTGGGCCGCAACAGCCCAAGACATTGTCTTCGGAGAGCTGCTTCTGGCCCAGAATGACTTTGGAGGGGTCTTTGCTGGAGATTAAGAGGCTTAGCGCTCCATTAGGAAGCCCCGAGGACTGACTCTGCTTCTGCCTCTTGACTTTGGGAAAGGTAGAGATGGGATGAAGGTCACATCTTACGTGCATCAAAGGCCAGTTTCAGATTATAAAGACACACCAGGTGGACTGTTGATCACACAAGCTAATGAATATGAAACAGAACTGGTGTGTGGATTTCCTGATCCAACTTCAATGGCTCATTCATGATCTTCCGGTATCTTAGAATCCTTTTGCTTTCACCAGAGATGCTGAACTGATAAGAACTGTGTTTTCAGTACTGCAGACTACTGGTGGGAGATACCTGCCCTCCTTTTCACAAAGGAAGTTTAGGGGAACAAATGATACCCAGCGTCAGGGGTTTCTAGAGGAAGAAGCAAGGACTTTTCTCAGTCCTATCACTCCTTATGGCTCAGCTCCAGTGAAGGTGTCATTTTGGGAAATTAACTTTCTGAGGAAAGAAGCTGCAAGAAGGAATAAACTGCATGAACCAATGTCCTGGTGGGGATGTCCTGAGGCCAGGTAGCTGTGTGGCTGGATCCATGCCCAGCTGGGCATCCACCACCCACTGCCCAATGTCCCAGATCCCCTCTCCCTTGGAAATGGGTTGCAGCAACCGAGTGGTTCACAAGGGCAAGACCACTCTGACAAGAGCACTAATGAAGGCCCGGGCCAGAAGGTGAGTTGGGACCAGTGAGTCTCTGGGATAGAAAGAAACAAGGCTTGGTCTTGGATTTGGATCCAGGGATAGGAAAGAGTACATAGCAGATGAGACTGATGTGATCCAGGGCGGAGAAGAGACACTGGAGTGGTAGGGAAGAGCCGCACCCCCACTTCAAACACAGCAAGGCTCTGTGTACCCCTTAAAGTCCTACTTTCCAACAA
>NW_004524603.1:12815853-12823511 GCF_000260255.1 Octodon degus
TATTTGTCAGCTACTTCTCTGACAGATAACTAATACCTAGAATATACAAAGAGTTCAAAAAGGGTATCCACCTTCCCAAATAAAACATCCAAGAAATCTGGCCAATTTGACTGAATAAACACTTGCACAAAGGAAAAAACAAATAAATATAGCCCATAAGTGTATGAAAAATTGTCAGCATCTTTATCCACTAGCAAAATGGAAATCAAACAACATAGAGAATTTATTTTGCTCCAGAAAGAGTGGTTCTCATCAAGAATGTAAAACATAGGGAATGTCGGAAAGGTTGTTGGGAAAAAAGAAACCCTTGCACATTATTGGTGAGCGTAACCACTAGTACAATTGCTATGGAAATCAGTATGGAGGTTCTTCAAACAAGTGAAAATAGACACTGCTCTGACCCTTATGCCTCTTCTGGGTAACTTCCTAAGGGAGTTAAAGACCTATTACGTTGGTATGCACACACTTACGTTAATAGCAACAGGCGTCATAACAGCTCAGTCTTGGTAGGGGTCTATGTGCCCATCAGAAAGTGAATGGTTGAGGAAAATACGGTATGTAAGCGTCTGCCAAGCAAAGCGCCCACACGTCAGCGGTTCATACTGACTAATGAATGTCCGGAGGCTCGTGGCCGTCATGTAGAGCGCTTGTGTTAATCTCATGATGCCTTAATAAGTGTAGTATGAAAATACATATACACGTTTTTCTTTTCCTGATTTTATTTTTGGTACAGGATCTCACTACGCAGCTCAGACTCCAAGTGATCCTCCTGTCTCAGCCTCCCCAGCGCTGGGATTATGAGTATGAGCTAATATGCCCGGACTCTGTGGCCGGCTCAGCCACGTGCCTGGGGGAGGGGCTAGTGTGGCCTATGGTGCCCGCGGATCAAACCCTGGCTCCTGCGCTTGCCAGGCAGGCGCTTGGTCCACTGAGCTATCTCACCGGTCCTTTCTTTTCCTGATTGTTGTGATCAGTATTTGCGAAAGAAAGAGATTTAAGTGAAGGCACAGACATTTACAAGATTAGTTGGATGATATCCAAGTAGAATCAAATGTAGAAGAGTACAAGAGATCTGCCTGGGTGCTAGGGAATCAGAGAGTCCAGGCTGAGACCTGGAGCCCACAGCTATGTCCTTTATGAGCTCGTTTACAGAGGCTGAGGGATCTGCCATAGCACGCTTAAGGTCTGAGCCACAAAGTGAAGAAGCCGGCTCTGGAAGCTGAAGAATCCTCCTGAAAGCCAGAAGACGATGCTCGCGACAAAGGTGAAGCAAGGGAATCATGGCAGCGATCCTGCAAAGAGAACAGCAGCTGTCTTTGGCGAAGGCAAAGACTGGCACTCAGCTGAAGCTCCTCCAAATAAAAACAGCCAGGGTAGGCCAAATAGCTCAGCTGATTAAAGTGCCTGCAAGCAGGTTCAGGGCTCAGGGATTCGATTCCCGGTCCTGCAGTGCCAGTCACTCCCCCCCATGCTGAGACAACAATTGAGACAGGGGGTGGTGGCGCTAATCCCAGCTCTTGGGAGGCTGTAAACAGGAGGATCACTATGAGTCCAATCTAGTAGTGAGACCCTGAACAACCTGTAGACTATTCTCTAAAAAAAAAAAGAAAGAAAGAAAGAAAGAACGAAAGAAAAGCAGCCAGATCGAAGCTTTTCCCAAGCCAGACAAACATTTATAATTTTCACTTTTCCCATCTCCAGTAAAGAGCAGATTTCTGATTTCCATTTTGCTGATTCTTCCAGGTTGCAAAGGAATCTGCCTGCGCAGACTCCCTTCTACCTTCTACAGGCTAAGGGACCCAGGAGGTCGTCAGGCACACTGCAGAAAACAGTGGCTGCAGGAACCTAGCTCGAATGCACACAGATGCCCATGTGCCCAGGAAAGAGAAAAGAGACACTGCTCAGGAAGGGTCAGACCTTGAGGTACAGCATTGCAGAGGGCCCACAGCGCTAGGACCAGCAGCCTCTGTAAAGCAAGTAGAGGATTACCAGGCTTCCTGGGAAAAGGGCTGAGGCATACGTGCTGGTTTTGGGGGACGCTGGTCCATGCTTTAGAGGCCAGTTGTAGTGTTCCTTGTGGGAGGAAGGAGCTGGTTTAGGCTGTAAAAAGCCAAGGGACTCTGCAGAAAGCCTGAGATAGAGTGCAGAGAAGATGAAGGGCTCAGAGTTGGAAATGCTCAGAAATCTAGACCTGGGGTCTTGCAGAAGGCCGCCTTGCAGTTAAAAATTCCCTAATTGAGAAACTTTTTAGCTTTATCACTCTGAAAAAACTCAAAAGTTCTACAACTTAATTGGCCAAAGAAGAAATAACCAAAAACCCTTTTTTTTGCTCTCTTCAAACTGATTGCTTAGGGACTCCCTGAATGTGAGCTAATTAAGAAGTGGTATCTCTGGGACAGAGTCTCCTCGGGATAAAGGAAAGGGGAGAAATGAAGATTAAAGTTACAGAGCCCCACTTTGCACAACACAGTTATGACTAGGCTTCTTCCTAAACTTTTACATGGGGACAGCTTCTTTACACCATGAGTAGGGACAGCAGAGGCTTGCATGGCTCAGTACTAGCCAGACAGGACTTGGTCTCAGCTAAGCCCAAAGAAAAATGGGAATTGGTGGTAAAGCCCCTCTACAATGGTGAGTCCCTTCTCCAGAGTTGTCTTCTGTGAAGGAGTGTATAGGAGGGCTCAGGATCGGCAGTTCAGGGCCTGATTGGCTTCCAGAATCAGGCAGTTGGAGCTGGGAGGGATCAATCAGGCTAAAGGAGCAGCAGAGTGAGCTGGCTCAGTCTCAGGTCCCTCCAGCATGGCACAGGGACCCTTCAGCAGTGCTCTGGTCCAACAATGGACACACACAGCTCTCTAACATAAATGACCTTCCTCTTACTTCTTCCTAATTTTTCTTGGATGACATTGTTATGTGTTACATTGAAATGTCCCTCCAAAGCCTCATAGAGTCATAGCTGGGACTTTTTCAGAATCTAAAGTGAGTGATGGATTCATGGTGCAATGCTAGGATTGAGGGTGCTAGAATTAAGGGTGATAGTGTTCAGGCTGGATGAGTCCTAAATCTGTCCACTGACTTGACGCTGACCTAATACCGGTGGCCTTGATGTAATATAAAGAATGGAAGGAGGCTTATCTTGCCCCTCTCCTGCTTGCTTCGCTACCTTCTATCTGTCATGAACTTTTTCTTCTTTGTAGTTCCCATCTGCCATGCCACCCCGCCTTGAGGCCAGGAGGGACACCTCTAAAAACCGTGAGCTAAATAAACCTTTATCCCTTTAATGCTGTAGGTGTCAGATATTTTGTCCCAGCAACAAGAGAAAAGTAACTAAGGCAGATGTGAATCCATAATTTTAAAATATCCATACATGTTTGTGTATGTAATAAACACATTTAGCATGGAGAATTGTTCCCTACACACACTGCATCTTGATCCTCTTTCCTTCCCCCTTTCCTGCCCTCCTTCATCTCTACCATCTCCAAATTTCCTTCTTATCTCTTCAAAGTCTATCTTACCATTTCCCAAGTTTTATTTTTTATTTTGCCTTTTTAAATTCTGTACACTTTGGGTTTCTCATATAAAAGAGGCCGTGTCATATTTAACCTACTTTTCTGACTTGTGGCACTCAGCATGTGGACCCAAGGTGAGCCCACCTTCCCACTACCCACATAGGGAACATCTTTCTTTCTCATTGTCCTGCATCTAGTGATGGTTGCCTCTAGTGGGGCACCAGGACACCAAGCTCTCCCACCAAGTGCATCCTTGAGTCCTGGTTTTCTATTAGTAAACTACCCATGGAGAAATGGGGAATGGGCTGCATTGGAAAGGGAAGGGAAGAAAAAAAGTGGTAATCTGGCATATGAAGCACAGCCCAGGAGATGAGAGCAGAGGTCTGGACTTGGTAGACTGGGCTGAGACACTGCACTTCATTCAGTCATATATCACAGCTCTATGAACTCATGACCCACCAAAATTATTTTTCAGCACTACTTCTTTGGCTCAAGAAAGAAATATAAAATTATATATTTATATTTTGTACCTTAGTATACAAGTGTGAAGAAGACATACTTTCTCTCATAGAATTTACTTAGCAATGTCACAGGTGAAACATAACGAAATTAAATGTCATAACTCTGCTTTGTTTTCTCTCTATGATCAATAAACTCCTTCATTATATATTACATTTACTTTCTTGTGGTGGTATTAGCCTTAGTTAAATTCTGCAGTGCAAGGAGTTTTGCTTGTTCAGTTCATGACTACATATATTTAGCTTTAAGCAAAGGAATGAAAGCAACCATTCGTCATAGGCTACTGGGTAATAATAGGAAGTGCTGCGGAGAGAACTCAAGCGTGCTCTCTGGCTCTGCTATGGCGCCAGGCAGAGTCCTCTGGAAAGAAGATGTTTGAGTGACAGGGTCAGGTGAGAGTGCGGGGCAGCCTCTCGCAGCTACTGCCTTAGCTCCAATCCCTGACTGTTCCAGCTACTGTCTTCCCTTCCTCCGAGCATTTCAAGGGCAACTGGAGTTAGAGAAGAGCAGAGCTTCGGGGAAGCATCCTATGGATCAGAGTTCTCAGGGAGAACTGTTGCTGATTCATAATATGGAGTTTTTGAGATATGGGAAGGGCAGGGTTGCTGCTTCCAGAGTCCCAGTTTCTTCACTGTCACCCCACTGGGAGTCTGCACTCCCAGGATGTTAAGTGCTGGGGGTCAAGGTTCCACCCTGTGCACAACCTCTAGAATTCTTTCATGTGCTCTGGTACTTTAATTTAGGAGAAAGTAGGACAAACCAAGGACCAGAAGTTCCTGACTGACACAATCTCAAACCTTGCCTATATGGAAGGATTTAGCCTTTACCCCTAAGAGAAGGCATGGGATGGAAAGGGTTGCATTGAAAAGGGAAGGGAAGGAAAGAGAAGGCAACATGAGTGGGGAAGAGGATAAAGAACATTTGCCTCACCCTGACAGGAAACAAGGTATTTTTACTCATTCCAAAGAACTAGCTTCTCATGAACTGAAAGCCTCATTTAAGGATCAAAGTGAAAATACTTAGCTCTACAGAATGCACAATACAGGGCATGCTACCGAACAACCAGGTTGGAAATAGTTCCTTTTAGTAATCTCTCTTTTTTTCTGATTTGAACTGGGTGGAATAAAGCTAATTCCTTTTTGATCTCAGTTTTCATGAGGAGCTGAAGCAAGAATGAAGTGATGGACAATTGCTCTAGTGCCCTGAATTCTGCCTGCTGGGCTTCTCTGGGTCTCAAGAACTGCGCCATGTTCTTTTTGCAATCTTCTTTTTCTTTGATTCAGTGACATTGCTGGGAAACACAGTGATCATCATGATTGTTTGTGCCGATAAACGTCTCCAGTCACCCATGTATTTCTTCCTAGGACACCTCTCTCTCTTAGAGATTCTGATCACATCTGTCATTGTGCCCATGATGCTTTGGGGTCTGCTGCTCCCTGGGGCCCTGACAATATCTCTGGGTGGATGTGTTGCCCAACTCTTCCTGTACCTCGCTCTGGGGACCACCGAGTTTGCATTGATTGCAGTAATGGCTGTGGATCATTACATGGCTGTGTGTAACCCTTTGAGGTACAGCATCATTATGAACAACCGCACCTGCATTTCAGTGGTCATCATGTCCTGGGCTTTTGGGTTCTTTTCTGAAATCTGGCCAGTCTATGCCACCTTTCAGTTTACTTTCTGCAAATCAAATCTGTTAAACCATTTTTACTGTGACCGAGGACAGTTACTGAGACTATCATGCGATGAGACTTTCTTCACAGAGTTCGTTCTTTTTCTAATGGCTGTTTTTATTATTATTGGCTCCTTGATTCCTACGATTGTGTCCTATGCTTACATCACTTCTACCATCCTCAAGATCCCCTCAGCTTCGGGCCAGAGGAAAGCCTTCTCCACCTGTGCCTCCCACTTCACATTTGTTGTGATTGGTTTTGGCAGCTGCTTGTTCCTCTATGTGAAGCCCAGGCAAACACAGGCAGCTGAGTACAACAGGGTGGCATCACTGCTGGTTTCCGTGGTGACACCTTTCCTGAATCCTTTCATCTTTACTCTCCGGAACGAGAAAGTCAAGGAAGCCCTCCGTGATGGAGTGAAACACTGCTGTCAGTTCCTTAAAGGTTAGCTCTTCAAATTGGTCAAGCAATGGCCGTGACTCATCTGCATGGCTGACACTGACAAACTGCAGTACAGGGTTTCAGGATATATTCTGAGGGGATTTGACTGACCTTGGCAGATACAGAAGTTACGTTTCTTGTTATATAGGTATTGCTTTATCTTGGTCTTAACCATCCAGCAGAAAAATATAACGAGGTATGAGAAGTAAAGCCATATTAATATGCTGAGCTGTAAAAGGCTCAAGTCAACAACTTCTGACATTGCCAGTCATGTGGATAATCCACTACTATTATGGACTACTGGATTATATTGGATTATTTTGCTGAATTCATGAACCTACAATATTTGAATGGCAATGGAATACCTATCTCTGACAAAACTAAACAAAAAAGGGGATATAAATGAAGGACCATTTTGTGTCTGTATATCCAAAATAGTTAGGATGGATAGACAGCTCTTAGCTCAATGAGAAGAAAGATTTGTACTAACAGTGTTTGGATAGGATATCATGTTTGCATCTTGTACTATAAATAACTACTATGAAGACAACAATTTGCAATGTATTAATTAGTGTAACTGTCCTACTAACCTGTATTGAAACTATCAAAAACAAATTGCTATTTGTTTCTCAATAAAATTAATAATAAAAAAAGATTAGCTCTTCTCTAATTCAGTTTGGATGGTACGTCTTCACAAAGAGTTGATCAGTGCCTTCAGAAAAGCCTAACCCTTCTTGTCTTTTATCATTGGATTTTTGTCTTATATTTTCATCCCTAATTAAATGTATCTCACTTATCAATATTTTTTCTTTTCCATGACAACATTCAGCATGTTACTTATACTACTTTTACATTAATTACATGTTTTATTGTGCAATATTTGATATTTTTATTGATCTGTTTCATTCTTTTTAATGACTGTAGAGCTTATTGTCATCATAGTTGACTTGACATTGATATTAACATTAGATATATTTTTGTAATCTGAACAACTTCTTTTAAGATAATAATATGCAATGTGCTAACCATTGTTACTCTCTTACAAACTTGTTTTGAAATTTTATACAATTATTTTTATTGTTTTTCTTTTTCTTTAAAATAAAAAAGCACTGAAGATTATAGATAGATATAGAATGTCTTTCTATGAGTCTAACAAAAGCCACAAACGATGTTAGCAAGTGAAGTGAACAGCGCTCGTACACAAATTCACACATGTGAACGGCACTCCTATGTGAACTCATAAACCACATGCACCTTCCTTCTGCAACCATGCCCCATATTTCATCTATTTATTTACAAACTAAAAAGGCACTATTTGGCTGGCCAAATAGCTCAGTAGATTAAAGCGCCTGCCTAGGCACACCCAGGAGCCAGGAGTTCGATATCTGGGCCTGCCATGCCAGGCCCACCCATGGGGTGCACTGAGATGGCCATTGAGACTGAGAGTGGTGGTGCGCGCCTGAAATCCCAGCACTTGGGAGGCTGTAAACAGGAGGATCACTACAAGTCCAGTCTA
>NW_004524603.1:12840599-12844367 GCF_000260255.1 Octodon degus
TTATTTAAAAGACATCGTATGATATCTTCTCCTAGTATTAGAAACTTTAAAAAGTATATTTCCATTTTCTGTTGACTTTATAATTCTTTCCTATCTTTTATACACACATACACACACATATATATGAAAAAAATACATGTATAATCCAACATAAGATTGGTACTGTTTCATAGAAATCTTCAATGACCTTTAAATAAGGGTTCATCTAATATATTTTATATAGTCCTGTATCACTATCATATTGAGAGCTCTTTATTGTCCATCCAGGAGCATACTGCAGCTTCTCTTGCCTTTTGAATTATGCTTTTTATTTCCTATATGTATGTCTGGAGGTATTGAAATATTTCAAGTTTGTATAACTAGAAAATCTTACTTTTAGTTTTCAAAGGTATGTTTGCTAAGTATAAAATTCAAAGAGAACAGATTTTTTTCTTTCAGTCTTTTAATTAATCTAGTTTCTTACAGACTTGGTCCTTTTTTTCTTCCTAATGTGGAATAAGATGTTATTCAATTTTGTTCTTCCATGGCTAATATTTTTATGTATATCTTTAATGATTTTTTTCTTTCCAATAAGTTTTGGACAATTTCATCTTTGTGTATCTTGGTATGATTTTATTTAAATCTCTTGTGTAAAAAGGTTTATTTTTCTTGGAAATGCAGTATTATAAATTGAACTAAATTCAGAAATTAAAAAAAAAGTTGTTCAAGCTATTTTTTACATCACCCACATATACAAATGCTCTCTTTATCCGCCTGGAGCTTCGTGCAGTTGTTCCTATGCATAGCATTAGAAAAGATTCTTAGAGAACTGACCAAGTTTCAAATGAGTTCTCTTCATCAGCTACAAAAAGACTTGAGCCCTCTTTTCTAGAATTAGAAGGCAGAGGGAAACCTTTGTCTTTTAAGTTCCGCTTTCATCTTGTATTAACTTTTTACAGAGTAAGATGTTAACAGCAGTGCCAAGGACATCAAAAACCTGTTCCAATTTTATAAAGATTAACTAGAGCTTTAGCTCAATACACACAAACAGCTCTGTAATTTATTTATAGTTTCCTTGAAATTGACGATGTTGAAATCTTCTGTGTAGTTACTCAAGACAACCTCATTTGTATACTGGACTTGTCTCATACTGCATGTGTAAAAAGTCTGTCTTCATCAGATGAATTCTTTTGGAACCTGAAATTTGGAAGCTCAGCCCCGACTCACCGTCTTCACTGTGCGATGGTACTCAGCCCCCAGCTGCACACAACTCTCCTTTAGCCAGGGACTCACACTTGGCTGATCAGAGGCCATGACACGCATGAAACATAAACTCTGCAACTTCCCAAGGAAATCCGGCAGCCCGGAACGAAGGACTGATAAAGAGACACAGAAAGGGTTTTGCTGTTTCATCCCAAGGCTTACTCTATGGAGCAATTCTTTCTTCAAAGTTTCTGTGGGAAACCCCTCAGCCCCTTGGCCATTATTGCCAGCTCAAAGGAGTCTGGTCTCCAACTAAGGCAGCAGATGTGCTTAGCTTTCTCCCCTCCCTCTACCTTGCTTCTTTCATCTCATCTTCCTGAGAGCACTGCTACAGGGAACCATTTCCACTACTGTCCCTCTGGCTCTGTCTCTCGAACATCCACATCCAAGGCAGTTGTTGCTAAGAGTGCTAGTGAAGGCAGAGTATGTGCAGGTGGATCCTGAGCCCCTGGTCAGACACAGATGGGCATCTCACAGTAGAGATGCTTACAGACCTGACAGTGATTGGATGATGGAGCAACTGCAGAGTTATTTAGATTTGTTTCCCCTGGTGGACTTGTATTTGTGAAGTTCATGGTAGATATGAGCTATGCAAAATGAAGAACTTGGAAGACAAGCTTAGTGCCACACTGGGATAGGGGACGAAAATCCAGATCTATTTACAGCAATGGATGAGAGCTGGAGGATGAATTAATGAATCTTCTGTTGCTGTAACATAACATCTAGGTTGGGTACATCACTGGAGGTTCAAAGCATGCTACCAGCATCTCCACGGCTCTGGGCAGGGCCCCTGGTGGGTGGTATATGCATGCCAAGAAGAGGAGGTCACATGGCAAGACAGGGCGCAAAAGAGAGATCTAATACAGCTGCAGGATCTTGCTGCGTTCTCCTGAGAAGAGATCCTCACTGTGAGACCAGCACCAAGCCCTTCTTGGAGTAAAGACTTGGAAGTTTATACAGTGAGAACCTTGAGCACCTGGACTCCTCTATTCTCTCCCAGATATGGAAAATAGCCCTCTCTCATGTAGCAGGTATGCCGTGTCAGCCCTGGAGGACTATGCAGAGACCTCAGATTAGACAGATTCCTTCCAAGAAAATGCTCACCTTCCTAAGAATCTGCCATCATCTCTTCTTCTTCTACTAGCAGTTTGTGGACAGAATCAAGTCTCAGTATAACCTGTGACAAAACTAAGATGTCAAACAGAGTGCAGAGGCCGTGTACCCAGGCTCAGGGACCACGGAGGGATGTGAACTGGTGGCCCTGAAGACTGAGCCTGGAGGGCCCAGAGAACGACGGTCAGGGAGGTTTGGAAGTCTGGCATTGTGTGTCAGAAAGGGAGCTGCTCCGCTGCCAAAAGGCAGAATTTAACAGTTTGGCAAGGAGCCTACAACATGCGTCTAACATGTGCCATTTGTTGACTCATGGGAACTTGAAAAAACTAACCACGTCCATTAAAGTAAGCAGAGATGCTGAAAATTGCCTTGGAAGATTATGAAAGAAGGGATCAAAAGGCTTAGGCAACTAGAAATGTGGTAATTGGTCCATTACATAAGACAGAAAAGCCTAGCAGTGGATCATGTTCCTCAGGGGGCCCGAGGACACTGTGTTTACCAAGGTGGCTTAAAAAGGCAAAGGATGTCACCAGCTGAGACGCTCTGTGTTAGGAGCTGCTGTCACAGAACTGGGCTCCTTGGTAGCCAGGGGAAACAGGCAAGCAGAAGAGCAGAGGCCGGGGCGGTCCTGGGTGTCGGGTGTGAAGTGTGCACACGTACCCTACTGGGAGAGGGCTTCAGGGAGGAGTTGACTGTGGAGCACCATTTGGAGAGCACCTTTGGAGATGGCTAATACCGCATGATGCTCATGGGGCAAAAGAGTATTGCCTAAAATAGAGGACATCAAGCATGGATGAGAAGCGCAGGGTCCTGAGTGCAATCCCCAGTACTGAAGGAAAAAAAAAAAAAAAAAAAAGAACAGATGAGAAGAACGCAGTCACGTGCTTAGAAAGGCAGATCCTGTGCCCAGCTCCAGATTTCAGGCAGCTCATAGGCCCAGGGCCTGTCCTATGCAAAGTAACCTCGGAGGCAGCAGAAGTTGGGCTATGTGACACCCTGAGAAGTACACCCAGTGGTGACTTCCTGGGCCTGCCCCAGAGGTCAGTGCCCATCTTTGTAGATAGCTATCCCTGGAGAATAGGGGAGACTCCAATATTTGGAGGGCTGTAGGATGTAGGAATATATGACTTGAAACTAACACCCAGGGGTGAAAACATCCCCAGGGTATGCCAAGCTGGACAGCGTACACACATTGGGTTACCCAGGAAATACCAAACACGGCCGTCACACTGTGCTTCCATCGTAGCCAATTTTTCCCTTTTTATTTTCTCTTTTCTTTTCTTCCCTTTTCCCTCTTTCCACCATTCTCTTTTTCCCTGTACTTTTGTCTCCCCAATTCCTTTCTCTGTCTCTTTTCTGTGTGTCTCTCTGTCTTTCTTACACACACACACACACACACACACACACACACAC
>NW_004524603.1:12844507-12850817 GCF_000260255.1 Octodon degus
ACAGGGAAGTGTCACCAGGCAGGATACGCACATTCCCCTAAGCCCTTCTGCTCATTTTCAATTATGCCTGGCTTCCACCAGGTGGATCTCTAGGTGTGCATTTGGAGTCATGAGAATCAAACACTCAGGGCTGCTGAGTGGCCCAAAGAAGATGGCCTGGGAGAAAAGGAGGTGGGAAGATAACACACCCCCACGTCACAGTCCAGTTTCGGGTAGTGAGTGCTGCACGTTGGCTCGACTGCTCAGAGAATCAGTGGAAATGAAGAGTGACTCAACACCAAATTCTGGAAAGAACGTTCTAGAGAATAGAAATAAAGCTGAATAGGAAGGAAAAACTAGATGAGTGACGTAGATGAAGGGGGATATTGCTTAGTCAACGAACAGGCTGGAGACTGAAAGCAGGGTGAGTACCATGCAGCAGGCTGGGAGTGTCTCTTGCACATGCCTGGTGATTGGCATCTGTTCTCTCAGTGTGCTAAGACCCACTTCTATGCACATGGGGAGCTGGAGGCCAGAGCAGGTTAAGAGAGAAGGGGCTGCTGTGAGTAAGGTGCGTCCCCCAGAATACACATGCTGGAGTGTGGCATTAGGCCTCCGTTAATGGTATTAGGAAGTGGGAGCCTGGGGAGTGTGTTAGTTGATACGTTGTGTCAACTTGGCTGAATCAGCTCTGGCAGCATGGGGGCTAGCCCTACAGGTGGGCAGCAGGGCCCAGGAATTGAGAAAGGCAGGAAGCCGCCCTGCCTGGTTTCCTGCCGCCCTGTCTTCAGAGGAGCTTGACCTTCGCAGCCACGCTACTTCGGAGGAGCTCTGATCTTCAGTATGGAGCGCCAGTCTTCACAGTCAGCGCAGAAGGAAGAGAGAGGCTTGATGGATGCCGCCGCAGCTGCTGCTCCTCCTCTGATCTTCATTGCTTTCTGCTGCATGAACTGCTGTCTTTGCTGTGGAGCCTGCTGAATATAGACTGAATCCTCCAGCAACTGTGAGCTAAATAAACCTTTCCTTCCTTCATTTTGAGTATTGGGTATTTGTCCCAGCAACAAGTAAAAAGTAACTAAGACAGGGAGGTCATTAGAATTAGCATCGTGAGGGTGGGGATACCCCCATGATGGCCTTGGTGGCTAAGAAGAGAGACCCAAGCTAGCACGAGTGCTCCGTCTCCCATGATGCCCTGTGCCGTGGAGTGACGTAACAAGATGGCGTCACGGGAGCTGAGCAGATGCTGGAGCATCCTCTTGGACCTCCAGAACCAGAGTTGGATAAACCTTTATAAACCGTCCAATCTCAGGTATTGCGTTTAGCGATAGCAAATGAAACAAGATAGGGGCCCGCAGTTCTGCAGCACTGATTTGGGGCCCTCTCAAAAGGGAGGAGATGTTGATGGTGAGTGGTACCCCAGAATTCTGTACACAAGAAAGGAAGATGACTTGTTAGCCACCTTGATAGACCCCCCTGAGTTATGAGAGAATTATACTTACACTGCCTTGACACCTCCTCACCGCCCAGCCTCCACCCAACCTCCTCACTCTCCAGTTTCCCATTCAAATTTACTCTAACGTATTTTATGTGTACTCTAACTCAAGGGCAAAATTATAAATAGAATCCATGTGGAAACATAATCCAAAATTAAAGGGGTAAAATATTTATTTAGCTCACAGTTTGTAGAGGTTTCAGTCCATAATTGGCTGGCTCCAAGGCAGGATGGTACATGGGAGAGGGGGAACAGTTCACGGTGGCGGACGATAGCAAAAGTAACAAGAACCAAACAGGAAAAGAAAAGAAAAAAAAAAAAAAAAAAAAAAAGACAAATCTTATCTAGCCCCTTTTATTTTATCCAGACTGCTGGGATTAGGGCAGTACAAATTCAGTCAGTTCAGGCATATGGAATGCAGGAGGCCCAGCTCAGCTGGCTGACAACAGGACAGAAAACTGGGGTGCGGTAGGAAAGGATGCTGGCTGCGCACACCGCAGATTCGGCAAAGTTACTTCCGAGTGGCCTGTAGCTTGTCGTCCAGCAATTCTAATACAGCGGCCGCGCTGAGGACAGGCCACGCGCTGAGGACAGGCCACGATCTGAGGACAGGCCACTCGAGGGCTGGTCGTGCCAGGGCACTTCCCAACCAGGGCAACGGGGAAGGATCAGAAGCGCGTGCGCACATCGCACGGCCAGCACGCAGCTCCGCCCCACGGGCGCTTTAAACGTTCTCACGCTGGGAATGAGCGCCGTCCGAAGTCCTGCTGACTTCGTGGTTTGGTGCTGCATGAATTTCCTCACGGAAGGAGAAGCGAAGCGATCCAGTAAGCAAAGCAATCCGTGTGACAACTTGGCTGCCCAGCTGGGCGACTCAGCATTTGTGGGCGTTGAAAAGAAAGCCCTGACCGAAGGAGTTTGGTGGCCACCACATGCTGCTTCTCCAAGGCAGCCGCGTTCTGCAGTGGATGACCGGGGCAGTGTGTAATTACACAGCCGTGCGAGCTACAGATGAACTCATTGCAGAATGGCAGAGAGCAGTGGGCTCAGGCTAGATGGGGGGGCCCGGAATCTGTGTCGCAGGTCTCCCCTTTCTGTGGGAGGCTGCTGGCTACAGGGTTTGCAATGGTTTCTCCTATTACACTAATTGCTTCACTTTCCCAAGTTAACTAACATTAATAAGACAGTTCCTCTTACTGCCTACCCTTGATACAAAAAACGTGCTGAGACCCATAGCCAACTATGGGACCTCTACTACCTTGGAAGTGTGCCTCCACTCCCACCTAGTGGTCATCTTTAGTAATGCACTGGGGGCCCCCTAAGAGCACCGAGGTGGCCCAGCTGGGAGCCATACTGTACCAAGCAGTGAAGCGCTGGACTTTGCAGGATCGAGCCCCATACACTCATTGTAAACTGAAAATATCATAAGTGGAAAATGCATTAAGCCTGCATAACATGAAAGGTTAATGAGAACTAAAGAAAATACTTATTTCGGATGGGAGGAAAGGAATAAGAATAATTTTAAAAATAACAAAATCTTAAAAAAAAAAAAAGGGCGGGGCTACGGAGATAGCTCAGCGGTTTAAGAGCCTGCTAGGCAAGCGCAGAGACCTGGGTTCAGTTCCTGATACCGCATGCAGTGCCAGCCCCATGCCCAGGTCAGGCTGAGCCGGCCACAGTGTCTTGGGTGTGAGGGGGGCACCTGTAATCCCAGGTTGGGGAGGCTGAAACAGGAGGATCAGTATGAGTCTGAGCTGCATAGTAAGACCTTGTACCAAATACTTTTTTTTTTTTTTTTTTGCGGAACCAGGGATTGAACTCAGGCCCTTGCTTTTGCCAGGAAAGCGCTTATTCCACTGAGCCATCTACCCAGCACAGCAATTTTTTTTTTTAAAGCAGGTCTTGGGGACGAATTTTTCAAAGCTTAAGAAAAACAGATGTTTCTTAAGCAAATCAAATTTCCAAAAATATTGGCCAAGAGAGGACCATGAACAGAGAGATCAGTTTCCAGAGAATAATAACCGTATGAGTCCCACAAATAGGAAAGTGCAATTTAACGTTACGTGCAACAAAGCGACCACTAAGAAAGACAAATAACTGGAGAGCATTCTGCGTTGTGGAGGAGTCCGGGCGGCAGTGGGCGAAAAGGGTAGAAATGTAAAAGCAGTTGTGGGAGAAAACCATGTTCCTAGGCGAGTCCTCAGCTGTTACACGTCTGTGGTCTCTGTGGCACTGTCGGTGGTGTACGGGGAGCTGTCTTTACTGAAGACGTTCCCACGCTCTCACAGCGGCACGAGCAGCTCCAGCCCTGAGCAGGAAGTCGCAGGGACTGCACGCCTCCCGGTCACCACCTGCGCGCCAGCAGCACCCGTTCAGCCCTGCGTGTCCACAGTCCACACCCGAGGGTCCCCTACTCTGTGATTTCAGCCCAGCACGGATGGAAAACATCCAGGAGAAACGTTCACACAGTGTGAACTTGAAAGACGTTTTCTTCTTGCTCTTCCCCCAGTGACACAGCAGAACAGATACGAACGCCTTATTTGCATCGCGTAGTTGTCATGAGTAACCTAGAGATGGGTTACAGGGTATAAGATGATGCGCTTCGGGTATGCATAAACGCCATGCCGCTTTCTAGAAGGGAGCTGCTTGGGAGTCCTGCAGCCAAGCCCGTGGGTACTGAGGGCCGGGCGCATCCTCCACTGAAAATAAGAAACACAGGAGTTCAGAGATGTCAGACACTGCCTGGTGCCCACGAACTCCTGAGTAGTAAAGGTCCAGAAGGGATTCAAATTCAGGTGTAGTATTCTAGATTCTGTTCTTTATATTGTGTCAGGTTGCTTTTCTTTATCCCACATACATTTAAATGCAATTTTAAAGTTTATTAAGAATTAGATTTGCAGGCCAGGGAGATAGCTCAGTGGTGTAAGCGCCTGCCTGCAAGCTCCACATCCTGAGTTCAATTCCTGGTACAAATAAAAAAAGAATTGGATTTGCTTGTTAAATCATTTTTTTTTAGTTTTATTTATTTATTTATTTTTGTAGTTTTATTTTATATTTTTTCAAAATTTTATTGAGAAACAAATAGCAATGAGACAGTTTCAAATCAAATTGGTAGGACAGTTTCAATAATTAACACATTGCCTACATTCTTCCTAGTGGTTAATTGCTGTACAAGATGCCGACATGATATCCTACTTGCAAACACCATTACAACAAATTCCTCTACTCATTAAGAGAATGTAACTATATATCTATCCTAACCACTTTGAATACACAGATACAAAATGGACATTAATGTCTATCCTCTTTTTTTTTTTTGTTAAGTTCCATTATTTGAATATTATAGGTGTGTAAACTCAGCAAAACATTCTAAAAGAATCCAGTAGTCCATAATAGCATTGGGTCTTCTGCTTCACTGGCAATGTCAGATATTGTTGACCTTAGTCCCCTACAGCTCAACATAACAGCATGGCTTTACTTCTTATATTTTGTTTTTATACTTTTCTGCTGGATGGCTAAGACCAAAGTAAAGCAGGATCTATGCAACAAGACTTGTAGCTTTTGGATCTGATAAGGTCAGTGAAATCCCCCCAGGATTTATCCTGAGATCCTGTACCTCAGATTGTAGAACCTTTGTCAGTGTCAGCCATGGGGATGAGTCACGGTCATTGCTTGGCCAATGTGCTCTCTGTGAAAGCCTGAGAGAATGTTTTCTCTCCATGGGACTCTCGTTAGGCACACTCTACACCATTGATCACTTTCCTCTTTGGCCCCATAATCTCAATGATCAGAAAATTTGGGACACTACTGAGTTACATGACATTACAGTACAAGTTCTCATATGTCCTGAGTCTTAATGGACCTTGGAAGGGTAGGGCCAAAAAGTTGGCTTTCCTTGCAGCCCTCCTTTTTCTCTAATTTGGTCTGCAAACTTATACTGTTAACCATATAGGAGACAAGCTTATTGTTATTACCATACAACTTAGGTTGTTAAGCTTAACCTCACTATCTGTCTGGATATCAAACATCTTAGGCATAACATGGAACAGGTACTTTTCATCAAGTATTGATATGTTGAACATTAAGTCCCTACAGAATATGACAAAAAATTAAAAATTAGAATATATTTTAAAAATAGGCATAAAGAATTATATACTTCTTATGTTTACACAAAGTCCAAAAAACTAACCATATACAACCCTGAAGCAGGACAGTCCCACAATATTCCCTTTCCTGTCTCTTGTTTTCATTCACCACCCCCTTTTTATTGAACAACCATCTAACCGAGAGACAGCATAGCAGCAACTGGCATGTCATGACAAGCAGCCCATATTCAGAAGACCAGAATGACAGGCACTCCAAACATGAACCTACTATTACAAATTACCATCTGCAGTGCAGTAACTTAGTTCACAGGTCTCAGTATATATAGTTAGTGAGGGTGAAAATCTTTCCAATTAACTTCTAGATTAAAAAATCTTCTGGAGATTCTCAGGATCATTGCTTTGCCCATCTTCTACATATAATGGTAAGGTTTGACATTGTCATGTTTCCTAGCTCTTCTCCCTTCCCTCTCTTGATTAGTTAGTCCTTGAGATCTTGCTTTCCTTTTACTTGTATTATACCTTTCTATTAGTATTTCTTCTTTTGAGTTCTTATACTAGGGAAACTATATGATATTTACACATGTGGGTCTGGTTTATTTCACTTATGAATATATGTTCAAGTAGCATCCACTTCAATATAAAGGCTTCGAGTTTATCATTCTTAATAGTTGAATAATACTGCATTGTGTAAAAATACCACATCTTTTCAACCATTCCTCAGGTGATGGGCATC
>NW_004524603.1:12851746-12852651 GCF_000260255.1 Octodon degus
GTCTTCTAATCTATTCCATTGATCCTCAGGTCTATTTTAATGCCAGTACCATGCTGATTTTATCACAGTAGCCTTGTAGTATAATTTCAAGCAGGAATTGTAATGCCTCCTGCTTTGTCTTTATTGCCCAGGACTGCCTTTGCTATTCTAGGTCTTTTCTGGTTCCAGATAAATTTTAAGAATGATTTCTCTAGGTCTTTGAGGTATGTTGGTGGCAGTCTGATGGGGATTGCATTAAATCTGTACAGCAATTTTGGGAGTATGGCCATCTTCACAAGGTTGGTTCTTCCTCTCCAGGAGCATGGAATATCTTTCCATTTTCGGAAATCCTCTACAATCTGTTTTTTTAAGAGTACTGTAATTACTTGTTAAATTATTAATAAATTCATATGATTAAAAAGTTCAGAAGGTACAAAAACCACAAGACTGAGTGAAAGAGCTCTCACTCTTATTCTTACCATTCAGTCCCCTTCCTGAGCTCTCTGATATTAATGTCATATACATTTTTCTATAGTGCATTATCTATATGTATAATTCAGAAATGGTAACGTCAGAATGTATCTTTGGCATTGTAAGAGATCTATTATAACTGAGCTGAAAACTCAAAATAAGAAGTTAATTAAGTAAACCTCAAAATTGGTCCACTTTACTCACTCTAACAAAATTATCAGTTCAAGTAAAAGCTAAACATAGAAGAGTTTCAAAATAAAATTTTCCAATTCGTCCTTCAGACATTGGATAATTTTAAGCTTCTACAAAAGTAAGACTTTAACACGATTGGTTAAGTTTTCTCCAAGGCTTATATGCATTCTCCAAACCTGATTAGAAAACTCCAGCAGTCTCCCTCCTTTCCTTTCTTTCATTTTTATTTTTTTTTCAACAAATAATACACTGCATATATTCTT
>NW_004524603.1:12853246-12872054 GCF_000260255.1 Octodon degus
ACAGGAAGCCTTGACACTTTAAGAAGTGCCCACACGCCCTTTCCCCACAGGCTGTTTGTCAGGACGTGTGCGGTTTTCACGCGCAGAGTGAGTCAGCTCCAACGCGCTCGGATCTAAGCACATTTTGCGGGCGGCCCCAGTTTTAGCCAAGCCACAGCTGAGCTTGGCTTTCAGCTAGTTAGTACTTGTTCTTAAATCGGGCAGTTCTACCCCACGCTAGGCGAGGAGATGCAATTCACTTTTCCTCTTCTCTCCTGAAATTAACCGCGCTGTAAAATGTGAGCGGTCCCTTGCTTCCCCCTTTGTCTACCCCGGGGTTTGGTTCCATCCTAAAGGATTCACAGGGACCAGGGTTCGATCCTGGGTCCTGCATGCTGCACCAGCCCCTCCCCTGGAGGTGCTGAGTCAGCAACCGAGTCCAGGTGTGGTGGCGCATGCCTGTAATCCCAGTGCTGGGGAGGCTGAAAACAGGAGGATCACTATGAGTCCAACCTGAGTAGTGAAACCCTGTCCCAAATACATTTTAAAAAAAGAAGCAACAAAAAAAGAATTCAACAGAATCAGAACATGTCAACAAATCTCACTAGATTTGAACAGTAACAGATTATTTACTTTCAAAACCTCAGTGTTTTGGTTGTCAAGCAACCATTCATTTGTTGTACCTAACTAGTTTTAAAAGTATAGTGATAGTTGATGATAATAATTTGCTTTTCATGCTCCTAAAACACACAGCGTCTGCCAAATCAGAAGGTATACAATGGTCTGACTGCGTCGTATAACAAAACAGAACCTGCAAGGAACGCCTCTTGACATGAGAGAAAAATCTGTGTATTTCCCTTACAAAACACAGGGGCCCGTGAGGTTCCACAATTTGATGGCCACAAAGCTGGATGGATCCTGGGTACTGGAAAGTCCTGTCCCTAACACAAGTGTGACATGAAATAGGAGCAGATATGAAGGTCCCTTGAAGGACACATTCATTTCCTTAGACTGGTTCATTTTAGTTCATAATTTATTAAATAAAGACATTTCATGGAAACCAGAAAATTGGGTTGTAGCCCAATTATTAAATGAGCTTAGTTTAATGGAACAGAAATACAAAATAGTTGTATTTTTTCTTCAACCATTGCCTCCAACATGCTCCATAAAATCTTTTCTCAGTCACACATTCAACGTAGATTGTGTCCATAGGAAGAGGAGGTTAGGCAATATGGCTGAAGTCTCTTTTCTCCTGCATGGAATTCTTTTTCCACTCTTAGCTGCTATCTTGCACAGGCATTCAGGTGATAGTCTTCTTATGGGACGTACCTGTGGCTCCTTCAAATACTCTTAAAGGATGCTGTACTTGCATTTCACCTTGCTCTGAAATTACCTTCGGTTCCTGCACTGATTGTTTAACTGGAGTCTCCTTATCCATGCAGGTGGTCTTCTTGGATTAAGAAGTTTTACGATGGCCCATGCCTCTCACAGGATCCACTTAGCCTAGTCTGTTGTACCCAAGGCAGGAGTGCAGCCTCCTTGTCATCCTCCCTACTGATGAGGCAAGGGTACTCCTGCTCTCTTGGCTCTGAGGTCTAGTGTTCCTGCTTCACAGGGCTCTATCCCCAGGAAACTGGGCTTGGTCAGTGTGGTTCTGAACCCATCATCACTGGGCTAAATGAAAGACCACATTTCTGTGGAACATATGACAAATACTGTGTTTTTTGCCTTCTCTGTGTGGGAGAAGTACCTATGTAAATCAGCCTTATGAATTTCTTCTCTTTAGTGGGTATTCATAGTCCTTTGTCTTTCAGCCTAGATGGATGGTGATATGAAAGTTCATGGACACTCAGGCGAATGGAACCTTCAGAAATGGCGTACGTTTTAAAGGAGAGAGGGAAGGTGGTAAGGCTAATGGAAGATTCTGGAATTATAGGGGAGTTCTAGTGACATACAAGACCATCATACAAGGCCTTGAGACTCTACAATCTGCCCCTTCCATCTATCACTCTCAGGTAGCAAAACCTCGTGGAAAGTACATGAAGAAGAAGGAAGGATCTGGAGCCCAGAGGCTGGCCCTGCCAGTCAGATGCACTCTTTGCCATCGAAAATATGAGAGGTACTATAGTGGCTGGATTACTGTCCATGGAAGACTGTATTATATGAATAACAGAGTCTTATTTGCTAGTGTCCACTATGCTCTTAAGCCCTTACAAAATTGGGAACACACATGACCCATTTCTTTATTCCGCTTATGCTTATGTAGGTTCCCTAGTTGTCAGGGTGACTGCGTTTGATTGTGTGCCCAATGGTGTGACATTTGGCAGATCATCCCAGAAGCAAGGTCACGGCCTGGGCATTGAGACTTATGGCTGCTTGTGGACATATAGTACAAGTCTACCTCCTTTAATTGGTCCTGCTTCCTCCCTTATCTCTTTCATGTTTGTGAAAACTTCACAAGGCAGGGGAAGGAGCAAAGGACGGGCAATTCAGGTAGGGGTGACTCTGTCCAAGTGTCCCCCCCATCACTAAAACATTTCAAGCAGGGATCAAACTAAGTTGAGTCTGTCAGTCTCCCATATTTCTAAGGTGAATGAGATCCTATACCAGAGCCGCTTTGGCTTAGGGCATCATCTCCTACAGCACCTTTCGGTGGAACTAGCAAACAGCAAATGAATGAGTCTGTCCTTATGCTTGTTAATCATCCTGCCAGGTTTCCTGAGATACAATCACACACCCTTCCCCAGATTTTGTTTGCACAATTTCTGTTCATGTCGTCACCCAGAGCAAGATAGATTCTCCTTTCACTGCAAACCAGCACCACTGTAACCACCACAATGAGTCCTTTCCCATTCATCTTACAGCTGAGGATTGCATGAGTTTGGAGATTATAAAATAAAGTCAACCAGGGAAGATATTCGTGGATGCTAGGATGTGTGGGCAGTAAAAAATCTGAGGGAGGGATGAGGGTAATAAAGATTACTACATTTTATAAAAGAGAGGAGAGAAGATAAGGTGGAGACATTCAAGAGCAGTGTGGACTTTTAAAACAATTTCTGGGATTGGGAGGTGGGAAAATCTTCAGATTTGCAGCCCAGGGGGAGCTGGGGACTTTGTGGTCATGTGTGAAATGAAGGGAAAAAACGGCCAACCAAGTCTGCCATCTGTGGGTTGGCTTCAGATGCGCAAGAGCGGGCAAGCAGAAGATGTTTGCCTTGGTCTTTGCTTCCCCCAGAGGCAGCGAGGCTGGAGGGGAAGGGGCTTTTCTCTGTCTCCTCTCTCAGAGTTTACACCAGGCTTCTGGCACCCAACTTCTGTGTTCCTCAGGTCTGTTCCCCAGAGCTTGGCAGCTCCATGTGCTCCTGGTGACAAGAAGGATCAAGCTGTAGGCCTGCATCACAGGTTGTATGTCTCATGAAATGGCCGGGACAGGTCTTCAAGGTAACTTTGTATGTCTACCCCCAAAGTCTGAGTAAATTAGTTAAAATTTCAGGTGAGGTAGACAGTGCAATTAGACAAAAGAAAGTGTAGCTGCAAAATCCTAGAAAGAAGACAAAATTAACCTTAGTTTCAAATAATGTATATATCTGGAAGATGAAAGGAAATAAACTAACAAACCAGTAATGTGAATGGGCACAAAATTTATATTTAAAATGAACACTGTCACACATATAAACCAAACTAATCAGAAGATGTAATAGTGGACAAAGACTTCCTTAACAAAAATAACAATAAAGTAATACAACATCTTTAGGTATAAACTTAAAAAGAAGTGGTTTAAAAGAAACTTCAAACTGCTCCTGAGAACCACAAAAGAAGACTTGTACCAAAGAAAAGAAGGACTCAGATACAAAGAAGTCACTCCTTCCCTTACTAAAACCATAAAAATTATACAGCAAATATTAAAAATATCTATAGTTTATTTTACTTTAATTTGAAGAGTGAAAACAGAAGCAAAAACAAATAGAAAAAATGACAGAAACAGGGAAACACACATTATATGTGTTACAGATTTTCAAAACAGGGATACTTAGTTAACAATGGTTGCTATATTATCTGTTTTCTTTTCATTTTAATAAGAAAAAAGATAAAATAACAATGAAACAGTTTCAAGACAAGTTAGTAGGACAGTTACAATATTTAATACATTGCACATTGTTGTCTTACTAGTAGTTATTCAGAGGACAAGATGGAGACATGATAAAAAATGTCTATAGTTTTTAAAGTTAGATGAGTTTTTATTTTCAGTACTGGGGATTGGACTTGGGACCTTGTGCTTGCCAGGCAAGGTGCTCATTCTACTGAGCTATCTCCTCAGCCCTAAAGTTAGATGAAAAATATTTTTCCATAATTTTATTGAGAGACAAATAGCAATGAGACAGTTTCAAATCAAATTGGTAGGACAGTTCCAATAATTAACACATTGCATACTGTCTTCCTAGTGGTTATTTGTTGTACAGGATGCAGGCATGATATCCTGTTTACAAACATTATTAGAACAAATCCTTCTATTCATTGAATTAAGAGAATGTAGCTGTATATCTATCCTAACCATTCTGAATACACAGACACAAAATGGTCATTCATCTGTATCCCCTTTTTTGTTTAGTTCCATCATTTAAATATTAACATATCAATACTTGATAAAAAATACCATGTTATGCCTAAGATGTTTGATATTCAGACAGATAGTGAGGTTAAGCTTAACAGCCTAGGTTGTATGGTAATGACAATAAGCTTGTCTTCTGGAGGGTTAACAACCTAAGTTTGCGGAACAAAAATTAGAGAAAAGGAGGGCCGCAAGGAAAGCCAACATTTTGGCTCTAGCCTTCCAAGGTCAGTTAAGACTCAGGACATATGAGAACTTGTACTGCAACATCATGTAACTCAGTAGTGTCCCAAAGTTTCTGATCAAGGAGATTATGGAGCTAAAGAGAAAAGTGATCGATGATTTAGAGTGTGCCTAAGGAGAGTCACATAGAGAGAAAACATTCTCTCAGGCTTTCACAGAGAGTACATTAGCCAAGCAATGTCTGTGACTCATCCACATGGATACACTGACAAAAGATCTACAAACTGAGGTACAGGGTCTCAGGATAAATCCTGAGGGGATTTCACTGACCTTATCAGACCCAAAAGCTACAACTTTTATTGCATAGGTCCTGCTTTATCTTGGTCTTAACCATCCAGCAGAAAAGTATAAAAATGAAGTATAAGAAGTAAAGCCATGCTGTTATGTTGAGCTGTAGGGGACTCAGGTCAACAATTTCTGACACTGCCTGTCATGCGGAAGACCCAAAACTATTATGGGCTACTGGACTATTTTGGCATATTTTGCTGATTTTACAGAGCTATAGTATTTAGATGAAAATTTTGTACAGAAAAATAAACAAAGAAAACAACCTAAATGTGTTGAAAGACAAGGATAAAGAGGAAGAACTAAATCTGTAAAACACATTATGGATCTACAATTAAAACACATAGGATTGTTGGGGAAAGATGAGTGACTCTGTAAATGGTGATACAAGGCAGGCAGCTACCTAGAAAAAGTTGTATTAAATTCACTACTGTCTGGGATAAGTTTCAAAGACTTATTAGTATTATTTTTTTTAATGTATTTGGTACAGGGTCTCACTAAGCATCTCGGACTTGCAGTGCTCCTCCTGGTTTCAGCCTCCCTAGCACTGAGATTATAGTCATGCGCCACCATGCCTGGAATCGGTGGCTGGCTCAGTGCTTCCCGGGGTGGGACCGGCTATGGTGTTCAGAATTGAACCCCGATCCCTGTGCTTACCTAAGCAGGTGCTTAGTCTGCTGAGCTATTGCACCGGCCCAAACTTTGAAGATTTAAATGTGGAAGATGAAACATAAATTTAGCATAAGAAATGATCCCACTATCACAGCACCGAGGTTGTGTGATGGGAACAGATTGGCAATCCAGAATAAATTACCTTGGATGCTCCCCCATTGGTCAGGAAGCAATGAGAGGTGCGCTGAAGAAAGCAGTTCGAGCAAATGCTGAAGAGCTTCTTCCAGCAGCAGCGCAAAGCCTGTGATGATCAAAAAGGAGCCACCAGCCAACCCTGCCTCAGGCTTGGAGCACTACATTTTCAAAGTGAAGATGTGTGGGCGCATGTGAAAGCAAGGACCCATCTTGTTCATAGATTGACAGTGCTCATAGATTGAAATGTAGTTTCTTCTTTGAGGGAATAAAAGAATAGAATGGATAAAATTTATATTGTATTTTTAGGGAAGTGTCTACAGGGTGTTCAGGGTCTCACTAGTAGATCGGACTCATAGTGATCCGCCTATTTACAGCCTCCCAAGAGCTGAGATTACAGGCGTGCACCACCACGCCCAGTCTCAATTGCCTTCTCAGGGCACCCCGGGGGCAGGGCTGGCACAGCAGGCCTGGGGATTGAATCCCTCAGCCTCCATGCCTTCCTGCAAGTGCTGTAATCTGCTGAGCTGTTTGGCTGGCCCTTGGATAAAATATTTCTAAGCAAAAAAAAAAAAAAAAAAAAAAAAAAAAACCCACAAAAGTGACAAAAGGTTGGAAAATATGCCATAAATAAGAATGTTTTCAAAACCACTATGATTTTACCTTGTGAAAAACATGAAAACACAAATAGAAAAAAATCTCAGAAATATACTTGCAATCCACACTGTAAAAGGTTAATTTGCCTAATGTATAAAGAACTTCTACAAAGTAATAATAAAGTATGTAATAACCCAATGGGAAAACGAGCAAAAGCTCAGAAATATCAGAACATCTATGCTATTATTTATAAGAATAATACAAATTGAAACTATATCAAAATACCAGTTTTATGTATTCAATTGGCAAATGTCAACACGTTTACAGTACACTTAAGGAAAACTGGGAATAAAGACACAACAACCCGAATGAAGAGCGATCTCACATCATCTGGCAAAGTCGTACGTACTCATACAAGTTGGCCTGCCAATTCCTCCTCTAGGGAGCGCCATTCAGAAGAGCCAAACAGGGGAAAATGTAGGCATTTATTGGTCCAGTGCATCATTGTTTGTGAAAAAAGGGGATATGAATGAAGGATCATTTTGTATCTGTATATACAAAGTAGTTAGGATAGATATACAGCTACTTTCTCTTAGTTCAATGAGAAGAAGGATTTGTCCTAATAGTGTTTGGACAGGATATCATGTCTGCATCTTGTACTATGAATAACCACTACGAAGACAACAATATGCAATGTATTAATTATTGTAACTGTCCTACTCATCAGTTTTGAAACTGTATCATTGCTATTTGTTTCTCAATAAAATTAATCAAAAAATAAAAAATAAATAAAACCAATATTTGCATCATTGTTTGTACGACCAACAGATTTAAAAACAGCTTAAGTACTGACAACTATGGAGAAATAAAATAAACCAAGGAACATCCATAAGGTGGGTTATTCTGGAGCCATTAAAAGGGAAAAGAGAAATATAGATGTTCTTCATCATGTGGAACTTAGAATTTTAAAACTATTTGTATAAAAAAGGATAATATGTTTGTGAACTTTTGCTTATTCATGCTTTAAACACTTCCATAAGAACATAAAACTTCCTAAAATTGGTTATGCTGGGGGAAAAATTAGGTATCTGGTAGACAAATGAGAGAACGGTGTTTCAAAGTTATTTTTTAAACTGTGTGAATATTATATTTTGTTGTTTTAATATGTGAGTATTATTTTGTTTTCTTTTGCTAATCTAACATTTAGGAAAGAACATGAGACTGGTATTTAGACATGGAACAATCAGTGCAAAACATCACACACACACCATAAAGAATCCAAACTTTCTCTTTGTCATTTAATATATATCTTTCCTTACTTTTATGTAACTGATTTAAATAAAACATCTTCAGCCATTTCCATTATTCTTCCAAATTTGTTCAATGTAAACAAAGGTACAACTGTTAAAGCAGAAGAGAATAGCGAAGGAAGGTTTAAGAAATTCATTTATTCTTTTCTTTTTTCTTTATTGGCTACAATGTCTCACTATGCAGCTCAGACTTCTAGTGATCCTCCTGTCTCAGCCTCCCCAGAGCAGGGATTACAGGTGTGTGCCATCATGCTTAGTCTCTATGGCCAGCATCGCTTGCCAGAAATTCCACAGTGGCAAGGCATGTGGCACCGGGGATCGAACTCTGGTCCTTGCACTTGCCAGGCAGGCACTTAGGCCACTGAGCTATCTCCCCAGCCTGGTTAAAGCAATTTAGTAGAGTGCATTTCAATTATAATTACTATCTCTCAAAAAATAGATTTTTGCCTTTGAAAATTTCTTATTCTACATTTAAAAGCAAAGCCAATTTAAGTGTTTAAAAGAAATAAAAGGTGAAAAAAATTATAAAATTTCAAAGTAAAAATAATATTCAAAGTAGCAAAAGTAAATCCATAAATTTTCAAGTATAATAGGGACAAATAGTATAATGAAAGGGCATAATTAAAAGCACATTTTTATAACTTTCTATTCAGTCAGACAACACAATTTAAACCATACTAAAGAGTACTTCTCCAAAATGGGGAAATGTAGCCAGGATATGGCTCAGCAGCGTGTTACTTGCCTGGCAAGTGCAAGGTTGTGAGTTTTATTCCTGGTACCAAGGAAAATCAAATAAAATACAATGAAATAAAAAGGGGAAAGGTGTGGTGGCCACCTGAAGTCCCATGGCAGAACTCAACGTGAAAGGATTGCCTGAGGGGTGCTTTGCTGGCTTTGAAATCCCTCCCAGTGGGAGGCTGCACAAGCCATTCCTGGAGCCGGGGACTCCCTGACTGTAACTGCAGCTGAACGCTTCTCACCTCTCTCCCAAGCCCTCTTACCTCTGGGTGAGAACTACCTCGCGGCTGGAGGACTCGCCCCAGCCCTCTCTGGCTGCTTCTTCCTCGCATTCCTCACCAGGCATTTTTCTAGTGAACACTTCCACACAGTTAGTCTGATTTTGACATCTTCTCTGTGTAGACTCATACGTTAATAAAACAGCACATTTGCAGGGACAGGTCTGAGCTGCGGTGTATTGCGGGACGGAACCTCAGCAAACTCAGAGAGGTGCAGGCTAGAACTTGACCATCTCTCCTCCCTCCTGGGGTCAGAGGAAGCGAGAGGCAGCCCCAGCAACGTAATGACTCCCCCGTCCAGTGCGAGGAGTGGATTTCTTTTCTGGCACAATCCAACATTCTGGTAATCTCCCAAATGGTAGAGGGTGTCAAACAGAAACATCAGCACTAGGGAGTCACTAGAAACGCAGCTCTTCCACCTGCAGAGGGCTCAGGGAGCAGAGTGCAGCTCCACAGGAAACAGCAACGGTCCAGGTGAAGCTGGGCTCGGGCCTGGAGAGCTTACAGTTAGCAATGGAGGCGGAAGTTGCCTAGCAGGAGTCGACCTCGATGCCTGGTAAGAAAGGAGCAACCCTGGAGGTTCACACACCCGCCACAGTAATCCTGTGTGAGCATCGAAAGCCATCACGACTCCTTGGATTGTAGTAAGAAGCCTGTCGACGGAGTTCTTGTCGGTCAGGATTACCCCGAAAGAACGGTGATTCTCAGGAGTGGAAAAGGCAGTCATTAATGCCTTAAGACGATGATGACATGAATTAATGAAAATATTGAAGACTAGGAAAACTCAACTATTCAAACAGTTTTAACAAATGGTTGTGAAATTAGTTGAGAAAGACTGAAAAATATATCTATGTATGCTATCACGCGAGCGTGCGCGTGCACACACACACACACCCTAAATAGGTCATGAAAAAATATATATTTTTTTGTATTTTAGGGAAGGGTCTACAGGGTGTTCAGGGTCTCAGTACTCGATTGGACTCATACTGGTCTGCCTATTTACAGCCTCCCAAATGCTGGGATTACAGACTCATGCCACCACGCCCAGTCCCAATTGCCATCTCAGCGAACCCCAGGGGCGGGGTGGGACTGGCACGGCAGGCCCAAGATTGAACCCCTAGCTCCTGCACTCGCTTGCAGGCAAAAATATTATTAAAATATCATACAATAATCCCCATTAGCAGAAATTCTGCCCACCACATAGTTTAACCTCAACACATTCGAGGAAGAAATAGATAATAAAAATATTAACAAGTGGTTTAATTTCCTGACACATTACAAGGTAAGTAAGTTTTATAGGTAAAAATTGGCTTAGGAAAGAAATTAAGAAAGAAATAAAAATCTAACTTAAAGCAATAACAAGTGACATCTCTGCATCTCAAAATGGGATGGGATGAGGCCAAAACTGTGCTTAGAAGAAAATGTGCTCATTTAAAGGTCTTTACTAAGAAAGAAAAAAAAAAAACTATTAACAAAAAATCTAACATAAAGTTTTAGAACAGAACATTGCATAAATTTAAAACAAAATAGAAAAATAATATGCCTGCATAAAACAACAAAAAATGAATGATGTAAGCATACACAAAAGTAAAATCTGGATTTTGATAAAGCAGAAAATTGATAAACCTCTGATAAATATAATTTTAAAAACATGGAATAATTCAGTGCAGAAGGATATTGCCATGGCTGTCTCAATGTGATGTCTCTAAGGCAAAGCACGGGCTCACACTTGTGCACACACACAACAATCCAAATACTCTCCACGCGAATTTGCTTTGCTGACTTCTTTTTTGACCTACAGAATATTGGAAATGCCCAGCTTCCGACCTCACCCTTTTGCCTTAAAGTATTTATACTCCAACTCACATGGTCATCTTCTGCCTTGACCTTTTCTTGAGCTCTAGACATTCTACTTCAGTGTCTCAAAAGCAGTCCCAAATCTGAATCTCAACAACAAAACCAACCTGTCCACAAAGCATTTCTCATGACCAGGTTTCTCTCTCAATTTCGTTTCCTTAGAAAACCACACCAACATTCCTCTACTGCCGAGGCACTGAACCCCTGCATTTTCCTCATTGCCACACCCTACCTCAGCCCCCCTGAATCCATTTATGAGCTCTGTTGCTGCAACAGCTTTGCTGATGCACACACACAGCACGTGTGTGTGTGTGTGTGTGTGTGTGTGTGTGTGTGTGTGTTTCAGCTGCCTTCGGGTAGCTATCAGTTCAACCCATACGTTCATCGTTTCTGGGCTCAATCTTGCAATGGCTCCAATGTCCTCTTAGCCAGTCTCACAGCCTCCATTTAGCGCTGCCTTCCCAGAACCTGCTCAGTTCCTTACAAACACCCCACGACTTCCCAGTCTAAGCTCTGCACCCCTGTTCAAGCCCTGCCTCTCTCTATCCCCTTGCCCACTTTGTTTCTACTCATAGCCATCATCAGGACCTGGAGTTAGTGTACTGACTGCAATGGCTGTTTATTGGCCACCTCTTCCGAGAGCCTGGCACACATCCTTGCCCTGCTTTGCTCTCAGGGACTGTCTTTATTTAGAAAGCTGAGCAGGGTGTTGCTGCAAAGCCTGAAGAGTGCAGTGCATCACTTGCAGCTGCATGAGGGCCCCGCAGTCATAAGCAGAGGCAAGCACAATACAGCAAGGACAGTCCTCTCAGTTCATGCTGGGGACTGGAGTCCTACACAGCACTGAGAGAAGCTGAGAACAGAGATCCTGAAATGCACACGAGATCCAGGAAGAGCACCCATCCTCTGGCGTGTGAGGATGGGTCTTGGGGGAAAATCTCGAATGTGGTCTTTATTGCTCTGAGTGAATCACAAAGTAAGGCTGAAACACACTAGTTTTACTCCCCCTCTTCTCACAGAAGAGCACCTCAAGTACAAAAAAGAACTAGAGTCAGCGCTTGGTTTTTCCACTCTGCCTACACAGTGTGTGGGAGCGTTGGGAGAGAAGTCCCACAATCATGACAACAACCTGCAAGGCCTCAAGGACACTGGATTTCTCAGGTTCAGCCAGAGGAGATGCATCATGGGCTTTAGCAGGCCCAGATCAGTGACCTGGGCAGGGTGCCCACCCTGTAGCTTCAGACCTGAGTGGACAAAGAGCCTGCAGGGCGTCTTTGGAAGGAAAGAGTTCAAAGAAAGTGTTTCTGGCCCTTATCAAAAGTGGTTAGGCATCTCAGACTCAAGTAGCCCTGCAGACTTTTAAATGTAAGTAGTACAATCCCAACAACACTCTTATGTTTCAACATGGCATTAGAATCAAAACTCTGACTGTTGTACTAAAACCAAGCTACATCTGCCGAGTCTATATTTATGGACCATAGGCTTTAAAAAAATGGAGACAGACTGGAGAGCAAAGTAAGAAATTTTCACTTTAAAATAGGATTTGCCCCTGCCATGCCAGCTCCGCCCCCGTGGCACGCTGAGACGGCTAATGAGACTGGGCGTGGTGGCGTGCGCCTATAATCCCAGTTCTTAGGAGGCTATAAACAGGTGGATCACTACGAGTTCAATCTAGTAGTGAGACTCTGGACATCCCGTAGACCCTTCCCTAATGAAAATGAAAAAAAAAAAAAAAAAAAAAGGATTTGCTTGGATGAATTCTAATCCTTTAAGGAAGATTTCCCCTAGTCAACCACACAAATATGTCTAGACACAAAATATGCATTTCTTTTTGTCCAGTGATGAGTCTGGGCAAATCTTTTCTTGTTCAATGAAGTAGTGAGGTCCACTGGGATGAGACAGCTGACAATCTGGTACGAAGGACACGGGATTGGAGGAGTGCATGCTTTCTCTTTGTTTTTTCTCGCCTATGAATACAGTGTATTTTCAGGTAGGCTTTTAGCAACTCCAGGGCTGAACGCTTCCCCCTTGTTACTAGGAAGACCTGGGTGGTAGTGGGGAAAAGGAGCTACTTTTCTCTTCCAACAGTGTTAAGTCTTGACTTCCTTTGAAGCCAAATCCACCCAGGTTGTATACTCACTTCTGAGCCAGTGACCATGGTCAAGGCTTCCAGCACTGATTTGATACATGTGATTGCACCTGAACTAATAACATGGCATCAATCACATTATCGGGGGACCAGATCCATCTGGCTGGCTTCGGGTGACTGAGGTCTACCCCACGGGTGGTGGTAGAGAGAAGCTCGTGTAGCCTGCGAGCTATGCCTCACAATAGGGTAACAGTACAGTGGATGTAATTCATCAGACATACTGCTAGGTTCTGTGTTTCAAATGCGTTTATCTTGTGAGTTTTAGTGGTTTTCAGGGTTTCTCTAGTAATAAACCTACATTTTGGCATAAAAAAGAAAAGAAAATACAAAATAAGAAATAAAGAAAATGTACAGCAAAGGAAAGGGAGAAAACTAATTAAGAAATGCTAGGCATGTTTATACAAGATTGGAAAGAGAACTGAAATGCGTGAGGTTTTTTTTTTTTTTTTTTCAAAATACAGTGTGTCAATATCAAGGTAAGAAATAATGACAAGAACCGAAGGAGAAAGTAGATAAATTGTCAAAGAAACAAGCTGCTTTCCAGTAGGATTCTGCTTGCTGGACTTTAAAATTTTTCTAGATCTTCAAAAAGCAAATAATCTCTTTCGTACAAAGTGTTGCATTGTATCACTCGTGGAGTTGTTATTTGAACATCCTCCAGGTTGGGAGACGTTCCAGTGTATACATTTCACTTCTCCAACAGTAGACGCCAGACCCTGCTCTCCCAGGATCCTTTGCGGTTGGGCAGAGGCTATAAGCTGGGCTTTTCCAGTCAGGTGACCTGCCTTGGCTTCAAATGCAAACTGAAAATTCAGAGGAAGAATACTGAGTGCTAATCATGCTGGTGATGGTCCCCCAGTATCCCCACAGGGAGCCTCAGTGTCTGGTTAGTCGTGGCCTCACTAAAGGTTTCCAGGGCACCATGGCAGGGGTATGGTGAGCTCCTAGCCCTTTGCGATATAGACCCCAGTTTTGTCTCTCTATCTTTCCCATATACAAACTTCCAAACACTGGGCAGTAGATTTTCTTTCTGAATAAGCTATCTAGAATAGAATCTCTTTTGTATAGGGTTCAGGCCAACACATTCTCTAGTCCATTCCATGAGATCTTTCAATTTGAAAACCATTTTTTCATGGGCTGTTGAGGTTTGAGATACACTTGAAGATTTTCTGGAGGTTGTAAGGAATAATACAGAGAGACTACATACCTCTCACCTAGTTTCTGTCAGCGGTAACATCTTGCAAAACTGAAGTACACTTCCACCGTCAAGATATTGACCTTAACGCAATCAAAGTACAGAATAGCTACATCACCTGAAGTAACTTGCAAGTTGCCCTTCGTAGACCAACCTCACTTACACCCAACCCAATCCCCTCCATCCCTAGTGGTCCCCTGGCAGCCATTAATTTGTTGTTCATTCATTGTATAAATTGTATCATGTAATATGGTACTTACTGAGATTGGCCTTCCCTGGCCCCCTAGCAAGATTCTCTGGAGATTCATCTATTTTATTTTATTTATTTTTTTGGTACCAGGGATCAAACTGGGGACCATGCTGTTGGCAACAGGCACGCATGTCGCTGAGCTATATCCCCAGCCCTCATCTGACCTTTTCTTTATAAATCATTTATTTATTTGGCACAAGATCTCGCTATGCAGCTGTGACTCATAGTGGTCCTCCTGTCTCAACCTCCCCAGCTCTGGGATTACAGGAGTGCACCACCACGCTTGGTCTTGGTGGCTGGCTTGGTGCTGCTGGGGCGGGGCTGACACGGCATGCAGAACTAGGGATTGAACCCCGGTCTTTGCACTTGCCAGGCAGGTGCTTAGGCTGTTGAGCTATCTCTCCAGTCCCTCATGCAACTTTTTGTGTGCAGTGATAATTCATTCATTTTTATTGTTGAATAATACTCCATAGTATGAATTTCTAGAGCTGGGGGTAGCCATTTGTTCACTGAAGAACACTTGAGTTCCTACCAATTTGTCTATTGGAAATGAAGGTCTAGACACATTTGTCCACAGGTCCCGTGTGAATAAAAGTTTTCTATCTCTAAACAAGAACATTTGACGTTCCCACTAACGATGTGTGAGTGATCTGGTTTCTGTGCATCCTTTCTAGCATTTTGGTGTCATGACTTCTCTTGGCCATTCTGCTATGTATGGAGTGATACCATGTGTAATTGGCGCTCCCCTAACAACTACTAATTCATATCTTCTTCGGTGTACTTCATTGGCAGTTTGTATCCTCATTACTGACATAGCTGTCTATTGACCATTTTCTAATTGGATTATTTGTTGTTCTAATGTTGAGTTTTGAGCATCTTATCTATCCTAGATAGCAGTGCTTTTTCAAAGACGTGTTTTTCAAATACTTCCTCCAAGTCTACCATCTGGCTCTTTTATCCTCTTCACACAGTTCATTGCAAAGGAAAAAAAATCAATAAAATCCAACATATCAATTCTTATTTTCATGGATTGTATTTAAGTGCCAAGTTTAAGAATTTTTCTACCTGGTCCTATGTAGTAAATACTTTCTTCTGTTTAAAAAAAATTTTTTTTCTATAGGGGTTGTAGCTTTATGTTTTATATTTAAGTTCTTGACCTATTTGGAGACTGTTTTGATGTGGAAGATGTGGATTTAGGTCAGTATTTATTTGTCAATGAATGTCCAATTGTTCTGTCATTATTTGTTGAAAAGACTCTTTCTCTCAATGAATTTTTCTTCTGTTTTGTCAAAACTCAGATGAGTATACTTATGTGGATCTATTTATGTCCTCTGTTCTATTCTACTTCATTGATCTTTGTGTTTTGATTGCTGTAAAGTTTATTTTTTTATAACTACATAATAACTCCTGATTACAGCTACACAGATTCTTGTTACTTTGCTTTTAAAATTATTTTTATGTATGCTTCTTTTGTATTTCCACATAAATTTATTTTAGAATGGCTGTCTACATGTACAAAAATGTATGAATCCATGTATTCTAGTGATTCTGTTTCTCAGAAGAATCCTGATATAATATATTGTTTGAGGTTTGGCTAAGATTTTTTTGATTGACACAGAAAAAGCTTCATATTCTAAATTTTAAGTTCACATGTGCTAAGGAAGTGTGCGCTACCACTCGGCCCCAGTTTCCCTTTTACATGACCCAAGGTGACACGTTCTACGCTGCATGGTTGCTCTGGTCCATACTTAACTGGAAAGTATGTCTTATTTTCTGTTGGTAGATGATGTGATTCCTAAATGTTAGGACTTACTCAGCAGTTATATACCCTTGTTGTCTTGCTGTGTAGTTAAGCTACAATTTTTGGAGAAAAGGCGTTAAAATCTCCAACTACAGCTGTGTATATGTCTATTTCTCTTATCATTCCTTGTAGCCTTTTCAGCTCTTTCTTTTACATTTTTAGAACTGCTGTAACTGCTTGGTGGATGGATTTATCTGAATTTTTGTTTCTAATAGATTTTTGCTCCTCAACTTATTTTATCGAATACTAATAAGACCACTCCTACTTTCTTTTGATTACTGTACATATAAATATATATTTTCCAGCATTTTACTTTTGTTCTTCCATCATTATATTTGAAATAAATTTCTTATGGACATCATATAGAAATTAAAATTCATTATACTGATCTCTGTCTTTCACAGGGCTTATTGGATCGTTTACATTAAATGTGACAATTGACACGCTAATATTTAATTTTTTGCTTTAATTTTTTCTGTTTCATTTTTCTGTATTATTTCACAGCTCTCTGTGGGGGTAACTTAACATTAAAATCCTATTTTGATTTATCTATTGGTATAGTTTTTAGTGATTTCTGTAATATTATACTGTATAAACGCAGCTAATGAAGCTACTCTATTACCTCCTGTATTTCGAATGGTCTTAACCTTTCTATGCAAATATTTAGACTCGTATCAGTCCTGTCAAAGCTCATGCTTCATCTATCAAGCACAACTTCACCCTCTCAAAACATTATAGTCTTGTATTTAGTTGCATTTCTGCTGTGCTGGTTTTTAAAAAAATTTTTATTTATTTATTTATTTTTGACAGAACTGGGGATTGAACTCAGACGCTTGCACTTGCCAGAGTACTGCTTATTCCACTGAACCATTTCCTCAGCCCCCTTTAAATTTTTATTTTAATTAATTAATTAATTTATTTATTTATTTCTGTGTTGTCTTCTTTGACGTTCAAGTTTCTCTTATGTCAGAGAAGACCTGCCATAAGGCCGAGGAGCTAGCCAGCTGCAGGAAGTGGACAGTGGAAGGCTGATTGCCTTTGACACCATACCCGTGCGTCCTGAGCCCAGGGATGAACCCCAGCCAGGTACACATGAAATTGTACCCGGTTCTTGGGGTTTAGGAGATGCGGGCAAGGATGACTGGACAGGAAGGGACAGAACAGGTAAGGGTGCTAGGTTAAGTTCTGTTTTTCTAGGTAGAGTTTCCATTGTTTCTAAAATGGTGTCATCTGGTCAAAGGTCAAGGTCAGTAGTGTCATCTGGTCAAGTTAAATTGTACTTTTCCAAGTCAGGCTTTTATGACTCAGTGATGAAGTGGCCTCTCTAGCTACAGGAGGGTGCTGCATTTTCTCCTCCCCTCTGTTTTCCTTCATTTCTTTTTAACTTTCTTTTATTTTTAATATATTTTGTACAGGGTTCACTACACAGTTTGGGCTCATAATGATCCTACTGTTTTTCAGCCTCCCCAGTGCTGGAACTACAGGCGTGCACCACCATACCCGGTCTTGGTAGCTGGCTCAGCATGCCTGGGGAAGGGGCCAGTATGGCCTGTGGTGCTGGGGATTGAACCCCAGTCCCTGCACTTGCCTGAGCAGGCGCTTAGTCCACTGATCTATTTCACCAGCCCTTCTTTCATCATTTCTAATGGGAGAGCTTTCCTTAGCCAGTCATGCACAGTAGTTCTACTGATGACAAGTGCTGTCAGCTCTCTTTTATCTGAGATTCACAACTTTCCATTCATTCCTGAAGTATACTTTTCCTGCATAGAGAATTCTGGATGAGAGTTACTTTCTTTCAGCACTAGAAAAGTATCATGCAACTGTTTTCTATGCTTCAGAGTTTCTGATGAGAATTCCACTGCTGCCTGAATTATGTTTCCCTCTTAGATGTAGTTTCTCTTTATTGCTTTTAAAGTCTTTCTCTGTGTCTAGTTTTCACAACTCTGACTCTGACTCAGTATAGATCTTTTTGGTTTTAGCTTTCTTGGGTCTGCTTAGCTTCTCCACCCTACAGCTGTATGTCTTTTGCCAATTTTCACGAGTAGTTATCATTTCTTCCGAGCTGCTTCTTTATTAAGGTCCCACGGTCCCCGAGGCTCTGTACAACTTTTCAAAGTATATCTTCTTCCTGTTGTTCTAAGTAATTTCTATTATTCTATCTTCTGGCACATTGTATATTTCTCTTTTTTGCATTGATTAAATCAACTGAATTTTCAGTTTGGCTTATTATTTATTTTCGAGTTTTGTTTCTACACTTTTTAATTTCTAAAATATTGATTCAATTCCTCTGTCTATATTTTTTTCTTTCTTTCTTAGGTTTTCTTTTTTTAAATTTATTTGTTTGTCCATCATGGTTTATTTAAGAAATTTTATCATAGCCACCTGACAATCTTGGTCAATAATTACAATATTTCTGCTATCTCCATATCTATTGATTATTTTGCTTTCCTTTCAGTTTTAAATCTCTAAGCTTTGTGGTATAATGAGTAATTTTCATTAAAATTTGGATAATTTCATTTTTTGGCCCCATTGATACTTCACTGGAATTGTTAGGAGAATCTCGATCCTGCTCTGCACCTGGCCTCTAATGTTCATGATGGCTGAAGACATGGTTTGCCCTTTTTCTTCTTCTTCTTCTTCTTCTTCTTCTTCTTCTTCTTCTTCTTCTTCTTCTTCTTCTTCTTCTTCTTCTTCTTCTCCTTCTCCTTCTCCT
>NW_004524603.1:12872174-12897023 GCF_000260255.1 Octodon degus
CTTCTTCTTCTTCTTCTTCTTCTTTTTTGTGGAACCAGGGATTAAACTCAGGCCCTTGCAATTGCCAGGCAAGTGCTTATTCAACTGAGCCATCTCCCTGGCCCCTGCCCTTCTTATTGGTACAGCAAATCCCTGCCTTTTTAACATTCAAGTTGCAAACTTTCACAGATAGGAATGGACTTCACATTACGAACCTTCGTAGATGTGAGCGAATCGCAGAAGTAGCTCACACATCAGCCCAGCACTGACCCCGTGGTGCTGCTGTGAGCTTCCTGTACAGTACCGTATGGTGAGCAGTACAATGCTCAGTCAGAGCCCAGATGTCTGGAAGCAAGAGGAAGCAGTAGTGATGTGGCAGGAGCTACTACTGAGTACAAAGCTGTAGCCATGGAAGCAAAAGTGAAGATAACTGAGAGCTTGGACCAAAGTGAAAAGATGGTAGTTGTCGCTGGTTCTTATAACATGACTCAGCCAACCATTGACACAATTCTGAAGAGCAATGACAAGATCGTGGAGCATGTGAAGTCTGTAGGGCCAGTGGCCTCTACAATAACATCCATAGAAGTTGGTAAAGTAATATGGAAGATGGAGGAACTTCTCAGTGTGTGGATTGACATCAGTGACAAGACCCACTCAGCTTATTGCTTATCCAAGAAAAAACTAAAATCTTGTTTGAAGACTTGAACAAAAGAGGGTGAACTGGGCTCATCTTTTGCTGCTGCTGCAGATAGTTTAACAGAGTCAAGGCTAGAGCCATCCTTCAACATAAAAGTAAGTGGTGAGGCTGTGAGTATAGGTAGCATATTTTCCCAAGACTTTCCAGCAATGTCTAAGTAGTGCATTGGCCACCAAATACTACAGCATCCATCCAAATGATGGACCAAGGATTTACTCTGACTTTCAAGAAATATTATTTGCATTACACTTTTTGTCAGTGAAGTCAACCGATGAAACAGGACCAAACCTGTGACAGTTTTGGAAGGACTATATAACGTATACAAGGCCACAGAAAACATCAGTTTTGCGTGAAGCTCTGGTTGTCACCATGAATGTTGTTTGGAAGAAGTTTGCCTGCAGTCTGTTTAGGAAGTTCATGGACTTGAGAAGATGATAAGGCACCTGAAGAGATCCTCAACAACTTAGTGACCTTTAGGAGGAAGCTGGAAGCTAGATCTGAAACAGATGACTTCACTGAACTTGCCATGAACACAGAGCATCTGATGGAATTAAAGGCGAAACAAAAAGACAAAAATGGTCAAGAGGAACATGTAACTGAAGATCCAAAGAGAGTCACTCCACAGGAAATGGCAAGGAGACATTCTTTACTTGAAAAGGCATTGTTAGTTGTTGAGGCCCAGGATGCTAATGTAGAATGATACACAAATGTCACAGCAGCCATCTAGAATGTCACCAGCGCTGCAGAGTCTTCTATGGTGAGAAAAAAAAGAGCTACTATTCATTTCTTCAGGAAGGTAGACAGCATTGAATCCATTAAGGGACCCGCGTCCTGAACATCAAGTGTGAGCGAAATTCCACCTGGCCCCGATCCCCTGTTGCTGATGGTCCTTCGGCTCCACTATCCCAACCCCCTTTATGACAGTTGTTGTATCGAACTGTGCCACCATTGTAAGGTAAAGGTAAACCTACATAGTTTATTTAAAGTATTTGTGGGTGTATGCATTTTCATTTTTATACTTGAAATTATATATTCATGCCAAAAGTGTATAAGGCTCACTTTGTGGGATTTACAAACAAATCAAACTTACTAACATGTTCCCAGGATGGAACTCATTGGTAAATCAGGGTCTTCCTGTAACTGATCATGAAATTCCTCACACCACTCTGGGCCTCTGCAGACCAGTGTGAGCTTCTTTACTTTGCAGTGGGGGGTGAGAATCCCTGACCCCCTCTGATTTCACCTGTGTGGATGTGAGGGCTGCTCCTGTGCAGCCCTGCAGTCTTTGACTGGGAACCTGGACTCCCCATTGGCCTTTGTCAGCATGAGAAGCCACAGCTTTGTCTGGGCATGTTGTTCTGAGTAAAGCCACTATGCTAAATGTTAATGTCTTGCTAGCTTGTCCCTCTCCTGGTCCCATGGCTTGGTGGAGAAGTCTTTCCTTGAGAAATTCCACTTCGTTGTGTACTTCCAGTGTGTATCTTGGTGTCTGGATTCTTCAGCAGCATGTCTCAGCTGTGTAAGAATTAACAGAGCCCAACAAAGACATTATCATTTTCCTCCTTCAGTCCAATGTCACTCACTGCCTCTCTTCATCTCAGTCCAGAGACTTTAGTTGTACAACTAACTGTACGTTAAAAAGAAATCATGAGCCATTTTTATGCATTATTCTGGACCACACTCATAACCATGAAATTCAAAGATTGCCTGTTTGAGGCAGCCAGGGGCGACACGCAGTGTCAAGGGTGTAAAGAACTCAAGTCACACTTCCAATGTGCTTGAAATTTACCAAAGGAGAGATTCTTCCCTGGTGAGAAAACTTGACAAACTTGATAGTCGGCTCTGGTCACCATGACGTACTGATCACTGGTGTGCGCCTCCTTTTTCTTACTTCTCAGGGTTGATGTCTGTTATGAGAAGAGATGTTAGCAGGAGGTCTGATGCTACAGACCATCATGACAGTGACAATGCCTGTCCCGTGGATGCTGTTTCTAGGTGAGAAATACCTACTTGTCCCATTTCTGGGGAACTACATTTAAGAGAATGGAAAGCTTCCTGTGTACTTCAAGCTACCCTGGGTGACCTGGGCCATGAAGCAGTACTGTGCACATCAAAGCTTTCCAGATGTATCAAACAGGCTCACACACATTCTGTCTGCTCTTTTTCCTCTCTGCAGACCCACCTCTTGATCTCTTCTCCCAGGCTCTGTGTCACAAGGAGCTGTATTGTGTTACAGGCCGATTTCTCTTCCTAGAACAAAATTCCTGAGATCATTGTCTTAAAAGGAGGAATCAAAGTTTAGAAATTCCCTTCCAGGGTCTGTTGGTTTCATTGCTTTTGGACCTGAGAAGAGGCAGGGTACCATAGTAACACCCCATGGCAGAGCCACTGCTTTACCTCATGTCAGCTGAGAAATGAGAGAGAAGGGAAGGAGAGGGCCCATAGTTCCAGTGTTCTGTTCAAGGTCATGCCACCATGTGACTAGGCCCCATCTCTTTTTTTTTCAGTACAGGGTCTACAGGGTGTCACTACACAGATCTGACTTGTAGTGATCCTGTTGTTTTCAGTCTCCCAGCACTGGGACTGCAGGCACTCTCCATGCCCAGTCTCAGTTGCAGTCTCAGCCTGCCCCAGGGGCGGGGCTAGCACTGCACACCGTAGAACAACCCCTATTCCTGTGCCTGCTCAAGCATGTGCTTTAGTCCCCTGAGCTATCTGGCCAGCCCAAGGCCCCATATCTTAAAGATTCCACCATCTGCTGAGAGTGCCATGGGCTGGGGCTAACGGCATTAGCACAAAGGCCTTTGTTAAAAGGAGAGGATTTATCCAGTCTGGGTTAAGAGATCCAGCGTAGGTTAAGACTGGAGGAGCAGAGAGGAAAGCAGAGTGTCTCTCCTATCTCTGCTTCCTGTGATACTCCCTAACACAGGTGGTGCCAGCTGCCTTTTGCAAGCTCCTTCTTCTTAGGTCCCAGCTTACTGAACAGATTGAATATGGAGTTTTTCCCCTGCAGGGACCCTGCTGCTGGACTATGCTACAATCACCCTCCTTTTTGTTCCTCTCATCTTAATGTTTCTAGTATTTTTTGTCATTGATACTTTTGAGACTGTCTCAACCCTCAAATTTGTTTATCTATCACCTGTGTATCCAGTTACATGTATTAAGTTTACTCTAAAATGCCAATAGTGATGTCTATGTTCTTAAGAAGACTTGAAGACCACATTTAAGAGACTGATTTAAAAAAAAATCCAGGTGGGGCTGGAGAGATGGCTCAGTGGTCTAAAGCACCTACTTGAAACAAGCTTGGCAAAGCACAGGGACCGCGGTTCGTTCCCCCAGCACCACATGCCAGCCAGCCCCGCCCCCTGGTGGGCTGAGCTGGCCACACACACACAATAAATAAATGTAATAAATAAAAATAAATAAATAATTAAAAAAAGCAACTAATTAAAAAAATAAAAAATAAATAAAAAAAATAAAAAAAATCCAGGTCTCAGAAGCAGTAAGCCATATAGTACTGCAAATCCATATAGGATCAACTCACTCCTTTTAAATTTGATACAGGGTCACACTACACAGTTCAGACTCATAGTGATCCTCCCGTCTCAGCCTCCCCAGCACTGAGATTACAGACATGCAGCACTATGCCTGGTTTCAGGGTGGCATGCATACCTGGGTCCTTGCATTTACCAGGCAGGTACTTAGACTGTTGAGCTATCTTCTCTGCCCCAATTTGCTCTTTTTAACATTGGGCTACAAGGTTCCCATGTGGCCCAATGCTATAAAAAACATGTGTGTCTTAGTTCATCTTACTAACGAAATTGCAGAGTTCACAATATGGTTACTTAAATCTAATGACCCTGAGTGGGTAGGCCTGTGGTGGCAAACCCATGGCTTGCATGCTACAGTGGGCTTTTTGTGTCATCGCAAGCTCTAAGGTTCTCCATTGCTGAGGTAGACATGGTCCAAATCTCAATTGTATTTGGCATTAGTGTCTATGTATTGGTAGGAATAGAGGAAACCCTGAGAGACAGGGAGAAGCTACAGTAATCCAATTTAATGAATAAAAGTTTTTCACATGTAAGTGTCAGCCAAGAGGCAATCTGAGCTGGAATGGCTGTCCTTCTTCATGAGGTCCATAGGCCTCCAGAAACTGGCTTCCTTCAGGAAGCAGAAATCCTGACCTAACTGCAGCCACTTGGTTAAATAAAGCTGCCATTGTTCCGTTCTCTGCCAGCTGAATTATGTGATCTGTCATCAAACTGAAATGTCTGTGAAGGTGCTAACAGCACCTTTGCTGCACACAGCTATACTCACTGCACAAGATACCCCCTTTACCATCAACTTTGGCAAAAGCACACCGTGTTCTCATAACTTCTATGTACCACCCTATTAATAAAACAAGCTCTCTATAATCAGAACATCAGACTTTGGAGATTACTCCTCTGAGGTCCCCTAGCATCAAGGACATCCATTCTCCTGAGCTCCCGGCTACTGCTGATTCAATTCTTCCTACAGCATTCCCAGCTCACCAGCCTGCTATCCTTCAATCAGGTCCTTCATTATTATCATCCATGGATGCCTTCAGGCAGTAGAATAAAAGGAACCAAAGCCAACAACAAAAGAAATATACCAAACAAACCAAATAAACACGCAGCGCGGGGGCTATGAGAAATGCCGACTGTGTCTTAAGGAGGACTCCAGAGCCACTATGACACTCTGCTTATAGCCCTTTGGCAGAACTCTTGGGAGTCAGGGCAGTGCTGTCTGTTGTTGTTTGTCTCACCTACGATTATCTATAAAGGGAGACAGAGAATAAGTTCTTATAATCTGAGGCTGGTGCTCTAGCCTTAAAACTGTGGAGACTTTTAAGAAAAACAAAAAGAGATTAAATCAGAAATCTAAAAACTAAACATTCAGTGTTAGATTTTGTTGAAATAAAAAAGTCAGTTAAAATTATTCAGCTATAGTACATAAGAAATGTAGGGTAGAAAATCAGGCATATGACTCCCAAGGACAATTGTCTTTTTTTATTTTGGCATATTAAATGTGAATAAACATGACTGCAATCTTTTTAAAGTTCCTTCCCTTAAATGGACGTTATTTTTCAACTCCTTTAATATCAAGCTGGTTTGGAGACTTGCACTCAGCAATAGACTATGGAAGTTGTGATGTTGTATGATTCCCAAGCCTTCCAAACCCAAGCTCTACAGAGCCTGGCAATTTCCATTCTTATTCACTTGGGATCTAGTTGCCATGGAAACTAACCCAGCTAGCTTGCTATAGGGGCTGTTTTGGAGGAAGTCCCAGGCACCTGTGGCCAACAGACCCAGCCAACCATTAACATGGGGCCCATCCTGGACTGGGCTGCCCTGAGCTGGCCTGTTATGCTAAACCAAACACATAAAATAACATGCTCCAACTGCACTGAAATTGTTAATCCACAGACTGAAGAAACAATGAACCCTGAATTCTGTATTAGGAGAGGAGGCACCATTTGGGAGCTATGGTAGACCAATAAAAACTGATGCACTATCCAATGCCTTAATCATTTTTCTTGTCTTCTTTAAGGCCTTCATAGGGAGAGACCACAAAACTTGTCCCATTCTGTGCTGTCTGTTCAAAAGGGAGAAATGATTGGGATTAATTCTTTATACAAGGCAGAATGCCTACTGAACATTAACCAAAATCACGCAGTGTTAAGCATTTTATGGTATTTGTACTGAGATGTAATTGAGTAATGCTTACGTACAATTCTCTCATCTTTCACATACTAAACAAAGGAATGAAGTTCTTTGTCCTTGGTCACCTAAGTCATGTGACTGGTTTCTTAAGGGTGTTCTACTCAGCAGGGTGCACACAGAACTGGCTTTGTTCTTTTTCACAGCTATTCCTGCAAAACCTGCTCCATCAGCTTGTTTATCACCTCTGGGTAAAACTTCAGGCAAGTCTAGTAGTTTTTCCAGGCATTCTGTGTAATAAGACATCCTGTAATCATTTATAGGTAATTTTATGTTTTTTAATTTTTTTATTTTTAAAGAATACAAAATAGTGGTAGAAAAAAAAGTATTAGAAATGTTACAAGGTCTATGGCCATACCACCCTGAACACGCCTGATCTCGTCTGATCTTGGAAGCTAAGCCGGGTTAGGACTGATTAGTACTTGGATGGGAGAAATGATACAAGATTTCACTAAGCAAAGTTATACGAATTCTATAATGGTTGCTGTATTACATGACGCTATCTTCATATTAGTTGTTCAGATTAGTCTTGTAAGATTTGTTTAAAGAAAAAAACATGGGGCCAAGGAGATGGCTCAGTAGAATAAGCGCTTTCCAGGCAAGCGCAAGGGTCTGAGTTCAATCCCCGGTTCTGCCAAAAAAAATTTTAAAAAACAAGAAATTCAAAAGATGAAAAAAATAAATCAAGAGTTAAAAAAAAAGTTTTTAGGCATTAACTGCTCCTTTCAAAACACCAGCAGAAATTGACAATGCAGTTATCCAAACTATTCTGCATATATACCTAAATATATTTTCCCTTCTTTCTTTAGTCCTTTTCCTCATCATTTACGGTTAATCTTAAACACCAGTCTAATCTGTCACCAAAACTCTGGATCATTGTCTTTCAAAATTTTTCTCCCCTGACCAGCAAGATAGCTCAATGATCTCAAGCCCCTGATTAGGCAAAGGGTAGGGACCGTGGTTCCATCTCCAGCACCACACGCTGTGCCAGCCCCACCACCAGGGTGGGCTGAGCCAGCTACAAAAATAATAATAATAATAATAATTTCTCTTTTTCCAGCTTGTGCTTGTCTCAGACTTGGAGAGTGAAGTGGAAAATACAGGTCCTGGTCAGTATCTTCTTTTTTCATTCCTCCCTTATAACTTGAAACACCTTTTTTGGTTTCTTCTAAGTTAGAGCTTGGGAAAAAAAGTATGGGATGGAAGAGGTTTTATTTTTAATCTGGTCCTGGATCCCACAGAAGAACAATGTCTGATCTTCTGTGTTTCTGCGGGGACACTCAGGGGGCTGCACAGAGCTCCTCTTGCTAGCAGTGTGTGACGCAAGCCTTCTAAATTGGATCATGTTTCCCTGGCTTGCTGCTCATGATCTTCCTTCTTTTCACCCAAGAGTGTATGTCCAGCCTTTTCCTGCAGAGCAGTCTTTCTCCATAACAAGCACCCCAGCATATGTGTTTCAATGAAGGTCATTGCTAGCTGTCCTACAAGGGGGTGTAGGCTATGCCACCACCCCAGGCTTCTGTAGTTAAATGCCCTGCCCTTCGCTATTGTGCCTCACGCATCGCAGATGGCAGATGATTATGTGGAACATCAGAGGGTGAAACTGTACATGTGGCAATTTTGAGCCTAGTGGCTCCTAAAACCATCACAGAAAAAAGCCAAACCATGGAAGAAAAGGCATGTTAGATGGAACAAGATTTTGATTATAAATAAATTCCCCTAAATGTATGAAGCTTAATGCCTAGGAGACTCTTTTAAGGCATTGGTTTAAATCCTAGTTCTCATAATTATTGATTTTATAACTTTGAGTAATCTTGCTGCCTTTCCACATACCTTGGCTTTCTCAGCTATAAAACAGAAAGAATAATAATTTGCCTCCTTAGTTCAATTGCTGTGAAGATCAAAGGAAAAAAAAATATGCGCAAAGCATTTAATACATTCCTGGCCCATAAGTACTCTGGAAAAGGAGATGCTATGGTTATTGTTACTATTGATATTTTGATATCCTTATGCATTAAGCAAGACAGCTTGAAATTAGAATAAATAGGAGAGAATTACTGGAGTAGGAAGCTGGGTCTGCAAAGATGAATTTGAGCCCTGGCCATGGGTGAGTGGTTCCTTCCCACCCAGCTCCAAGTGGCATCTGCAGCCCTTGAAGGTTGAGTCTGGTGGAGGGGGGACAAGGAGCAGAGGAGAAGCTGTGCTCTGGAGGCAGCTCGCAAAATGGAGGCCACAGGGAGGTAGTCAGATAGGAGTGCAGGGGACAGTGGAGGGAGCCCGGGCCAGCACAGCCTGGTACTTCTGATAAGCGGAGTGGAGCCAGGGTGTGAATGGCTTCCACGAATTGAACAAAGGCCCTGTGTGGAGAGGGGACACCAACTAACCGTGAAGAAGGACTAGAGACTTTCTACTCAGGCATGCACCCTAACTGTCCTGGGGTTGACCTACCTTCCTATTGGATGCTTAGGGTTTTGTGTATATGCACAGCATCTCATGCCTGCCATCAATGGTGGGAAAACTCTCATGCAATTCAAAATTGAAAGTAGGAAAGGGTAAATTATGCAGGAACATCCCCAAACAGGAAATATTAAAAAATGAAAACAGGACAAAGAAACCCAAAAAGTGTTGCTCACTCTGGTGGTATATCCCATTCTGCAATACACTTGCTTACTTACAAAACACATCCTCATTTGAGAGTGGAGTCTTGACATTTGTGAGGTGTTTCTGGTGAATTCTTCTTGGCTAACCAAGACCAGGGAAGGCTGGGTAATTGGGTTACTTTCTCTGCAGGAGGCCACTGGGTAGGAAAGGATGAAAGCATAGGATATCTTGCCACTCGTAGTAGGCTTGGCTTCCAACAAGGGGAGGACCTAAGTGCAGGGTGCAGTGGCTGTCTACAGGGCTAACGTCACACAGCACCTGCTGGCCACACTGGACTGTGCGAGCCAGCACCACACTCTAACTAGCTGGCTTCATCAGCTACCTGTTTGCTCTTACCCAGTCTGAGATGTCCCCATTACCATCTTCTTGGAGAGAGACACCAGCTCAGGGGACCCATGGACAGAGGAGTGGGGAAGGGAGCACGGTTGAAGGGAGGTAGATGCTTGTCCCTGGCGTCCTGGACTGCCTGAGGAAAAGCAGGCACGATTGCTTCGCACCCCAGTGGACCAAAGACTTCCCAAATCCTAGGCCTTGAGTTTCCTGCAGGCTCATCCCACGCTCACCCAGAGCCAAGGCTCCACTTTTCTGTTGCTGGAGTCACTATTCTCTTAGCCCTGAGAAATGCAACGTGACAGGCATCCGTGCAGCTGTTGGAGCCCTTCCCACCAGCCGGTGGCCGTGGCACGACTCTTACGTGAAGTTTCCTTTCTTAGCACTTCCTTCTCCTTTGCCATCACCCTGGGCCAGGACCTCACTGGTTCATTTCTACAACACTGACATAGACACTGTCTCTGTGTTTTTTTCAACTGGGCAGGTCCCCAATGCCACTTCAGCCTTAGATCTCATTTCAAACTGTCACGCTTTTGTCAAGGCCCTCATTTCCCGCATGCCTGAGGTTCTACTGCATGAAGTTCCAGCTTTCCTCACGAGTGTCCGATGCTCCACAGTGTGGCCCCAGCTGACACAAAGGCTTTCTCCACTTCCCCATCTGGGGAGCCATCCTTCCATGCCCACCTGCACCCCAGTAAGTGCACGCTGGATGTGGCATGGTGCTTCTGCTCCAGGAAACCTTGCCAAGGTGCCCCCACAAGGACCACCCTAGTGAACTCCACTATCCAGGATGAGGACTCAGAGACCGAGGTGGGACTGTGCTCTTAAAGGTGTGCTTGCTTTACTGGGGCTGGAAAGTGTGGGCTCAGCACCAAAAAGCGTTTGCAGCACGAAGCTCAGTTCATCCCTATGAACATTCATAGAACACCTGAAGCTCACTTCAGCCCTATGAACGTTCATAGAGCATCTGGGACAGGTGGGTAGGAAAATACACCACACCTGCTATGGAACAGTCTTCAGTCTGCAGGTAGATAGAAATTAGGGCCAGTAGCTTAACAGACCCAGAACAAAGAAAGAGACTGGTAGAGTCTCATGCCTTTGTTCTACGCTGAAGCCCCTACAAGGCAAGCACAGAAAAATATTACCTTCATTTTCCAGATGACAAGATTGCTTACCTGCCTGAGAGTTTAGGTGGCTTGTTTACTGTCACAGAGTTAATAGCAGGTCCAGGTCGCCTAGGTGGATGGTCTTTCTAATGCACGACTCTGCCTGCACCCAGCAGGGCCGTGAACCTCCTAGAGCAGCGAGAAGCATGCTTGGGAGCAGCGAGAGTGGACATGGAGCTGCGGGGCCTCCAGGGAAGATGCTTCGGACCTGGGAATGGGAGAAAGCCTGCACTTTCACTCAGTGAAGGAAGGAGAGAGGGAAGAACATTCTGGAAGTGGAGAAACTTGGTGAGCAAAGCTACAGTGTGGTAGGGGGAGCGGGCCAAGGGAAGTCTGCTGGCCCAGTGAAGATGGCTCGACTTCTCTCCTGAGAAGCTGAGATAAGCAGGAAAGAGAGGCCTGAGTGTCTCCAACAGATAGGCGGGCTCCTCCCAGGGCCAACAGTGCCGGTGTGGGGACAGTGTAGCAGAGGACAGAGTGCTCCTTCTCTAGTAGCATGGACCTGGGCCCCGGGAGAGGAGAGGCTGTCTGGTACCCCTCAAGCAGGAGCGCCTAAAGCAGAAGCAGGACCGACTAGTGGCAGGTGTGCTGGAGGAAGGGTCTGTGGCGCAGCTGGCTGCCGAGGTGGGGGGAGGGGCGTGGCGGGGCGCTAGTGCCCTGCCCCCACTGGAGAGGCAGAAGTGGGGCTTTCAGAGTAGACAGGAGGCCAGGCCAGGGAAGGAGAGGGAGTGAAGAGAGGTTCATCCCGGGGCCCCTCAGGAGACACTACCTGGATGCAAACACGTCAACGTGGGGAGGTGGGCGGGAGTCTTGGGGGGGGGGAGGGCAAGACGGTCTGCTAAGACTGCCACGATGCACCCCCTTCCTGCACCAGCTTCTCCTCTTTCTCCCATTATTCGCTTCAGTTTAGGGGGACAGAAGTACGTGAGCGCCACGCGGACAGAGCGGGGCCAATGCAATGCAGCCTTCTTCCCGCCGAGAGGTCAGTGGGCTGCCCCGCATCCCCGGCTTCTCCGCTCCAGCTCGGCAGTCCCACGAGCTCTCTTGCTTTGTCCTCACCCGAGGCAGGAGCCTTTCCACGTCCCAGGGGTGTGTCTCAAGGCTGTGCCTCCTGGAGAGTGGGCAGAGTCACCTCCGCCCAGGGGGCCCTGGCTCTAACATACTGGTGCTCTCGCCCTTCTCTGCCTGTCCGCCCTGCCCCCCGTCTCTCCCAACCTTCTCTGTCTTGTGTTTCCCACCTCCCTGTCACTCCCACAGAGGTCTCCAGAAGATGGACTGTCTCCCAAGTGGAGCTGTCGCTGGGCCTTGGTCAGGAGGGCGCTGCTGACGCTCCTGCTTCTGGGCCTGCTCCTGGGATCTTCTGTGCTGTGGTTCTACATCTTCACGAGCTGCGGTCCTCGTAAGCAAGATTCTGGAATCCCCCAGCCTAGGCTGCCTCTTTCGGTTGTGGTCCCAGGTCCATGCTCCTGAGCTCCTGGCCCCTCAGGGCCTTCTCACTGATCCTCAACTTCCCTGGGGATTTCAACTTCTTCCTCCCTGATGCTGGGCCCAACCCCTAGCCAGACCTCTGGCCAACTGGTCACTTTTGTTTCTCACTGGCCATTCCTGCGCCAGCCCCTTGGGGGAGCCCCGAGCCTGTCACGTTTCTCTAGCTCTGCGCTGTTGCCCACAGCCCCCTGTGAGACGCCCGTGTGTATGGATCTCCTGGAGTACTACGCGGCCTCTGGGAACAGCAGCGTAGCCCCCTGTGCCAACTTCTTCAACTTTGTGTGTGGAGAACCCGGAAATATCACCAACTCTTTCCTTGCCCTTGAAGATGAAAACAAAAGGCTGCTGCGGAGACTCCTGGGTAGGAAAGAAAGGGACAGAGTCTCTGGGCAAGTAGGTGGCCAGTCTATCACCGTCACGGCACCCTTCCACTCTGAGTAACTGGCGAGCAACCAGTGGGCACCAACCTCTGTGGACCCATCCGGGACTGCTTCCTCATCAATTTCCGGTCAACAGATCTTCCTTTGTTCCATCTCCACTGGTCTCTGTACACACCTCTTCTTTGTCTAAGTTCCATCCTCTTTTTGATGTATCCATGATTCCTCCACTCCCTTCGATTGCTCCTTTTTCACAAGTCTCACTTGTTATTTTCTGTGAATTTTTAATTTCTGTATATCTTTCTTCCTCCCTCTCCATCTCTTCAGTGCAGCCTGAACCTTGTTTTCCCCACTCGAGCTTCCAAATGCACTCTCAGTGTCTCCACGTGAGCACCACCGCCTTCTCCCTCCACTTCCCAAATCCCCTTCATCCCAATGACCTCTTACTTCTCCTCTGAAATCTGCTGGCCAAGATGGACTGGAATAAATGAGACTGTAGGCATGAGTGAATGGAAACTCGGGTGGGAAGAAAGAGGCAAGAGTAGGGCAAGGAGGAGCGGGGCTTCGTTACTGCTAGAGTAAGGGAATGGTAGAATGCCAGAGCAAGAAGGGAGAATTGGATGGAGGTAAGGAATGTTTTCAGAGAAGGTGTGTGAAGAAGGAAAACCCATTGCTCATACTGAGCAGAGCTGAGAGAAGGCCTTGAGGCTGTGTAGGGGCTTGGATGTGGCAGAGGGACTGAAGGGATGGTGCGAGATGTTCGCATGTGGATAATTTAGATGAATAGGTCCGGGATCACAGTGTATTGACTTATTTCTTGGGATCAAGTGGTAAGAAGACTGAACTAAGTGAATCTTTCATTTATTCTCTTCTCTAGACTTTCCCTTAAGAGTTTCCTTTCACAAAGTCCCTCAACATCTGATTTCCTGAGTTTCTCTGATTTTTCACTCATCTCTCCTTTGACTTCCATTTCTATCCTTTGTTCTTCACTCAGTACTTCCTTTTTCTTATTGTTTCCCTTTATTCCATCACTTTTCCTTCCTGAAGTCCTTTCTTTCTTCTCCCCACCACTGTGTCACACTCCCTTTGCCTGCTTGGAAGTCTGTTCATTCCATTTGCAGAGACTTTTTATTTTCCTTGACATGACTTCTCCTCTTTCCTGCCTGCACATTCTTATGGGATGCTTCCCTTTCTTGCCCACAGGTTCCACATCTCCTGCTTTTCTCTGTCTTCACACCAGCTTCAACTCCTTTTATTGTGCCTTTGTAGAGGCTCCAAAGTCCTGGCACCTTGGCTCTGGGAACGAGAAAGCCTTCCAATTCTATAACTCCTGCATGGACACAGATGCCATTGAAGTGGCAGGAACTGGTCCCCTCAAACAAGTCATTGAGGAGGTAAGGAAGTATTGGGCATCATCTTTTCAGGAGAAGTAACCCACAGGGCTGATGTGAGCTTGAAGTTGCTGGGCATTTGTTCTTCACTGTTGGCTTGTGTGCTAGAATTCCATAAGTTGTAGGAGGGAGATGGTAATGGCACTGCCTTGAGGAGCATCGTGACCTCCTGTGAGGGTAAGGAAGAATAGATGCGAAGTCCTACAGGGATCAAAATCAGGAGACGGAAGCTATGAGAGGAAGGAAAAGCCCAGGCAATGGGGGATAAGTCTCATAGATCCTATGCTCTACCTTCTCTTCAGCTTGGAGGCTGGAACATATCCGGCAAATGGACTTACTCTGACTTCAACCAAACCCTGGCCCTTCTGATGAGTCGGTATGACTACTTTCCATTCTTCAGAGCCTACCTGAGGACTCATCCTTCCCCTCCACATGCACCAGTCATCCAGGTGAGAGATCCACTGGCCAAAGCACTGGGACCTGCTGGGTCTGCTCCTGCCTCTACCTTTAGTGTGTTTTCCCTTAGAGGAATATAGTACACTGGGGAGATAAGACGCATGGGAGGGAGATAAAGAGCTGTCTTATCTCCAGAGTAAGTTAGTGCTGTGAGACCCAAGGACACTAGATGTGGAATGAGAGGCAGGGTAGGGCCAGTTCTGGGAAGACTGGCGTGGCTCCAGCCTCCCTTATCACTGCTCCAGATTGCTCCAGGACCTCTTAACTAGTTCTCTCTTCCTCATGACTGCCATCCTCTGATTGCCTTTTCATTTTTGCCAGTAGCCGCTTTCTAAATCAAGAGCTAATTATACTATGTTTTCTGTCTAAATGCCTCCTATGTTTATGGGCACCAGGTCATTGGTCCCGATGTTTAGCAAGGCATTTTAAGTTTTTGTGGTCTGATCCCTGTATACTTCTCCAGCTTCTCCTCTTGTCCCATTCTTCCTCTCTTGCCCTGCTGACTCACGTGGAGCTCCAAGAATATTCCTCCATCATTCTCAAATGCTGTTCTTTTCACTTACAGTGACCCCCATCCTCCCCCCCCACACACTCAGCCTAGAAAACTCTGACATGCTTTTAAACTGTTGCTTGCTTTGAGCACCACTTCCAGAAAATCCTCACCTATCTGCTAGCTACCAGTAGTGAAGCCTTTCTGTCCTCTTGGTTCCTTGTATTCTCAGCATTAAGACTGTGGGCCTCACCTGCAGTGCTGGCCCCAATCCTGGGGCGTGCTGAGGCTGTGATTGAGACTGGGCATGGTGGTGCATGCCTGTAATCCCAGCAATTGGGAGGCTGTAAACAGGAGAATCACTATGAGTCCAATCTAGTAGTGAGAACCTGAAGACCCTGTCAGCCCTTCCCTAAAAAACAGAAAATAAATAAATAAATAAATAAATAAATAAAGATAGAAGAGTCACCAAAGGACTGTGTCACTTTGCTTTGGCTTGAGAAGCAGAGAGAGAATGAGCTGAGGTGGAGGGCCTGGGAAAGAAGGGGAGAAAGAGGAGAAAGAGCAGGGAGGGAGGTGGGAACTGGACCAGCATGAGGAGGGGGAGACTGCAGAGGGCAAGGGAGGAGCCTCAAAAAGGAGAGTTCACTGTGGCTCCCAGAGATGCCCCTCTCGGAGAACAGGGAATGAGAAGACACCGGTGGAAGCCCAGATGCAGCATGAAAATGGTTACCTCAGTGGACACAGACCGTACAGTGTTTAGGGGGTGGGCATCGCTGCCTTTTTACTCTCAGCAATTTGGACCTTGTCACAAAAGGGTGGAGTGGAGATTCTATGTGACAGAAAGAAAGCGGAGACTTACATTTGGAGTGAGGTGCTGACACCGAGAGAGACAGCACGGTGACTCAGCGATCTTCAGAATCCCAGGCACGCTGGCACTAGAACCCACGTGACATGTGTGGGGCTCTTGCCTGGGAAAAATTTTAGAAGCCCCTCAATACTGAGTGTCAAGACAAATAGTCTTTTAATAAATATTCTTAAAAACCAACGCCAATAAAAATTCCTGATGAGCAAATAGCAAGTTGTCAATTCTGGGTGTTTTGGAAGATTATTATTATTTTTTTTTTAGAATGTAGAAAAAACGATTTTGAACCTTTAAAAATACGCTATTTTTAAAATAGATCAGAAATACACTGTGAGTTAGGGCATGGGGGAATTACGATGGAGGTTGAGGCAAGAGGATTAGAAGTTTGAGGCCGTCAGGGGCAACCCAGTAAAATCCTATCTCAAAATTAGATGAAAAGAACTGGAGATGGAGCTCAGGGTCAAAGCACATAGGTAGCCAGTGTGAGGCCCTGGGTGCAGTCCTCAGTGTGAAACTGATGGGGAAAATCGTGATAAAGAGAACTTTGGTAATATATTCATCACAGATTTTTGTTTTAATTTTGATTTTCAACATTGCATTAAACTATGCATCCCTTTGACAAAATTTGGGGTACCCTTTAATTATTGCACCTGAGATGGGGATTGCGCACTTAGACCTGACCCAAGAAGGAGCCAGGAGTTCTTCCAAGGTATCAATCAATATGCTGCTTTTGTTCCGAGCTCGCCCGAACTGGTCAGAACTGACGGTCAGAACACCGTTTCCTCCCATTGCCATGACTGGACATTTCCCTGGCCCCTACCCCAGTCTCACCCTCCCGAGCTTTGTCCCCTTCTTCACCAGCAGTGCTACACCCTTCTCCCCAGGCCGTGTCCTTCGTCCCCACCTTCCCTTGACTCCCTCCCCCGCACCCCATGCTCCTACTTCTTTCCAGTCTCTCTTGTGTCTAGATAGATCGGCCAGAGTTCGACGTTCCCCTTAAGCAAGAGCAGGAGCAGAAGATCTATGCCCAGGTAAGAGGATGCTTTGACAAAACCATCTGAAACCAGGAGAAAAGCAGGGCACCTGGCTCCTGTGACCAAAGTTATCTTCCTCCAGGTCATTCGGGAGTACCTGTCTTACCTCCAGCAGCTGGGGACTTTGCTGGAAGGGGATCCCCAGAAAGTGCAGCAACAGGCCTTCCTATCCATCTCCATCACCTCCCGGCTGTTTGAGTACCTGCGGCTCCTGGAGCAGCGGCAGTCACAGGACAAGCTCTTCCATGTGCTCACTATTGATGAACTGCAGGTGCTCGCTTGGAGCTCACGGCCCCAGCCCTGCGGGCAAGAAATCTCTTGATTTTTTTTTTTTTTTAATCATGCCTGCCTCCTCCTGTGACCCTTAATTCTTTCCAGTCCCTAACTTTCTCCGGCTCCAGCCCCTTTCTGAGCAACAGCCCCCCCCCCATCCCATTCTTTCTTAGGCCCAAGAAACCTCGTCCTCTTTCTTGTTTCTTCCCTTCCTTCCCTCCATCAGCTTTGTGTCCTTCCTCTAAGGAAATGGCCCCTGCCATCGACTGGTTATTCTGCTTGCAAGAGACATTCAAACCGATGTCCCTGAGCCACTCCCAGGCCCTAGTGGTCCATGACCTGGACTATTTGAGAAACATGTCACAACTGGTACAGGAAGAGATGCTGAAGCACAGGTTTGCCCCAAATGGCCCTGGGAGGTAATGGGATGGAGAGGGAATCTGGAAATTCGTAAGTCTTGGGGACCCTGAGCACCCTTGGTCGAGGGACCTGGTACACATGTGTGCAGAGAGGGTGGATGGTGGGAACAGATGTAGGTAAAGCTTGGGAATGAGGGGAGGGATGACATGAGGTGGCAAGACAAGACACAAGGTCTACTGGAAGTTAAGAGACTCTATCAGTCTGTAAAGAGATTCTGTGCTGTAGAATGTGCTAGAAGGTCCAGTCAGTGGGACAGCTGAGGGCTGAGAACAAGACCAAGAGGCCCCTGAGATGAAATGAAGGAGGTAGGGGCTGGGGATGCTCTGCTGAAGATCTGGGAGAGGCCGTTTCTCAGCTGTGGAGCTCCATGGGAAAGAATTTCCAAGGTCGTTTCCTCTGTTATGAGGAAGTCAAGGAGAGTGGTGCCTGGGGGAAGTCAGGTCAGTGGTAGCTCTGTAAGTTCCCTGATGGCTGTGAGACCATCACTTGGAGACAGGAGCTTCCTGATAGGGGCTTAGGCTCCAGGCCTTTCACCATAGTAACTCAGAAGCAGCAGTGGCTGGGTATCCTGTTTGGAGGCAGAAAAGGAACATGAGGGCACCTGGTTCCTTTTCCAGGTTGGCATGAGGGCACCTGGGCACAGAACTGAAAACAAGGCAGAGGGGAGTCACAGAGCCCAGCTTTGGGATGCTTAGGGGACACATCCTTACATGAGCAGGGGCTTCTTGGTTGTGGAAATAGGTTGATCATTGTTTTTGGTCTGAGTCCAGCCTCCCTCTAGCCCAGGTCCTTTTCTGCCTGTGGCATGAGAAGGCCAACTCTTCATCCAGGTCTCTTCCCCTCTCATTTTTCAACCCACATTAAGACAGGCTCCTTATCATCCTTTGTGTGTCATGACAATTGTTCTTTATAGATACAGGAAAGGATTTGCCCCCAGGAATGCCAAAGTGATTAACGTGTGCAAGATGAGTTTCTAGGAAGGGCATCCTCAGAAGCCTGGTGTTTATGTGGGATCTCTTTTGTCTCCCTAGGGATGTTCTGCAGAGTCACATGATCTTGGGGCTGGTGGAGACCCTTACTCCAGCCCTTGACAGTAAATTCCGGGAGGCTCGCAGAGAACTGAGCCAGAAATTGCAGAAACTGACAGAGCAACCACTCATAGTAAGGACAGATATATTTTTAAGAGTGGGGAAAATACAGGCACATTTCTATCAAGGAACGGGCAGGGAAGTAGAGGCCCTTTTGTGTCTCGCTTTGAACAGAGGCAGAAGGAACACAGAGTTTAATCTGAGAACCGAACTACCAGGTACCAAACCTTCAGGAACAGACCTCATGGTCACCTCTAGATACTTCTCTCACCTTTATTATATAGCTGAAACTATAAAGGGTTGCTCTTGTTGTCTCATTAATCTGAAACTATTTGCTACATGGTTTGAAGATCTGGATCAGGAGTTTAGTATTCACTGGAGGAGGGCAGATCCTGTTTATTAATATGTGTTTGGGGTACATAGTGATTGCAATCATTGTGGGCACTTGGTACAAGTAGTATATCTTGACACTTTTTCCATGCCTTTCCCCTGCTTTCCCATGAGTATGCCTGTAGTGCTGTAATACGATTCCTCTATCTCCTTTAAGAAGATATCTAGAAGTCCAATAGCTGGGAATTTCTGCATTTAGTTTCTCAATACATCTCCATTCTGATTTCCATAGTGCTTATACTAGTTCACATGCCAACCAACAATGTAGAAGGCTTCCTTTTTCCCTACTGCTCCACTCACGTGTGTCTTTAGATTTCTTGATGATGGTCATAGATGAAAGCCCAGTAAGGGCCCCTGATGTTGAACATAATTTCATATATTTGCTGACACTATTTCTTCTTCTGAGAAGTATCTATTCATTTAAGTTTCTCCTTTTTTTGATTATGTTATTTGGCGAAGGGTCTAGTTTTGTGGCATTCTCTAGATTTTCTAGATATTAGACTTCTGTCCTAGAGATAGCTGGCAAAATTTATTTCGCATTCTGCATGGCATCTCTCTACTCTGTTGCTTGCTTCTTTTCATGGGTTGAAGGATTTTTTATTAGATAGTGTCCCATTTCTTGATTCTTGGTACTGTGTCTTATGCCATTGGGGTTTTGTTCAGAAATTCCTTGCTTACACCTGTGTATTCAATAGTTTCACCTATTATATCTTCCAGCAGGCCAAGTGTTTCTGTCTTAATGTCTAGATTTTTGATCGTTTTATTTTACTTTAGTGCATGATGAGAGGCATTCTTCTAGATCCAAACTTTTGCATGTGTGTAGCCAGTTTTCCCAGGAGCATTTGTTAAGGATGCCATCTTTCCTTCAGTATATGGTCTTGGCCCTTTTGCCAAAGATCTGGTGGCTGAGTGGAGTTGTTCCTGCATTCTCTATCCTGTTCCACTGATCCACTGGTCTGTTTGCACCAGTGTGCCACTCTGCTATTGTCACTGTGTCTTTGTAGAATAACTTGAAATCCAGTATTGTGGCATCTTCTGCCTTGCTCTTGTTAATCAAGTTTGTTTCACTTCCTCTGGATCTTGTCTGGTTCCACATGAGCTTTAGGATTCTTTTCTCTATTTCTGTGAGGAACGTGTTGTTATTTTGTTTATAATTGCATTAAAACCATTTATCAGTTTGGGGAGTACGGTCATGCTGATGGTGTTCACTCTGCCTATCCAGGAAAGGGGGAAGTCTATTTTCTGATGTCCTCTTTCTCTGTGTTTTATTGTTTTCATTGTATAGGCCTTCTTACTTCCTTGGTTAGATTAAGGCAGAGGTGTTTCATTCTTTCCTGGTCAATTCATTATTGGTATGCAAGCACACTATTGGCTTTTGTGTATTGATTCTGTATCCTGCTATAATGCTGAACTCAGTGATTAATTTTGGTGGACATTAATTAATTAATTAATTAATTTGGTGGAAAGGAGTCTTTTGGTGGAAATTTTTTGGGTCTTCTGTATAAGTGATCACAGCATCAGCAAATAATTTGATTTCTTCCTTTCTTATACATATTCCTCTTATATCTTTCTCTTGTCTGATTGTGCTGGCTAATATTTTAAGTATTGTACTGAACAAGAGTGGTGATAATGGACATCTTTGTCTTGTTCCTGATTGTAGAGGAAAATCTTTCAGCTTATTTTCATTTAATATGATGTTGGAGGTAGATTTGTCTTTAGCAGACTAAGATAAAGTGCTTCTATACATATTTTCATCAAATATATATACATATAGATACACATATTTCATCAAATATATATATATATATATATATTTTAATCAAGAATGGATGTTGGATTTTGTCAAAGGATGTCTCTGTGAGAGAAACGTGTTAAACAGTAGTTCTAAGTTTGACCTTCAAATGTGCTTTACAAAAAGTTCAACTCTGATCTCATGCATTCAGTTAAGTAGTATGTGGGCTTCATGGTTCAGATCGGAATATACTGGAGGAAGGGACTGCACAGGAAAGTCACTTCACAAACCAGACTCTACTCTGCTACTCAAGAGGCAGAGATTGTGCTTTATGAACAACCTTGAAGTCCTAGGTCTAGTATATCCAAATACAACTGGATGCATTTCCAACCACAGGGATAATCTTTGTTTAGTCTTGAAAATAATTTTTTAAAAAATATTTTGAGAATCATTCCTCTGCCTTGAAGAAATCTCAGTTATCTAAGGAATTCAGGGAGGGCAAATGTATTCACAGACACTAGCATGTAGTTACTGGTTATTGAGAGCTGAAAATGTGCTAGATCGCTTCCTGAAATCTTTCATCTGCTATTGGGTCAAATCTTGTAAATTCCATGAGGTACCACAGGTATGATTTTTATCTTTCTCTAAAAGATAAGAAATGAGACTGGGTATGGTGGTGTGTGCCTGTAATCCCAGCTCTTGGGAGGCTATAAACAAGCAGATCATTATGAGTCCGATCTAGTAGTGAGATCCTGAACACTCTGTAGACCCTTTCCTAAAATACAAAAAGGAAAGAAAGAAGAAAGGAAAGAAAGAAAGAAAGAAAGAAAGAAAGAAAGAAAGAAAGAAATAAGAAATTCATGCAGAACAACTAGGAATTTTGACCATAGAAGTATGGCAGGTAAGTTGTTAGAATAAAATATGAATCCTGGCCATTGGGTGCAGGGTGTGTGTGGTTACTCCTCGTACTACAGAGTGCTGGTTAAAGCTAACCCAGAAGCTCTTGCCCAGACTTACTCTTCACTCAGATGTGGGAGAAGAGAAACCCTCTCCTCTTTGTGGGCTTACTTCAAATTTCCTGGCACCAAACAACTTCCTTTAAGTTCTGGCACCAGGGCCTGACATCATGTCTTGGACGATGTTAGATGCCAGCAGTGTGATTCATGCTTCAGGAATGTAGAAGGCTTACAGGTACTGAAATCACCATCCTTTCCAACAGGAAACCTAATTAGCTTTGAGCTTAAAAGCTGAATCAAGCTCTGGAAACAAACAGAGTCATGACTTTGGACAGGTCACCTTACCTTTCTCCAGCAACAGCCCAGAATATAGAATGATGGTAAAAACCAAGACACACAGTACCTAGCTTCAGGTACTGTGTGTAGGATTTAGCATAGGTTATTTTAATCAGTTCTCCCATAAACGCTCAGGGGATTTATGCCCAGCTTTACAGATGCAAACCTGGCACAGAATGGCCGCATTATAGCCTCAAAACAAATTGCTCCTACGGGAAGGAATGGACTCTAGGATAGTTCTGTTTGGCTCATGAGGCTGCGTTCTTAGCCACATGCTATAGAGGACTGAGAAATATGTGCCTGCTAGAAAAAGAGGTTGGCATGCTTCCCTAAGAAGGGTAAGATAGGAAGCATTTGGCCTGGTGTTTTACATGGTTTGTGTTACTACTACTGGACTTCAGCTTTATAGCCAAGAGCATTATCTGTGTTCATGGTGAGTTCTGGTCTGTGATCATGGTGAATTCTGCTTTAGACGTTATGTAATTCTGAGGACCCTAACAGAGGGCAGGGAGGGAGGGTTGGAGTGTTCATGGAATCTTTGCCGTAGGTAGAGCAGTGATAAGTCTAGAGAAAGAACAGAGTTTTTACTCTTTTTTTTGCTTCTTTTTGGGGGGAGGAGCAGTTAAATCCAGAGATCTGATCTCTCCTATTCCATGGTCATTAATCACAAAGCTCTGAAGGAATGCTAATGCTAATTGACAGTGTCACAAAAGGTTGCCAGCCCTCGTCATTTCTACATCTTTGGTGGTTATTTTAGAATACATAGTCAATGAAGTGGCTGATGAGTTAGGATTTTTATTTTCTATTTTTGAAGAGCAGAGTTTATTTCTTGGGGAAAAGAAAGCTTCTGTCCAAGAGAGGAACAGAAGGGGACCTGAGTGAGCTGCCAAGGATTCTGCCCTTTCTGGGGATTTTTTTTTTTTTTTTTTTTTTTTTGGTAGAACCAGGGATTGAACTCAGGCCCTTGTGCTTGCCAGGGAAGCGCTTGTTCCACAAGCCATCTCCCTGGCCCCATTTCTGGGGATTTTTATAGAGCAAAACCATGAGATGAGGCCGATCTAAGGTGGAAAACATGGTAACTGGCAAGGTGGGCATGAGGTGGGACAAAACTATGGCCAACCAATACGATTATCAGCACAATTGTTTAGGTAAAATTGATTAAATCTGGGATCAAGTGGGGAATGGAGTCACATAGCAAGTGGGCATGAATACAGAACAGGGGTTCTTCCTGTAGGCGGTTGGGTTAGGGACTCTTCCTGGCTTTTACAAGGTGATTGATACCTATTTAAAATAGTAACCCCAGACGTCAGTCCTTAGGGGCCCCAGCGGGAGTGCCTGACTCTCTCTTTAGTTGCCGGGTATCTGGGAATTAGGTTTTTCTCTCATGAAACTTCAGTAGCCAGGCTTGGGGACATAAAAGTAAGATTTTGTATGCATACTTTTCAAAAACAAGGTATTTATATTAAGCTCCGCACCCCAGTTTATTCACCAAGTTAAATTTTGTTTCAGCAATCCATTACCTTTCTTGTTCGATTCTGGGGCATTTGCAATTTTATTTAAACTTCTGCTCTTAGGATCCTGCAGGGGACAATGGAGTACTGGGTCAGGTAACTGACAACTTATCCAATTGCTCCACTCAACCATTTATTCATGCGATAAATATTCTTTGAGCAACTACTACTTGCCATTACTCTGGAGGCACTTGGGATTCACTAGTGGACAAAATCATGAAGCATCCCCGTCTTCAGCCCTTTCTACTCCTTTTTACTCACTCCAGTGCAGGAAGAAAGAGAATTAAAAAGAGCACGTTGAGTGGTGTTAGGAAGAGCAGCAGATGAAGACAGGGATGCGGGTGTAGAGCAGTTAGGGTTCCCGGGGCAGAGCTCCGAACTCTGCGTCGTTCGTCGCTGATGACTCACAGTAATTCAGCCAGATGAGGGTCCATTCGTGCTCTGTCATTTAATCTTAATTTCTCTACCTGGTTCACTAGGACTTAATCTGGGCTTATACCAGGTGCCTTGTTGAACTCTAGATAGCATCGACATCGACGGGCTGCAGAGTAATGAGGGTAAGCAGAGTAATGCGAAAGGAATTTCAGTGGAATTTAAAACAGACGCAGCACTTTCAAGTTATTATTTTACCTGATGTGCGAATCCGTGCGGAAGGCTTTGACAGGCATTTTTCTCTTTTTCGTTGCTGTGGTAGCTAAAGCAGGGTACCATGAAGAAAGAGCCGGATAAATTGGTAAACACTTGGGTCTGGGAATGGCCCAGATGATTTGGTAAACGCTGGATAATTTGCTCAGGGAGAACATTGGTGGCCCTAGCAGATCAAAAGGCGAGAGATGTGTTTTATTGCATTGTAGAGTAATTTACAAACGCTGAATTCATTGTCAAAATTCAAATGTTAGAAGATGATATGCCGCTATCAGACTGTCCATACTGCGTGTGTTTCTCGGTGTGTCTGCATGGAGAGTTCTGTCCTGCTGGGCGGTGTCCTCCAGTGACAACCTGTGCCGTGCTTCGGTGTCCTAGCTCAGTTCCAGTGGGTGCGCTTGGAGGTTGGCTGAGGCCCTGACAGGTCCTGGGCTTCTGGTGTTGGCTGCGCCTCTCAGTCACGTTCCTGCATCACTTCAGCTTCAGTGTGTGGCTTTTACTGAGTCTTACGCCACACTCAGCTGAGCCTTTTGACCAGAGATATTTGTATTGTTTTGGTATTAATTGTTCTCAGGAACCTCACCTTGGACATTAATAATTACACATTGTTTTTCAAGTTAAAAAATATTTATTTAATGATTCATTCTACCATTTTGTTAAGGCTTTGACATTAATGATTCCTGACTATCCTGTCATCTCAAATTCTATTTTGGTCCTGCTGAAGGTTGGCCAAATTTTTGCTTCCAAACAGATTCTTGGAATTTTTCCTGATTGCTATCTTTGTCCTAAATAATCTTATTCATTGGTATATGCAATTTTTTTT
>NW_004524603.1:12897593-12921464 GCF_000260255.1 Octodon degus
GTGAGCAGACCTTTAGGGCTTAGGAAATAGAATGCTGAAGAAGGGCTGCGAGGTCTGGGTCAATCTTGAAAATGATAATTTCCCTGATAGGCTGGAGGAGCAGTTTCTTCTTTACTCTCCACCATAATGGCCCATCTTCCTGTTCCCTCTAGGGGGACACCACAGCCTACATTTGATTTTAAGAGAAACCCAGACATGATGTGAGAAATAATGGCAGCCTTCTTATCTGTGAACAGATCCCTGGGAAGTAAATAAACCACAGCAGTGAGGGCTCTGGCTTCGATTCACCTATCCCCAATCAGCAAGGGAGGTGTTTCTCCGAAGTTCCAGCTCCGCTCCCTCGACCAGGCCGGCTGCCTGAACCCTGCCCCCAGCTCCCAGTCATGTGTCTGGATCCCCTCTGGGTCACGTCTAGACTTACTCCTCAGTCAACTCTTTGAAGCCATCTAAGACCACTTCAGAAGCCACCCCCAGTATGCTTTTATTGTCTCTTGTTTTTATTCTTTGCATCCTGCTGTTAGAAAAGCACATCAGTGCTTCTCTCAATTGCCATCCCTGCACCTCTGAAGTTAAAGTCTTTTAAACTTATTGTCTTTCCTTGATTTGGCTGATAGTTTCCTGGATCTCTGAATGTACGTACAGTTAGATTTTTTTTCCTGTCCTTTTTTCCTACTAAGCAATATGGTATCGAAAATCTCCTTTCCACAATGCTTCTCCTCTCTAGAAGGAAAAACCCTCCCATATGATGCACGATGTGTTGAGATGGGGCATAGGCGATGGTATTCAAGGAAGGCACCATCTTCAATTTCCATTCTAAGCAAGAGGAGGGCGGGTGGAGGCACTGCAGGGCTCTGTCTATGGTCAGTGGCTAGGTAGCAGACCTGGAATTGGTAGAGGTTTAGGTTTTTGCTCTTTCCTTCCCAGAAGCTTTTGTTCTTCCAGAGGGATGCTTCCTGGGGGCTTGTTTTCAAATCAATAGGCAACAAATGGGGGTGAGTCACTCGGCTAAGCCCTCATGACTATTCCTAGCAGAGGACGCAGCCCCTTCTGCTAAGCAGTAGCGTGTGTCACTGGAGGGAGATAGGACAGGAAGCCTGGGGAATGAAGACCTTCTGGAGTAAAGGTCTAAACAAGATTGACCTGGGAAGGCAGTGAAGAATTGGTCTAGGACAGAGCCACTCAACCCATCTTTGTTTCTACAGCCAGCCCATCCACGATGGAAGAAATGTGTGGAAGATACTGGATCCTTCTTCAAACCCACACTGGCAGCCTTGTATGTCAAGGAGGCCTTTGGCCCAGGCACCCAACATGCTGTATGTGAGCGTCCCTGAGCCCACATCCCTGTACCCTTCCCACCTTGCTCACCCTGCCCAGCTTGGTGAGGCATGGGATGGGAGTCAGGAAAGTCAGGGAGAGGCCACTCAGGGGAGAATCCTGGGGCCTCCTCCTTCTCTTCTTCCTCAGCAGGACACAGTTCAGTTATGAAACACAAAGTATCCAGAACAGGTGGCAATTTGGACAAGTCACCTTGTTCCTTTTTTTTTTTTTTTTTTTTTTTTTTAAGCTTTTGTGTTCTGTCAACCATAAAATGAGAAAATTGTACTTTACAATCCCAAGGCTCTTCCTCATTTATCTAAAAGTTTTAAACACCATCAGATATGACATGACCAGAACATGACATAATCTCGAGGAGGCCAAGTCAGTCATCCAAGTTAGTGATGGTGCTTACCACCTGCCCCATGCTGGGGATTCTTGTGAGCACTTAGAAGAAACTATTTTGGCTCATTTCTGTTAGCACCATCTTAATTCTGTAAGGGTCAGAACTGAGGCACAGAGAAATAAGCAACTCATTCAAAGTCAGGTAGCCACCAAGAAACAGTCAAGATTTGAACCTCAGCAGTCTGAGACCAGCACCCTACCCTCTGCTATTTTCATTCACAAAGAAATGACAGACACAAGGTGATAGATTGGTGGGAAAGCAGGGACAACACTCTCAGGCTGTGAAACTGGGGCCACTCCAACTTGTTGGGGAGCCTTAGGAAGTAGGATGAAATCCCTGAGGTCAGGGAAGGCAACAAGCGCCCTCTCCCTCTTCTTCCCCTGCTTTCTGTGCAGTTTGCCTGTTCCCATGTGTAAGGACTCATCAGGCTGAGTTTTCCCCATGTTAGGGACCATCTCTCTGGTCAACCTCAAGGCAAACAGTTCCCCACACCTTCCCTGAGCCTGATGCTGCTGCCTTCTGACTCCAGAGATCTTTGACCCTGGAAGTGGTGGCATCCTGGGAAATAGGCCTTCCATTGTCTTTCTGAGATCTCCCCCTCCTTCTGGGACAGATCCTCCAGCTGGGCAGGTCTCAGTACTGAAGTTGCTCCCCACGGTTAGGTGTTGAAGCAAGGCCAGACCTGAGGCAAGTGCTGATCCTGAGCCCTCACCTCTCACCCTCATCCCACAGGCCATGAAATTATTCACTGAGATCAAGGCAGCCTTAATAGCACGCCTCAGAAAGCTTCCCTGGATAAGTGAGAAAAGCAGGAAAGAGGCCGAGGGCAGGGTAAGCTGTGAATGCAGGTTGGGGTGCGGGGTACGGGATGACTACATGGTAGAATTGACCTTTGGAGCAGAGATGGTAATGAACAGCTAGACACAAGTGCATGAAATAAGTTCAGAAGTCCCAGTGCTGCTCAGGCACCCCAGGGGGATAGCAGCAAAGGCTCAGCGACACACAGAGGGAAATCCAGGTTCTTACCATCTTGCATGTCTTTCCTTAGGTCACTCAACTACAGGTGAAGCTGGGGCCACTGGACTGGGTCCTAAAGCCTAAGCTGGCCAGAGAGGAGTACCAAGATGTGTGAGACTGCCCCTTTTTAGCTCCTTTCAGTCCTTCTCAATTCTGCTTCCCCTGAGTGATTCTAATCTACATTTTCGGCATCTTCCTTAGATACAACTTGGACCCAGCTTCCTGCAGTCTTTCCTGAGCTGTGTCCAATCTCTCCGAGCAAGAAATGTTCAGAGCTTCTTGCAACCCTTGTCACATTACAGGTAAGAGAGTGGGGCAGACACTGATTCTCCAACCTTCAAATACCTAATATCCATAGGAAAGGAAGCCCAGGGTAGTAATGTTTGGAATGGATTGTGTATACCTTTTAGGGGCTGTAAATGACAAGGCCATGTTCATATGTGGTTTTCCTACAGATGGCAGGTGTCCCCCTGGGGAGTCAAACCTTATTATTCCATACCTGACCATGTGGTGGTCTTCCCAGCTGGACTCCTTCAACCTCCATTCTTTCACCCTGGCTACCCCAGGTATGGGCCATTCTGAAAGGACAGAGAACATGTGCAAAAGTGTTATGATGGAGGGAACTTGTGGTTGGAGAATTATGGCCCAAATGTTGAAGAGTTCTGGGGCTAAGACAAGCCCTTGTGTCCCTAGAGCTGTGAATTTTGGTGCCGTTGGCAGCATCATGGCCCGTGAGGTGTTGCACATCTTCTACCAGCTCTGTGAGTGACAGGGGCCATGGGGAGGGGGCACAGGGAACCCAAGAAAAGACCTCAAAAGAGGCCTGGAGGGGAAATGAAAGTAACTCAAAGGCTCCAGGTGCGACAGGCCTCAACACTGGCAAAGTTCCTGGATACCAAGGTGTTCTACAGTACCACCAGGTCCCCACCACACCTGCCCACTTGATTCTCTTGCTCTGTTTTCAACAGTACTCCCAGGGCGTTGCCCAGCCTGTGACCATGCCCTGCAGCAGGTACTTCTATGTCTGGAGCACCATTATGCTGCCCTCCTGTTACCCAGTAGAGCCATTCTCAATGGCTCCCAAACATCCCTGGAGAATGCTGCGGATGTTGGGGGACTGGCCCTTGCATTGCAGGTAGGCCAAAGCCACCTCTGTTCTCACCACCAGGCTAGAAGCCTTGGCTCATGTTCTTCCACCATCCCTCATGCAAGCACAGTTGCACCGGTTCTCTCCTTTTTACATCTCTGTCAAACAGATGGCGGTGTGCGGGATTCGTCCTCCAATGCCACTTTCTAGGACAGCTCTAGGTCTTTAGGCAAATGCTCATTCCTCTGACCCAGGACACCAGGTCAGGGCAGAGCTGGTGACAAAGGCCATGAAGTTGTTGGGGTGGCTGTACAGAGGACACTTAGACTTCCAACTGACGCTATGAGTGTGAAGCCTAAAGCAGTCTTGTATCCCACGCAGGCCTACAATGAGAGACTGCTACAGTACCGTGGGGAGACCACGCTGCCCAACCAGCACCTCCACCCCCACCAGCTCTTCTTCCGAAGCTATGCCCAGGTAGGCAGCTGTGCCCTGCTTCCACAGCTGGCTTCCCAGAGAAGATCCCCAAGAACTTTCCTCTGGATGCACACTCCGTCCACAGCCCCAGCCCACTGGCGTGGATGCCCTCACTCTAACCTAGTCTCAATTTGTTTCCTTGAAATCATCCTTCAGATGACTTCAGGTTCTTTAAATTCAACACCTCCCCTTAAAGAAGGAAAAACTACTTCCAGGTCCCACCGTGAAATAAACCCAGGCATTATATCCTCCCACGGCCCACAAATGTAGATCCCTTAAAAAAGCTTTTGAGGGGATGACTGTCGACCTCCATCCTCCCCAGAGAACTTGTACAGAGGACTGGCCCCACCTTGACATTTCCCTTTTTGAACCTGTGGTCCCTCAACAGGCACAGCACCCAGTCCTTCAGCAGACTTGGGAAGCTTGTTGGAGTGTTCTGTCAGAGCCACCTCTTTCTCTTATAACTTGTGTCATACAGGAGTCCAGGCCCTCCACCACACTCCAAGTGCTAGCTTTTTTTTCATGCTAGGTTAAATGAACTGTAAACAATAAATGCTGCATTTCATGGGCTGTGAGCACTCTATGCCTGCTCTCCTTTTTGTCTGCTTCTCCTGGTGGCCCCCAGAACCCATGTGTGACTTATTAACATCTGTTTCATTACTTACCCTTCCCTGGCCTCTCTTCTTTCCAGATGATGTGTAAAGAACCCAATCTCCAGGATTCTCAGGACATTCACAGACCACCTAGCCTTCGAGTCAATGGACCCCTCAGCAGCATCCCGGCCTTTGCCAGATATTTTGGCTGTCCACATGGTACCCTCATGAACCCCTCCAGACACTGTCAGTTCTGGTAACTTGGTCACCAAGAGATTCCAAGGCAGGTACATTAACAGCCCCTTGTCCCCTCCTCCAAGGCATCAAGGCACCATCTCTTTTCCATTTCAAAAACAACCCAGCACTTACTTGATTCTTGCTATTTCTTAATGACTTTCATGATATGTTCTGTTTCTACATGTCAAGACAGGAAGAAATGCAAAGAATGTTTCTTGGATACCACAATAGGAAAGACCCAATGACCAGTCAGCTGGGCATCAATGGTCAGTAAGTGGGATGAATGCTGCACAATGAATCAGAGCAGTTAGAAACCCATGGACTTAGTTCTAAGTTTCAGAAAGCTGCCCTATAGCAATATGAGACAGAAGCTGGCTGTCCCAAGGGAGCAAAGAACAAGAAAAAGAGCCTAAGGAGACCTGTTGTCTGTTGTAAATGCTGGCAGACTGGGACACAAGGTCACTGATAATAGCATCTCCTGGAGGTGCCCTGTCTGTTCTTTGATCCTTCACCTAGGATGCTATTGGCTAATGCTGTGTGAATTTAGAGTTTGGTGAATGCAATATAGATAGCAGTTGATTTACACCAAATTAGTTAGGCACATTCCTTAGCTTATTTTTAGCCCTTAATAAATGTGAGACTTTTGGTGGCTCGAGACTTACTTAGAGTGGGATTAAGCTTAAGAGTCTTCTGCAGCTATAATGATCCGGTCTTCCTGACGTTTCCTTCAACTCAAACTGATTAAATACAACATAGTGGAGCCCAACATGGGGCATGGAAGATGACCAGGGCTAAGTTAAAGAGAGGCTGGACCACATGGGTAAAGTATGCTCAGAGTAAGTGAGGCCAGCAGGAATAGCTTAAAGTAATGGAGAGTAAATATGTCCATCTTACCCAGACATCACTCAGAGAAGTGGGAACAAAAATGAAACCAAATAGTTTTCAAGAATTGTCTTCTTTTATAAAGAGGCAGTTTATTGGTCTCAGCCTAAGAGACAGGCTGCTTTAGACTTCAAAGTTTGGAAACAAGATAGATATGAGAGCTCTACACCGAGCTCATCAGCAAGAAGCTAATGCTTTAAGTGTGTGGTCTCCATGTAATGATAGCCTGGGCTCTCGAGCCCTGAACTCTGACTCTGAGAAATGGCGTGTGCAGCGGAGAGCAAACTGCTCTGAAATTCACTTTCCTCGAGCTTCTCCGTATTCCTCAAACCCAGGAGGCTGGTCGCATAAAGGTTCCAGTTGATAGTAACACTGCAAGGCACAAATGTAGCATAACGTCTCTGAATTTTTCTCTTTTGTATGATGAATGTAAATCAGAAAATCCAAAAATAAAGCAAATGGAACACTGGACACAATTGATATCCAAATCGGTGGAGCCTAGCCTTTCAAGGTCAGTGAGGACTCAGGACATAGGAGAACCTGTACTGTAACATCCTGTAACTCAGTTGTGTCCTAAATTTACTGATCAAGGAGATTATGGGGCCAAAGAGGAAAGTGATCAATGATGTAGAGTGTGCCTAAGGAGAGTCACATGGAGAGAAAACATTGTTAGGCTTTCACAGAGAACAAATTGGTCAAGCAATGGCCATGACTCATCCACATGGCTGACACTGAGAAAGGTTCTACAAACTGCAGTACAGAGTTTCAGGGTAAATCTTGAGGGGATTTGACTGACCTGGTCAGATACAAAGTTACATTTCTTATTATATAGGTCTTGCTTTATCTTGGACTTAACCATCCAACAGAAAAGTATAAAAACAAGGTATAAAAAGTAAATCCATATTAATATGCTGAGCTGTAAAAGGCCCAAATCAACAACTTCTGACATTGCCAGTCCTATGGATAACCCACAACTATTATGGACTACTGGACTACATTGGTTTATTTTGCTGAATTCACACACCTACATTATTTGAACAGCAATGGAATACCCATCTCTCACAAAAGTAAACAAAAAAAGGGATACAAGTGAAGGACCATTTTGTATCTGTATATACAAAATAGTTGGGATAGATATACAGCCACTTTTTCTTAATTCAATGAGAAGAAAGATTTGTACTAATAATGTTTAGAGAAGATATCATGTCTGCATCTTGTACTATGAATAGCCACTATGAAAACAACAATATGCAATGTATTAATTATTGAAACTGTCCTACTAATCGGTTTTGAAACTATTTCATTGCTATTTGTTTCTCAACAAAATTAATAAAAAAAATTGGTAGAGCCACTGGCAACCTCTGCCTCCTCCTCCAATGAAACAAGGGAAGCTGGAGGCAGGCAAAAATAGCATTAGAGGAGTTTTTCTAGTTGTCTTCAATAGCACTCACCTAATGATGCCATCAACCTATGTAACTGGATTAATGCAAGCATTAGCAAATGAAAATAAATTCCTCATGATTTGGAAGTTGTATGCCATACAGTTTGTGTCAGTTGTGATAAACTGGATCATATGAGAAAGAATAACCAAAAAAAAAAAAGTAAAGATAAAAACATACTCCTTTTTACTTTGCTCAAAAGGCAGTTAACTGACATTATTATGTGAATACAGGACTGCTCTGATTCATTAAACCTTGACACTGATTCCCAATGTGCTGAACATATTAAAAGAAAACTACTACTTTGATTCTGGCTGTAACAGCTTATTAGAAATATGACTCAGCCTCTCTTTATTATGAATATTAGAACTCTTACTGCATTGCCTGGCCCTCAGTTGGCAGAAAACAACGGATAGATTTCTTCTTTGTAGGTGAACTTTTCACATTTCCCTTAACATATAAAAGCCAAAAGGAAAAACTTAGATTGAGTTAAAAATAGGACAGATGGAGTCTCAAGACCCACACATGTTTATAGATGTATGTAAAAATGTTTTGTTTTCTTGGTTCTTGTATTTACATTATTTCTAAGACCCCCATAAACTACTTAGCATAGAGTACTCTTTTTAAATTAAGTCCTAAACAGGACAAGGAGGGTAGAGGAAAGGTACAGAAGATAAGAGTTTAAACCTTCCGGCTTTGCTAAATTAGGTTTAAAAAAGGGGGGGGACTTCTTTTAAATTGAAAATTATAAAGTTCTTTTAAATTGCAAAGCTTGGCACTGCTGGGAGAGGGGCACAAAAAGTGTTCAGAGAGGAAGGCTTTCACGCTCCAGGCCTAGGCCAACCTCACTGGGATCTCCCAGCAGCTTGAGCATCAGCATGACAGCTCCAGACACAGAGGTTGGCACAAGCTGCCAACTGCAGGCCTGTATGCTTAGTGCAAAGTAGAAGAGTCGACTGTGACATGCCATGGCCTTGGCATTGGCTACACATGTTGCTGACACAGCAAGTTCGTTAGGCTCAAGGTAGTGTCTATGTTTAATATCTGGGCAGGAGCAAAGCCTCTAATGGTTAGAGCCAGACTGACAACTGGCACACATAGCGGCTGTGCACAGAGGCCATGGCTACAGGCCCATAGTCCCCTTAAATCTTGTGGGGGTAATGTGGGCTTGAGCAAACCCGTTCCAGGTACTACGACAATGAAGCTGCTGCTAGCAGCTTGCTGAGCCCTTAGGCTATGGAGTAAAATCAACCAAAGGCATAGCCCCAATACTAAATGGTCTCTATGTTTTATTTGGTGTCATCAATGCTGTTTATATAGGGAAATCAAAGTTATAATTCTATCCACCCAAACCATTGTTTGGACAACATCAGATTCTTATATTTCTCAATTCCTTATTCTTTCTTTCTTCTTTCTTTTCTTCTTTCCTGCAGTACCTGGGATTGAACTCAGGATCCTGCGCTTGCCAGGCAAGCACTTATTCTACTGAGCTATCTTCCTGGACCAATTCTTAATAACTTTTATAGTCCTAAATTAAAAATGGTATTAAAAAAGGCTTTGCTATTTTACAAACAAATGTAAAGGTTTGGAATAAAATCTAAAAGCAGTGGGATTTAATAGTAGCTTATTTCTGACATTCCATTTAAATAAGAAAAGTCCTAGTGGTGGTCTCAAAAGGAGGAGTCAATCCCTCCAACTTCACTTGTCAATATATACTATTAAATTTTAAAACTTTTACATAAGATGAAAATACAGCAATAGAAAAACAATTCCATCACGTAAGAGGAAAAAGAATAGGAAGGGTCCTTTGGAGAGATATCCATATTGGGCAATAGAAGGGGACCTGTCTACCACTGACCTGGGGCAAAGTGTATGCTTGTGTTTTTTCCAGAGATTGTTAAAAAAATCTATTTGGGTAACAGAGTGGGTTGTCAGGCTGTACCATGAAACTAGATCTGGAGAAGAAGTTAATGGCTATGAGGCTAGATCTAGTCTGGGGCCTATTGAAGGAGCTGACCAAATGAAAATCTAAGATGTAAATAGGAGATAAAATATATAAAAATAATTGAGCTAAATTTTACTATTAAGACAAAAATGTAAAATTACAAAATATGCACATTAATTATGCAGAAAATATTTTATTCCTTCCAAATTTTTCTAATAAGAGATCTTTGCTATCAGGGTTATGTCCCTGGTGTGCTGTGTTGGTTGCACCCCTGGGCCACGCTGAGATGGTGATTGAGACTGGGTGTGGTAGTGCAAGCCTGTAATTCCATTGCTTGGGAGGCTGAAAACAGGAGGTTCACACTGAGTCTGATCTGTGTAGTGAGACCCTGTAGACTCTGTACTAAATACATAAAATAAAATAAGACATCTCTGCTAATTAGAAAAAAAATGTGACTAGTCCACTTATAATTATTAACTTCTAAAAATTGTAATAGAGTTACTATAATTTAATTTGACCAAAGATATTTTGAGTACACTCTTGATTCTATAAGGATGTTTGTGTGTTCTGTGTATTTGTTTATGTGTTTGTATGTCATTCTGTAAACACTTGTTATTTTTTTTTCATTTTTGTTGATTTGTTCTAAATTTAATTTGAGATATAGACTTGACAGTATGTTTTTTCCTAAACTGCCAGATAGTCAAAGTGATATAAAACTTGATTTATACATAGTTCATCAAAAGGTTTAAGCTAATTAAATAAAAATTCCCTGGAGGGGAGAAAAATTATTAGAGAAGACTCCAATTGATGAATAGTGTGGCAGTCAACCTTTTTTCATTAACGAGGAGGTCCCAATTACCTCATTAGTCTCTTGCCAGATACCCTCAATAAATTGGTCATTCTTGAAAAGAAAATTTTTCAGAAAAAATTACAATAAGGTTTGCTTTTTAAAAAAATGACTTTGGTACAAAACTAAATTAAGAAACAAAAAATTTTCACATGTGCATGGTAGTTCATTATTGTTAATGTCACAGTATATTAAGTGTACTTATGATTTCAGGTATAATTTCTTCCAAAATGTAAAACAATGATTGCTCATTGTGATAAGATATTTTTTTAGATTCAAACCTCTGCCTTTAACAAAAAAGTGTGATATATACCCCATTTAAGGATTAATTAGGTGAAAAATTTTTATGTATTAGAGATGATTAGTTAAAAGTGTTATGTCAAAATGAAAATTTAAATATCTCACAAAATGTCATCAGGATTGTCTTACCACAGTGTTGTCAATGGTTTTGATTTCTAAATTGCTGTGTAAAAAATGTAACTTTTGTCTGTTAACATTCCACAGGAATTTAAATATTAGAATATCCATTGATGTTTTATTTACTCTTCTCTTGTCACTGGGACAAATATTCAGCACCCAAAATCAAGGAAGGAAAGGCTCATTTAGCTCACAGTTACTGGAAGTTGCAGTCCACACTCAGCTGGGTCCAAGGCAGAGTGGCATATGGCAGAGAGCAGCCATTCATGTTTGTAAGAGAGCAAAGGGAGCGGCAGCAGTTTATTCAGCTAGCTAGCTTCTCTCCCCTCCTTATGTTGTAATGCAAAGTACCTGCCCCAGGGCATGTGCAGCATCCACACCCACAATAATCAATCACAAACTCCAGAAACTGCACCGTGATGGCGTGAGGCTTTGGGGAACACCTACGCACAAACCATAACAGTAGACAATTATAGGACTAGCTAATAGAAGTTTAAAAATATGCTCAAAAAAATAGAAGAGGGGAAAATAATGTGAGTATACACATGAATACACCTAGACTAACTGTACAAACATCTCTATTTACATTAAACTTTTTAAATTGACTGCTAAATGGATCTTATGCTGCAGACCATTATTGGACAAAAAGAAATAGCAGAGAAGTAATTTAGGTGCCAGCCCAACGAATAAAACCTAGAAAATGAGCAAGTATAAACATTTTGAGGTGACTCCTCCAATTGATGAAATGGAAAGGTTAAGCTTGAATATGACAACATTGAGACAAACACTTCCTAAAACCCAGCAAGCCTGATTACCTACATGGGGTGGGGGGGGGGGCAGGAAACCCACACAGGAAGGCGAGAGGACGCTTGAAAAAACACATCATGACAAAATAGTACCAACTTGTTTCTTGCTCTGGTGGCTTTCTTGTCACTTCTTGTGTTAATGGCAGTTTTAGTTACTGGGCTTACATTCCAAATCCACTACTCGATAGAAGACTTCACTGGTCCTATGCTACGGAAACCATACTTGTGAATGAAAGTTCTTGGTTACTGGTAGCTAGGATGCCCGGGGACTGGCAGTGCCAGCAGAAGAGGGGGCAGAATTCCATTCTATGAGATTGAAGTAGCAGGCTGGCCTATTTGTATAGGGAATGGGTCTCATTGCTTAAAGGCAAGCACACCAGTCTTGTTATCTGTAGTAAAAAATATCACTGAGAACAAGGGATGAAAAAGGGGAGTTTTTCTTCTAGTTTTGAAGGTATAACTGATGATGGAATATTTCCACTGCCAGATCTGCCACCCTGCCAGAATACCATGTTACTTATCTCAGTGATTGGGCACATTGGGAAGTCTGCAGAGGATCAGCAGCCTGGGTATTGGTTAATACTTCCAATGTAAGTGTCATATCAGGCTTTTTTTTTTTTTCTTGGTACCAGGAATCGAACTCGGGACCACGGGCTTGCCAGGCAGGCACTTATTCCAATGAGTTACATCCCCGGCCTCTGGAAGTGTCATGGATTGGAGCTCTTATGGCTCAGCCCAGACAGGGGAAGGAAAGGAATTAAGATAGGACAGGAATGACAGCGATGAATTTATGCTAAGCACTAACATTGCCAGTGATACCACAACGTGTCAAGGAGGAGGAATGTCCCTGAGCATCACTCATGTTCCTGGGGGACCAATTCAACATCTTTGCAAGTTAGCTACCTCTTTAAAGCATATGTCAGTATGGAAAGGTTATATATGGAGAAATCTATCCTCCTCTAATTTACATCTAAAATTTAGAAGAAACACCACATGGTTTCACCTCTTTTACCTGTTGCTTGAAAGACCTAGTTATTGGAACCCTTCTAATTATACCAATACCGGTCACAATTGTTCTTTATATGCAAGTCTAAATTCTTCTATTAGCCTTAACCTTTCTAGTGACAGCATTTATATCCTTAAGACAAAGACTGGAATTTGGCTTCCTGTACAACTACAGTGTCATTGGGAAGACTCTTCTTCCATGGTGCTGTTCCAACATTTTCTGGAGGCACTAAAGAAGAGAACAAAAAGAATGATTGAACTCGTGATAGCCATAACTTATGAATAATAGCAGTGGTACACGGACTCAGAACAATTGTAGACCTCACAAAGACATGTAGATTCAGAGTTCAATACTAAAATAAATGACTTAGAACACGCTGTTGCTATGCCAGGAGAATAAATTGTTAATCTGCAGCGTCAGCATCATTTAAAATGTGTTTGGAATGCCTCCTCGTTTTGTGTAACTCCAATTCCATGGAATCCAATTCATTTCACATGAGAAAGTGGGGAAAAACATTTACCATATGATGATCATGTTACCTCTGATATCCCATCTCTTCAGCAACATATTGATAATACTTTTGCAAAACAATAGTCAGAATTGTCTGGTGTTGCCACGTCAGAAGGCATCAGTAGTGGCAATGAAAACAATCCTTTTTGTGCCTTTAAATGGTTTAGTGGGAGCACAGTAATAATTTGCTTATGTTGCCTCTGTGTTATCTGCATAGATTGCCTGGCCTGAAAATGTGGATGAGTCCACCAGAGAGCCACAGATTGACAGTCCAGTCCTGGTTCTGATGCTTCAGAAACATTCAGCAACAATGCTTTCTCAAGGAAGCAAAGAACAAGAAACAGAGCCTAAGGAGACCTGTTGTCTGTTGTAAACTCCAGCAAGCTGGGATACCAGGTCACAGACAACAGGTTCTCCAGAAGGTGCCTTGTCTACTCTTTGATCCTTCACCTGGGATGTTACTGGCTAGCGTTGTATGAATTGAGAGTTTGGCAAATGTCTGAAGGGAATAGAGACAGTAGTTTGTTTACATCAAACTAGTTATGCATATTCCTTAGCCTGTTTTTAGCCCACAATGAAACTTCCAATTGTTTTCAGGACTTTATTGCTATTTTATGGTCATTGCTCCTTGCTCCAAACTGCTCTTGGTCAAACCCAGGGAGGTACAGGAAGGAGAGGGATTGGGTCTGCCGTCTCTGGACCTGGAACCCAAAGCTTTGGGCTTAGGTGGCATCAGGCAGAGGCTGAAGCAGTGAAGCCTCTGAGGCTGCACTCTAAGGCCAGGAGCTACTGACAGGAACAGGAAACAGTGTGCAGGCAGCGGCCTGGGCATCCTGGTGGGGAGCTGTGGCCTGGAGCCCCTTGGAAAGGGGAGGTCAGGACGTGATCAGGAAGCAAAAGTAAAAGATCAGGTCTTCCTCTTCTAGGAGCCAGGGCACAGCCTCGGCTTCAATGTCCCTCATAAAAAAAACCATGAAGCTGGCCAGGTTAAAGCAGAGAGTGAGTTCGAAGAGGTGGCCTTGGACAGCGGCTTTCTCCGACGTGAAGTCCTCTTGTGATCGGGTCATGTCCTGTTGCCACCTCTCCCCCAGTGAGGAGGCCATGAAGTGTTCCTCATACTGCTCCTGGCCCTGCTCTGGAATGGGAGAGATGGGAAGAGGGGGAGCAAAATAGTGGAGAAGGGGCAGAGAGGGGCAGAGGGGCCAGAGAGGGGACACAGAGGGGCAAAGGGGGCAGGCCAGACCTGATCTGTTCCCACCTTGGCCTTGAACCAAGATGAGAAGTCAGGGCACGGGAGGCCCAGGGCATTCAGCCCGCTCACACATCCTTGGCTATGAGCAGAGAGGCGCTGCTCTCTCCAGAGGTCTTTTCCAACCTGGGCTCAAGCACAGCCTGACACAAACACCCTCCACACACACATACAGCGCTGCCTCCTCCCACGTGTGACCCCACCTTCCAGTGCACAGGGAACCACAGCCCTCTTCCTGGACAAACACAGTGCTCACCTGTGATTACAGGGCCTGGCGTCCTCTGCCACAACCCAAAGCCACCTGAGAGTCACCCTGCCCTGGTCAGCTGCCTGGGGCCTGACCTCAAGCAGGTCCAGCCCTTTCCTCCACACCTGCCTCTTGCTTCCCCACCTACCTGCAGGGGGCGTCTTCTCTACCAGGCTCCTCTGCACTGGGCCTGGGCTGCCCTGCTGAGACCTCACCAGCTTCACCCACAGCAGCAGCAGCAGGGTGGCAGCCAGGAAAGCTGCCCTGCAGGGCTGGGAGCCCAGGGAGGTCATGGGGCTGCCCGCCCACCCGGGCCTCTCGCCCTGCTCCCAGGGCCCAGCAGGCTCGTGCTTGCTCTGTGTCCCAGCTCTTATCCTTACCAAGAGCTGTTTTTGTGTCTTCTCCTCCATTAAAGCTCTGATTTTGTGTGCTCTGTGACATCACAGCCACAGGGCTGACCTTCATTCCAGCCCACTAGAGCATTCCATGGCCAGGCAGGGGATGGCAGAGGCTTCTGGGCTGGCCAGAGCAGGTCACCCGATGCAACTGAAACAAGTAATTCAGGGCCAGCAGTCCTCCAAAGTAATAATACTCTGTACCCATTACACAGATGAGGAAACTGAGGTTCACAGAGGAATCATTCCCTCATTGAAGACTATACAACTGCCCATAGTCCTTGCAATTTGGACTTTTGTGTGTAAAAATAGCAGCTTCCCAGCAGTCCATGCAGCCTTTCTGTAAAAAGAGAAGCTTATAGGGATCTCAGACCTGAGGTAGAAAGAAGGGTCCTTGTGTACTGAGTTTGCCTGGTGCTTGACATGAACCTTGCATGTGTCGGGAACTGAGGTTGGGGAGACACTGGAGGGGGTGCTGAGAAAGCTCTGTGTGTGTGTGTGTGTGTGTGTGTGCGCGCGCGCGCGCGCATGAGGGGGACAGAGAGACACAGCAGAGAGTTAGAGACAGAGATGAGCAGTGAAAGGGACAGGTGCAGAAAAAGACACGGATACCAAGCCAGAGACTCCCGCACAGCAAGCGTACAGGGAGGGTGAGGGCGGGTGTGTGCCCCGAGCAGAGGCTGTTCTTCATCCTCCTTGCCCCCGTTTTTCTCCGGTCCTCCTCTCTGCCCTCTGGCTCCTCAGGTGGAAACCCCGTCTTCTCTCCACTGACACGCTCTGTGCTCTCAGCTTGAGTGCTGCGGGCTCCTCTCCAAGCTCCTTGCTGTTGGGAGCAGCGAGTTAGAGTCTGCAGGGGAGGCTGGGAGTCGAGGCTCCCAAGCTGCGGACTGCGGAAAGCCTGCGCAGGGCCCCAGGGCCTGCCCCGGAGCGCATGGACTCAGGCTTCCTGGCAGCGAGGTCCGCAGGGGGCACGGGATAAGTAACCTTCCCTGAGACATCAGAGAGACAGAGGCCACTCGAGGTGGGACAAGGAGAAAGAAGCTGCCGTGAGCTGCTCACACCTCTGCTGTTGTCTGTCCAGCACATGCATGCATGGCCTAGGATGGCCTAGGGTGTGCAGAGACGCGTACGCTCCTTGCAGGAGGGAACTGCAGAAAGGCAAGTGCAGGGCAGGACGGACTCTTTGGAGGGACGCTGCCCACACTCCCAGATGCGCCTGCAATAAGCCGGCACTGGCTTCTACCTACTTCCTGGTGATCAGAGTAGGCGGCATAGCGCTGCGGATTGGCACTCAAGGGCACTCAATAGACAGGAAAGTTCTGAGTAGACACTGACCTTGTTCACCCCTGTGTTGCACCCACTGACCTGCAGATCCAGAGAAAGATGTATGAATGGAAAAAATAAGATCATTAATCTCCTCTTAGCTATTTTGTAGGAGGAGCCTGGCATGAAGCTAAGGCAGCTGGAGCTCTGTAGCTATGAACGGAGAAGGTGGCTGCAGCGGGGGGAGCCGAGGTGGCCAGAACTGGGTTGTACTGACCACTTTCATTTCCCTGCCTCGTACCTTCCTGACTCCTAGTGACCAAAGATGTGAATTCTTGCAGGAAACCAAGAATCCCTTAAAAAGGTTTGTCTTATTGAAAACGTATGAAATAGAGAACAGTATTTTTAAATGGCTCAGAATTCAGAATGCCAAGAAAATCACCATCACTGCTTGGACCCTTTTCTGAGATGCCCACGGGTAGCTGGGGTGACAGTGTATTCTCTAAAAATGGAAATCCAAGTGTGTTTTCCATTTCTCCTTATCAGGTAGGAATGCAGGAGTCAGGCTGCTTTGTTGGGCTGGCCCTGGAACCCAGCGGTGGAGAGAGGAGTTCTCAGTTCTGCTCCTGACAGACCAAGGGCCCTGGCTGAGCTCTGCTCTGAGGCTTCCCCTGCTAGCTGCTTCCTGGGGGAGAGGCCTTAGTAGGTCCATGAGGGGACTGGGCATGAGGGGAGTGTCTGAAAGGAAAACAGGGCAGAAGCGTGGAATGCCACCCAGATAAGGAGAGGAGGAGAGGAGAGCGGAGGAGAGAGGAGGGGAGGCACAAGCTTCTGTCTACAGCTGTACCCTGTGGAGCAGCCTCCTCCTTCCACCCAGCCTGCTTGTCCACACCCCTCCCATTGCAGAGGACACTTGGAGGAGAGAACAACAAAGATGAGACTAAAGATCTATCGATGGGAGCCACGAGAACGGGCCCCCATTCCTCCAAACCAGACTTGTGACCAATGCCCTTGGTGGCGACCCCCTGCTCTCTTGCTCTATGCAGCTGTGAGCAGGCCATTCTCCTCCGGCCACCCCTCCCTGCCCCCACACCCTGGAGGATTAGCTTTATGGGTCCAGTGCTCCTTTCCCGGCTTGCCCCTTACTTATCAGCACATCTACAACCCCCATCTCAACCTTATCACTCCTACATCTCCTTAGACTGGAAGTCCCTAGACTTCAGGGACCATTACCACCCACGCAGCCCCGGCCCCTGGGAGGCAGAAACATTTCCCACAAGGTGACCCCTCCCCACTCCCTGGATGAGAACAAGAGTCCTCCCCGTCTCAGACACCTCCTCTTCCTTTCCTTGCTTATTTCCCTTTCAGTTCTTGTCCTTCTCTAAAAGTTGTCCTTCTCTAAAGATTGTTTTGTTCAGTCCCCTGTCTCTAGGGCACATCTTTCAGTAACAGAAAGTAGAGGGCTCCAGTTCCCAAAGACCTCTTGCCCGAGGAGAGGGACCCAAGAATATCCTTACCCAAGTCACTTGCAACTTGACAGCCAGAAGTTTTCCAAGAAGCAACAAGCTCTGGAGAGGGGCTTGTCAGAAGCTGGGAACTCACCTTTAAAGTTAGTTTCACTCTTGCCTTCAGCCTTGGAGTTCTGGTCAAGTGCAGGCACACCCTCTCTGTGCCATTTTTCATCAAACAGGGAGTGCTTGCACTGTTCCCACTGACCCCACAGATCCAAGTAACTATAATTCAGTAACATTGATATGCCTTTTTGAAAACCATCAGAATAAATGATCACACACAATAAAAGGACAATGCTGTGTTATCTTTATTCATTTCTCCCCTTTATCTCATCCCTGTGAGGAATCTCAGGGTTTCTTTGTCTTCTATTTCTGCTCAATTCCTGCTCAATTCAGCCTGCACTCTCACCTGGGGAGTCTCTTGGGATCTGAGTTTCTAGGTATCTGAGAGTGAGCTCTGTTTGGATCAAGAAACCAGCAAGGAGTGAGGTGTTCTCACAGAGTGTGGGCTGGGGGAGAACCCGACACCCTCGTTTGAGTTGGGTTCACAGGTAGGGGCTCAGAGAAGCAGCCCCTGGAGGGTTCTGAGCCGGGCCATCGCAGGAGAATCTACAGTTGGTGAGCTCAGAAAACAAGTGACACTTTACTGTGCTTCAGTGGGACTGTGTAATTATTCCTCCTATTTCAGAGGTTGTGAAACTGGGGTCCAGAGCTCTCACCTGATTTTGTAAGGAGAAGCATCTGGGGCTAAACTGGGATGGGACTGGTTCTGGAGCTGGAGGTCTGGACTTCCTACTCTCTTGCATCCTGCCCTCTGTTCTTCTTAGGGTTATGGACCCACCTTGGTCTCTCTCCAAATTCTGCTTCCCACCCTCAGCCTTCCCAGAGCAATCATGGGCTCCCCAGAGCACTGCCAGGAACCCAGCAGGTCCCTCCCTTGCCCCCTCCTTGCTCCTGAATCGCCATGCTTCCGGGCTGCACTCTATAAAGAGCACCTCCCCCTCCAGAGAAAGTGCCTCTCCCCTGCTGGGTGGCCAACCCCTTTGCAAATGCACGATCACACCGCATAGCCCACACTGCATACACATCACAGGAGGGAGAAACTCACCCGGGTCCTGACCCAGCAGACCCAGTTTCCTCTCAGTTGCTGCGTCCTCCACCTGCTCCTTCACCAGCTTCCAGTCACCTCTGTGCAAGAGACATGGGGGCCAAAAGACCTTGGATCCAGTTCCAGAAACTCCTAAACTCCTGGCTGGTTAGAAAGCAAGACAGGGACCTGCAACTGGATGAGGCCTACCTGCTGCAGCAGAAGAGGTAGGCTGCCAAGGACAGAAGCACGGTCCCGTCCCCAACCTTCTGACCCAGAGGAGGGTTCCTTGATGTAGTACCCTGGCGTGCAGGGTGCGGCTCCTGGGTCTCCTCTTCTGCCTCTTCCTACCTGCTGCTGCAATTCCCTGGCTGGCCTCTTAGTGGTTAGAGACTGGAAAACAATGGGAAAGACAGGAGACAGGATGACAGCACAGGCTGGAAGTTGTCTGCCTACTGGAAGAAGGCAGAAGGACCATCCAAAGAAGCCAGTGCACCAGGCGAGGAGGGCAGGCAGAATCAGGCTGCTGGAAAGCAGGCTGCTGGGGAAGGGAATGGATCCTTCAGGGTGCAAGGGCCCTTTCTTCAGGAGACCTGGTGGAAGAGCAAAGAGTTACCATGAGCAGGAGGCTGCCTGGGAAAGGGGAGGAGGAATTTGTTTGTGTAGCACCTAGAGATGATCACCTGGGGAGGCCCACCTCGTTGACATGGGAGAGTCCAGAGTTCAGTTTTGTCAGTTCTTTCTTTCTTTTTTAGTTTATTTCTTTTAAAAATGATTGTATTAATTTGTACTGCTAGCAATGGAATTCAGACCCTCATGCATATCTGGGCTGCTCCATCACTAAGCTGCATGGCCAATACTGTATTTTACTTTGAGACAGGGTCTTTCCAAGTGTCCAAGGGTGGGCTTGAACCTATGACCCCTCTGGCTCAGTATCTCAAGTAGCTGAGATGATAGGCAGTTCTTTTATTGTGGGTACTATTGCAAGTAGAGGGTGCTGGAGATATGGAACTCCAGGGGCCATGTTAGTCCAAGTTTGGTTGCTCCAGTGACTGGTGGTCCTGCTCACATCTGAGGTCCAGACCCAGGGAGGGCAGATGGGCAGGGGCAGGCTCTGTGATGGTTGCTGGGGACCTGCCTTCTGCTGGAGCTGGCTGGGGTGGGAGGAATAGACAGCCACGGCTGACTTGGCCCTCAGAGCGCCACATGCGAGGGTTAGTGTTCTGTTATTCCTACCTTGTAATTCATAGCAAACTTGAGCAGGGGTCCTGCATCTGTGTTCTGCACTGAGCTCTCCTCTCTGCAGGCTCCCTGCTTCCCAGCAGCCTTCACCCTGCCCTGTAGTGGGACTCTGACCTCCTGCGCCCCCCTGCATCAGAGTGGGACCTGGGTGAGCTCCAGCAGAGTTAGGTTTTAGACCTCCTTGCTGCAGAGGTTGAGAAAGATAAAGGGGTAAGAGAGAAAAGGGCTCTGACTAGTGTCCTCAAAAGAGGAGATAAACTCTGGAATCCAGTGCTGGCTGCTCTGGGCTGGTCAGAGACCCAAGGTCCAGTGGGACTGAGGGCTGGCTGTTTGCTCACCCTGCAGGTCTCTACTAGGGGCATTACTCATGCCACAAACCTGCTTCCTCAACTAGAAAACTGCTCGCTGGCCTCTGCTCACTGAAGTGAGAAGTGTGGGGTACCTGATCTCAGGGGGACTACTTCTCCCTAACGAGCCTATCTCTTCAGCAGGGTCCCATGACACTGAAGGTGCCGAATCCTGTGTTTACCTTGGGGCCAACACTGCCTGTTTAGCAAGCAAGGTTTCACCTTTATCTCCCACTCTGTTAGCGTCTCAGCAGAGGCTGAGGCAAAGTTTAACCTACAGAGGATGTGCAGATTGACTGGCTCAGCCCTCAGAAAGTTGCTGCCCATCTTCCTGCACTATGAACAATGCTTCGAGCCTTACAGCTGGGGGTGAAGTGCAGGAGAGACCCAGAGCCCATAGCGTGCTGCACACTCTCCAGACCCAGCAGGGATGTGGATCCGGACAGCCCCAGAGAGCACATGGGGCTTGAATAGCTCAGGAGATCTGCAAGTTCCCTAAATTCTATCAGCCAGCCTAGGCCACCCCCACTTTCCCGATCTCTAAATTCTCCAAGGATACAGAGCAGGTCTTTTTGGCCTGAGCACTTGAGAGGCCACTGGTATCCCCTTGCAGCAACCTGAACCCCACAGCTCAGACCTTGAAGCCGCCCACAGTAAAGATCTCTTCACAAGGACCTCCCCACTACCTAGCCAGACCTGGGCACTGTTGAATCAGGGACAGATCCTCCTGTGAGGCCCCTCACCGCTCAGAGTCACAAGGCCACCAGGATGACCCTGCTTGGAAGAAATTCACATAATAAAAATCACAGGGAATGTCAGGGAATCCCGGAGAGCTGCCCATGCCCAAGTTTCCCATGAGACCCTAAAGAGTGACAAGGCCAGTTTCTTTCTACACACTTTGTGGGAATTTTGTTCTCTTGGTCTGATGCTTCTGGTCCCCTCTGCTCGGGCCGCTCTGTGACAGTCTCTACCTGACTCCTCTTTACGCTCCTCCAGGATATCAGAGTTTCCACTGCTTCGGGCAGCCAAGGAAAACGACCTGTGCACCCTTAAGAGACTTCTGCTGGACCAACACTGTGACTTTCGACAAAGAGGTAAGTGCGCCATGTAATGGGATAGAGGTGGGGCAGAACGACCTGTTCCCCACCCAGGACTAGGGGGGCCTCTGAAGGCGGGTCTGGGGTTGTGTGCAGCCAGGTTCCCCTTCCCAGAGGCACTAAGGGTGATGCCTGGCATCCTTATCCTACTCCACTCCAGGAGCGCTGGGGGAGACGGCGCTGCACGTGGCAGCCCTCTATGACAACCTGGAGGCTGCTACGCTGCTGATGGAGGCTGCCCCTGACTTGGTCACGGAGCCCTCTCTGTGTGAGCCGCTTGTAGGTGAGGTTGCTGTGTGTAACTCTCCGTGGGTATAGGAAGCACAGTTGCCACCTTGTCACCTGGGTCTGGAAGGGTGGCTTGGGGGAAGCATATGCAGTCGGGAACAGGTACTCTTGGGAGCAAAACAGTCTCGCTGTACACTTCGAGCATGTGGGATTTCCTCGAGCTGTTTCTATATCCTTCCCATCTTCATGTAGTCCCTGAGGGCACATCTCCCTGTTTTCCTCACAGGGACTGTAGAATGGCTAACACAAGACCCCTGGTACCCAGTAGTGGAGGGGTAGGGACAATGAACTGGGGGCAGGGAGCAGCAGCCCTCAGTCCCTGGCCGCTCTGCAGAGCCCTAGGCAGAGGTCTTCAGGAGGACCTGTCAGGGAGGCACTGCCAGGATGTCGGGGCGTGGGGTTGCTCTGCTCTGCTAGGAAGTGGGCAGGTGACAGCCCTGGGCCTGACAGCTCTTTCTGTCCAGGTCAGACTGCACTGCACATCGCTGTCATGAACCAGAACGTGAACCTGGTGCGTGCACTCCTCTCCCACGGGGCCAGCGTCTCTGCCAGGGCTACGGGTCTGGCTTTCCAGCTCAGCCCCCACAACTTCATCTACTATGGTGAGTGCCAGGGTCAGGCTGGGAAGGAGGAGGAAGTGGAGAAGAACAGAGTGCTGACCTGGGGGTGCTGGGGTGGGCTGTCTGGGATGCAGCGGGCCTTGCTGGCCCTGAATGCCAGGGGCCACATCCCTCTCTGCACTGTTCTTTCCTCTGGTTCTGCTGGACAAGAGTCCCCAACCCCCAGCCTGGGTATAGGGAGGAGGAGACAGGCACTTAAGTGGAGGGGGGGTGACACAGCTTCATACAGTGACCCTGCTGCCTCCTGCCACTAATCCCTCTGTGTCCCAGGGGAGCACCCTCTGTCCTTTGCAGCCTGCGTGGGCAGTGAGGAGATCGTGAGACTGCTCATAGAACACGGAGCCAACATCCGGGCCCAGGACTCACTGGGTAGGAGCTGGATGCACGTGGATACTAGGATGCTGCAGACGGTGTGGGGAGGAGGGGCACAGGCCATCCCAGATGGGGACGGGGCCCGCAGGGACATCAGGCCCATGGCCACATGAGAGCCCGCCCTCCCCAGGGAACACAGTGCTGCACATCCTCATCCTGCAGCCCAACAAAACCTTCGCCTGCCAGATGTACAACCTGCTGCTGTCCTATGATGGAGGGGACCACCTGCAGTCCCTGGAGCTCGTGCCCAACCACCAGGGCCTCACGCCCTTCAAGCTGGCTGGAGTGGAGGGCAACACTGTGGTGAGCGGCTCCCTAGCCCCGAGAAGTCTCCCCAAGGACCTTTCTCTCCATGGTCCTCAAGAGGGAGGTGTCCCTTACTTTCCACTCCATCACTGACACCTTCAGTCCCTGCTTCTCCCATTCAGGAGTCCTAAGATCCTCACCTAAAATGTCTCTGGGGGAACCCAATGTCCTGGTCAGTTCAAGTGTTCACTTCATTCAGAACTTAGTGAGGTTAATGTCTGGGAAAGATAGAAAGCAAAGGAAGAAAAAGATTCACAAAAGCAGAAGATCCCTGGTTCCCCACCATCTTGTTCTGAAGGGTGGGCTCCCAGCCTGGTTCACAGTGTGGTTTTCCTGGACCAGCTTCCCACACAGTCACCTCTCCGGGGCCCTTGTGCCTTGTCAGATGTTCCAACACCTGATGCAGAAGCGGAAGCGCATTCAGTGGTCGTGTGGGCCACTGACATCTACGCTCTATGACCTCACGGAGATCGACTCATGGGGAGAGGAGCTGTCCTTCCTAGAGCTCGTGGTCTCTTCTAAGAAGCGGAAGGTATGCGCATGTGCATTAAGGAGTCACAGACTCATGTGTAAGCACTATAGGTGTGCATGGAGCCCAGCTTCCAGCTGATACCCAGGGCCCCAGAATCTTCCCAACCTTAGCATAGGTAGAGGTGAGACCAATCTCAAGGAGCTTTGGAGAAAATCCCAGGATGCATTTGTCTCCTGACTGAACTGCCCTCTGGGTAACTCAATCCTTTCTACTTTTTTTTTTTATTCTAACCTTCCAGACAGGAACTCTCCTAACAGAAGTTTCCTTCCTTCCTTCCTTCCTTCCTTCCTTCCTTCCTTCCTTCCTTCCTTCCTTCCTTCCTTCCTTCCTTC
>NW_004524603.1:12921575-12930649 GCF_000260255.1 Octodon degus
CCTCCCTCCCTCCCTCCCTTCTTTCTTCCTTTCTTCCTTCTCTTTTCCTTCAGCATAATGAACACCTGCCTGTCACACTACCTGCCACATGGACAGACATACTGCTTACCAGCAAACTCCCTCAATCTACGGCCACAGTCCCCAACGATGTCAGTAGAGTACCAAGTGGGTGAGCATAGGCATGTGTGTGTGTACCATGAGCAGAAACAGCAAAGTGAAGGTGAGGTGCCCTGGCTTGGATGGACCAGCGAGATTCTCAACCGCTCTGGCCTTTGCTCCTCAGGTGCATCATCCCATTCACCATTTTCTTTTTTACCTGAATGTCTTGCTATCTATTTATATTTGAGCTAAATCATTCCCTCCATCCACCACCTACTCTGCTGATTTTTCCTGAGTCAAACAGGACTTCCAGAACCAACTGGATTACTTTTCTGCTTGGATTTCCCAATTGCTTTACATTTTATTCAGGAATGACGAATTCGAACTCCCTGCCTTGGCCTCCCCAAGGCACAGTGTGCTGGCTCTTGCTTACTCTGCCCGTGGCAGCTGCAGCCCCCTAATCCCGACAGATTCTCCACATTGCAGCCACGCTTCGCTTGCAAGGCTTCAGTGGCTTCTCATACATTCCTGTCCTGGAAACTGCTGACTTTTTCTGGAATGATGTTTGCTAATTCTTCCTTCATCCAATTAATTACTACTTATCTGTTGAAACACAATTATTTATTTAAAAAAACCCTCACACAGTGTTGCTATGAAACCTTACATTTACCTCTGTAGTGGCTTATCTGTAGTACTAGCACAGTGTTTGAATTGCTTTGTTGTTGGTCAAAAAAATGAACTCACTGAATGATTAAAGAGAGTGAGGGCTACTGACCTGTTCCTCTACAGATGCCTTGTTTGTTTTTGGTCTTTTTTGATTTTACTGTTTTTTTGTTTTGTTTTGTTTTGGTTGAATAGTTTTTTAGGAGAGGTTAATTTTTTGTTTGTTTATTTTTGTGCTGAAGACTGAACCCAGGGCTTCCAGCTTGCCAGGCAAGCATCCTACCACTGAGCCAAATCCCCAGTCCCTGACCTACTCCTCTGGGACCCAGTGGGAAACTCAACCCTCTTTGCCACAGGGATCACCCCAAGCTGTGTTCTTCTATGTGGCAGGCTCGCCAGATCTTAGAACAGACCCCAGTGAAGGAGCTGGTAACCCTGAAGTGGAGGAAATATGGGCGGCCCTACTTCTGCATCCTGGGTGTCTTGTACATTCTCTACATGGTCTGCTTTACCACCTGCTGTGTCTGCCGTCCCCTCAAGCTCCGGTGTGACAACCGCACACATTCTCGAGACAATGCCATCCTCCAGCAGAAACTACTAGAGGTAAGGCTTCTCCTCCTCCTTTCTGGAACGGAATAGTGCCGTGCTGTCATGGTGCTGCTGAGCAGACAAATGAGACCCACACAAGGGCTGCCAAAGTGCAACCTCCTTGGGTCTCCTGGTGGGGATCTAGACTTGAGATAAGGGGGCGAGAGATGGAACTCAGTTAACAGAAAAACATCTATCCAGGGAGCTATAGGATGTTTCCATAGAAATTCTGATAGAATGTTTGGTATCAGTAGCCACATATGTTTGTATAATATCTTGTAATTTACAAAGAAAACCAGCTGCTCATAGTGATTGTTCAAGAAAAACCTTGGTGTCCTAAGATTGGAAGGTTCTACTCCCAGTGCATACCTGGTGTGCTGGGGCTACACAGACAGCACTGCAGACCTATGACTGTGAGTCCTCTGGCAACAATGAGCTGTCTGTCTGCCTCTTGGAAACCTCGTAGCAGTGTGCTTGGGCTGGTAGGAGGATTCTTGAACTGATCACTAGTATCTTACTGTTATGGGCCTGCAGACCTGGAGAGACAAGGGTGGCTGGTCAGAGGTATGCAGTAGACACGAAGGTCTACTCTTGGTGAAAGCAGGTTGTCTCATATATAACAGAATAAGGGCTAGGGAAATAAGTCAGCTGACTAAGTGCCTGCCTGGCAAGTGCAAGGACCCAGGCTTGATCCCTGGTACTGTACACCATGCCAGCCTCAGAACCCTGCGTGTGCCATGCCAGCCCCAATACTGGCTGTGGTGGTGTATGCCTGTAGTCCCAGCACTGAGGAGGCTGAGACAGGAGGATCACTATGATCAGAATAAACTTTTGAATATTTTCGAACGTATAAACTTTGGAGGTACTTTAATGACTGTAAGTTGAGCCATCATCCAGCCATAAAAGCTGGGCTTCTCTAGGATCTTCCAAAAACTCTATTCACTACAATTTTTTTTTTTTTTTTGAACCGGGGATTGAACTCAGGCCCTTGTGCTTGCCAGAGAAGCACTTATTCCACTGAACCATCTCCCCGGCCCCTATTCACTACAATTAATGTGCTCCTCTGTTCCATCCTTGCCTGGTGTAGGCAGAACAACTGCATTAGGGTACTGGTTTCCTTTGGTTCCCTGCCGGCTGGAAGGTTCAAAGTCCAAGGCCCAAGTGACTTGGATTTCAGTCCTAATCCTGAAATGAAATAACTGTTTGACCCCAGGTAAATCTTACCTCTTGTGAAAGCCATGGATTTTAAGAGAAACCACATGCAAGCACCCTGCGGAACTGATAAAAAAGGAGAAACTTCTGTGTATATATAATCCGGCCTTATGAATCAGGATGTCTGGGTGTCTTATTGTTTAAAAAGTCTTTGAGTGATGAATGTTTGCTAGGATTGAGAACTACCCAATCCTACTTTTGAGGTGTGTTGAACTCAAATTTCTTGCTCTGTACCTGCCACTCTGGTCACTTAGCCGTCTGGCACCAGGGCATTCATCTTCCACTGTCACACATCCTTTTTGATTCTATGAGGAAATTCCCTCAAACTCTCCTTCAACGTTTTCCTAGAAAAATCTCATCAGTCCTTTAATTTAGCAGAGAAATAGTTAGCACCATGGATTCTAGGTATTAGAAATCCAAACTGGGTGTTAGAGTAAAACAGTGGGTTGGTAGGACTCTGGCTTCAGAATTTACAGACCTTTTACATTAAATGAGTATATAAATAGACATGCTAATATAAATTTTCTGATCATTATCATGATCTTTCCTCCATAATAAGAATAAGACAAGTCTTCATTGAGCTCACACCAGGGTTGAGGCTGTTCTGGGAAGCCAAGAAGACTCCTGAGGGAGCCTGGTCTATAGAGCCACTTTAGCAACTTCAACAACTAAGCCGATGTAACGCTCAGTTGGCTTGAGCATGTGTGTGGTGAGAAGAACTTGCCAGTTAATAATGGTGGCATCCCTACTCAGGAACGCAGGGCAGAGTAAATCCTCAGGAGGTGTCTACAGGGCCCTTTCTTGTGGCTTCACTCCTGTGCCAAGCTAGGGTTAGGGGGAGACAAAGAAAGTCTGGACTATGTTTGGCAGATGGCTTTGGTGCCATCTACTCGCTAGCCAGGGAGCCCCCACTCTCACTCTTCCAGGAGGGTGTCTCCCCCATGTCAGCAGTGCCCCAGTACTTTGGGGATTTCCTTAGGGAGCATAGCTCTCAGATACGTAAGTGAAAGGAATCCCACGAGTACAGCTTCTCAACAAAGTGTGGATGCTCAGCCTCCGTGGGGGATCTGCTTGTTGGCAACTCCCTAAATTCCAAGCCCCATGGTAATATAAAACATATCTGTCATGGCTGTAAGACATTTACCATTACAGGAGTAGATGGGGTATTTTCTTAGTGCATTAAGAGCCAGGCCTGGACTAGGAGTCTGGAAATCTCAGAAAAGCCCAAGTTGCTATCTTTTGCTCATTTTGCTTCTAAGTAGGTTTTCCTAGTCCCATTTCTTGATTCCCTCCTTACCTCCTTTTTCTGGGGGGAGGGTACCAGGGATTGGACTCAGGAGCTTATACTTACCTGGAGAGTACTTATACCCCTGAGCTATTTCCCTAGTTTAACTCCCTTTTATACTTCTTTGATCATGCTCAGTTCGAATCTGCTGCCTCCTCCTTTTTTTTCTTCCTTCCTTCCTTCCCTCCCTCCCTCCCTCCCTCCCTCCTTCCTTCCTTCCTTTCTTCTTTCCTTTCTTCTTTCCCATTTGGGTAAGCACCACCATATTGCGCATTGGGAATAAAAAGTACAGGTGAGATGTCCCTGTCAGGGAGCCGTACATTACTGGTGAGCCATCGGGCACCCATACACTTCCAGGGTGCTGGGTGAGGAGCACCAGGTGCTGCAAGAGAGACTCATGGTCTGGCTACAGAGGGACAGGCAAGGAGACCCCGCGGGAATGTCAGCCTGGCCTGAGTCTTGCAGCATAAGGAAGGATGAGACCAGCCAGATGGGGTGGCAGAAGGTGCCAGAAGGGAAGGGCCCATCCTGCCCGTGGGTTGACCTCAATAACCGCTACCCCAAAGCTCAGCGTGGCGGCCACTCATGCCAAGTGTAAGTATGTGAGACAGAGGTCCAAGCAATGAGCGCTTTGTGCATAGCATTTGATAATCTGGCTGCACCGTCTCATTCTTATCTCATAAGGAACCCATGAGATAAGAAGGAAAACAACACCTGCACATGGCATAAAACTCAAATGACAGATCCAACGAGGAGCACCCAGAGCCTGGGCTGTAGCTCCCCTGCCCCACATCTCACTCCTGAGGACAACCAGTTTCTATTTCCTGCAGCTCTTCCATTCCGTTCTCACCTCCACACTGCTACAATCACGTGGTTGCTTCTCTATTTGCTGATCAAGTTTGGATGCTATCGGGTGAATTGGTGCTATGGTAAGGGATTAGAGAATGTCTTCCACTGCCCTCTCAGCCGCATTATTCCCCTAAGGGCTGGAGGCAGCTGCAAAGGCGTAAGCTAGAGAAATGCTGGGGAGGATACAGGCATGGTGGAAGCTCAGTCCAGAAGTTTGGAGGGGGAATGGATTAGAAGAGCGGCTTGTGTAATAGTTTGGGGTTTTGCAGGGGGAACAATACAATACAGGACACATATTTAATAAGATTATTTATAGCAGTCATCCGAAGAATCATATATAAAAGAGAGTGCAGGAAATCTGTCCACAAGCTAAAGACCAAAGAATCCAGCTGAGGGCCTGGGCCCCACGACAGTTTCCTGCATGAGCCCAGCTGAAGACCTAGAGCTCATAAGAATGCCTCCCAGGAGTCCAGTAGGAGGCCTAGGGCCCGCAGCAATGTCTCACAGAAGCCTGTTTCCCGGTCAGCACTGCGAAGGCCCAAAGGTCAGTGATGGAAGCTAGAAACCTGTGCTGGTGGGAGGAAGGGTCTGTGCTAGCCGGTGAGGCTTCTGCACTAGAGCCAGGAAGTGACGCTTAATGTAAGAACCAGAGCTCCCGGGAAAAGTCCCAGAGCCATCCTCAGCGACAGTGAGGTCTAGAGAGCCTTCATGAAGAGGAAAGCCAAGTTCCCATCAGGAAAGCCAACGCGACAAGCTTCTCCAAGAGGCTGAGCTGTGCACCACCCTTCCTCCTCAGCTAGGAAGTGATAAAGTGAGGACTAGAGCTCCCCCGAAGTGAACCACAGCCCTCCTCAGCAAGGAGATCCTGAGCTTCTCTGACGAGACCAGCCAGGTTTGTTAGGAAAGCCAGCATGACAAGGTCCTCCAGTGGAACAGCCCAAGAGAACCAGCAGCCCCCTAACAGCTTCTACAGCTTCCCTCTCTGCTTCGCCAGACCACCACAGCCCCTCTCTTCTTCTCCAGTTCTGCCTCTTGTGCTGCTGGCAATGACGCTCCGCTGGGCCTCCCACACCCAGCGCTATGCTCGTTCTATTCAGCCGGATGTTACATGGTGACCACCAGTTGTCAGTCCCCCACAGTTTGCCTGAAGGACTCAGGTCTAGAAATTGAGAGAAAGTGAAACACTTGAGAGAGAGAGAGAGAGAGAGAGAGTTGCAGGCTGTGGAAACAGGACTTGAGAATGAACAGCGCTGATAGTTTCCTGAATATATACAATTGGGTTCATGGTTGCTAAACCTTTGATCAAGAGCTACCACTCCAGAGAGTGATGGACTAGTCTGTTGATTCAGACAGAATGATCTCAAATACTGTCCCTCAGACAATACAATTCTAAAAATTCACTAGCAGTGTGGGTTTAGTGTTTAATTCCAGGCATGTCATGGTGGTTCATTAAAGCAGAATAATTATCATCACTTCCAGAATATCAAAAAAGCAATCGATGAAATTCAGTGCCACCTTCCATCTTTAGATATTTTTTTTTGGGGGGGAGGGAAGGGTCTATAGGGTATTCAGGGTCTCACTACTAGATCAGACATGTAGTGATCTGCCTGTTTACAGCCTCTCAAGAGCTGGGATTACAGTCAGTCTCAATTGCCATCCCAGCGCGCCCCAGGGGCGGGGCCGGCAAGCAGACCTGGGGATTGTACCCCACACAATCTGCTGAGCTATTTAGCCGGTCTTCACCTTCTGTTTTTCAAATTACATTTTTTTTTTAATTTACCAAGAATATCTTTTCTAAACTAAGAGGCAGTGTGAGATACCAACATGAAACATCAGGATTCCCCTTAAAATCACAACAGACCCCACTTTATTTAAAAACCTTAATCTGCTAATTTTATGGCAAATTTGTCACACACACAATATTTTGTTGTTTTACAGAGACAGTAATTTATTTTTTTTTATTTTTATTTTTTGGTGGAACCGGGGATTGAACTCAGACCCTTGCTCTTGCCAGGGAAGCACTTATTCTACTGAGCCATCTTCCCAGCCCCAGTAATTTATTTTCAAAAGTCAAATAAATGCTACCTAAAAGGTTCAGCAGAAAGGGAGTCCACAGGAGACCCGACACCCTCTATCCTGGTTTGGGGAGAGACCCCAGGCAGTACGGCCTGCATGCAACTATTCCAAGGCACCTATAGCCCAGCAGAGCTGAGGCAAAAGCTTGAGGAGGTTGGAAGCTTCCTCCACTCACTGGTGAGAGTGTGCAGGGGATGCCTCTGTGTGACTGACTGGGTCCATGAAAGGTGCAGAGTGGCTTGGTAGGGCAGTCACAAGCACCTGCACTCTGCCCAATATCTCTGTAAAGTGGAGCTTCACATTATCATCTGCCACTGCCTTGCTGGCCCTGAGGGTGCTTTAGTCTTGTGCATTTGGGCTCCTTAGAGTGGTGCTCTGCAATGTGCTCACTGCTCAGCACAAGCATACCATCAATCAGTTCTCACAGCACAAGGGAGGAAGTGACGTCACTGGACAGTCGTTGACATCTAACCTTAAACCTTGGTCACACAGATTCAAGCTGTGACCAGAGGTAGAACAGAGACCAGTGCAATGTGGATGATGGGGATCATGCTGCTTGGCGGGGGGTGTCTTTACTGTGCACAGATGCTGACAGCTTTAGATGACAGGATTTCACTCTTCATCCTTCAGAAAGCTTTCTTTCCTGATTTTCCTTCTGCAGGAGGCCTATGTGACTTACCAGGATTATATCCGGCTGGCAGGGGAGTTGGTGTCTGTCGCTGGGGCTGTGATCATCCTGTTCACAGAGGTGAGAGCAGGGGTTCCAGGCTGTGGCTCCCATGGGAGGACTTTGAAGGCTCAGCAGTCCACATCGTCTTTGTGTTTCACTGGCTTCTCCCCAGATCCCAGACATTTTCAGAGTCGGTGCATCTCGATACTTTGGACAGACGGTCCTCGGGGGCCCATTCCATGTCATCATGTGAGTGTTTCCTCCTTCCGACCCTCAGCTCTTCTCAGGCATCTGGAGTTCAGTAGCCTAACTGCAGGATTTCTCTCCCTAGCCTTGTATCCATGACTGGATGTGTGTGTCAGGTGTTAAGCCCAAGTCCAGCCTGTGGGAATCGCTCTAGTCAGCACCCTGCCCCAGATGGACATAGGCTATTCCCCTCCCCCCTCACTCTTCACTCCCTGCTTCCCCAGCATCAGCTATGCCTCCCTTGTGCTTGTGGCCATGGCGATGCGTCTCACCAGTGTGAATGGGGAGGTGGTGCCCCTGTCCTTGGCACTAGTGCTGGGTTGGTGCAGTGTCATGTACTTCGCTCGAGGATTCCAAATGCTGGGTCCCTTCACCATCATGATTCAGAAGGTATGTGCTTTTCCCAACATCCTCGTGATCAGCCCCTGCCCTTCCTGGGTGGGGAGTGGGGTCAAGTGCAAGGAGGGGGTGCTGCTCAGAATGGAGCTGGGGGGACTACGGGGATCTCCCTATCTGTTAGCCTAGCTCCTCAGACCATGGAGAGAGTAATGGTGCACGCTTCTTCTCCACCTGTGCTCTGTAGATGATTTTTGGGGACCTGTTGCGTTTCTGCTGGCTGATGGCCATGGTCATCCTGGGATTTGCCTCAGGTAAGAACACTGTGAATTCATCCAGGACATTGGATCCAGATCTTAGGAAGGCTGATTTATACCTTTGCTCTCAGTTCTCATCTGCATTCTATTTTGTCATTGTTTCCTGTTTGAAAATAATTCTTATCACTGCATTCAGGACCATCCAGGTCAGCCTAGAAAGTAGCTTTGTGTGTTCTGAGTCAGTTACAGCTTCCCCAGAAGACCTTCAGTGGGAAGATAGAGATGAAGCTTTGGGGATGCGAGGAGAGTAAACTAGAAACACTGGCCAGTTGTGGGGGTCACCAAATTAGGTGGGCAAACAAGAGCAATTTAGTATTTCATAGCTCAGGTTCTCCTCTGATTACAGTTAAGAAGAAGAAGCCTATAGAAGTTAATAATATAGAGTGTCAGGGAGCAAGAGAAAAAGGAACACAGGAGGGGACAGGCAGAAAGAGGTGGGCACGTTGAGAGGACATAGAAGAGTAGAGCAGTGTTCTGGGAGGTGAGCAGAGGCAGCGACTCTCGCTCATTCCCCAGTGTGTGAAGCCACTGTGACCAGGCGTGAGCCTGGGCAATGCTTCCAATTCTAGGGGACCATGATTTATTGCACTCCCAATTCAATGTCAGATGTAATGCATGGAAGGGTAAAACTGTAGTCATTTTTCTGAAATAGTCCACTCCCCTGAACCCCATATGCCTTCTTCCTCCTCTCTGCTCCAAATGCTCCTGCACCTATACAGATTACAAAACAGAG
>NW_004524603.1:12931699-12950386 GCF_000260255.1 Octodon degus
GAGAGAGAGAAGAGAGAAGAGAGGAGGGAGGTGAGAAGGAGGGGGAGAGTGGGAGGGAAGGAGGAAGGGAGAGAGAGGCTATAAACCAGGCAGGAAGAATGCTAACAAGGCCCATGCTTATGGAAATATTTCTGTTTCCTCATCTTCATGCCCTCTTCCTGGGCGGAGCAGCATTCTTTATCATCTTCCAGACAGAGGACCCGTCGAGTCTGGGAGAGTTCTCTGACTACCCTACAGCACTGTTCAGCACCTTTGAGCTCTTCCTCACCATCATCGATGGCCCCGCCAACTATGATGTGGACCTGCCCTTCATGTACAGCGTCACCTACGCCTCCTTCGCCATCATTGCCACGCTACTCATGCTCAACCTGTTCATCGCCATGATGGGCGACACCCACTGGCGAGTGGCCCAGGAGCGAGATGAGCTCTGGAGGGCCCAGGTGAGATAATTAGTGTCAGTCTTGCTAAGGGCCAGGGGTTGGAGAGAACAGTCCAAGTGGAGTCTGTTCTGATGGGCCACTCTTAGGAGGGTCATAGAATAATTTGGTGGGGCTGTCAGCTCCGTAAGGCTTATATAAATTGCAGGCACTCATAGATGGGTTCCACGGGAAGAAACATAGAAACGAAGAAAGATGGAGGTGCTGCTATTGGCCCCAGATGAGAAGCAGATCCCAGATCCACTACTCTTTCTTGAATCTTTTGGAGAATGGAAATCCTTTTGTTTTTGTGTATTCCATTTTTTAGTTTTGTAGCATATCTTTTATTTGATTCTAGAAATCTCTAGTTCTCCATGATTTTTTTTCTTTGTAGAATCATAAAATAGAATTTAAACATCACACTTTATCTACTTAAGAACTTTATCTACTTAACATCATCAGATACTGGTCAAAGGACACTTATTATATTCTTTAATGCTAAGTAAGACCTTGTTATTTTGCATATGTGAACAAGAGTTGGGGAACACAGTTTTTTTCTTTTTCTATTTTGAAAGCCTTTGTGGTTCTATAGGTTTGTTATGGCTTTAGCTAGATAGATCTCCCCAAGTTTTCATGTGTCCATAGGTGGTGCTTTTTGGAGGTGGCTGGATCAAGGGTGTGTGAATATATATTAAGGATGTGTAAGGGGCTGAAGAGATAGCTCAGTAAAATAAGCACTTGCCTGGAAAGCACAAGGTTCTGAGTTCAATTCCCGGTACCACACACACAAAAAAGAATATAATTTAGGGCACACCAAATATTTCAGTGGGTTAAAGTGCCTGCTTAAGCAGACACAGGGGCCAGGAGTTCCATCCCCAGGCCTGTTGAGCAGGCCCCAACCCTTTGGCATGCTGAGATAGCAACTGAGACTGGGCATGGTGGCGCAGGCCTGCAATCCCAGCTCTTGGGAGGCTGTAAACAGGTGGGTCACTATGAATCAGATGTAGTACTGAGACCCTGAATGCCTTGTAGACCCTTCCCTAAAATACAGAAAAAAAAAAGCAGGATGTGTGAGGATGGATTAGATATGTGATAATTAAATTGGTCCACTGATTGGTTTAGCATAGTGTATGGGTGTAGATAATGAGATACCCCGCCCTGGATGTGGTTGGCATCACCCAAAATGCTTGTGTGCTAGATGAGCTAAAAGGGAGATGTAGGTTTGCTGCTGCTGCTTGCAGCTTCCTGCCTGCTACGCCATGGACTATTTCTCTCTGTCATACCCCTCTGCCGTGCCGCCTTACATTGGAGCCAGGCAACCATGGACTGTGAGCCAAACTAAACCTTCTCTCCTTTAACTGGTGAGCGGCTAGTAGTTTGTCTTAGCAGTGATAAAAGTAACCAACAGAGTGTGTAGTGAACTGAGACCTACCTTCCTACCATTCCATTGTTTGGCCCTAGAAAATTCCCGCTCCGATTCCAGAGAGTACATCCTTCTGTGTGTGCATTACCAGTCTGACTTCTTTGTCATAGAGCAGTATCCCTCAGAGAATGCTGTGTGTCGTTGAATATCCTGGACTGTGATATGAACTCTTTTAGAGACAAGTGCCCAAACTGTGACCTGAAACCCACTTACTTATTGGAAAGGGCCAACACTGCAATTAAACCCAAGTATAAGGTTTTAGTTTAGAAGAAGCAACTCAAATATTAACATCTTTTATCTTATTAGAAAAACAAACAACACACGTCATAGGTTTGCCACCAATGGGGAGTAGGGGCATCATCTACATCTCTGAGGTAAAACAGACACAAAGCAGATGAGTTCCTAGAAGGCAGTGGTAAGTGCCCAGAGGACAAGCTTTTAGGAGGAGATGCAATGCCTGAGTTTAACTAGAAAGTTAGACAATGGAAGTTAAGATTAATACCCCTCAAACTAGGTAAGAGTTAGCTGGTTGGGAGTGATACAGCTTAAGGTTTATAGCAATGAGGACTCATAATTACAGGAACAGAAAACCAAACTCAAACAGACTTTTTCTTTTAGTAATAGAAGAAGTACCGATTCTCATGAGAGGAAAGTGTAGAGAATTAAACCATCTTTAAGGATGTCTAACTGGAGCCAGGTCTCCATCTCACAAATTCAGTGGGTTTCCCTGTTCTGTGCTTTTCCCTCCTGATTCCTTTTTCTAAGAAAAGGTCTGCCATCATGTTGTTAAGATAATTTATAGAAGCTCCAAACTCCAGAAGAGATGAGTCAATGCCTGGAATTGCACAACCCTAGGGCTCACATTGTTGCTGTGTTGAGTGAATCTCCTGAGGCTGTGGAGGGCTGCAAAATTTCAAAGGAAGTCTTTAACTCCAGCAAACTCTGCCTGAGTTCCATATACTGGCAGTGGGTTGGGGTCTTGGATCCATCTTTGAGTCTCAGTAAAACCAGACTAGAGCAGTGGTGGTGGCAGCTGCAGCAGTGAGGTCATCCTTCCTCAGTCTGTTGAAGAAGATAGATGAACACAGGAAGACCAGGAGCAACCAGGCTACACCAACCAGTGAACTCTGAGTGGAGGAGGAGAGCTGGGACCTGATACCCAAAAGAAAGGGAGTGCCTAAGGAGAGTCACACGGAGAGAAAACACTCTCTCAGGCTCTCACAGAGAGCAAATTGGTCAAGCAATGGCTGTGACTCATCCACATGGCTGACGCTGACAAAGGATCTACAAACTGTGGTTCAGGGTTTCAGGGTAAATCCTGAGGGGATTTAACTGACCTTATCAGTTACAAAAGTTACATTTCTTATTATATAGGTCTTGCTTTGTCTTGGTCTGAACCATCCAGCAGAAAAGTATAAAAACAAAGTATAAAACATAAAGCCATATTAATATGCTGAGCTGTAAAAGGATCAAGCCAACAACTTCTGAAATTGCCAGTCCTACAGATAACCCACTACTATTGTGGGATACTGGACTATATTGGATTATTTTGCTGAATTCACACACCTACAATATTTAAAAGACAATGGAATACCCATCTCTGACAAAACTAAACAAAAAAAGTGGATACAAATGAATGACCATTTTGTATCTGTATATTCAAAATAGTTAGGATAGATATACAGCTGCATTCTCTTAATTCAAGGAATAGAAAAATTTGTTCTAGTAGTGTTTGTGGACAGGACATCATGTCTGCGTCTTGTATAATGAATAATCAATAAGACAAAAATATGCAATGCATTAATTATTGAAACTGCTAGTAATCGGTTTTGAAACTGTCTCATGGCAATTTGTTTCTCAATAAATTATTTTAAAAATAAAATAAAAACAAAACATGAGAGATAAAAGAAAAAAATAAAACAAAGGAAAGGGAGGCTGAATGATGGCTGGAAAACCACAGAAATCCTCCTTGAGGAAAAGAGAGCTACATAGAAAAGAGAACAGGATGACTGGAAGTCTGGAAGTGGGAGAGAACTTTGCACAACTATAAAAACTGAGAGTGAAGAAATAAGGCACCCGGGAAGTGGAAGATGAGAACACAGAGAAATGGCTATTTCGAGAATTGTCAGCTCATGTATTTTGGTGTGGATTTGAAAATAGCATAGTATATCAAATCTATGATCTACCTTCTATTCTTAGTAGTGAGGCTAAAATAAAATCCTCATCAAATGTTCAACCCTTGAAAAAATTGTCAGCTCCTTCAATCAATAAGACTTTGTGGCCCCATCTCATCCTGACTAACCTCGGTCGCAGTGGCAGTAGGTCCTGGTCCTTTTGAAATCCAAATGTTGCTAAGGCAGCTGCATAGTCTGTGAGGAGCACAGGCCTTTCCTTGATTTTGTGCACTTAATGCCACTCACTGTAAATAGTTTCTAAAATTAAGTCTCTCAGCAAACCTGTAACTGCCTCTTACCATGTTTATGATTCACTAAAATTTTGAAAATAGTTTATGTAAGTGAGCTTCATCAGTGTAAATGAAATACTTGGCATTTGAAATTTCTTAAATTTCATATTATTGGTTTTAGAGCAGCATTATGCTTAGGTAAGATTGGATCTTACTGGGCTTTTTTCACCCCACACATTATTTCCCTTCCCAGTTGTATGCCATAAGGATATTTGCTAAGTTATGTTTCATCTCGCTGTTAATGAGGGCAGGATAAAGAACAAAACATGCACATGCTATTAGAATTTATCCTGCCAAGTGTGCAGCCGTTGATCAACACTTTCCCATTTGAACATATAGATGCTAATTTGCTGCAAATTTCCTGAACTGGGGTGGCAATATTTCATCCCTGAGATCATAGCAGTTCCTTTAATCACTTTATTTAAGTCAAGATAATTACAGCAGGTGTTATGCCTTTCCATTTGTACTTCTTCTTTTGAGTTCTTATACTAGGGAAACTATATGACATTTACACATGTGGGTCTGGTTTATTTCACTTATGAGTATATCTTCAAGTGGCATCCACTTCAATATACACAAATACATATATTAAAAAATGAATAAAAAAGAAGTTGTACCCAAAAATAAATAAATAAAAAATAAACATAAAAAAAGATCATTGCTCTGCAGGTTTCTTAGGAGAAAGAAAAAGAGATCAGTTGGAAATGACTCAAATTATTCCACGACTCTGAATAATAATGGATGAGTTCTTATTTTATTCAACAATATGCTTTTTCTGATGAGAGAAGCAGGGCGGTACAGGCTTAGGGCGGAGTAGAGGTGCCCATTAGTGGCCCTCACCAGTGGCCTCTGGGATCCTCATTTCATGGGTTGCTTTGTGTGTCCTCTGTGCGCCTGTATCTTTCTGAACTTCATGACTGTCTCTTAAGCTTTTTCTCTACCTGCTACCTCCCTCTAGGTTGTGGCCACCACTGTGCTGCTGGAAAGGAAAATGCCCCGTTTCCTGTGGCCCCGCTCAGGGATCTGCGGGTACGACTACGGCCTGGGGGATCGATGGTTCCTGCGGTGAGTGACCATGGGCACATGTGACCTGAGGATGTCTTCTGCAGTGGTCGTGTGGGCACCTGCACCACACCGCCTTGAAAAAAAATGGGCCCCAAATTAAGGAATTATTAACAATGCAGCTCAGGACAGCCATGGGGGAAAGGTTACACGTATGTGACTGCACTCAGAGGAGGGTTCGAGTTTGTGGCACACACAGCTTGGTTCAATCTTCTTCCTTCCTGGCCTCTGTTTCAAGGCCTCTGATCTTGAATCTAAATTTGCCCTTCATACCTTTTCTTGTCTTTTGACCTGGTTCTCTTTACTCTTCACACGCATTTCCTGAATTACATCCTCTCAAACTTGTGGTACCTGTATGTCCTGGTTGTCTCTGTTTTCTCTTCACGTTCCCATCTTTGGCAGCAGACTTTTCCCTCCATTGCCTGACTGACTGTTGGGCCTACTTCAGATCCTTCTCATACTTGCCTCTACTCTCATCCTCATCTTATTCCTCCCTGTTGCTTTTCCTGCTTCAGTCTGCTCCTGTCCTTCTCTTTACCCAAGATTCCGCTTCCTCCACATGCGTCTGTGCATCTCCCTGAGGTCTATCCATCTCTCCTCACGTTCAGTGAGCTCTTTCTACTTCCCCCCACCAGGGTTGAGAACCATCAGGACCAGAATCCTTTGCGAGTGCTTCGCTATGTGGAAGCTTTCAAAAGCTCAGACAAGGAGGAGGAGGAGGAGGAGGAGGAAGAGGAGGAGCAAGAGCAGTTCTCTGAGAAACAGCTCTCTGGGAATGAAAGTGGGACCCTGGCCAGAGCCTCCCTGTCCCTCCAGGGCCCCTCCCTGTCCAGGCACACGTCTCAAAGCAGCAGCAGTCACAGGGGCTGGGAGATTCTTCGTCGGAACACACTGGGACACTTGAATCTTGGACTGGACATTGGTGAGGGAGATGGAGAGGAGGTATATAGTTTCTGATCAGAATTCCTGTGATTGGTGACCTGCGAGGGGATGGAGAAGGAGATGTCTACTTACGCAATTACCTAACTTTGATGCCTGGCAATCTTCCAGTGGTCTGAGTAGAGTAATTCCTAGAAGGCCTTATCTCACCAGCATCTCTGGAGATGCGAAATGCTCACGAATTGCAGCCTGTACCTTGCAGGTTGGTGAAAATCTCATACTTTAAGAAAAGCAAGTATCTTTTTGAACAAACTTGAATCCAGCTATTAAACCCATGAGGAAAGGAAGATGGATTGATACTTGAACAACTCTTTTCTGCCCCAGGCAGGCAGCAGAAGGTAGCAAGCTGTTGGCTCTGTCTGGTTCTCATGGTCTTAATGTGGGAAGGACTGAGCACTGTCTAGAGGGTGCAGCCTTTCTTACTTCCCAAAACCCATTTGGACTCTGTCCACACCCGGCAACCAAACAACTAGAAAATTGCAAGAAGAACAGTTCCCTATCCTTGCTTTCTTTAAATTTTCTCTTTTGGAGTAAAATACATGAATAATCTACCCTTATTCATCCTCCATGGGCACATTTTTTTCATCATTACAAACTAAAACTCACACCTATGAAGCAATGATTCCCCGCAGTCTGTCCCTTAAGTCTCTGATAATCAACCTTGTTCTCAGAATCGGGCTTCCTTATATATGCCATGTAAGTAGAACCGAGCAACCCCAGTGCTGTTGTGTCTAGTTTATTTGTTTAAAGTTATTTAGGTTTTGACCTTCTGTAGCAGGTATCAACTTTTTTCTGGTGGTGGTACTGGGGATCAAACTTGGGACCTTGCGCTTGCAAGGCAGGTGCTTATGCCACTGAGCTATGTTCCTTTCCCCAGAACTTCATTTCTTTTTAACTTCGAATGATGTTCCCTTCTGCACACCACACATACCTGCACACACACACACACACACACACACACACACACACGCCTTGTTTATTCATTCATCTACCAATGTACAGTTGGATCTTTCACATTTTTGTACTGTGAATAATGCTATAAAAATGGAACTGAAAACACCTATTTAAGTTCCTGCTTTAAATTTCTTTGGGGGTATATCTACAGACAGAATCGCTGTATATTTTATATCTAAGAAATTGCCATAGTGTTTCCTACATTTCACTATGTGTGTTCCCTTCTAATCTCATTATAGTTTTGATTTGCTTATCCCTAAAGATTAAGGATATTAAGCATAGTTTCTCATGCTTCTCTATGAGACATTTATAAATTTTTAGAAAATGTTTATTCAAGTGTGTTGACTTATTTTGAGTTGGACTGTTTTATTATCATAGAGTTGCTTGATCCTTGCAGATCTGAGGGTCACCGTGGAAGTTTTGCACCCTATCTGCATCCTGGTATACTTTTTTAAAATTAATTTTGTTGAGAAACAAATAGCGATGAGACAGTTTCAAAACAGGTTAGTAGGACAGTTACAATAATTAATACATTGCACATTGTTGTCTTCATAGTAGCTATTCAGAGTACAAGATACAGACATGATATTCTGTCCAAACACTATTAGTACAAATCTTTCTTCTCATTGAATTAAGAAAAAGTAGTTGGGGCCAGGGAGATGGCTCAGTAGAATAAGCACTTCCCTGGCAAGAGCAAGGGTCTGAGTTCAATCCCTGGTTCTGGCAAAAAAAAAGAAAGAAAAAGTAGCTGTATATCTATCCTAACTATTTTGTATATACAAATACAAAATGGTCCTTCATTTATATCCTCCTTTTCTGTTTAATTTTGTCAGAGATGGGTATTCCATTGTCACTTAAATATTATAGGTACATGAATTCAGCAAAACATTCCAATATAGTCCAGTAGTCCATAGTAGTAGTGGGTTATCCACAGGATTGGCAATGTCAGAAGTTATTGACTTGAGCCTTTTACAACTCAGAGTGTTAATATGGCTTTATATTTTATACCCTGTTTTTATATTTTTCTGCTGGATGGTTCAGACCAAGATAAAGCCAGACCTACATAATAAGCAGTGTAACTTTTGTATCTGCCAAGATCAGTCATAGCCCCTCAGGATTTACCCTGAAACCCTGTACCGCAGTTTGTAGATCCTCTGTCAGTGTCAACCATGTGGATGAGTCATGGCCATTGCTTGACCAATTTGCTCTCTGTGAAAGCCTGAGAGAATGTTTTCTCTCTAGGTGACTCTCCTTAGGCACATTATACATAATTGATCACTTTCCTCTGTGGCTCATAATCTCCTTGATCAGAAAATTGGGGATACCACTGACTTACAGGATGTTACAGTACAGGTTCTCTTATGTCCTGAGTCCTCACTGACCTTGAATGGCTAGGGCCAAAATGTTGGTTATCCATGTTATCCTTGTTTTTCTCTAATTTTTGGTCTGCAGACTTAAGTTGTTAACCCTCCAGAAGAGGAGCTTAATGATATTATTACCTTATAACATAGGCAGTTGAGCTTCATCTTACTATCTGTCTGAATGTCAAACATCTTAGACGTAACATGGAACAAGTATTTTCCATCAAGTACTGATATGTTAAACTTTAAATCCTTACAGAATGTGAAGGAAAAGAATTTAAAAAATAAAAGAAATATTTTTAAAAACAAGAATAAACTATCACATATTTTTACACAGAAATTTAGAAATCTAACCCTATACAGCATTGTAGCAGGACAGTCCTATGACATTTTTTTCTTTGTCTCCTGTTTTCATTTATTACTTTTTAAAAAACAAACATTTACTTAAGAGACAGTATAGCAGTAATTGATATGACATTAGAAGCCGTATGTATTTAGAAGATCAGAATGACAGGCATTCCAAGCATGGCCCTAGTATTACACATTGCTATCTTCAGGGGCAAAACCATACACTTATATGCACAAGATTGGTAAGGTAATGATCCTGAGAATCTTCAGCAAGTTTTTGAAACTAGCAATTAACTGGTAGGATTCTCACCCTGACTGACGATATATGCTGATGTACTTTTAACATGGGTTGTGAACCATGCCTTAGTAAGGTTCAGTGATCTGCTCTGTAAGACCCTCTGCACTCTGTCCTTCAGCTATTTCTGCTGCAGCTAATCATCACCAACCTGAAGGTGTGCATCTTGACCTTGTACCCTGAGGCTTCTACACTCCACACACACACACTTGGCTGCTGTGCTACGCTGTGAACTATGCAACAATAGTAAAGGACCACCATCTATGCCAGGAAGGACATTTGGAAACAGGTGCCCAAGGTGCCCCTTCTGAGGGCTCATACACAGCCACCCCTTTGTCCTTGGCCCTGACATTTCAATGTCTCATCTCAGTCTTGACATCACTTCCAACAAAAGAATATATATATATATATATATATATATATTCTTTTGATACAGGGGCTCTCTACAGACTTAGGACTCACAGTGATCCTCCTGTCTCAGCATCCCCAGAGCTGGGATTAGAGGAATGTTCCATCACTCCAGGTTCCAGGGCTGGCATGACATGTGGTACTGGGGATCAAACTTGGGTCCTTGCACTTGCCAAGCAAGTGCTTATGCCACCAAGCTATCTCCCCAGGCCCCATTACAGCTTTTAAGAAGATTCCTACCCTGAGTGACAAGGAGGTCTGGGGGATTTGTGAAACCATAGATTAATTCAGATACACAAACACAGAGCTGCATGCCCAACATATACATACACACAAAGACAACAGAATGGCACACACACTTGTGACACTGTGCTTCGTTCATGACCTGGGCCACCCATCGTACCTGCTTTCGTATGGACCACATATGAGCTTATGATTTGCAAGCACCTTTCTTTGGTTTAGATCTGTTTCTGGTCAGCTTGGACACCCACCCACTGGTCCACTCTGCTTGCATAATTTATAGACATCTCAAACTCTGTGATTCCTAAAATGAACACCCATCCTGGTCTTCCTTACCAAAGCTGCTCCTCACTGGGGTTCCTGACCAAATACATAAATGACACCATGATAGGCAAGGCTGACAGAACCAGAATCCTAGGTGCTGACCCCAAGACTTCTGCCTCTGTTCTCAGACCCAAGAAACTACAAGTGGTGTGGATATTTATCCCAAAAACATCTTTTCTGAAAAAAAAAAAACCCAAATTTTGATTACACAGAAAGAAACTTTCCTACTTCTGCTCTAGCTCCTCAGGAATTTTCCTTAGAGTATATTTACTAATAAAAAACACAATTTCCTTTTGTAAAAATTATCTGTGTACTTAATGACATGCACATATATAATTTTAATCATAGTGTCCTAGGATATAGAACAATAGTTTTTGCTTTTCTCAATGTATTTTAGTTTGTTCTGCACAAGTATGATATTTTCAAAACCTTCTATTTGTGTCTGACTCTCCAAGCTCCACTGATGTTCCCATTACCCTCCTGCACTGTAGGACTCTGTTCCCACCTGGTGCCCTCTGTGTGTGAAGCTGTGCTTTCTGTTCAGAGTCTACACTGCACCCAGAAGCACCTAGGCTCTTTCCGGAAGCCCATCCCCAACTCACCCCAGAGAACGTCATCTTTTGCTTTTTTTTTCTCCTATATTTTACTCCCCAAGTTGAATTAGTTCGAATCCTTCATAATTATCCTTCTCTTCGACATACATGGTTTATCAACCTTCTTATCAGTCTGTAACAATTCCCCTTCAATCTTTGTAAGTTTTATTCAATTTATTGGTTCCTGAAGAGCAGAGGGGTGTGTGTGTGTGTGTGTGTGTGTGTGAGAGAGAGAGAGAGAGAGAGAGAGAGAGAGATCTTGCACTCAGGGTTCTCCTTGGTTGTAGGGCTCGGTTAGTCAATAACTGCTTCATGATTCTAGATCATTTATATCATTTCTACTACAAGCTTTGCACTTTAATACAGTTATTTATTTATTTATTTAGGTATTTTTTCCTCAGCAGACTTTAACCACCACAAAGGCAAAGATGGTGCCAAACTTCTTCACTAATACAGTCTCACACACAGCAGTGTGTATTCTCTGTCACAGTGTTGACACACTGTGTTGTGAAATAAATTATCTTTAACAGAAACTTTGAATTACTCTATTTTTAGTTTAAATTCTTGCACTGACTAAAAATACACACAGTTTTTTTCTCTCTCTTTCTCTCTCTCTCTCTCTCACACACACACCCACACACACATACACACACATGCTCACCCTTGCCTTTCAATGAGGTTGGAACAATTCAAGATAAATGCATAATAACATTTGACAAAGGAAAACAATTAACGCAATTTATAAGTGGAATTTTTTTTCAGCTAAAATATGTGTTTGTGGCTGTGTATGAGAGACAGAGATGCACAAGACAGAAGAAGAAGAAAGAGAAAGAGCAAAGGCAGGAAGAAGAGGTGGAGGAGTAGAGGCAAAGGAGCTGAGAAAAGGAGCAGAGAAAGAAAGAATAAAGTTGAAGAGTGAAGAGAGTGAGGGAAGGAGGCCCCAGCAGCCGGGCCCTGACACAGAGCCCCTGAGCCCTCAGGCTCCCAGTGCCCTCTGTGAGGGGCACTAAGGTGACCTCCCTGGCCCTCACCTGCCCTGCAGAGCTGAGCCGGGCAGGGAGACCGATCAAGAACAGATGTCCAGGCCATGCCATACTGCAGGACACATGGGGAAGGGGCTGCAGGCTAAGGACCAACCACACAGCGAGTTCTCATCTTGGCCTCTGAGGGGGCTCGGGCCCAGGAAAGAGTCGGTGCTGAGCAGCCTAAGGTCCCCAGGAGTTATGCTTCCCCCGCCTATGCTCACTCCCCTAATGACGTCAAACAAGAGTGCAGGAATTCTTGGTCCCTCGCTCCTCATGGGCCTGAGACAAGGCAATGACGGCATCAGGGACCCAAGGAGATACCTGTGCAGGTGCTTGAGCTTTTATTACTGCTGGCTGGGTTCCAGGCTCTCCTAAGGAACGGCTCTGCTTCCGCCTCTTAGAAGCCTCCCTTGTTCTTCCTGAGGAAGTGCAAGGTAAGGTCTGGGGTACTCGACCTGAGACCAAGGCAGAGAAACAGGGAGGACAGCAGGGCAGAAAGGTGGCAGGGAGAAGGAGGAGGAGCAAGAGGGTGAGAGTGGCCGGCTCCGCCAAGACTGCTCAGTAAAAAGCTGAGAAAACAACTTACTGTGAGGGTCAAGGATCATTTCCATCTTTGAGCCGGACCTGCTTGCTTCAGGTTACTAAGGAAAAGGTGAGAAAAGCGCAAGGGAGGAATACTTTGCCCGGGCAGCCCCGTGGCATCCCAGGGACAGCGGGGCCAGGCAAGACGTGAGACGGCAATGTATCGCTGAACAGCTCCCAAGGTACCTTAGCGCAGCTCATGCTGACCCTGACATAGTCCAACATATTCTTCATGCCAAGGCTTCCAGTGTGGAGGAAGAAAGCGCTTCCTGCTGTAGGTCCTCGTACCCTCCAGCCAGGAGGTGGGATCACAAGGAGGTGGGGACCTGCCTGAATGGGTGGCACTGGACAAGGGGGGGGGATGACATGGCATGTGCTTTGGGAGGAGCTGGAGTGTACAGACAGGGTCCTTGGAGTGACTTCCCGTGCTGGTGCAGGGTTCACTGGCCTAGTGACCCGGGTGTCCCGGGACCAGGCAAGTGTCCCCAACCCTATCTATTTCCTACTTGATCAACAGTGAGTAATTCAGAGATTGACGCAGTCTCGCAGCAGGACTGTGTGGGAGACCCTCTGGGAGGGCTGGGGTAGAACCTGAGCCAAAGGCAGCAGTGCGAGTCACTCCGCTCTGACCCCACCCAGGGGAGGGAAGCCCTTCGCACAGGGCTGAACTGCTCGCTGACAGGGTGCTCAGGCAGGGAGGGAGCAGAAGCCGGAATGGAGCAAGGAGAACAGAGCCGGCCTCTGTGCCCGACTGCGGCCAGGTGCTCGGCACACCTGGCTTACTTCGTGCTTGCAAACCTGCCGGTCAGCCCGGTCATCCTCCTTCATAGACGGGCAACGGAGGGGCGCGGACTTCTTTCCTGAGGTCGGATGACCAGCGCTCCGCCGAGTTCACGGACAAGAGAGCGGAAGCTCGGGGTGCTCTGCTGTACCCTGGCTCTCTGAAGCAGGAAGCAGATTGAACTCCAATCACCTCTGTCTTCAAAGTCTGTGCTCCCACTGTAAGACTCAGAGACCCCGAAACAAGACATCTCTAATGTACCAACCAGAAAGCTCCTTCCCCCAGGTCTCAATTTCAAATAACCCAGCCTTTCATGGTTTCTGTCTAGGTGCCACTCCGCCATGCCACCCTGCCTTGGAACCAGCCGATAGGGACTGAAAGCTTTCCAAGCTGTGAACCAAATAAAAGTTCCTCCTTTAACTTCAGGGGTCCGGTATTTAGTCTCAACAATGAGCTAAGTAACTAAGACACTCCCCAAGTAAAGATGATAAAACAAATGGCTTTCACTCTTGGGACACTTTGTAGCATACAATATTGTTAGAGGGCCGTTCAAATAGCTCAGCAGATTAAAGCGCCTGCTTAGGCAGACGTAGGGGCAGGGAGTTTGATCCCCAAGTCTGCCATGCCATCCCTGGCCCTGGGGCACACTGAGAGGGCAATTGAGACTGGACGTAGTGGCCTGCACCTGTTATCCCAGCACTTGGGAGGCTATGAACAGGCAGATCACTATGAGTCTGATCTACACAGTGAGACCCTGTAGACCCTGTCCTAAAATACAAAAAAGAAAAAAAAAATTAGGCCCATAAATATTTCAATCCTAGCAACCAACAATACTAATGGGACAAGAAGTGAGGGCCCATTTTATGCAAAGCAAGTAGATTCTCAAAGACATTGTCTGAAAGAGATCATGGATCTCATCAGAACAGACCTGTATGATAGCTCAGCGCTTTGGGGCCCCAGAGGGGACATGTCTCCCTCTTCACCATGGATCAATGGAGAAATTGGAGCCGGTGTGAGGGTTACTACCCTCGCCATAGAGTCTGGAGCAGGGTTTGGTACAGAAGATGAAACCCAGAGATGCCTGGGCTCAGTGCTGAGTGCGCAGGCACTGGCAGGCCTCTGACAACAAATGCCCTGCAGTAGATGGCAATCAGCGCTTCTTCCTACTGCCTCCAGATGGACTAATAGGCAGGCCTACTTGCTGGCTGTCTTGTTCACCAATCTGCTGGGTGTGCAAGGACGTGAGGCCTATCTCTGATTGGACAGTGGTTCCTAGACTTCACGGCAGCTTCGAGGTACTTGGATCACTCGGATATTCCCAAGTCAATGAGGGGAAGGAAGTGAAAAGGGCAAATGGAAGCCCTCGCAGGAGAATCCCCCAGGGCACAGCAGGTCCCTCTGGAATGGGGATGTCTGAGTGACCAGACCTCTGTCAGAGAGCAGCGTCCACTGCTGCTATGGCCCACGCTTATCACTCGCCACTTCCCACTCCCAGCACACTGCATATGCCCCTGGACTTATGCTGGATAAGTCTGGGTGGCACTCCAGCAACACATCCATGTGCTGGGAACCTACACCAAATTCCTTGACCTGGAACGGTATATGGTAGACTCAGAGGGGTGAAGGCAATCGCAAAGCAGCTAAGACTTTAAAACTCCATTTCCTAGTTCTTGTACGTATAGTGCACAATAAAGAACTTCATGCTCTTGGTGCTTATATTTATGCAGAATTGCCCAACCAGCACCCAGAGAAGGTGCCATTTAACTCCAGACCCTCCCTTGTCTCTGGGTGGGGCACCTCCCGCTGGTCACCTTGGCTCCCATTTCTACACCCTCCTCTCTTCCCCTCCAAGCCCTGCTGAGGTATCTGTTTCAGAATCTGTCCAGCCCCTCATGGCCCAGCTTGGTGCTAATTCTCACGTTATCAAAGAATTTAAATTACAAAAATGATCACCGTCTTGAATACCCGATAGCTTTCTGGAAGGTACATGATGGCAACAAGTAGAACTTCCCCTAAGGTACCTCCAGCTGTCACTTGTTCAGAGTTCTCAGATAATAAAAGCTGAGGCAACCCAGTGAAGCCAAAGCCCAAGGAGGAAGGATTTGGACTTTCTGGAAACAAAGGTATCATTCGTCTTGTCAAGAGACAACTCTGCGCGCATAAGGTGCTGGTAGCAGAGGGAAAGTGGAATGGGAGGTGGAGGGTGTAGCTGTGACTGTTCATTTAGAGCTCAAGACCAGGTTTTGTGTTAATGTCTCTTTTCCTCCCTGTCTTCTCAGATTTACTACACATGTTATCAGAACATGTCAGGGATAAAGATGAGTATTGTAGGCTTCAGGGGATTTCAAATTAACCCTGTTTAATCAACCAGGTTCCTAAACCAGCTCAGGTCCTGCTTCTCCTGATCCATGTACTCCTGTCTTTACATAGTCTCCGTGGACTCCGCACACAGATGGACGCAAAGAGGATATTCCGTAGGGCAACACTGGCTCCCGTGACAATGCGCAGCCATGTGCAGTCCCTGTGCTCCACAATGGGCCGGCCGAGATGGGAGTTTCTTTCGTGCCCAAGTGAGTCCTGTATGGTTGTTTCTCATCCACAGAAGTTGCCTTTCTAAGATCTAATCCAGAGGTTGAGGTATGATATTGCTGTTATTGTTTTCCTATCTGCCATTTAAACAAATCTAACTTGTAATACCCTTCTGCTCATTTGCATAATCTGAAAAGAAATAAAACATAAAGTAAATCAATGTGACAGTTTCTTAAAACCTGTATGTATAGGAGATTATTTCTAACACAAATACTGGGGAGAACTGGAGAAAAATTTCTGTCTGTCTGTCTGCCTGTCTGTCTCTCCCTCTAGCTTCCATGTGTCTGTTCTATGATTCCATAAACACCTTTTGCCATCTATGATTCCACCCAAGATCTCCAAGTGATCCTCATGCAAATCTGGGTAGTGATTTTTTTAAAGGCTGTGTTAGCTTATTTGACTCTTAGGAAGAGACAGCAGAGGGACGTAATTATGAATGTTTCTGACCAGTGATGACCATAATCTAAAGAAAGAGCTGGGATCACTGAATCCTTCCTGAAAGACACAAGCCTGTCCATCCTGAGAAAAAAGTGAGCCAGATTCACCAAGACTCAGCACCAACAAGACCAGCAGTCTTGTTTATATGCACTTTTATTTCATGAAAAGATATACAAGATTGGGTAGTTAGGGTCGTTAGGATAGATATAGAGCTACTTTCCCTGGATCTTTTAGGCAAGGTTCTGAAGGGTGTTCATGGTCTTACTACTAGATTAGACCTGTAGTGATCTGCCTGTTTATAGTCTCCCAAGAGCTGGGATCACAGGCATGCACCACCATGCCCAGTCTTAATTGCTGTCTTGATGTACCCCAGGGGCGGGGCTGGCAAGGCAGGCACTGGGATCAAGCCCCTGACCCCTGCACCTGCTTGCAGGCACTTTAATCTGCTGAGCTATCTGGCTGGTCCTTTCCCTGGATCTTTTAATGAAACAAAAGTGCATATAAACAAGATTGTTAGTCTGTTTTATACTAATATTGTCTAGACAAGATATCATGTCTAGATTTAATAACTACTATGAAGAGAACATGCAATGTATCAATTAGTGTAACTGTCCTACTAACCTGTTCTGAAACTGTTTCAGTACTATTTTATCTTTTTTTCTCATTAAAATGCATGAAAAATTAAAAAAGATCCAGGGAAATCTGTCCTTTAGGAGCTCTAAGAAGGCAAAACAAATTGTTGATGGGTTTTGCTACCAGACCCCAGGAAAGCAGAGGTGAGGGTGTTGTCCTGGAGGAGTGAATCATATTGTAAACAAGAAGGGCATTCTTTGCTGCCCCAATTCTAAGATTACAATGTCCTCTGTGACTGTCCCTGTGCACACAATACCCTATCAGAGCCCACGAGGCCAGAAGGCCTGAAGCAGGTGAATGATATCTGGGCCTGCTGTGGTAAGTGCCTTTCACTGAGGAGAGAGAGTGTGATTTCCCTTGACTGCGCTGTCTTTGATTTCTTTTGTATGTGTGGTGATGTCAAAGTTTCCACCTAATTGGCACTTAAAAAACACAAAGCATGTGCATTTCATTTATGTCTAAGGTCCTATAGTCAAACTGACATTATACATGTGCTACATTGTGCCAAAAATTTTTAAAAGGCAGCAGCTGACGCTACTTCACCATTGCACATGAAGGGTACTTTGAGACAATCCTGCAGAATTTAAGCATGTGCATGCCTATTGTCCTTGGCCCTAATTCATTCTCTCTCTCTCTCTCTCTCTCTCTCTCTCTCTCTCTCTCTCTCTCTTTCCATACAGGAGATCAAATTCAGGACCTTGTGCTTGCCAGGTAGGTGCTTATCCTGCTGAGCTGTCTCCTCTGTCCTGGCCCTAATTTCTTACCAAAATATTTCCTTCAAAGAAAAAAAAATAGAACAGAAAAAAAAATATAACTCTGTCCAAGTAGTATTTTCAAACCAGCTTCTAAAAGAAAGCAGCATGCTCTATTACACTGTACTGCCTTCTTCTAATGCTTGAATATTTCACAAATGGCTTCTCTCGCTGCAAACCTATTTCTCAGTAGGCTTTCTTTTTTGCAGGGGAGGGACGTTATTCAATGGCATTTAGCAGTTGAAAACACCCTGAATCATAGAGAATGGCAGCTATCATAAATAGACTCAGATTTATTTGACAGCCTCCAATAATGGTCTTCAATGCCCTAACTACTTATTTACAAAGACATAAAATTATTTTCACTTGAAAACACAGACTCATTTGTTGAAAGACACAATTGGAAAATAAAATTATTTCTAATAAAGCAGACTGAGCAGGAGTAGACATCCGACACACACTAGAATAATTTTAGTGTAATTCATTTAAATCACAGAAATTTGCCTTTGGAAAACACCATCAGCACCACCATTAGCATCCCAAAGAAGAGAAAAAAGTGCTAGGCTGAAGGAGAATTGTTGTATTCAGTGGTAATTGAATAAAATTTTGTCACTGTTCTTCTGAGTGTTCACAATTTAAAGCATTTACCAAAGAAGCTGTTACAAGATCTTAAATGTTCTAGTCTTAGGTGAGAAAACAAAAAGAAAAAAAAATAACAGAAAATCTTCCTGTTGTTGGTATTTAAGCCTTAGACAATAAACAGTGGCATACTAAGTTATTCCAAATTACACAGTAGAGAAGCATGACAGGGCTGGCCGGATAGCTCTGCTTGGGCAGATGCAGGGACTGGAGTTTGATCCCTGGGCCCGCCATACTGGACCTGCCCCCTAGGGCACCCTGAGACAGTGATTGAGACTGGACGTGGTGGCGTGCACCTGTAATCCCAGGGCTTGGAAGGCTGAAAACTGGAGGATCACTTTTAGTCTGATCTGTGTAGTGAGACCCCTGTACTAAACATACTGAGAAGGAGGAGAAGGAGGAGAAGGAGGAGGAGGAGGAG
>NW_004524603.1:12950553-12963851 GCF_000260255.1 Octodon degus
AGAAGGAGAAGGAGAAGGAGAAGGAGAAGGAGAAGGAGAAGGAGAAGGAGAAGGAGAAGGAGAAGGAGAAGGAGAAGGAGAAGGAGAAGGAGAAGGGGAAGAAGAAACATGAGAAGAGTTCTACTCTGTAAGCTTATGGGAAGCACATTTCAAGACACGTACATTCTCAGAGGGAGCGTCGCTAGCTTAGCTAGCTGGCAGCGTAGAAGCAATGGTGGTGTTAATATTATGTCTTGAAGTAGTTGGTCCCCATGGGAGGAATCCTCATGATGACAAGATGTGGAGGCTGCTGGGGTCTAAGGTAATCCCGGTCCTGTGAGGGCCCTTGATTCCAGCACAGCCACAGATGGTTGAGATTACACTGCACCATATCAGGAGGGTTCCTCCTGAGGGAGCCAAATTGCTCCTCACATCATCAGGATTTTTCCTTCAGCTAAGGTTGAATTGAACCCCAAACCACTACGGGCACCCAGTGAAACCGGTGCTTCCCCTTCGTTTCACTAAAGGGACAATATGATCTTCTCCATCAGAATTCCCCCCTCCAGATTCTCAAACTGCAATCCTTTCATTATCATCTGAGTTTTCCATTTAAAACTTTCTTCCTATGTATTCATAGTTTCAATTTAGTTTCAGCTTCCATCTTCACTGAAGCAAGGGGCTAAATCAGTGATCTTTCCCCTGTAGCACAGGTACCCTCTATTCTGTTTTTATGTCTAGGATTTCACTTATTCTTGGTATCTCATTTTTATGGTCTGAATATTTACATTTCCCTAAATTTCATGTTAAAATCTTAACCCGAGGAGTTGATGCAGGAGCTGGGTTCTTTGAGGACCAGAGCCATCCTCAATAGGAATGGTGCCCTGATGAAAGAGCGGTGAAAAACACTCATAGCTCTTCTATCATTTGAAGACACAGCAAAATCTCCCTTCTCTCTCATCATTCACTAAACTAAGTCAAAATGAATTCAAGACTAAATATTACAAAGAAACACTTTACCTGCTGGAGAGTGAAATAGGTAAAACTCTTAATTTTATCAGTATAGTCAAGGACTTTCAAAATGAAACACTAATTGCATAAGAAATAACATGATTTTTTTTTTTTTACCTTAAAGGGCTTCTTCCAAGCAAAAGAAAAAACTAAATTGGTGAAGGGACAGAACAGGAAAAATTTTCACGAGCTGTGACTCACACAGAGGAAAAATATCTAAAATACATAAAGAATTTAAAAAGTAAAAAAAAAAACTATCAAAAAATGAACAACTTTTAATTAATAGACACCTCTCAGGAGAAATACAAATGGCCAGTAAATATATGAAAAAAGTTTAACACATTTCCAACAGAGAAATGTAAATTAAAACAACTCTGAGATTTTTATCTTACTCCAGCAAGAAGGGTGTTTGGGCTGGAGAGACAGCTCAGAGGCCTAAGCGCCTGACTAGCATGGGCAAAGTCCCAAGTTTGACTCTTGGTACCACAAAAAAGGATATTTATCAGTAGATTAAATAATAACTAAACTAAAGCTTGTAAGACTGTAATGAAAAGCTTTTTATGTACCTTGTGGGAATGTAAACTAGTGCAACCATTATGGAAAATCAGTGTGCAGAGTACTCAAAAAAAAAAAAAAATAGAAAGTTCATTCCATGCAGCTATTTCCTTTCTAGGCATCTTCCTGAAAGTGTTAAAGACATTTTATTACACAGATACATGTGTGTCAGTATTTATAGCAGCACAATGTATAACAGCTAAATCTTAGAAGCAGCACATATGTCCACCAATAGATGAATAGCTAGAGAATGTGACATCTATGCAGAATGGAATACCACTCTGCTATAAAGAATGATAAATTTGAATCATTTGTAGGAAAATGAATGCACCAGAAGACACAACGTTAAGTGTAATAAATTGGACACATAAGCTTAAATATCCTATAGCTTCTCTTATAAGAGAATCTTAAATTATATAAAAAAATTTGGAACCACCATTTAAAAAAATGTAACAATAGGAAGTAAATAATATGATATAGGGAGATTCTCTCTCTCTCTCTCTCTCTCTCTCTCTCTCTCTCTCTCTCTCTCTCTCTCTCTGTCTCCCTCTTTTGGTACAAGGTCTCACTATGCAGTTTGGACTCAGTGATCCAGCTCAGTCTTCCCAACTCTGGGATTACAGGTGTACACCACCATGCCTGGTTTTGGGCTTAGCATGGCATGTGGTACTGGGATCGAACTTGGGACCTTGTGCTTGCCAAGCAGGTGCTTATGCTGCTGAGCTGTATCCCCCAACCCAAATAATCTGCATCTTAACCTACCCTCTGCCATGCATGTTCTTTTTATAGATAGGTACTAGGTAGGTGAATGAATTACCTAGTTTGTTGTCATCATCTTCATTTGAATCATTATCAGACAATATTTATTAAATTTTTAATATATAATTTATTAGTTCATTTTTTATTTTAATAATAAAATAACTATTTTGTTATTGTTATTTATTTTATTGAGAAACAAATAGCAATGAGACAGTTTCAAAACCGATTAGTAGGACAGTTGCAATAATTAATACATTGCATATTGTTGTCTTTTTAGTGGTTATTCACAGTACAAGATGCAGACATGATATCCTGTCCAAACACTATTAGAACAAATCTTTCTATTCATTGAATTAAGAGAAAGTAACTGTATATTTATCCTAACTATTTTGAATACACAGATACAAAATGGTCCTTCATTTGTATCACCTTTTCTGTTTAGTGCTGTCAGAGAAGAATATTTCATTGTCATTTAAATATTGTAGGTGCTAAGAAACTGCACTGAAGATAACAATGTGCAATACTAGGGTCATGCTTGGACTGCCTGTCATTCTGGTCTTCTAAATACATACTGCTTGTCATGTCATACCAATTACGGCTATACTGTCTCTCAAGTAAATGTTTGTTTATAAAAAGGGGTAATAAATGAAAACAGACAAGAAAAAAGTCACAGGACTGTCCTGCTATAATGCTGTATATGATTAGATTTCTAAATTTCTGTGTAAAAATATGTAATTGTTTATTCCTATTTTTTAATGATTTTTAAATTTTTTTCTTTATATTCTGTAGGGGCTTAAAGTTTAACATATCAATACTTGATGGAAAATACCTAGTTCAATTTCAATATAGAAGGAATGCACTGATCGAAGATGTTAGTACATGTACAGGGACTTATGTTTTTAAAAAGACACTATAAATCTGCAGTTATTATTTTTACACTAAGCTTCAGATACATACACTGCCAGTTCTTTCACATTTAGAGTAGTGTAAGCTTATCCTGTTTTATGTTCACACACTCATTGAATTGTTAATATTCAGTGGCAGGTATTTCCAGCTTAAGTTATCAGGGCCAGCAAAATAGCTTGGCAAACTAAACGCTTGCTTAGGCAAACACAGAGACTGGGATTCAATCCCTGGTACCACATGCCACACCAGCCCCACCATGGGTGGGCTGAACCAGCCACCAAGATCGGGCATCACAGTGCACGCCTGTAATCCCAGTGCTGGGGAGGCTGAAAACAGGAGGATCACTATGAGTCCAAGCTGCATAGTGAGACCCTGTACCAAACACACATTTAAAAAAAGCCCAGGTATCAAGTCAAGTACTGGTGTTAGTTTTGGACACACAGGAAGCCAGAGAACCCAAATAGCTTTCTATGCCAGTTTTCTCAACTCAAAGATTAAAGAACTTATTCTTAAGGTTTATTTGCTTGCCAGGCCCTCTATTTCATTTCTAATTCTTGAGCCTGGTACATCTTGCTGCTATCTTAGTATCTAAATTCAGCCTGGATTCTCAGTTTTTCTATTCATGTTGTCCAAGAAATTCCCATGCAAAATCCACTTGGTGTTTTAGCCTGCCAATGTTGGAGATTCAAATAGCAATCTGTAAATCTGTTTGGATATGAGGCCCAAAATGCAGGAAACAAGAGAGAAAAATAGACAAAGGAAATCATATCAAACCAAGAAGTTTCAGCTCAGTCATGAAAACCATCAACAGTGAAGAAACAAGCAACTAAGTGGGAGATTTTTGCAAGTTAGCATTTGATAAAGAAGTTAATTTTAATATATATATATATATATATATATATGTATATATATGTGGAAATCAAAGAACTCAACAGTATTTAAAAATAAGCTAATTCAAATCAGGGCAGAAGTGTTGGGCACTGTGGCACATGCCTGTAATTTCAGCCTGTAATCTACAGGCACATGCCTGTAATCTCAGCCTGTAATCTTATAGACACATGTCTGTAGTGTCCTGTTGAAGCAGGAGGAATACAAGTTGAGTCTGGCCTGGACAACTAAGCTAGTTAGCAAAACACCTTAAAATCAAAAAATAAAAGAGGCAGGAAATGAAGCTCAGTAAGAAGGGTTTGGGTATCTGATGAGATATGGATAAAAATGAGGCACACACCTGGCCAACAAGCACCTGAAAAAATCTTGAAAACCGCAGTAGTCATCAAAGAAATGAAAATCAAAGCTATAAAGAGATACCCCCTCACACCCACTAGAGTGACTAACAGAAATTTGGAAGATAAAAAGTACGCAAGTGGGTGAGAATGTAAATCAGTATAGTCCTGGTGGAAAACAACTTAGCGCATCCTCAAAAAAAAATCAAAAATAGAAATACGACAGAATCCAGCAATCCCACTGCTGAGTATATATTAAATGAAAATGAAGTCAGGGTGCTCAAGTGCCAACTCCTCTGTCACGTTCCCTGCAGCTCACATCACGATGCTCAGGACAGGGAAGAGAGCTGGGACCACACTAAGGGATGAATGGATGCAGGAAATCTGGTGTTGATACACCAGGGAGTGCCACTCTGTTTTTTAAAGGAAGGAAACCCTGTCATTTGACATGACATGGATGAATCTGAAGGATATCGTGTTAAGTAAAATAAACCAGGAACTAGAAGACAGTCTACGATAATCTAGTGTAAGTGGGGAGTGTAAAAATTGAAGTCATGAGAGTGAGACATAAAACGGGGGTTATCAGAGGACGGGACTGGACATGGGAAGCTGGGGTGATATTCATTAAGAGACATAAACTTGGAATTAAAAAAGTTCAAAAGGTTGATTGTGTGGCATAGTGACTGTCGTTTACAACAATTCTTTTTAAATTTTACTATATTTTAAATCATTTGCTTTTTATTTATTTGGTACAGGGTCTCACTATGCAGCTCAGATTTGTAGTGATCCTCCTGTCTCAGTCTCCCCAGTGCTGGCATTACAGGCATGTGCCACCACACCCACTTTTGGAGCTCGCACGGCACCCCTGGGGGTTCTGGAGCTGGCACAGTGTGCAGTACTGGGGATCGAACTTGGGTCCTTGGGCTTGTCAGGCAGGCGCTTACACTGCTGAGCTATCTTCCCGGCCAGAAAGTATGGGTGGTCATGTGGATGTTGGTCAGCTTGGTTTAATCATCTCACACTGTGCTCATATTCAGAATAACCTGTTATACCTATTTTTAATTAAAAATAAAATAAAGAGCGTTTACAATTTGTAAAGAAACTAAATAGACTTGTGAATCTGGATACAGGTCATAAGATCTAATCTGAGTCTCCCAGGAGGTGAAGACCTAGAGTGTGAATTTCAGCCCAAATCCCTAGAGTGCATGCACACTTTACTCTTTGCATTGCACTCAGGCTTCAAGCCTGAAGGACAGATTCTCACTCCAAAGAAGAGGTTAGAGCACAGAGAAAGCAGAACTAGAAATAAATAAAATGGTCAAGTTCAATATTAGAATGATTAGAGTCTCAGGAGAAAAATGTTGGAAATAAAAGCTAAGGTGGCTATTTGACAGTTTGTACGAGTGGGTGAACTGGTTTAAAGGCCACAACTCAGGGACTGCTACATTGCCATGTGACCTGAGTTACACAGCAGTGAATACTACCGATTCTTTTTTAAGTATTTAGTACACGGTCTACAGGGTCTCACTACCCAGATTGGACTCAGAGTGATCCTCCTGTTTTCAGCCTCCCCAGCGCTGGGATTCCAGGTGCGCACCTCCACACCCGGTGTCAGTCGCTGTGTCAGCACACTCCAGGGGCGGGGCCAGCGCAGCACACCTGGGATCCACCTCCAGGCCCTGCGCCTGTCTAAGCAGGCTCTGTATTCCGCTGAGCTATCTGCCCCTATCATCCAGAAAGACTGAGACCGAAGTGTCTCAGTCACTTTTATTTTCTGCAGGGAGACACAATACCCAGCATCTGCACCTTACGGGAAGAGAGGTTTATTATGGCTTATAGTCCCAGTCCCTGAATGACTGCTTCCAAAGCAGAAAGGCCATGGAAACATCGCAGAAGTCAGGACTCAGAGAAAAGAGAAGCTGGGAAGGGAGACGCACTCTTCCGAGCTATATCCCGATCCCCTGCCTCTTTGAGCCAGGGCCCACCTCCTACCAATGCAAGTGGCTCGTTGAATTCATCAGTGGGAGACTTGACTGATGAACATACACCTTTAAGACACAATAACCTTCCAAAATCCCTGGGAGGAGCTCATAAGAGTTTGTGGAAACATGCCTGACACAACCACAGCATAAAGGTTCTGATAAAAGTAGGTTTCGTCACGGTTGGGCATTATTAAGCAAGCTTCGCCTCTTACTTTAAGCAAATCTCAGTTCCAGGCATGCACCTTGACTCTGGCCTTGTGACTTACTTTGGTCAGTGTAACGTGAGCAGTTGTGATAATAACATAAATCTTAGTATTTTTTACATGCTTTGGTTTGTGTCTTAGAATCTAGTGATCTGTTGTGGGAAAATATGACCCTTTTATTCTCTGCCCCTGAGGCTGGACCCAAAGAATATTCAGAGTAAGCCTAGAGCTGTCCAAATTTTCATTCAAGAATATCCCCAAGAAATCTGGAGCACCAACAAACGTAGCCTAGATCAGCTGCACAACATGCAGCTGACTCCCAGATGATGAAAACTGAAGCCAGCCAGGGGCCTAGTGCACTGACACAAGCATCTGCCTGGCAAGTGCAATGCCATGGGTTTGATTCATATATGGCTTATTTTTGTAACTATGAAGTTTTGAGTTGTTGTTACAGATCACAGTAACGGAAGTGGGTGACCCACATGGTGAGCTTAGCAGGATCTTGTGCAAGTTGGTCCTAAGAAAACATCCCTTGAATACACTCAATTTACCTCTCTCCTGTGTCTGGAGTCCTACCTAGGACACCTGTTGGATTAGCAGTGGGAGAGTAGTGGTGTTATGGTTTGCATCCAGGCTTTGTCCCCTCAAAGCCTCGTGCAGTCACTGGGGCAGGCTTCTAGCTCGGGTTTGGATTGATTCATGATCCCATGCTGGGATTAGAGGCGTGAGTGCCACACCTGACCTGGGGTAGCTAGCCTGAGCACAGCGTAAGGGAGGGGGAGAAGCTTGCTAGCTGCCGCAGCTGCTGCTCCTCCTCCCCTTTGGCTCTTGCTGTTCTACCTCCATGAACGGCTGCCCTCTACCATGTGCCGCTCTGCCTTGGAGCCAGTCAAGTATGGATGAACTGTGAGCTAAATAAACCTTTCCTTCCTTAATTTGGGGTGTCGGGTATTTTGCCCCAGCAATGAGAGAGAAAAAATAACTGAGACATGTAGCATGGGGAAAATACTGAGGAAAAGGATCAGGATCCTTCTTTGGAAGGATCCAAATATGTCTACCTGTTCATGTTTCAAATTTCAAGTTTTTCTGGCATCAGCATAAGCAAGGGCCATAAAGATTTTGCCATAATCAAGGGCGAACTCATCTATTATCTGTTCAGCATATTTTAGTTGACTTGCTTATATAGTAATGAAGTGAGGATTTCACATTCTGACATTGCTCTCATCATTAGAAGAGGTCTAACATCTTTCTACTTCTTCAGCAGAAAGATTGTTTTCTATCTGAAATGTGACATTCTGTTCTCAATAGTGTTTTCCTACGCAAGAGCAATGAGGACTCCTGAGAACTTAAGCCCTGTGGCCCCTTGTCATCAGAAGTACTCGGATTCCATCACAGTCAGGCCAGCTTCTCCCTCACAGGAAGATCCTCTCTCGTCCTCACTGTAATCAAGTGATCCTAGAAGTATACCACTATTGGTGCACGTGTCTAAGCACTGTGTAGACAAATGTCATGTCCCTCATCCTAACACCTTAAGTGCTATAGGTAGTAGCTACTTAAGGATAACACAAAGGACCAGAAGGTATTATGGTTTATATTTGGAGGTCTCCCAAAGCCTCATCCACTTAGAAAGAGGGCTTCAGAAAGGTAATTATATTATGGAGTGCTGTAGCTGACTTGCTGTTAAAAGTTAGAGCTTGGGGAGAGGCAAGATAGCTCAGTGGACTAAGTTTTGCCTGCTTTCACGAGCATAAGGATCAGGGATCGATCCTTGGTCCCACATGCCATGCTGGCCCTACCTCCTGGGCATGCTGAGCCTGCAACCCAGTCTGGGAGTGGTGGCGCACACCTGCAATACCAGCACTGGGGAGGCTGAAAACAGGAGGATCACTATAAATCTGAGTTGCGTAGTGGGACCCTGTGCTACATACATAAAATGAAAAAAATAAAAAAGTTGGGGCTTGATAAGAAGAGGTGGATGACTGGGGCCATGACCCAGAAGGTATAGCTTCCTGCCTGGCTCCTCCATTCTTTGCTCTTTGACTGCCACGAGGCAAGCAGCTTTTCCTCTGCTCCTCCTCAAGGCTTGGGAGTCAACTACGGACTGAAATATCTACAAACTGAGCCAAAAAGCATCTAGGAGATGGGCGGTTGGAGATTTTGTTGAGAGAATGAAGATAGGAGAAGAGAGAAGAAAAGGGGGATAGTTGTATTTTACTATTGATACAGGAAGGGAAAGAATGCAAGAAGACTAAAAGGAATGCTGGGAGAAGAGGAGAAGCAAGTTCACTGGAGGTAAAGAATGTTCTAGAAGGTGAAAGGCTCTAAAGAAATAAAAACCAACTGGGACTGAGAGGAAATCCAAAAGAAATATATGAGGTAAAAAAAAGAAAGAAAGAAAAGAAAAATATGAGGCTGTACATGAAGTTGGGCATGGGTCCCAGTGAACTGGTGGGCAGCGGTGAAAGAATTGGGAATAAGAGTGTGTGAGGTAGGCGGCAAGCATTACCATTCCAAGGAAACTCAGAGAATGTGTTGGCAGCATAAATTGGAATTTTGCTCTCCTTTCCATAGGAAAAGAGAGCAAGAGGTAGGCTCTGGGATGAGGGCTCCTTTCAGTTAAGGCTCAGTGATGTAAAGAAAAACATACTCAGGAAAAATTCTATTGTTCACAGTTATATCAGGTATAAAATCAGGAGGATGGAGGGAAAAGAGTTAGACATTAGAGGGTGGGTGATTCAGGTTTTAAGGTGTATTTTAAGGTTATTATAATTGTTTTTTTGTTGTCCTTTTTTTTTTTTGCTTTGGAATTAAGTATAAGGAGAGTTTAGACCAAGTGAATCGTCTCATTTCGCCGCTTTGATAAAGTTCCCCTTATGCATTTATTTCCCTGAAATCCCCCAAATCCTCTGGTTTCATGTGTTTTTCTATCCTCTTCCTTCATCTCTCCCCTGCCTTCCACTTCTACCCTCTGTCCTTCATTCGAATCTCACCTACGTTGTCCTTTTCCTTTCTTTCGTCTCTTCTCCTGCTGGTTTTCCTTTCTACATTTCTTTTCCACATTGCCTCTGTTTCCTCTCCTTACCACTTGGCCTGTGTTTCCTTTCTCTGCTCTTGCCCATCCAAGCTGGTTCAGCCCAAATTAAGTTCTCCAGCTTTCCTCAGCTCGGCTCCTTCCCTTTCTCCATTACCCTTTGGGGAGCTTCCCTTCTCTCCTTTAACCTGTCTCCCACTTTCTCTGGCTGCCTTGGTGCCAGCCTGAACTCCTGCATTCCCCTCTGTCTTCCTCTGAGAGGGCCCAGGATCTCAGCCCCCTGGCTGTGGGGAGGAGACACCTTCCCATCCTATAGCTCCTGCATGGACACAGCTGTAATGGAAGCTGCTGGAAATGGTCCCTCAGATAAGTTACTGCTGAGAGGAAGTAACTAAGGGGCATGGTCTCTTCAGGATAAGTTGCCCACAGAGCCAGTGCCAGCTGTGGTTGCTCTCATCTCTAGGCTCTGGACTGCTTTCCTAGGAATCTCCCAGTTTCAGATGGCAAATGGTAATAACAGTGCCTTGTGGAGAATCAGGACAGAGGATGAGAGCAGAGAAAGATGTGGAGAGCCAGAGAGATCAAAGACCACAGCAGCTAGGAAGGACTGAAAGAGTTCAGACAGTGGGCGTTAGGTGTTGTCGACCCCTGTGCTCAGCCTCCTCTCCCTTCCTCTCAGGTTGGAGGCTGGGACGTCTCTGACAAGTGGACTTCCTGTGATGTCAGCCAGCTCTGGCACTTCTGGTGAGTCACTATGGCCGCTTCTTATGCTTCCGTCTGCTGTGAACCTCTCCTCTACACAGGCATCAGGCAGGTGTGCAGGAAAAAACAGACTCGAACCTGTCCCCAACTCGGTGGCTTCACCTCCCAGGGTTGGGAAGATGAGAGAAATGTGCAAATTTTCAGAAGGCAAAGCACTCACCTACCTGACAGGGAGATTATCACTGTGAGATCTGCGGGCACTAGGCAGGGTGGAAGGAGCACCAGCAAGGAACAGCAAAGCCTGTTCTCAGAAATCAGGTCTGCATTCTCCCTGAGCACTTAGATCTTTGCTTGCTCTATCCTTTCTCTTCTTTTATTCATTGTTTTTTCCATAATTGCCTTTCTAAACCACCAGCGAATTATGTTTCTTTCTCTGTTTAAATGCCCCTCATTTGGGTGGCTCACCAAGTCATATGGTCCCTGACTCTTAGCAAAGTACTCCCAGGCTAATGGTCTGATCCTTACATGTCTCTATCCTCACCTCTGTCACAGCCTTTCTCCCCCTCATCCCCTTCTCTGCTGACTCACATGTAGCTCCAATGATATGCTGCTTTTCTTTGCATTTGCTGTTCTTGCCTACAGCAATCCCCCACACTTGGCCTAGAAATCTCTTAGATACCTCAAAATGACTCTTTGTGGGGCTTGAGGGATACATCTTCACATGACCAGAAGAGTTTTTTTTTTCTATTTTCATTGTGAAAATAGATGCATCTGCTGTGTTTAATCTGAGTCCAATCTCTCTCTAGCCCAGGTCCTTCTCTGCCTGGGACATGAGGAGGCAGCTCTTCATTCAGCTCCTGCCTCCCAACCCACATTAAGCCAAGCTCTTCATGACTGTGTGTGTTCCATGATAGCTACTCTTTATAGACACAGAAAAGGATTCGCCCCCAGGAATGCCAAGGTGATCAACTTAGGCAAGAAGAGTCTTTAGGAAGGATGTCCTAGGGAGTGTTGGGTTTATGTGGGATCTTTTTATCTCCTTAGGGACACCGTACAGAGCCATATACTCTTGGGGCTTTTGGAAACTTTCAGTCAGACCTGAACAGTACATTCTGGGAGACAGAGAGGCAGCTCAGCCAGAAACTTCAGGAGCTGACAGGGCAACCACTCATCTTGAAGAGATGAACCACTGTTGTTTTCCAGACTGGGACAAATGGAGGCATGCTCAGGCTTTCACAGAGAGCAAATTGGTCAAGCAATGGCTGTGACTCATCCACATGGCTGACACTGACAAAAGATCTACAAACTGTGGTACAGAGTTTCAGGGTGAATCCTGAGGGGATTTGACTGACCAGTATTCTTGCATCTTGGGGTGTCCACTAGACTTTGTCTTGTGAAAGTCAAAGGTCAGATAGAAAACTTATATTTTTGTTATATAAGTCTTACTTTGAAGTCTTGGTCTTAACTATCAAGCAGAAAAGCATACAAATGAGGTACAAAAAGTAAAGACATATTAATATGCTGAACTGTAAAGGCTCAAGTCAACAACTTCTGACCTTGCCAGTCATGTGGATAACCCACCACTATTATAGACTACTGGACTATATTGGATTACTTTGTGGAATTCATGCACCTACAATATATGAATGACAATGGAATACCATCTCTGACAAAAGTAAATATAAAAGGGGGATATAAATGAAGGACCATTTTTTAGTGAAAAAATATATGTATATTTCTGTAAGTACAAAATAGCACAGACATACAGCTACCTTCTCTTAGTTCAATGAGAAGAAATTTTGAACTAATAGTATTTAGACAATATATCATGACTGTATCATGTACTATTAATAAATACTACAAAGACAATATGCAATGTATTAATTGTTAATTAATTATGTATTAATTAATTAATAATGTATTAATTATTAATTAACTGTCCTACTAACCTGTTTTGAAACTGTCTCACTGCTACTCCTTTCTCAATAAAATTCATACAAAAAAAGGAATACAACTGCCCTTGGCTTTGAAGCTGAACTGAGGTATGGGAAAAAAACAGTGCTGCAACTTTGGGGAGGTCGCTGTACCTTTTTTCACCAGTATAAAGTACAACATACCATAATCGTAACAGCAGCTGTTATACAACTGAATAAATACTCTCAGACCCTGTGGATAGGATTCAGCACATATTATTTGATAAATTCTCCCATAACAGCCCTGAGGACTTTATTCCATTTTCTCGAGATTCATACAAAGGCAAAAAAAAAAAAAAAAAAAAGGCTGCAGAACTTCCGCAAGACCATAGTGCTCGTAAGTGAAGGGGACAGATTTGAAAATAGATCTCTTAGGCTCACCAGGCTGTGTTCTTAACCACACACAGGAGAAAGATTGAGGACAGTGTAAGTGCAAAAGACAGTGGCCTCGCATGTCTTTAAACAACAGACAGGGAGCAAATGCTTTTGGCTTTGTGTTTTGGATGATTTATTTTGCAGCTGCCTGACACAGCCCATGTGGCAAAAAATGTTAAGTAGCATTAAAAAGTGTACTGTTTTTGTAGAAAACACTCTGATTTAGACATTGTATGCTCTTGAGATCCCCAAGAGAGGGCAAGAAGGCAGGGGTCTCCTTGCAGCAAGGAACAGTGTACAGACGACTAGAAAGAGGAAGGGGCTCCCAGGCAAAGGACGAGATCAAATCCCAACGGGACCGCACATGGGGCTGGCTGACTACAATGGGGGTCCCACACATGGGGATGCCTCTTGCTGGCTCTGGCTGGGACAAGATGACAAAGCTTTCGAGCAAGGTTGTACCAGCAGTGCCACTGAAGGGTGCCTGGATGCCCAAGAACTGCAGACCTGGTGGGAATGCTGAGCAAAGTAGCCTGCTCAACAGGGAAGAGGTGGCATGGGCTGGAGGGGAGGAGCACTCGGCATCCGCTGGCTTGCCTCAC
>NW_004524603.1:12964411-12966707 GCF_000260255.1 Octodon degus
CACTGCAAATCTCCATCTTTAAAGATTCATTCTAGAATTTGGTGGAGAATTAAAAATTTCCTGACTATCCTGCCATCAATAAATTCCCTTGTACCCCTATTGAAGACTGGCAAAACTTTTGATTCCCTCCAAACTCTTGGAAACTTTCCTAATTGCTACAATTTCCTAAATAATGTAATTGTTTAGCTGTGATATGTGAAGTTTCTTTTCAGTGTCATAAAATTCATGCAGTGAGCTTCATTTTCCAGCACTGGAATTGCTCTTCCATCCCTTATACTGTATTGTGGAGATTTTGTCCTCTCCCGATTCCTATTTCTCCCTCAGTGTTTCCAATCAACAAGCTGTAGGCTGTCACACCATGTCACAAGACACAGCTGCGATAGCCTTCTGTCCAAGCTGTGTCTATATTTTTGAGCAAAGGAAATTGGAGAAGAGGTCAGGTGCTGGCCAGGAACATCAGGAAGCAGGACCAGAAGGAGAGAAAAGGCAGGCAGAGTCCCATCCTGAGGTCAAGGGCACCTGCTTGTGTAGTGCACTGCCGTCACAGGCAAGCCCTGGTGCAGCGCGGGCTGTTCCCAGACCCAAGGCTGTGTACAGCAGGAAGGATGCTGCGTGCAGCCAGTTGAGCCCGCACTGGGCCCAGGCGTCGCCTTCAGACCCCGGTCTCCTGCCAGGCTCCATTGGCTTCTCACAGAGCGGTCACACAGCTCTGGCTGGAGCACCACAGAGCCGGGACCTTTCTTGCAGGAAGAGACATGAGCAGGATTTACGGTGGAGAGAAAAGAACGCCCAGAATGCACAGCCAGGCCTGGGCGAGTCTACACAATGAAGAACACCCTGACAAGCCAGACCCACTTTCCTCTTCACCCACTACGAGAAGGGCTCATCTTTCCGCCTCTTCCAATGGGATGCACTGTGCCCCACTCTGAGGAATGACCCTGCCATGCTGAGAGAAGCAGTCGCAGCTTTCTTACCTGCAAGAAAACCTTTGCAAAGCAAAAAGGTACAGGAATAAAGGTCCGTAGCTCCATGTTATAGTAGCACCTCGGTTCATGAATTCTTTCTACGATTCTGGTCACAAACTGAATAGGATGAATGTAGCCAGGGTAGCATCTGAGCTGTTTTTCTTAAGCTTCTCCTCAACCCTCTGTGCCCAGGCCACTCCCTAAATCTTTTCTCCCAGCTCCTTGGGGTTCTGCCCTCATCTCTGCTTTGTCACAGCTGCGCTTAGGCTTGCTCAGGTCTTCAAAGCCATCTAAGGCCACCACAGTGAGTTCTTCTAGGGTCTGCCTCTGGGTCCTGCTGTTAGCGGAACACAGTGACAAAGCTGCTGAGCTGCTGTCGAACAGCTCTGCACCTCAGAAGGTGATGTTTTCTTAGCTTGTTTTCCTTCCTTGATTTGGTTAAAAGCCTTCCAAGCTCTCTGAATGACACACATAGTATTCTTCCAGTCCTCTTCACCTAATAAACAATATGGTATCTAAAGCCCCCTGGTATATTTCACAGGAAGGTAAGATCCTACAGTAAGATACCATACTTGGAGTAAGAGCACACATGACATTGCAGAAATGAAGTGACTGTCTTCAGTTTCCATCTGGACCAAAGAAAAGAGTGGGAGGTGGAGTCACTGCAGACCCCTGTGTGGCATCTGCAGCTGAGGTGGGTATCAGACTAGCTAAGCCACAGCTTTGGCTTCTGTTCTTCCCTGTCTCAGAATCTCTCTCTCTCTCTCTCTCTCTCTCTCTCTCTCTCTCTCTCTCTCTCTCTCTCTCACAAGAGGAATGTGGCCCTGGGACTTCATTTAAGTTGATATACAGGGAGCTTCAGCAGTTCTCTCAGCCATATTCCCAAAACGAATCCTACAGGGCTAAGACACAGATCCCTTCTGCTGAGCAGCTGTGTTTGCTGCCAGAGGGGATAATAAAGGGAGATAAGATGATAATTCAAGAAAAAAGAACCCCATTGGGGTGACAGTATAGACAAAATAGCCCTGGGAAAGTGGAGAGGCAGGAGCTCTGGACAAGTGCCTGGACCCAGCTTTGTCTCTCCAGCCAGCCCATCTGCAATAGAGGAACTGTGTGGATGACACTGGGCTCTTCATCCAACCACGCTGGCAGCCTTGGATGCTACGGAGGCCTCGGGCCCCGGCGTCCAATGTGCCATATGGAAGAGCGGCCCTGAGCCCACATCACTGTACCCTCTCCACCTGGCTCACCCTGCCCAGCTTTGTGGGGCACAGGATGGGAGTCAGGAAAGTCAGGGAGAGGCCACTTGAGGAGAATCCTGGGCCTTGTTC
>NW_004524603.1:12968057-12983221 GCF_000260255.1 Octodon degus
CTTGGACTTCCAAATGACCCTGACTGTGACTGTGAAGCCTCGTGCAGCCTCATATTCCACGCAGGCATACAGTGAGCGGCTGCTACCGTAGCATGGGGAGGCAGGCTGCCCGACCAGCGCCTCAGCTCGCCCAGCTCTTCTTCCGAAGCTGCGTCCAAGCAGGCAGCTGCGCCCTCCTCCCTCAGCTGGCTTCTCAGAGAAGCTCCTGATGTCTAGCGCTCTGAGAACGTTCCTCCCTTACGCTCCCCAAGTCCCCTCAGTCCCCCAGTGCTGCCCTGGACGTCCCCACTGTCCTCTTTCCCCAGTGATGCCCTGAGCATGTCCTGCAGGTTATTGGAAATTCCTCAACCAGATTGAAAACTTCCCGCAAAAGCAGAAAATAAGAAGAACCACTTCCGCATAAGTTCGTGTTTCTCCCTCTCTCAGGGCCTAAGAATCGAGATCCCAAGAGTGTGACAGTAACTAACCAACCGACTGCGCACTCCTTCCTCCTCACACAGGGCTCATTCACCCTGACGTGGCCTACTTCTGTCTCCCTGCTCCCCTGCGTGAGCAGTGCCGAGCTCCCTCACACCCTCGAGACACCTTCGCAGAGGCCTCCATCAGACCCACCGTCCTGTCTCATACCTGCTTTTATTCCGCAGCCCGGGGCCGGGCCTCATGCCAGCGCTGTGCTAAGTGATCTGCACAGGGAAAGCTGTGCAAGCCCTGAGCGCTCTACCCTGCCCCTCCCTTCATGCACACCCCTGCAGTCCCCTGTCCCCAAGCGGGCCTTGTCCTAATGACCTGGAGACACCTGCTTTGCCCCTCACCCTCCTTGTACTCTTTTCTTCCTCAAGCGATGTGTCTGAAGCTCATCCCCCAAGCCCTCTGGACCCTCGACTCCACCCCAGCAGCCTCCTAATCCAGGGCATCTCAGCAGCCCCACAGCTCAGCCACACATAGCTGCTGCTCCCGGGGTGCCCCAGCAACCCGCCAGATGCGGCCATGTCCGTCATGGAAATGCAAAGAGCCCAACACAGATAACAGCCCTCCCTCATCTGTCTGTCTTGGAAAATAACACTTGCCACTTGCCACGTGGCTTCTTTCAGCTCCTAATGGCTCACATGGTAGAAGCTCCTAGAAATTCCTAGAAGTCAGAAAAAGTGAGGGAGAAATGCCAAGAACTGCTTGCTGGAGATTAGACTGGGAAGGAGCCCACAACTGGGGCTCTCGTGGGTGTGAAGGTCAGCTACAGGCTCAAGGGCTGCACAGTCAATCAGGCAGTTAGAGACATGAGGGCCGGGTAAGTCTCAGGAGGCTGCTCCCAACTGATTTCAAGATTTTATTGTATTTTATTGTCAGTTCTTCTCACTGCAATCTGCTCTACTGGCCGAACCCCAGGAGGTACAGGAGGGAGAAGGCGTGGGTCTGACATCTCTGGACCTAGAACACAAAGCTTTGGGCGTAGGTGGCATCAGGAAGAGGCTGAGGTGGTAAAACCCCTGAGGCTGCACCCTAAGGCCGGGAGCTGCTGACAGGAGCAGGGAGCAGTGTGCTGCCGCAGCCTGGGCATCCTGGTGGGCAGCTGTGGCCTGCAGCCCCGTGCAGAGGGGAGGTCAGGACGCGGTCAGGAAGCGAAGGTAAAAGCCCAGGTCTTCCTCCTCCAGGAGCCAGACCAACGCCTCCGCCTCAATGTCCCTCATAAAAAAACCATGATGCTGGCCAGGTTAAAGCAGAGAGCAAGGCTGAAGAGGTGGTCTTGGACAGCAGCTGTCTCAGACGTGAAGTCCTCCTCTTGTCGGACCATGTCCACCTCCTGCCACTTCTCCCCCACTGAGGAGGCCATGAAGTGTTCCTCATACTGCTCCTGGCCCTGCTCTGGAATGGGAGAGATGGGAAGAGGGGGAGCAAAATAGGGGAGAAGGGGCAGAGAGGGGCAGAGAAGGGCAGAGGGGACAGAGAGAGGACAGAGAAGGGCAGAGGGGGCAGGCCAGATCAGTCTGTTCCCACCTTGGCCTTGAACCAAGATGAGAAGTCAGGGTGCGGGAGGCCCAGGGCATTCGGCCCGCTCCCACATCCTTGGCTATGAGCAGAGAGGCGCTGCTCTCTCCAGAGGTCTTTTCCAACCTGGGCTCAAGCACAGCCTGACACAAACACCCTCCACACACACATACAGCGCTGCCTCCTCCCACGTGTGACCCCACCTTCCAGTGCACCGGGAACCACAGCCCTCTTCCTGGACAAACACGGTGCTCACCTGTGATTACAGGGCCTGGCGTCCTCTGCCATAACCCAAAGCCACCTGAGAGTCACCCTGCCCTGGTCAGCTGCCTGGGGCCTGACCTCAAGCAGGTCCAGCCCTTTCCTCCACACCTGCCTCTTGCTTCCCCACCTACCTGCAGGGGGCGTCTTCTCTACCAGGCTCCTCTGCACTGGGCCTGGGCTGCCCTGCTGAGACCTCACCAGCTTCACCCACAGCAGCAGCAGTACCATCACAGTGGCTGTCAGGAAGGTTGCCCTGCAGGGCTGGGAGCCCAAGGAAGTCATGGGGCTGCCCACTGAGGCCTCTGCCTCTAATTCCAGGCCCCAGCAGGCTCCTGTCCCTTCTGTGTCCCAGCTCTTATCCCTACCCAGAGCCGTTTTTTGTCTCTTCTCCTCCATCAAAGCTTGGAGTTCTTGTGCTTTGTGACATCACAGCCACAGGCCTAACCTTCATTCCAGCCCACTAAAGCATTCCATGGCCAGGCAGGGGCTGGCAGAGGCTCCTAGGCTGGCCAGAGCAGGTCATCCTGCGGTACTGTCACAGGTATTGCAGGGCCACCTGTCCTCCAAACTAAGCACTCCATCCTAATCATATAGATGAGGAAACTGAGATACACAGAGGAATGACTCGCTCACTGAAGAACACACAACTGCACACAGGCAGAGCAGGCCTTGCCATTCGGACTTTTGTACATAAGACTGCAGCTTCCCAGTGTCCCACGAAGCCTTTCTCAAAACAGAGCGGCTTGTAGGGATTTGAGACCTGAGGTAGGAAGAAGGCTCCTCATGGGCTGCGCTTGCCTGGTGCTTGACACGTGCCTTGTATCTGTCAGAAACAGAAGATTGAGAGGCACTGAGAGAGGGTGAGTGTGTGTGTGTGTGTGTGTGTGTGTGTGTATGTGTGTGTGTGTGTGTATGCGCTGCACATGAGGGGGACAGAGGGACATAGCAGAGAGGCAGAGACAGAGATGAGCAGCAAATGGAACGGGCCCAGAGATAGGGAGAAAGAGGAAGAGACACAGAGACCAAGCTGGGAGACTCATGCACACCGAGCGTACAGGGACGGAGGGAGGAGGGTGTCTGCCCCTGAGCAGAGGCCGTTCTTTATCCGCCCTGCCCCCATTTTTTTCCTGTCCTCCCCTCTGCCCTCTTGTTCCTCAGGTGGAACCCCCCCCTTCTCTTCACTGATGCACTGTGCGCTGTCAGCGTGAGTGCGGCGGCCTCCTCTCCCAGCTCCTTGCTGGGAGGAGCAGCGAGTTAGAGTCTGCAGGAGAGGCTGGGAGTCGAGGCGCCCAAGCTCACCGCTTATTCTTGTTCCCTTTGACTGCTTCCTCATTACACAAAATCCATCCCTTTGTGCTTTTCCTTTCATCATTTATAATTTTCTTTACTTGTAGCTTGTCTCACACCAATGTGAGATATACCATACATTATTTAAGCTTGGGTGTCTGATCTAGTTCACTCAGCATTCTAATTCTATTTTCCTACAAATTTCTCATTTCTTATAATTGATTAGTATCCATTAATAGAGTTGTTACATTTTCTTTACCCAATCATCTGCTAATGGTTATATAGGTAGCTTCCAGGATTTAGCTATTACACATTGTGCTACTTAGGGCCAGGGAGATAGCTCAGTAGAATAAGTGCTTGCCTGGCAAGTGCAAGGTCTTTTTTAATTTTTTTTTTTTATTTTAACATTTATTTTGTGTGTGTGTGTGTGTGTGTGTGTGTGTGTGTGTGTGTGTGTGTGTGTGTATGGCCAGCTCAGCCCACCAGGGGGCGCGGCTGGCTGGCATGTGGTGCTGGAGGATTGAACCGCGGTCCCTGTGCTTTGCCAAGCTTGTTCCAAGTAGGTGCTTTAGACCACTGAGCCATCTCTCCAGCCCCAAGTGCAAGGTCTTGAGTTCAATCCCCGGAACAAAAAAAAAAAAAAATTGTGCTGCTGTAAACATTGGTGTGCATTTATTGCTATCATATGATGATTCAAGGTTCTGGGGAGAAGGTATCTGGTAGTGAGATAATTGGGTTATATGGAATTTATTTCAGTTCTTTGAGAAATCCCCAGACTGATTTCCATAATGGTTGCACTGGCTGGCAACTCCACAAACAGTGCAGCAGGCTTCCTTTTCTACAACAGCCATGCCACCGTTTCATAGTGTCTGATTTCTTTAAAAATTTTTTAAGTCATTTTGTTTATTTATTTGGTACAGGGTCTCGCTACATAGCTCAGACTACATAGTGATCATCCTGTTTCAGCTTCACCAGTGCTGGGATTACAGGCACGTGCCACCTTCCTTGGTTTTGGTAGCTGGCATGGCACATCCGGGGTTTCAGAGCCAGCACAGTGCACCATACCTGGGATCGAACCTGGGACCTTGTGTTTGCCAGGCAGGTACTTGGACAGCTGAGATCTCTCCCTAGCCACAATGTTTGATTTCTTAATGATTGCCATTCTTTCTGGGGAATCTTAGAGTTGTCCTTTGTATTTCCCTAATGGCCAGAGATGTTGAACATTTTCTCGTATATTTGTTGGCCATTTGTATGCTTTTCCTCTGCATGTGTTTATTTCTCATGCCCATTTCTTGACTTAGTTTTTAATTTTAGGTGGTTTAATTTTCTTTCTAGGTAGACTCCTCTATTTAAAGAGTAGCTGGCAAAAGAATGCTTTTTAGTTTTTTAGGTTGTCTCTTCACTGTACTGCCTGATGCATTTGCTGTGCAGAAGTATTTTGTCATGCAAATACATTTGTTGACTCTTGCTTCTATTTCTTTTGTGATTGAGCTTCTGTCTATAAAATCCTTCCCTATCCCCATGTCAAGTGGCTTACCTATTTTAACCTAGAGCAGGTTTAGTATTTGTTTTATTATTTAGATCTTTAATCTATTTTTTTAAATCTTACTACATATGAGAGATAAAGGTCCAGCTTTGGTCTTCTGCAAACAGTTAACCAGTTTTCCCAGGATCACTTGTTAAATTGGCTATCTTTCCTCCAAAATGTGCTTCTGGCTCCTGGTCAAAGACCAACCACTTTAGCATGTCTGGGGAGCTGTCCGTATCCTCAGTTCTGTTCCAGTGACCCACATGTCTTTTTTGTTCCAGGATCATGTCACTGTTATCACTGTTGCCTTGTAGTACTGCTTAAAGTCAGGTACTGCTGAGCCTCCTGCTTTTGATTATTGCCCAGCATTTCTTTTGTTTTTCTGGATCTCTTCTTTTTTTTTTTTTTTCCTGCCTGAGGTTTATTTGTACAAAGAGCACAGGAGGACACCAGCTCCCCACAAATGACACCCCCGGGGTCACACCAGTCCTTCTGTTTTTACATCAGCAGAAAAGAGGCTGTTACTGTGCAGCCTTCAAGGGACCTGGGCACCTTTGGGAGCCTGTGCTGGAGCAGAAGCTGGAGCCTGGGCCTTGGCTGGAGCCTGGGCCTTTGGCCAGCAAGGCCTGTGCCCCTTGGCAGTGCGGGCACAGATACTCTTCCCAAGCTTGGGGTGGGCAATATAGGCAAGTCTAGCAAGCCTGCGGTTTACTCCCTTTGGGAGGGTCTTGGGCTTGACCAGGGCTTTGATAGCCTTGGCACATGCACACATGGCCTTGGCATCATTTGCTTGCATCTTCTTGAAGCCCTTCTTATTGTGCTTCTTGGTGAAATGCATGTTCTTAAGGAACTTGGGATCTACCCCCTGCAGAGGGGGTATCTTTGTGACTGAGGTTTCTTGATGCCATTTCTGTTCCATTTTCAGAACTGGTTGTGTGAGTTGTGGCTCTTGGACTTGGCCATAACTACACTGTAAACCACGGCTGCAAAGCACCTGGAGCTAGAAGAAGAAAAGCCAGATCTCTTTTGACTCTGCATAAATTTTACAGTTCTTTTTCCTAGATACATAAAGCATGCTGCTGGTATTTCAATTGGAACTACATTGAATCTGCATGAATTTTGGGAATAAGTTCATTTTGATGATATTAGTTCTGTCTATCCAGGAACACAGACCATTTTTTCATTTTCTGATGTCCTCTTCAGTAGCTTTCAGAATGCAACTGTAGTTTTCTTTACAGAGGTCTTTTATTTTTGTGGATAGGTTAATTCCTAGCTAGTTCATTTTTCTTGAAGCTGCTGTGACTGGCATTGTTTTCATAATATCCTCCTCATTACTCATCTTGTTCTTGATTTTAGGGGGAAGACTTTAATTTTTGCCAACTTAGTGTGAGCCTATCTATTGATTTGACATCTATACCTTTTATCATTTTTTCAGGAGTGGTCCTTCTCGACCTATTTTCTTTAAGGTTTTTGACATGAAGAGGTATTGGGTTTTGTGGTAAGCCATTTTTGCATCTATTGATATGATCGCTTTTTTTTGGAGCTTGTTCTTGTTTTGTGATGTGTTATATTTATTGACTTACACAGGGTGACCCATCCTTGCAACTCCAGGATCAATCCTACTCGATCAAGACGTGTGATCTTTCTGATGACGTGATGCACTCTATTTGCTAATATCATTTGTTTGTTTGATTGTATGTTTTCTGTATTTTGGTACAAGGTCTCACTGCACTGCTCAGACCCGTAGTGATCCTACTATTTTCAGCCTCCCCAGTGCTGGGATTACAGGGTGCACCACCACGCCTGGACTTGTTCACCAGCTTGGCACAACATGGGGGCAGGGCTGTGCTTGCCAAAGCAGGAGCTTAGTCTGCTGAGCTGTCTCACTGGCCCTATTTGCTAATATCTTATTGAGGGATTTTGCTGTATGTTCATTAAGGAGATTGGCAAACAGTCCTCTTTTTAATTTGCATCTTTATCTGGTTTGGGTGATACTGATTTCTGTGATGAATTTGGGAGTATTCCATCCTTTTCCATGGTTTTGAAGAGCTTCAGGAGTACTAGTCGTATGACATTCTTAAAGGTTTTATGGAATTCAGTAGTGAGTCCAACAAGCCCTAGGTTTTTACTTAACTGGTAGATTCTTTACTACCAAGTCAATTTCAAGGAGCATCTAGAAGACTTCACACTGAGCGAACTTTTCTCTGAAAGTCTAAGCCCCTGGGCAAGTTCAGGGTGATAAAGGTAATTCAGAGGTCATCCAGGTGAAATGGCTGCTCTTCTCTTAGCCTTCTCATGCCCATAATTCTTTAAAATTCTTGGAGAGTCCAGGGCCAGCCAAATAGCTCAGCGGATTAAAGCACCTGCAAGCAGGCGCGGGGGCTGGGGATTCAATCATGGGACTGCTGTGCCGGCCCCGACCCCGGGATGTGCTGAGACAACAATTGAGACTGGGCATGGTGGCAAGTACCAATAATCTCAGCTCTTGTGAGGCTGTAAACAGGTGGATCACTTTGAGTCCCATCTAGTAGTGAGACCCCAAACACCCTGTAGACCCTTCTCTAAAATACAAAAAAAAAAAAAAAGAAAGAAAGATAGAAAGAAAGGAAGAAAGAAAGAAAGAAAAATAAATAACTTCGAGATTCCATGCCTCCTTCAAACAAATCTTTCAAATATTAGGTCTTCAAGAATGGTGCTCTGAAGGGCTGGCCAGGTAGCTTAGCAGACTAAAGCACCTGCTTATGCAGACACAAGGACCAGAGTTTGATCACCAGTGTGCTGTGTTGGCCCTGCCCCCCACGCACACTGAGATGGCGATTGAGAATGGACATGATGGCATACACCTGTAATCCCAGCACTTGGGAGGCTGAAAACAGGAGGATCACTACGAGTCCAATCTACATAGTGAGACCCTATAGACCCTGTACTAAATATAATAAAAAAAAATGGTGCTTTACTCACAAACCTGTTGGGTGACTTGAAGTTAATCATAAAACAAATTAAGATTGACTTAGTTCCATAGGGAATTCTATTTGTGAATAATGGATTTTGTCGATATGTGTGCAAATATATGCAGATACTTATATATCTGAGATAATTTCTCTGTTTCTTGTCTTTAAAAACACCTTCTGTTTACTTGTTTATTTGACACAGGCTCTTACTATGCAGCTTGCTCTCATAGTGGTCCTCCTGAATCAGCCTCCCCAGATCTGGGATTACAGGCATGCACCACCTTGCCTACGCGGCACACCTGGGGTTCTGGGGGCCAGCACGGCATGCAGTGCCAGGGACTGAACTCAGGTCCTTGTGCTTGCCTGGCAGTCACTTAGACCACTGAGCTATCTCCCCAGCCCCATGTTGTGTTGTTCCTTGGTGGAGAAGCACTGCTTATCCTTTTCCAGACAGTAGAGTCATTCAATCCGCGCTAGTTCTCTGGTGGCCTGAAGGGAGCATCCAGCAACACTGAGCTGCTCTTCACCATTGTCAGTGGCCTTGCTGACCACAGTAGCCTCCACATAGCCTCCTATGCTGTTTCTATACTGTTCGTGCTCTTGCAATTCTTTTCCATGATGGGCAAAGGATGCCACCATCAAGTGCCCCAGGAAAAGAATCAGGTCCACAGGGCCTAGGTGAGTTTATTAGTATCAGTTTTGCTAAGAGTCATGGGACTGGACAGGAAAGTCACAGTGGGACATTTTATGGCAGGCCACTCCTTCAACATCACAGAACACAAAAGTGGGAACCCGAGGAACATGTACATAGATATGGGGAGAAAGCAGAAAAAAAAAGAAGAGGGTTGCAGGTGGTGCTGTTGTTGGCCACAGAGAAAAAGTAGATTTAGAAATCCTTTAGTCCCTAGGAAACTAGAAATCATTTTTTTCATGTATGTACTTAACTCTTATTTGATACTATAATTCATTGTTTCTCCACAAGCTATTCTTTGTTTCATCACAGATTAATGGCATATTATTATTGCAAGTTACACTCAGAAACCTTCAAGCATAAGTTGACAAACTCAATGTAGTCATTTATTGGTCAAAGAGACTTCTTTATGTTCTTTAAAGATAATTAGGAACATATTATCTTATTAGTTGAAATAGGAGAGCTTTTCTATAATTTGAATTTTTTTGGTTAAAAACATCCATGCTATCTTCAACCAAAGCCCAGTGTCTTCTAATTCCATCCACGACCCCAGATGGTTTCCTCTCCTGTAACAGAGAGCGTGCTCTTCAGTGTGAGCCCTGCTGAAACGTTTCGGTGCAGTCCTTACTGAGCATTCAGAGCTCTCACTGGTGCAGCCACAGTGCTTGGGGGCCTGCTGTGTGCTGGGCAATGTCTAGGGCCTGGGGCGCAACCTGAGTCCCCGGCGTTACCAGGCCACGTGGAATGAGGCCCATGAAGCAAGCGGCTTCACGCAACACTGCTCACCTGCAGTGGGGAAAGGGGGCGGAGAAGGACAAGGGGCTGGAAAGAGGATGCAGAGCAGGTCCCTAGCTGGAATGCTAGGTAAGGGCACTGCAGATGACATCCTGAAGACAGGTGACAGTTAGTTGGCTGAGAAGAAAGAGGTCAGCCAGAGAGTATAGAATGAGGACTCATGACAGAATGCCGCACTCAAGCAGGCTTTTTCATTGAGCAATAGGAGGAAGGACTGCTCCTCTCAGGAGGGTGGTTGGGAGCATTACATTATCCCTAGGGCTTTCTGCGCAGCACCCAGCCTCCATCTCACACCTTTCATAGGTGTCCTGTGTGCTCTCTCTCCCTGATTTATCCTTCTAAGAAGAGCTCAGCCAGCACATTGTGGAGACAACTTATAGAGTCCCCACCTCCACAAGGGATGAGCAGACATCCGGTGCTGCATGGTCCCGAGGGCTACAGTGCTGTCATACCCAGTGAACCTCCTGAGGTTGTGGGATACCCTAGGCTATCAAATGGCAGCTTTGATTATAGAGAACTTGGCCTCAGCTCCATGTCTTCTGTTAAGTTGAGATCCTAGACCTATGTCTGAGTTGAGCTAAGAATAATTCAAGACAAAGCTAGTGGTGATGAAATCGCATCATCTCAGCTTGTGGGAGAAAACAGACAGCAATCTAGAGACTGGGCAGCCCAGTCTAGTTGGAGAAATGCGATGCAAGTGGAAAAGGGGTGCATCCGTAAGAAACAGTGGGTTCTGATTTCCAAAGGAAGACAGACTTCACGATGGCAGAAGAACCATGAAGATTTTGGGGGAGAAGAAGAGCTGTCCAGAAAGAGAACAGTATGATTGGAAGATAAAGCAGGGAGGGAACCTGGTGCAACTAAAATACTGAGAGTAGCATGGAGTAATGAGACAGCCGGGGGCCAGGAGGCCGTATGATAGGGGATTTGCTATTGTAACAATCAGCAGCTTCTACAGTCAGCAAATCTCCTTTTCCCCACCCAACAGTGGTTGTACCTATGTGAGGGCTACTTATTGAAGTGAGAATGCCCTGGTACGATGGCACACAGAGAGCTCATGGCTTTCCTTGCCTGAGAGTTAATGCTCCTCTCAACAGCATCTGAAATCAGACCAGATCTTGTAGCAAATATACAAACGGCAACTCATGACTGACTTCATTTCTTGTATCATGAATTAGGTAAGTTCCATCAGTGTAAATACACAGCTTCACATTTGAAATTCTATGAATAACATTTCCTTTTTTTTTCAACACTTCAGTGTGGTGAGATCTTTCTCTATGGCTTTTGTCAACCCATACACTATGTATCATCGCAAGGTTTGTGTCATAGGCATGTTCGATAAGCTTGTCTCTTGTGTTTCCTCCAGAGAGTTAATGAGGCCAGGACAAAGAACAAACTGAGAACACGGCGCTCACATTCTCTGTGCCAACTGTGCAGCCATTGATCAACGCTTTTCCTTAAGAGATAGATGTTTAGTTCGCTGTCATTTCCTTAAAGTGAAACATCATCTCTTTATCTCTGATGTCATAAAGAGTTTGTTTATTCACTTTATTTACATCAAGATCATTGGTCTATGACCTTCCTATGAGAAGAGAGATTAGTCCAGAATGACTCATTTTGCATGAATCTAAACAGTCATGGAGGAGTCATTCTTTTATTTGAAAGGTGAAATATCCTTCATTCCTCTGGTGAGAAAAACAGGCTAGCACAGTCTTGGGGGGCAGCTGGGGCGGGTGAATGGTGGCCCTCACCACAGCTCTCGAGGTCCTCATGTCATGTGTTGCCTTAGGGTGCCTTTGTGAGTGGCGTCCATGTCTCTGTTTCAGAATTCTGTCCCTACCTGTCCTTTCCCTCTAGGTTGATACCACAGCACTCCTAGAGAGGAAGATGCCCTGTTTCCTGTGCCTCTGTCTGGGATCTCTGAGCCTGAGTGTGGCCTGGGGGACCACTCGTCATAGTGAGTGTTCATGGGTCCATGTGACCTGGGGAGCTCTTCAGCAGTGGTAGCTGAGGGCACCCAGGACCGCTCTTGCTTATCTCCAGGAGGAAGACGGAGCTGAAGGGATTAGAAGCACCCACGTACAGCAGCGCTGTGTGCCAGGTCATGTACATGGCCGTCTTCAGGCTCGTTCTTACCTAACCCCCACCTCCAATGCTCTCTGGCCTTCACTCTAATTCCCCTTGGCCCTCAGCCCTTATCTTAGGACCTGGCTCTCTTCCCTCCCTCCTCACAGGTATTTCTGATTCCCATCTCCTCAGCCTGTGGCTCTTGTGTCCCTTACCTGGCTCCATTTCCGGCTCACATTCCCATACCATGGCCACAGGCCAACGCTGACCAGCCTCTGCTCTGGTTCCCAGGTCTTTCTCCACTCAGCGCTCTCCTTAGTTGGTCCAGTTGCTCTTCATCAGTCTGCTCTTTTCCTCATCTTCCTCCTGATTCTTTCCTCTGCCTCCCCTTGTTGCTTTCCACACCCATTTCTCCTCACCTTAACTGAGTCCTTCCCATTTTCCTCCTTGAGATCCACAAGCCCCAGTATACCAGAAGTGACCAGAATCCTTTGTGAGCGCTTTACAGTGTGGAAGCCTTGGAATCCCTAGTCAGGGAGGAGGAGCAAGAGCTGCTTCTGAGAAACAGTCCCCTGGGCGTGAAAAGGGGACTCTCCGCTGAGTCTTTCTGAACACACCACAGAGCAGCAGCCTTCAGTAGGGCTGGGAGACCTATCACCCAAACACCATGGCACTTGGATCTGGGACTGGGTGTTGGTGAGGGGGATGCAGAGCATCCAATGAAATCTGCATTATGCCTGGAGCTGCCTCCATGTAAGCCAAGATGAGGCCAGAGAAGGAGCTGCCTGACCATGCGAGTGTCTACCTTTCATCCTCCATGCCTCCTTTATTCCAATCAGGCACCAGAATGTGGTAACCTGTGAAGCCTACCTCATGGTCCAGGACTTGAAGTCAGAAAAGTTTAGGTATGCCACAGTTTGGGCACTTTATCCCCTCTTAATCTTGCGTCGCACTCTGTATGTGCCCAGCATCAAAACCCAACTAGAAAACTGAAAAGAGCAAAGTTCTTTTTTGTTTTTAAAAGAAATTTAAAAAATGTTTTCAGAAAATATCAGAGGCTGGGGAGATGGCTCAGTGGAATAAGCACTTCCCTGGCAAGTGCAAGGGCCTGAGTTCAATCCCTGGTTCTGCCCCCAAAAAAAGAAAGAAAACATTAAAAACAGTACAGAATTTCAATAAATGAAAGGATAGGATTTCAACGATCATTACTATATTGCATATTGTGGGTAATAAATTGAACAGATTACTAGATATAAGCATGCAAAAGTGATCGAAAGAAATTAGAAAGAAAAACATTTAAGCATCATGTTCCTTTTACTAGCCCAGTGGAAATCAATAGTGTAACTCACCAAGATATCCTGTCTATATGCATGTGTTTTTCTTCTGGTATGTTTCCCTTCCTGTTTCTTCTCGTATGTCCCTTGTCCCAGTTGTTCCTTCCCTTTGAGCAGTTTTTCACTTTCACAATAATCTATTGTATCTTTTGCACTTAATTTACTCCCTTTCCCTAGGAGATGATACAATGCTTCCACGTGTGGGTTTGCTTTATTTCACTTACGAGTGTGCTCTCTCGACTGGTAGAACCACTATGGAAATCAATAGAGTGAGTCCTCCAAAAACTAGAATTAGAGACCCCCTTCAACCCTGATATTCCTCTCTGGGATATTTTTCCAGAAGAACTGAAAAAAATCATACTGCTCTGATATGTGTGCACCCATGGTCATAGCGGCACAACTTGTCATAGCTCAATCTTGGAAACAATCCAAATGCCTATCACTTGAGGAATGGATAAAAAAAGATGTGGTAGTTTAAAAACAATCAAGTATCACTCAGCTATAAAAAAGATAAACTTGAGGCTTTTATAGGTAATTGGATGCAAAAAAAAAGATTCTTTTTTTTTAAATATTTATTTATTTTGTGTGTGTGTGGTCAGCTCAGCCCACCAGGGGGTGGGGCTGGCTGGCATGTGGTGCTGGGGATTGAACCGCGGTCCCTGTGCTTTGCTTAGCTTAGCTTGTTCTAAGTAGGTGCTTTAGACCACTGAGCCATCTCACCAGCCCCCAAAAAAGATTCTTGATCCTTGTTGTCTTTAAATTCTTTCCTTATTTTGGAAAAACACACATAATATGAAATGCTTGACTTCAACCCCTGTTGAATGCACAATGCAGCTGTATTAAATAAACCCACACTTTTAAACAATGATCACTATTCATCTACAGAACTTTTTATCTTCACAAACTGATACTCATTGAGTGATAACTCCCCACTATTCCATCCTCCCATCTCTGATACTCTACACTGTATTTTTTAATGAATTAGATTGTTGTTAGACCCTAGTAGAACCATGTAGTGTTGGGGCCAGGGAGATGGCTCAGTGGAATAAGCGCTTCCCTGGCAAGCACAAGGGCCTGAGTTCAATCCCCGGTTCTAAAAAACAAAACAACAAAAACAAAAACATGTAGTGTTAGTCCTACTGTGTCTAACTCATCTCAGTGAATACAATATTATCATGGTTTCCATCCTCTTATAACCGGTATGAGAGTTTCACTTATGAGACCAAATGCTTTCTGTAGCTTATCTGCATGTACAGAAAGACACACATACAACATGTTTTATTCCTCTCTTTATTGATTGTAGGGTATTTGAGGTTTTGTAGTTTTTAGCCATTATGATTCATACAGCTACAAACATGAGCGTATGTATATCTATTTAAATCCCTGCTTTCAACTTTTGAAGTGAACCTGGAAATGAAATGAGGAAATTCCATGTTTGAGAAAAGTTGCTCTAGTATTTTCCACAGTTGGCCGTCACTATTTCAGATTCCCTGCCAATCATAATGTAGTTTGATTCATGTTTTCTTAATGATTAAGGATTAATAGTTAGGGATACAGGATTTGAAAGGGAAAATATTTAATACAGGACATATAATTTATATTGTCCCAAAAAGTCAAATATTTGACAAAGCATTGAGGGAGATCCATGCATGCACAAGAGATCCAAAGAATCCAATTTAGGGCCTGGATTCCGTAGCAATGTCCTCCACGAGGCCAGCTAGAGTCCTAGCATCCATGACAGTGTCTCACGGACATCTGTACAAAGGATCTGTACTGGGAAGACCCAAAGGTCAGTGGTGGAAGCTAGAATGTCTGTACCAGAAGGATTAAGAATCTGTGACAGCAAGCTGAGAGGTCTGCATTGGAAACAAAAAGTGACACTTAATGTAAGGACCAAGCTCCCCCAAAGAGAAGCACAAGCCATCCTAAGTGATAGCAAGGACCCTAGCTCCTCTGATGATGACAGCAGCGGAGTTCATATCAGGAAAAGCAGCCTGAAAATCTTCTCCAATAGGACCAAGAGCACAACATCTTCCCCTCCAGCTCTCCTTTCATGCTGTTGGCAAGGGTGTTAGGAGTTGGCCACTAGTTAATCAACCAAAGACACTGAGAATATTCTCCTGGACTTACTTGTGTCACCCTTATGTGTTTTTGGAAAAATGCCTAATGAAATTTTTCTTCATTTAAAACTGGGTGTTTTCTTTTTGTGTTTGTCACTGAGTGACTTTACCTTTTCTATGAGAGGGGTGGAGCCTGAAGCTTCC
>NW_004524603.1:12984416-12998824 GCF_000260255.1 Octodon degus
CAGCTGTGAGCCACTCGGACCTCCCTCTGTTGATCCCCAATTCTGGAATATTCTGAAGACATCTCAAACTCAGCATGTTTCAAAGCACACCGCTTTCCTTCTCCACAAAACCTGCTCTTCCGGCGCTGTTCCTAACCAAGTAAGTGGGTGACGCCACTGTAGGCGGAGTGGCCTCCCCCAGAACCCTCGGTGTTGTGCGACGCAGGGAGCCACAAGCCTTGAGGATATTGGTCCCTGAAATATGTCTTCTGAGAAATGCTGGGTTTCGCTTACCCATAAAAACAGGGTTACGACTTCTTCTCTAGACCGTCAGGGAATCTTCATAATAAGTCTGCCTTTTTTCCTATAATAACTCTGTGTACCCACACACCAGTGTATGTATGTGACTTAACCACAGTGTCACAGCATGGGATATTAGAAAAGCAACTCTTGTGTTGCCTGTTGATGTATTTTAAAACCTGTTCCAGATCCGTATAACATAAAAATTTCCCTTCAGCTTCGTGGTCTCGGATCTTCACGGCCGCTGTACAATGGACTGTGCAGGTCTCCCTCCGCGTTAGAGGACGGCGCTCCCACCTGGGGCTCTCTGGGATGCAGCTGTGCGGTTCCTTTCCAGAGTCCGCACTGAAACCAGAAACGTAGCTGCAGCCCCTCCCTCAAATGCGGGTCACTGAGGAGGGTCATTGAGGAGGCCTCCCCTGAACTCATCCCAACTGTGTACACTCTCTCTCTCTAGGTCTGTCTGTCTGTCTCTCTCTGACTCACTGTCTCTCTATCTATCCATCTATGTCTCTCTCTCTCTCTCTCTCTCTCTCTCTCTCTCTCTCTCTCTCTCTCTCTCTTTCTCTCTCTGCACATGCATTTTGAGAAATATGAATTCCTTCAACTTCCTGCATAGTAATTCTCCTTGCCCTTGACCTACATGACTCACGGAGTTTCTACCTCTATGCAATCACTCTTGTTGCGTTGTTTGTTTTCTTGCATTGTTTTTTAATTTTATTGTTCTGAACACGAAGACCACCCATTTCTTGGGGTGTGTGTGTGTGTGTGTGTGTGTGTGTGTGTGTGTGTGTGTGTTGGAGGGTGGGGGAAAATCCCTGACCACGGGGCTGCTAGGCTAAAGATCACAGTTTCTGTTTCCAGATTCTCTTTCCCTATATTGTACTCCCCCCACTTGGACTGGATAAATAGGTTTAAATACCTTTGTGCTTAGCGGACTATAAACACAGTGGAACTCATGATGCCTGTTTTATTCAACATGCCACTCCAGGACCTGGCATGATTCCTGGTACAATGAACTCTAAAATATCCATAACTTGAATCTATGAATGATTGGCTTATTTGAATTTCTCTCATCAGCGAGATAACATCAGGGCATTTATTTTTCATCCTAAGAATGGGAAAACTCTTTGCCCTTGAGTAGGGTAGAACAATTCAAGAACACATGAGTGGAAGGAAACACGCAGGAAAGTATAGAAAATAGTGCAAATGTGATTACTGGGGGGGGTGGAGAGAGAGAGAGAGAAATGGAAGAGGAGGGAGGGCAAGTGAAGAGGAAGACAGGCAGTGAGTTTTGCTGAATGAAGGAGGAGAAGGCAGAGAGTGATGAAGGGCTGGAGGAGGAAGCAGATGGAAGGAGGCCCCCGCAGCACCCGGGCCCTGACACAGCTCCTGAGCCCTCAGGCCCCCAGTGCCCTCCCTGAGGGACACTAAGGTGACCTCCCCGGCCTTCACCTGCCCTGCAGAGCCCAGGTAGGTAGGGAGACAGAGCAGGCACAGGCGTCCCATGCATCGCCATATGGCAGGGCACACGGGGAAGGGACTGTGGACTGAGTGCCAACCACACAGCACGTTCTCACCTTGGCCTCCACATAGGGCTCCACACTCAGGCCCAGGAAAGAGTCAGGGCCTCTGCTCAGCCCTGGGAGCTCCTGAGGTCCCCACAGTTTTGCTTGCCCCCTCCTGTGCTCACTCCCCTAATGACATCAGACAAGAGCGCAGAAATTCTAGGTCCTTCTCACCTCATGGGCACAAGACAAGGCAGTGGTGGCATCGGGAACCTGAGAAGAGATTAAAGCGCCTGCAAGCAGGGCATTGGCTGGGGATTCAATCCCCGAGCCTGCTGTGCCGGCCCCAACCCTGGGGCACGCTAAGGCAAGCTGAGATGGCAGTTGAGACTGGGCGTGGTGACGCATGACTATAATCCCAGCTCTTGGGAGGCTGTAAACAGGCAGATCACTATGAATCCGACCTAGTAGTGAGACCCTGAACACCCTATAGATCCTTCTCTAAAAATAAAAAATAAATAAATAAATAAAAATAAGGAATCTGAGAAGCTGTCTGTTCTGGGGTCTGTGGTTTGTCAGTACTAGGGTCTGCGTTCTGGACTCTCCTGAGGAATGGCCGGCCCTGCTTTAGCCACGGGGGAGAAAGGCAGAGAGCAGGGCCCTCCCATGTTCTTCCTGAGGAAATGCAAGGTAAGACCTGGGGTGCTGGAGCTGAGGGAGAGGAGCAGAAACAGATTGGACGAGAGGGCAGGAAGGTGGCCTAGCACGGCCCCAGGACCCGGCCTTGGCCAAGATGGCAGGGAGAAGGAGGTGGAGCAAGAGGGTAAGAGAGGTGGGCCCCGCCAAGACTGCTCAGTGAAAAGTGGAGAAAACACCTTGCTGTGGGGGTCAAGGATCATTTCCGTCTCTGAGCTGGGCCTGCTAGATCCAGGTTACTAAGGAAAAGGTGAGAAAAGCACAAGGGAGGAATACTTTGCCCGGGCAGCCCCGTGGCATCCCAGGGACAGCGGGGCCAGGCGGAATGTGACCCCTCCACCTGCAGTGGGGCCGGACAGGAGCCACCTGCGCAAGGGCTGCGCCCAGCTCTGCGTTGTCCTGGGCCTCTCTGTCAGCCCTGTGGTGGAAGAGGCGGCTTTTGGCCTAACTCAGCCCGAGGCAGAGGGTTTGTGCAAGGCCATGCTGTAACTAGAGATCGCGTGGGAGCTGCTTTTCTGGGCGTGGCGTTCCGGGCCCAAGAGAGGACTGCTGCCGGGTCACTCGCTCCTCAGGGCTGCTGCGGTGTCAGCCCGTCCGCCTCTCCTTCCTGCGCTTGGGAGCAGCAGCGCTTCCTCCTCCTGACCAAGGCTCAGCTGAGGACTCCGCTCCAGTTCTGTGGCCTCAACAGCATCCCGGCCACCTCGGGCCTCTCTGTCCCAGGATCCTCTCAGGCTCCTGGATACCTGAGGTTCACTTCCTCATTCCTAGGAGCAGAGCCCTCAGAAGGGCTGTGCCCCTGGATGGAGCCCAACTGCACCCTCCACCACTGCCCATGGGACCAGCGGAGGGAGGCTGGACATGGCCCCACACTGAGGTGAATTCTGGCTTGTGTAGCGGGCACGATGGTGATCGCCATGTATGTGCAAGCGCACTGTCACTGTGCTGCCCATGTGAGGATTCCTGCGCCTCAGGCCCGCCCGTGGCTCCCTCTCCACTCTCATCCCCTGCTTGTTCCTTCCACTGGTCAAGCCCTGCCTTCCTCTTCAGCAGGGAGGACAGAGATGCAAGCATCATGGTCTGTCTGCTCCTGAGGGCGACCCTGGCCTAGAGCTAACCCTGCCCTGGGGCCCCTGAGTCACAGAGGGTGCCCTCCGCTGAGAGCCAAGTCCTCCCCGAGGGTCTCCCAGACCCCGGTTTCTCTGTGAGCCTCCCGGTCCCTCTCACCTCTCCTTCCAGGGAGGGCAGCTGCAAAGTACTCTGAGCCAGTCTACTCCTTTCCCCTCACACATGTCCCTCTCTTCCCCTCTCTGTCTCCACAGCAAATTCACTGTGCAGGAAAGAGGTGACACTGGGCCTATGCCCACTCCCTGATCCTTTCACACCATAGATGGGATCCTAGACCTTCCTGTGCTTCAGAGAGTCAACGTTACCTTGAATATTTCAAGATGAACAAGAACAATGAGCTCAAACATGGCAAATGAGAACAAAGGTTGGAGAACTCGCCAAGCCATAGGGCATAACTCTCTACAATGATTTCCACCCAGATATCACCACCTAAGCTACCACCTCACACACACCTCTGACCCCACAGTGCCCCCTGCATGCTCTCCTGCAAGTTTGCTGAGTGAATTCAGGCAGCACATCCTGACACCCCACTCAGGTGCCAGGAAGTGACTTGCAGGCGGTCACTGTGTCCCCATCCCGGAATCCTGTATGGTGGGGTTAGAGCAGGTAAGGGAGTCTGCAGAGTACCTAAGATTTCATTTTATTATTTCCTAGTTCCTGTTATTGTACTGTCTGACAGAAACCGCACACCCCTGGTGATTGGGTTCAAGCAGAATTGCCCAACAGCTACCCAGGGAATGTGTAGTTTGGCTCCAGTCCCTCCCTGGTCCCCAGCACGACACCTTGGGAAAGCACTCTTGATTGCTGTGCCCTCCTGCCCCTCCACACCATGTTCAGGTGTCTGTCTGCAGCCCCTTATGTTACCAGCTGCCCTGACTAGTGTCCCAGGAACACAGGCACTGGGCCTGACTGCTGTTGTATGCTGCATACGTAGTACAGGACCGCGGCCTCCCAACCCCAGCATCCCTGGGGCATTGGCTCCTGCTCTGCTCTGTTCCGTCCCCGGGTGACTCTGCCCTGGTGTCCTTCCATTCAGACCCTCGGGAGGAAGCACTCTGTCTTGTTCCCTGAGTGGCCTTTTAAAGGCCTGCTTGCCACTGCTCACACTAACAGTTACCCTTCCACATGAGCAAGTCTGACTTTGGCTTGGTTCTTATGACAGAGCTTGCATGGCGTTTGGGTGAGAACAGGCCCTAAATGAACAGCGGCAGAGAGTTTTTAACACCTGCTGCCCTGTCCTTGAGGTTGGCGAGGTGGAAGAAGAAAAACTGAGCTGTCCAGGTGGGGCTCAGGGAAAAATCAATGAGGAACACTGGGTGACCCTGAGGGACCAAAGGCAGACCCCAGAAGGGGCGTCTGCTTTTTCTGGAGCTCTTTAACACCCAGGATCAGATCTGGAGTGAGAGGAGTCCTAATTTCCAGCCCTAGAATTGGTTGCCTACCCCCCCTTCCCATGTCCCACCCCCATCCCCATAGCAACAGGCAGCTTGGATTTGCACCTTAGAAACATTGTTTGGTGGGGTGGACCCTGGAGTCTGAGACACAGCCGGGAGGCAGAGTCAGCCTCCCTAGGCCTAGGCAGAGGGCCACACACCTCACATCCTGCCTTTTGGGGGTTTCCCAGACCCTGCTATTCACCATGCTTCGGGAGCTTCACTGTCTCCCCACGAAGCATTCAAGGGGGACCTGTGTGCCCCCCAGGTCTGCCTGCTTCCTTCTCTGTGGCCTCGGGGGTGGCACAGCACCTGCAGGGGCATTCAGTCACAGAGGCAGCCTGGCCTTCCCTGAGAACGACCCGAATCCAGGGACGTGCTGCTGCTTCATGCCCTTCCCTTCCTTGACTGGGAAGTAGAGGGGTCTCCCTGGGAGAACAGAGAATGGAGAGAGGCACAGGGGACACACAACTGGGCCTGCCGTTCCCAGATGAGCAAATCAAAGCATCGGGGCTTGGTCAGGGTCAAGCAAGGGCTCCTGGCTGCTTTGCCCTTGGGTATAGCTGTCATATTGCAAAGCGCTGTCCCTGCCCTCCTGTCCTGGGATCCAGCCCACCCTGGCATGGCGGGACCCTGGTGCGGCTACCAGGCTGTGTGCACCTCTGTCCCCATCCTCCTGGTTGCCTTTGGTGCAGACAAGAGCAGAGCTGGGGCCTGCACAGGGGATCAGAAGGTGGGGTGAAGATCTCAGTGCTGGAAGAAGGAAAACAGGAAGGCAAAAGGCCCGGGAAACAGGGCCAGAGGACCAGGGCTGCCTCAGGGGCAGGCTGTGGACTTTGACTCCCACCTGCACACACAATATCTCCAGGGGGCCCTGCTGGGGCTAAGCCCTGCCTCCAGCCTAGGCCAGGGTGGCTCAGGCCTGAGTGGGTGGTGTCCCTGGCACCCAGAGACTCTCTCTAAATCTCTGAGTCCCTGTCATAAGCCCCAGAGACCTGGTCCCCACTCTCCCCGACCAGAACTCAGCCCCTCACCTGGTCCAAGGTGCTCGGACTCCCTGACAGGGTGAGGGTGACGTGAGCATCTGCTGGTGGCTTCTGGCCAGGCCGGTCTCCCATGCAGCGGGCAGGGGAAGGGAAGGGGCAGACGTCGGCTACGGCAGGGCAATGGCCAAGAAGGGGAGAGATGCTTCGCACGCAGGGCCACATGTGCCCGTAGGGCTCGCCCTGCACTGCAGTCAGCCCAGGAGGACAGGCTGCGCTGGGAGCTTGCCACTCACAGACGCCAAGGCTGGTGGCACACGCACACTCGTGCACACGCACACACGACCTCTCTGAATGCACTGCTGCAACACATTGGTCCACTGAAAGCTGGACTACATCATTCATCAATTCATGTCCAACAGCACACATGGGCCGAAGAACGTGGGACTAGCCACATGGGGCATCCACCATGGCCTCTCCCCTTCCCACAGCCCTGCCCATTGTCAGCTTGCCTTCCCAGCAACCTCCTGTGGGCCCTTCCCCAGACACGTGTAAACTCTGAGCTCCCAAGGTCCCTGCTGCCATGAGGCTAAGAGGAGCCTGGACAGAGGGGCTGCCAGGGACGTGTGCTTGGGGCACAGGGTGGAACCAGAGCTGCTCCTGGGATGGGCAGGGACCAAAGCCACATTTGGGGGACAAACGCCTGCTGGTTCTGCAACAAGTTAGGCCTCTTCTCCTGGGAAAGCTGAAGGGACGCTGCATACACGGAGCCCCTCATGACCCCCATTTCTTCAAAATCACAGAACTTTTGAGGGGAATGGACTTGGGGAGTTGGCAAAAGACGCCTTGTGAGCAAATAGTGGCACCGCATGACCACGGCTCCTCCTCGACTTTATGAGCTGGCGCCCAGGCTGCTGAACCCAGTGACTGGGACAAACTCCACGCTGAGTGAGCACGGGCTCTGCCCTAATGGCTTCCATCTCTGTGGCCCTTTGACCTCCTGGTCACCAGTGCCTGCCCATGGGACCGAGGGGACAGCATCAAGAGGGCCACCAGGGTGAGGGATAAAGGGAGAGCAAGAGCCAGACCTGAGGGAAAGAGGAGCAGAAGTCCAGAGCTGCTGAGTCTGCTGGGAACCTGGACAGAAGTGACTGCAGCCCACAGCTCACATGAGCACACACATGTGTGCATTCATGATGCAGCACATGCATGACACAGCACTGTGCAGAATCCACATGGAAGCTCAATTACCACGCATGATAAACATCTCCATGCACTGCACAGCACATATGTGTTCCCCAGACACACAAACACAAGCACACACCACAGAGCATCACATTCTGTGCATATCACACAGACCACACCAATTCATGTAGCATGCAGTACCTTAGAGCACACATACATCACAAGTATGCACATGAATACCACATACTACACATATGCACACATTCATACATGAACCATACCACAGAACACACACAGTGCTTATGCCACCAAGACAACATACCTGCACACACCACACCACAACACACAGAGGACACACACAAACACACGCTTTATGATGTCACATACAACATACGCATGGATCAAACATATGGCAAAGCTCTCTCATGTATCCCATGTGCAAATCACACTACACACATCACATACCACAAATACTACACAACACACACATGACCCATGTTTCACAAGTGCTTCACTTCTTCAGTTGGTGCATGCTTCACACTTCATAACACACACCATACACGGAGAGACACATAGGACTCACGCACTCACGAACCACACCCACACAGCCTATGACAACAGTGGCAAGTCCTTGAGAGCTAGAGCGTCTCACCTGCAACCCCAAACCCACGCACTTATTCATCACAAAGCGCCAGCACAGCAATTAAACTGGAGCCCTGAGGGCTAAGTTTAGCAAAAACAACCTATATATTAACAGTTTTCATCTTAAAAAGAAAACACACCAGCAGAGATTCTTGGGCTGCTGACAGCTATTACCGCAATGTAAAAGTTCACACCTGATGTGCTTTTGCGCAGTGAACGTGATCTTTGCCGTCCTATGTATGCATGTAGTTTGCCAAGCCTTGGCTAAGGAAGCTTGGCTTGTGAGCGGACACAGGGGCTCTACGTGCTCGCTGTGTGTGGCCCGTGGGCCACAGGTTTGCCACTGCTGGCCTAAGGCCCAAGAAGCAGTGGCCTCACAGCTGAATGGCAGGGGCAGTGAGAGATGAAAAATCAGGGCAACACTAAAAGATACAGTACGGGCAGAGAGGAAACACCAGAAAAAACATGGATATCCAGGATTTTTTGGATGCAATTCAATGGTTTTAAGTAGAGGATAATTTTGCCACCTTGGACACTGGAAAATAACTAAATACTGTTTCATTGTCACAGGTGAAGGGAAAGGGGGACTGCTGTCACAGAGCCAGGCAAGGATGTTGCTCAGCACCTGAGGCTGGCACTAAACCCAGGAGAACAGGAGGGTTGGTTCCATTATCAGGGTGCCCATCTCCACCAACCATGCCCCAGATGCAGAAGTCAGTGTCCCTGGCCACCTGTGCCTCATGCTGAGCCCGTGTCCTCTTATTCCAGCATGCACTGGCACCTGCCTGCACCAACATCTGGCCCACAGCCACCAGGTCTCTGAGGGCCCCTTGGCTGACTCATGAGCTCCTCCCTGCTGCTGAGTTCTGGGCTCAGGCCCAGCAGAGGCACCAGCAGGAAGGGGTCGCTCCCGTGCTCCTCAGCCTGCGCTTAGCCCTCTGGGTGAGGTCATCCAGAGCTGCCCGCCCCCTGGGTCCTGACCCTTCCGGGTCTTGCCAAAGCCTGAAGACACCACCATGCCATTGGGGTGTGGACAATGTCAGCCACTCTATGAGCACACCACCACCTTTGCAACAGGGCGCTGGCAAGGATGGGACTTCCACACATCACAGAGGACTGCTTATATCTGGGACTGGGTGGAGGCCCTGGCAGGGCTGCATGGCCTCTCCCAAGTTGAAACCTGCCCCGGGATAAGCTGCCATAGGACCCAACCTGACAGTCTCCTGCCTGTGGACGCTCCTGGACTCTGGACCGCACAGCCAACCCCTCCCGGGCACGGGCTGGAGTAGGGTGGGCCCTCCATTCTCAGGGTCCTTCTTGTCCCTGGAAAGCAGCAATTCTAGAGGTGTGGAGATGGAGCCTTCAGATGTGAGACCAGCAGAGAACATGGTGCCCTCATTAGCCCTTGGGTGGTGCCACCTCCAGGACCTACCCTCCCATCTGTCCCAAGGTCAAGCTGTGGAGTGCAAGGACCAGGCAACACTGGTGTCGGAAGCCCACATCCCACAAGCCAGCTGTTCCCTTCTAGGCCTCCTGCCGTGTCCACTCTCTTCTCTGTTCTCCATCTGTAGCCAGCCTGGGCAAAGGTAGCACCAGGCAGAGAAAGTTGGGGAAGAGAATGAAGAGACCTCCTCCTGGCCCCAGTAGGCTCGCTCCCCAGCAGGACACAACCACATGGCCTTGTCCCCTCCCCGACTGAGGATTAAACTGGGGTCTTTTCCTGGGGCTGAACAGGACAGAGCAGGTGGGGTGGGTCAGCAGGCAAACACTTGGCTTAATGGGCACAAAGGTCCTGGGTTCAAGGTTTGGATGCCAGCGCCTTCCCCCCACCCAGGCTGAACCCAATGACCCTGGGAGGGAGGGGAAGGCAGCTAATCGAACTGCACTGTTTGCTCAGGGCTCTAAGGCCTGGCTCTAGGCCCAGCACATGAGCTCAAGTCACTTTACACAGATAGGAAGCCCTACTGTCCCTACCTAGAAAATGACCCTGGGTGGCTCAAAGTTAGTTATGTAATGTCTTCGAAGTTTTCCCCCATTGTGACAGGCCTAAGGTGGGAGAGATTCCTGGGCAGAGGGGAGAGAAATCCCCCTGACCTGGAGGGCACCCTGTGTGTGCTCTCCATTCTGGGGGCTTTCCTGGATTTCCTCATCTCACTGGTTCTAAGCTAGAAGGAAGTCCCAACTTTGGGGCTTTCCCAGAGCCCCTAGGAGAGAGATACTACAGCTATTCATTTAGAAAACCCCAAAGTTTCTGTGTCTTAGAATGATTCTCCCTCTCTGAAAGCAGGGGCCTGCCTCAGCCTCACCACAAGGCTTCCTGGGGTCTCCTGTACTGCTCAAGGCTTACGGGCTAGGCCTGTGCCCATTCATTGAGCCCAGGCTTCCTGTCTCTCACTCCGGCCACCCACCTCTCTCCCCTAGGCCTGGGAGGCTGGAGGCAGGGCACATGTCTGGCTGCTGACGTCTTAGGGCCACAGAATGGCCCTGTTGTTGGAAAACAGATCCTCACTACTTCCACTCATCCCTGCCCACTCCAAGCACCTGGGGCTGGGGGCCCCATGCCCAAGCACAGAAAGGCCTGGGACAGGGAGGCGAAGGCCAGGCTCTTTGTGGGCACCTGCTGTGAGGTGAAGACACAGCTGAAGGCTCAGGCCCGGGGACAGCCTGGCCCAGAAGAGGCTGCTGCACTGTGTCCCTTGGTTCTTCTTAGGACTACGTGCTAGGCTTGTGCAGGACTGGGCCGTGAGATCTGATGTCACCAGTTAGGGGACCTCCCTTGCATTCCTGATCTTCTCTTCTACTTTGTTGGCATTTTCTTCCTGGACACCTGGCACCCACAGAGTTGGCTCCTCTGGGGTACATCCTTCCTGGAGCGAGCTGCCATGGCCTGGAGGGGTGTTTCCCAGTCTCTGCTGATGCTCTAGGGGGCTGCTGTGTGAGGAAGGACAGCATGGACAGTGGAGAGGTGGGGGACAGGGATGTGTGGGGTGATGCCAGCAGCTCCGCGCTAGTCCCCATTGCCAGCCTAGTCTTAGAGTCCCAAATGCAGTCAGACAGGTAGGGCCATTGTCCCCATTGAGGGCCTGGATCCCACCATAATGTCCTGCATGAGTCGAGACCTAGAGCCCATAACAACATCTCCCACGAGGCCAACTGGAGCCCTAGAGCCCCCAAAATGTCTCATGCAGGCCTGTCCTAATGGATCTGTACTGAGAAGGCCCACAGGTCAGTGGTAGAGGCCAGGAAGTCTATGCTAGAAGTGGGAAGGATCTGTGTCAGCAGGCTGAGGAGTCTGCCTGGGAGCCAGGAAGCAAAGCAAAAGGTAAGATGCAGAGCTTCCCCTCAAAGGGCACCACCCTATTCTCAGTGACGGTGAGGCCCCAGCTCCTCCAGTGATGAAGAAAGCTGAGCTCCCATCAGGAAAGCCAACAAACTTCTCCCTGAGGCTGAGCAGTATACCATCTTCCTCTCCGGAAGTGATGCTCAAAGTGAAGACCATAGTAAACCATGGCCATTCTGTGACGAAGAGATCCTGAGCTCCTCCTATGAGGAGAACAGACAAATTCATCAGGAAAGCCAGCATGGGCAGGTCCTCCAGGGGAATCGCACAAGAGAACCACAGCTTCCTACCCTCTTCTCAACAGCTTCTGCAACAGCTGCCCCAGCTCTGTCTCTTACGCTGCTCAGGTGGGCCTCCCACACCCAGCACTACACTAGGTCAGTGCAGCCAGGCATAACACGCTGATGACCAGTGAGCATCCACCGCTGAAGGGATGCCTCTGCTGCTGAGGGAGAGGAAATCCCTCTTTGCAAAATAATCTCATCACAGCATAGGAGTTTAGTGTCCCCAGACTTACCTGGTTCCTACCAGCCTTCTCCATCTGAATGTATGCAATCCCATTCTTTCAGCACCCTCACTTTAAGGAGTGAGACCTCCCGCCATGCTCCTGGGACCCCTCCACCCCTCCAGAGCCAGCACAGATACACTCTGAGGCTGAGTAATAAACTTAGGCTGTAATTCAACCACCTGCATCATGAGGGTTTGTGTTTTCTTTTCAGCAATGTTAGCCCTATGCCTAAGGGAGTGAAAATTCTCCAGCACACACTTAGGGGCTGTTAGATTCTGTGTATATGAAGGAAGCGATTTGAATTTTTATATTTTGTACTATTTTGTCAACATGCTTAGAAGTTTTATGGGCTGGGGAGATAGTTCGGTGGCCTAAGCGCCTGCCTGGAAAGTAAGAACCCAAGTTTGATCCCTGGTACTGCATGCTGTGCTGGCCCTGGAACCCTGGGTGCACTTTGCCAGCCACCAAAACCGGGCGTGGTGGGGCACACCTGTAATCCCAAGGCTAGGGAGTCTGAGACTGGAGGATCACTAAGAGTCCAAGCTGTGTAGTGAGCCCCTGTACCAAATAAATAAATAAATGATTAACAAAAGGAGAAAAAGTTTTAGATGGCCTATTCATTTCTAGAGTTCACTGTCCCCTTTCATAGACTGCCTTGAGATGCTAAGAGCAGGTGGCATCAGCTGATTTCTTACTGTTCTGAAAATGCTCAGGAGGATGTGGCATAGGATGACTAAATTCCTTGCATCTACAAGTGTCAGATGAGGATAATTGAAGGGATCTATGTTGCCTATTAGTTTAAACAGTTCACACCATGAACTCTCAGTATACTCTACATTATCCAAAGAGAAGAAGACGTTGGCAAGCTTTAGGTTTCATTCAGTTAGAGAGCCCACTCCAGAAACCACTAAACAAATAGAGAAATTCAACCTTACAGTTCTGTTTCTCCAGAACCCCCGCAGTGCCAAAATCTGTATCAGAGTTATCTGGAGGAACGGACTCAATATAAAACGTGCATATGAGTAATTGCCAAGGGAAAATTATTAGGCGAGCTTACGGAATTGCAGGCAGGAGCATCTTCTGATGCCCAGATGCAGAATCAGAAGCAGGAGAAGTCGCAGTGCCCTCTGCATGCCGGAAAGCCAGAGGACCCAGGAGCTCCTCAGCCTGAGAGGACTGTAGTGTAGAGCGGAGGACCAAGGATGCGACACCAGTCCAAGGTGTACGTCCCGGAAGCTCCCCAGAGAGCTGCAGGTGTGAGTCTGCGTCGGAAAACTAAAGAAAGGGCAGGCTAGCGTCCAAAAGTAATGATCAAGGCGGGAGTTCTTCGGAACGGGCCCTTCTGCCTTCTTCCTTTATGCCATTCGAGCTGCAAGTCTATTGGCTGGTGCCACCCACACGCCACAGGAGTCTTCCCTCCTCGGTTGGCTGGTCCTCACGTCAATCATCCACACATGCACTGTCCTAGTTCCCCTTTTCTTCACTGAGACAAAATACCCAACACCCAAAGTTAAAGGAGGGGAGGTGCGTTTAGGTCACAGTTTGTAGAGGTTTTGGTCCACCATCAGCTGACTCGAAGGCAGGGTAATATGGCAGGCAGCCATCGCAGAGAGAAACACTTCATGGCAGGCCAAGGGCAGCAAAGCAAGCAAGGGACCACCACAGTTGTTCCTGTCCCTTGTGTCTTCTCCAGCCTACTCGGGGGAGGTAGCACTCCCACCCTCAATCCTAGCGCTCTCAAGTCCTAGCATTGTGCCCTGACTCAGTCCAATGTCACATGCTCTTGATGCAGCCACCTCTGAAAAAGGTCCACCTATGACCCCAGGAGCGGTGTGTGTGTTGGGGCGGGGGATCTAAAGACGAACCACAGCACACACCCAGAGCCAATCTTCACTACTCTATGAGGTGTTTCCTAATCCAGCCAGCTTGACATTTCATGATTGCTGACCATCTGGTCTCCAGTTTCTTTGTGGTACAAAATCAGTAGGAGTTTAAATGTTTTCACCTTTCCATTTCTTCCCTAGTTGAATATGTAGTGATCCGTTAGAAAATACTTTGTGTGTATCAGAATTTCTAAGACTCACCTGTGTGAAGCATGTTTTTGATTTTACAGATTATGGGCTAATTGTACCCCAAGTCAGGATTTCTGCACCAACATCAGTGACACGTTGGGCAGGGTCACTCCGTGTGGGCAGCTATCCTAGAAAGAATATTTAGCAACATTCCTTCACGCTGCCCTGTAGGGATGCAGATCTTACTCTTGTCCCTAAGTTGTGGCCTCACCTCCTGTGATGACTTGCTCCTGGAAAATCTACAAGAATCTCTGATGTTGTGTGCACTACCATTAAAAAGTCCTAAAACAAGTGTTTTGAGGTCTGTTTGCTGCAAGAATTCGAGGTAGGATTTTTCTCTTCTGCCCCCTTGTGGCCCTCTGGTGTCATTGCAAGACATGGTTTCAGATGGTGAGAAATATCCAGGGTGTGTGTGTGTGTGTGTGTGTGTGTGTGTGTGTGTGTGACAAAGACACAGAGAGAGACACACACACACAGAGAAAAAGAGACAGAGACACACAGAGAAACAGAGAGAGAGATAGGCAGAAAGAGAGACAGGCAGAGAGAGAGACAGGCAGAGAGAGAGAGAGAGAGAGAGAGAGAGAGAGAGAGAGAGAGAGAGAGAGAAGCTTTTCCTGCCGGGCTTGCACACCAAGCA
>NW_004524603.1:12998924-13000364 GCF_000260255.1 Octodon degus
AGAGACAGAGACACACAGAGAAACAGAGAGAGAGAGAGAGAGAGAGAGACAGAGGCAGAGGCAGAGGCAGAGGCAGAGGCAGAGGCAGAGGCAGAGGCAGAGGCAGAGGCAGAGGCAGACAGAAGCTTTTCCTGCCGGGCTTGCACACCAAGCACACTGTTTTAGGTTTTATGCTTGCTTAAGGTTGGCTTAGGCAGTCTGATGGAGATAGAATGACCAAATGGCTTCAGGCCAACAAGAAAAATGAAATACAAAGGATCTGTGTGTCTCAGTTGAGGTAAGTTCTGATTTTATAAGAGATTTTTTTAGTTCACTGTAGGCAAGAGAGTAGAGAGATGATATGCGGAGTCAGAGATGATTTACCTAAAACAAGTGAAAAGCAGCTAAGAGATAAGGTGAAAGAGATTCTCCAGTGAAGTGCAAGCTACAGGATTTGCCCTCCAAATGGAAATAACTGAAATGTACAAACTATGTTGAAAATGGTTTTTAGACATTGGACAACACGTGGGGCAGATTGCAACCCTCACAGAAGGGAAACAAGCGAAGTCAGCCCTGCCTTGGCCCTTGCCCAGGACCCCGAGCTGTTTCCCAGGCCGCAGGATAAGAAGAGAACCCCAACAGACCCCAGAAAATAGTGGACACCCAAGGAAACTTAAAGTATAGAAACAAGAAACTATTGTTCTTGTAGAAGAAAATATTCACCCAGTGGAAAGAGCTGTAGAATGATACACGTGGTAGAAAAAGAACAGCGTGGTGTTGAATGATCTATTATATTGTACACGCTCAACAGGGAGGAGGAGGAGGCAAATGTGGACACAGTAAGAGGAGACATGGAGGATAAAAGAAAGACTATATATAGGAAAATGCTACAGATTAAAAATAAAATGAATACGGTTTTAAAATACACTGGGTGGGATGAACAAGAGATTAGGCATAGCAGATTGTCCTTAAGGTAATACGTCATCTAGGGTAGGAACAGAAATAAATATATTTTTGAAAAGAACAGAATGTCACTAAATTATAGGACATTATCAAAAAAAATCTAATATTGAGAAGACCAAAAAATGAAATGCACAAAAGAGAAAAACGTTGAACAACTAAGAGCCAGAATGGTTCCAAAATCGATGAAAATAAAAAGTTACATATTCCAAAGGGTCAATGAGCACCACGCACAAGTAATACAAAGAACTCTTTAATAAGATACGTTATGAGACTGTGGAGGTAGCTCAGCGGTTTAAGCGCCTGCCTGGCAAGCTCAAGGACTGGGATTAGATCCCTGGTACCACATTCTGTGCCGGCCACTGAAACCGAGTGTGGTGGCACATGCCTATAATCCCAGTGCTAAGGGGCTGAGACACAAGGATCACTATGAGTCCAAACTGCAGGGTGGGGAGACCCTGTACCAAATAAATAAATGAATAATTAAAAAATCTAAAAGCA
>NW_004524603.1:13000464-13001772 GCF_000260255.1 Octodon degus
ACATTATCATCACATTGCCTGTAACCAGTGATAAATAAGAGAATCTTCATGTTTCTTTTCTTTGAACACCTGTACTTCTCATTCTTTTTTTTTTTTTTCAGAACCGGGGATTGAATTCAGGCCCTTGCACTTGCCCGGGAAGTGCTTATTCCACTGAGCCATCTCCCCGGCCCTTGTACTTCATTCTTAAGTGTGCACTTGTAAAATTCTGCCTGATGAATCCTTTCCATGCCTTTTACTGAACAGCCCTAAAAGTTCCTTTTCTGTGGAGCAGGTCAGTGAACCTGCGAAGTTATGCTGAGCCTAGGGTAGGTTTCGGTTCTCCATCGCTGCTTTGGGAGTTTCTTGGTACCCTGTCCAACTGGTGGGGGTGCTTTTAAAAATGCGTAGGGAGTAGAAGACAAGTTGTACAGAGTAACAAAGGGTGATAAGCGTCTTCTCCTCAGAAACCGTTCAGGCAAGAGCCTAAGGATTAGGAACTTTGAAACAAAACACTGGTGCCAACCTGGAATCCTATAGCTAATAAAAGTGTTGGGCTGGGGAGACAGCTTAGGGGTCTAAGCGCCTGCCTAGTAAGAGCAGGAACCTCAGTTCGATCCACACTGTGTAATGAGACCCTGTATCAAATAAATAAATAAAAATGTGTTTCAGAAACATTGGAGCAATAAGCTTTCTCAAACACTCAGGCATTAAAGTAATATAATTCATGAATGGGAGACACATAAGGTAAGCTCGAGAAACATGGCAAAGGCTGAACCTGGTGGTGCACGCCTGTAATCCTAACACTGCAGAAGTCAAGGAAAGAGGATTCTCCTGCGTTTGAGGGTACCCTGGGTATACGATGAGTTCAAGGCTGGCCTTAACTATGTAGAGAGACTCGGTTCCGAACAAATAAAAATTAATTGCAGTGAAAGAAATATGACCATTAATCCCCATCAAAAAAATGCCCCCTAGAATCAGACACACTGTCCCATTGTCTCGTCACTCTCTGAACCAGTTCGGGGAGTCCTCATTCCTGAGCCTCACACTGTCCGACTGCTGCTGTGTCCTGAATCGCCTCAAAATGTTTGCCTTTCCTGATGGCTTTCACTTTGGGGAAGGTCCAGAAGCCTCATACTGTCTGACCTGATCAATGAAGTGGATGAGAACACACTGTAACGTTTTTATTCATCGAGGTCGCTGTGTACAGTCGATCAGTGAGTGGTCAGCAACAAGTACAGTGAGTGCTTAAACTTTAAAAATTTATTACAGTAAAATATGGGTTGCCAGCATTTCCTCTCAAAACATCCAAAATTTTCTCCCTTACTT
>NW_004524603.1:13003302-13037200 GCF_000260255.1 Octodon degus
GGTATCAGCATATATAGTTTAGTCAGGGTGAGAATCCTACCAATTAACTGCTAGTTTCATAAACCTGCTGATGTTTCTCAGCATCATTGCCTTACCCATCTTGTGTGTATAAATGCGTGGCTTTGCCCCTGTCATGTTTCCCAGCTTTTCTCCTTGCCTTCTCCTCATTGTCCAATCCTCAAGTTCTCACTTTCCTTTTAATTGTGTTATACCTTTTTATTTGTATTTCTTCTTTTGAGTTCTTACACTAGGGAGACTATATGATATTTACACATGTGAGTCTGGTTTATTTCACTTATGAGTATATCTTCAAATAGCATCCACTTAAGTATAAAGGCTTCAAGTTTATCATTTTTTATAGTTGAGTAATACTCCATTGTATAAAAATACCACATCTTTTTCAACCATTCCTCATGTGATGGGCATCTTGCTTGTTTTCAAGATTTGGCTATTATAAATTGTGCTGCTATGAACACAGGTACACATATATCACTATGATATGAAGTTTTCAGTTCTTCTGGGAAAATTTCCAGTAGAGGCTTAGCTGGTTTGAATGGGATTTCCAGTGCCGGTTTCTTAAGCAGTCTCCACACTGATTTTCATCATGGTTGCGCCAGTCTACACTCCCACCAGCAGTGGAGAAGGGTTCCCTTTTCCCCACAGCCTCTCCAACATTTGTTCTTGGTTGATTTCTTTATGATAGCCATTCTTTCTGGGGTGAGATGATATTTCAGTGTTGTTTTAATTTGAATTTCATGGATGGCTAGTGATATGGAGCATTTTTTTCATATATTTATTCGCTTCTTTAATTTCATCCTCTGAGAAGTGTGTTCATCTTGGATGCCGATTTCTGGATTGGGTCTTTAAGTTTAGGGGCCTAGTGTTTTTTAGTTCTTTATAAATTCTAAAGAACAGACCTTTGTCTGAGTGCCTATTAGTTAAGTTTTTTTCAAAATTCGTGGGTTGTCTTTTCACTTTGTTGGTAAATTCTTTTCAATAAGAGGAGGTCCCAGTTGTTAACTCTTTCAAGAATTGCTCGTGTGATTTGATTTTTGTTCATGAACTCTTTAGACATTTGCCTACCCCTATGTCTTCCAGAGTTCCTCCTACTTTCTCTTCCAGGAGATTCAGTGTTTCTGTTTTAATGTTTAGATCTTTAATCCATTTTGACTTTAGCTTAGTCCATGGTGATAGACATGGGTCAAGTTTTAGTGTTCGGCATGTAGAGAGCCAGTTTTTCCAGCACCATTCATTAAAGAGGCTATCTTTCTTCCAGTAAGCATGTTTGGTCCCTTTGTCGAAGATAAGGTGGCTGAGTATGTTCATAGAGGCCTCTGTATTTTCTAATTTATTCTGTTGTTCCTCAGGTCTATTTTGTTGCCAATACCATGCTGATTTTTATCACAGTACCTTTGTAGTGTAATTTCAAGTCAGGAATTGTAATGCCTCCTGCCTTGTCTTTGTTGCCCAGGATTTCCTTTGCTATTCTAGGTCTTTTCTGGTTCCAAATAAATTTTAGGAACAATTTCTCTAGGTTTATGAGGTATGTTGGTGGTAGTTTGATAGGGATTGCATGAAATCTATACAGCAATTTTGGGATTATGGCCATCTTCACAATGTTGGTTCTTCCTATCCAGGTGAAGGCAGTATCTTTCCATTTTCTGAAATCCTCTATGATCTCTTTTTTCAGAATACTGTAATTTTCCTTGAAAAGATCTCTGACTTCTTTTTTAGTTAGATGAATTCCGAGGTATTTCATTTTCCTGGGTGCTATTGTAATAGGTATTGTTTCTATAATTTCCCTCTCAGTGTGTTATCTGTGTAGAGGAATGCTATTGACTTTTGGGTATTGAATTTATAACCTGCTGCGCTACTGAGTTTCTGTATCAATTCTAGTAGCTTCTTGGTGGAGTTTTTTTGGGTCTTACAAGTAAAGTATCATGTCATCTGCAAATAAGGATAATTTGACTTCTTCTTTACCTATTCTTATTCTTTTATTTCTCTCTCTTGTCTAACAGCTCTAGCTAATGATTCCAGAACTATATTGACTAGGAGGGGTGACAGAGGAATCCTTGTCTCATGCCAGATATGAGAGTAAAAGATTTCAGTCTTTATTTATTTACTTATTTGTACTTAGTACAGGGTCTACAGGATCTCACTACACAGATTGGACTCGTACTTGCAGTGATCTTCCTGTTTTCAGCCTCTCAAGAGCTGGGATTAAGGGCACACGCCCCCACACCCAGTCTCAATCGCCATCTCAGCGCACTCCATGGGCAGGTCCTGGACGGCTTGTGGTGCCAGGGGTTAAACTCCTTCCTCTCCTCTCTCTCTGTCTCTGTCTCTCGGTAATGGGGGGTCAAATTCAAGAACAGGGGACTTTGTACGTACCAGGCAGCCACTTATGTGGCTGAGTTACCCACGACCCCCCAGCCCTCACTGTATGTTTCTGTCACCCCATTGCACATTATATGAATTGCTAAAGAGTGTTTTTCAGACAAAACGAAAAAAAAAAAAAATAGTCCAGATAGACTAGCACTTTGGGTGGAGATAAAAACAGAAAAAAGTTGAATTTATAGCTCTGGCCAACTTTATGAATACAAATGCTTTGAGAAAATTTCTAGGCCAGGGCACACAGAAACCCACAGACAGAGAAGTAGACTTCGTGAACAGAGGCCACCTGGCTTGGAGTCCAAAGAGAATGAGAAAGAGGGCATCACTACCAACTCTACAGTAAAAAAAAGACCATGACAGGAATATTGTGAGCATTTTCCTGCTAATAAATGCAAGGTGAATAGTTAATCCAAAAATAGGCCAACGTATATACTTGGATTTTAAACAAGACTTGAGAAGTAGTTGACTGGAGGAAGGAGAGTTTTTCACTAAGCAATCCTAGAGCAAGTGACTAGCCATCTACAAAATAATAACAATAATAAATTTCAACACTTGCCTCATACCATCTACACCAACTCACTCTAAATGATTCACACTTCTGAACGCTGGAGCTAAAATTTACATGATTCTACAAGAAAGCGAAGAGAAAACCTGAGGGACTGTGGGTTTGAGGCTGATGCTTAATTGGAACACAAAGGCATAAAAAGAAACCATAAATACCAACGTTGCTTTCATTGGCATTTAGAACTTTAAAAAGATGCTATTAAGAGAATAAAAAAGCAGCCAACTAGATAGAGAAAAACATTTAAAATAGATGTCTAAAAACAATACTTACATCTAGAATAGGTACAGAATTCTTAAATTCAACAAAATTCTTAAACTCAATTTAGTAAAGCTATAATATGACAAACACCTTGATAGAAAAGCATACAGCACACCAGAATAGACTTCTCACTCTAGGATATTTTTGCATGGCAAATAAGCACATGAAGAATTTCCCAACATCAGTAGTCACTGGGTGGGGACAGATTAGAATCGCAGTTAAATATTTCACAAAACATGGATCACTTTGATTTTCAAATTTGTGCAAGACTATAGAGTGACTCAAACCGTGCTTATGGAAACACTAAATTATATGAAAAAACATTTAAAATATTTTTATTTTAAAATAAAATATGTCCTCCTCCTTCCTCCTAAACATCCTTCTAAAACAATTTCAGAGTTTTTAGAACAACATTCAACATACACCCCTAGGTAACACCCATCATTCCACTCCTCAGTATGTGAACAGAAGAAATGAAGGTCCAGGCCCATGTGATGTCACAAATGGAACAGTTGAAAATCGGAATCAATCCAATTGTCTATCAATGGACGGATGAAGAGGCTGTAGGATATCTACAGAATAGAACACCACTGAGCTATAAGCATTGACCTGTATTTGTAACAACATGAATAAACTGCAAAACAATTGTAATAAATTAGAGATGCAGAAAAGGAGTATGTACTTTAGGATTCAGTTGTATAAAAATTCTAACAAATGCAAGAGAATCTAATCTATACAAAGAATTGCATCATGGTTTGACAAAGGGTAGGATGGAAGAGGGGGTGGGAATAACATAAACCACAAGGAAAGTTTTGAAATTGACATGCAAACTCATTGTCTAAATAAGGTCAATATTTTCTTGACTGTTTAATAGGTCATAGCTTATAGGATTATACATATTAAATATATTTAATATTTGTGAAATGCATCTTAATAAAGCGATAGTATGAAAAGTAGACTTAATTCAATGCCTCAACAGCAGGAAATCTCTGGGGACATCAAGGAGGAGAGTAACTTAATATAGCATTCTAATTAATTAATCATAATTAGTCATAAGCAATCAATGAGAAACAGGTTTAGCCCTAAAGATTTTTCAGAGATAAGAGAATCTGTAGTGCGTGTTCTATCACAGTGCTTCATAACTTCCTCCTAAACACACTGTTCTTTTGCCAACTTTCCATTCTGGATGCCAGCTGCCTTTTGCTCCCTCTCTCTCTCCACCATCACTGCCACCCTCACGGGGGCCTGAAGCAGTCCAGCTCTTGCAATGAATGTCCAGAAAAACAGGGGTTCAGTTCTGTGTGGGAAGCAGTTGGATGCCTCACTCCTTTTATTCAAGCTGAATCCTTACTGATGGTTTTTCTCCCACTCTTACCCCCTCACCAGAAATGACTCATCCAAGAATTTAGTACAGAAACCAAGTGTCTTTCCAGGGAGATTTCTGCCACTTAGAAAATGAGTTTTTCTCCCTCCCATTACACACACACACACACACACACACACACACACACACACACACGCTCGCACGCACAAGAGATAAAGTCACACGGATAGGCTTGGCAAGGAAGAGGCTAAGAATCATCACTTACAACTCTGAACTTGAAGTTGCAGGAGCATAATCTCATGGGAATCAATAGAGACCCGAGCATTCGCTGAGTCATCCGCCCCAGCCTTACCTACTTGGAGTCAGGGGTACACAGAGGAAATAGTCAAATGTTTATAGCTGATGACATCTCTCAACTAACAAGTGAGGGGAAAGTAGAATGAAACCCCCAAGCAGGAATTTTTGATGGTTCACACTGTTAGGCAAAAGCAGAGGTTAAAGCTAGAAACGGAAGAGATCTGTCCTGTGGCCAGAAAACAAAAAAATGGGATGGAGAGTTGAGAGAAAAAATGGAAGGGGAATAGATCTGCTGCAAATGGAAAGACCAGGAAATGGAAGAAAGGGAACAGAGGGGAGTAGAAAGGAGTCTAGAAAATTAAAATGTGTTGGGCCAGCCAAATAGCTCATCATTTTAAAGCACCTGAAAGCAGGCACAAGAGCCAGGGGTTTGATCCCCTGGCCTGCCCCCGGGGTGTGCTGAGACAGCAATTGAGACTGGGCATGGTGGCGCGCACCTGTAATCCCAGCTCTTGGGAGGCTGTAAACAGGTAGATCACTATGAGTCCAATCTAGTAGTGAGACCCTGAATACCCTGTAGACCCCTCCCCAAAATACAAAAAGTAAAAAAAAATTAAAGATTAAAATGTGTTACGTATAAGTACCAGCTTGCTATCATGAATATAACCATTGTACACTGCAAATGCATACTAAGAAAAAGTTTTAAAAAGCAATGATAATGGGCTTAAAGAGCTACTCCAAAGCAATAAAATTAGAATATGTTAGAGCCACCAGATTCAGGAAGAGTCTATTCTTCAGAGATATCTTCTGTGTTTGGGGGATCTCACCCCAGAAAGAATGGGTTTCATAAAGAAATCAACTAATAACAAATGCTGGAGAGGCTTCGGGGAAAAATGAACCTTTCTGCACTGTTGATGGGTGTGTAGATTAGAGCAACCACCATGGAAATAATCAGCATGGAGACTCCTCAGAAACCTCAGATTAAAGGTCCCATTCAACCCAGCTATTCCCCTCCTGGGGATTTTTCCAGAAGAACTGAAAACTTCATACCACAGTGATATATGTGCATCCATGTTTAGATAAGCACAATTTGTCATAGATCAATCTTGTAAACAACCCAAATGCCTATCACCTGAGGAATGGATTAAAAAAAAAGACGTGGAGTTTTTAAACAATGGAGTATTACTCAGCTATAAAGAAAGATAAGCTTGAGGATTTTCTAGATAAATGGATGGAGGTAAGAGGTTATACTCATAAATGAAATAAATCAGATCTACATGTATAAACATCATATTGTCTCCCTAGTGTAAGAACCTGAAAGACTAAATAAAATCTGAAAGGTACAATAGGTACTACAAAAGGGAAATAAACTGAACATAAGGAATAAAAAATTAGGATGAGAGAAATGAGAAAAGACAAGAAAAAAAGAAAGGGGAAAAATCATGTATCTATATACACAGGACAGCTAAGATGATTGTAGTACTAAATTCTATCATTTTTATGAAGGTAACAGTCAAGGCTTAAAATTTTTACTTTGACCTATTTTACATGGTTATATCTGGTAACCTGAGCAACTACACTAAAGACAACAAAGTGCCACATAACCACTGTTGAATACCTTTCATCTTATTTCTAAAAATTGTGTATTGTTTTGAGTGTCTTATCTAGTTTTTTTTCTCTTCTGTTTAAAATAGGTTGAATAATTTTTTTAAAGGAAAAGGGCTGGGGAAATGGCTCAGAAGAATAAGCACTTCCTTAGCAAGCACAAGGGCCTGAGTTCAACACCTGGTTTCACCAAAAAAAGAAAAAATGAAAAAAGAAAGGAACACCAGCTTCACTGATGGGAAGAAGTGACACAAGTGGTTGAGGACACAGGTGCCAAGTCTAAGAGTGCAGAGACCCAGGGAAGTGTGTGGTGGATTTGAATGCAGCCTTTTATGCCAAGATGATGGCAATTTGATTATTTGATGGAGAAAGGAAGATATCTACGAAGACACAGAATAGAAGGTGCTGAAGAGAGATAAACTTGGAAACAGAAGAGGCCTGGGGAAATTAATTCTTGGGCACTAAGAAAGCTCCTCTCTCTGAAATATGAGTAAGAGAGAAAAAAAAAAGGAGAATACAATTTGTAAAGAGGAAGGGTCATGAAAATTTAAAAAGAGGCTTAATCTAATGATCACTAAAAGTTGAGTCAAAAGTAGATACAAGATTGGCAGAATTAAAAGACAATAATATTTGGTATTAATGAATGTGAGGAGACATATTCCCCTATACAACAGTGAAACAAATGTGGAATAAATGACAACAATCTTTGCAGTGGGCAACTTAACACTGTTTATTAAAAATTCATATAACATTTTCCTCCACAATTCAAAGAAAACACACACATGTGGGCAATTAACTTAGCCAAGATTTATGCCATAGCACTGTTTATAGAGGGTAAGATACATGGTTAATGTGTCTATCAGTAAATAAATGCACAAAAATATCTGTGGTAGAGCAATACGTTAACATGGGAAAGTTCCCAAGACATGATATTCAGCTGTAAAGGCAAGTAGCCAAATAATAAGTATAAAATAATATGATTTATATGAAAATATACTCACAAAATCATATGCAGAGCCATCTGTGTGTGCATGCCTATGTAGTTGGGCATGCATTTCTGTGTGTCTACACAGACATGTGAACAACTACACATTTATTGAGTCAATCAATACTTGTTGGACTCATACATTTGCATATATATATATATATATATATATATATATATATATATATATTAGTGTGGAGTTCAAAAATGTATAAAGAAAGGGGGCTAGAACATGTACTTTGATTGTTAACAGTGTTTTTTCCTTGAGAAAAGAGAAGGAAAGTGTCAAGAGAACTTTTGATCGATTTACAGTATTTATTTTTGAGTCATGTAAGAACTAAGACCTTGTGGAGTTACTGGATAGAAACACTGTGTCCGCAGTGGAGTCCAGAGGGGCAAAACAGAGGACAGAACGTGAGTCAGTGATTGAATCATCTTTGGATGTGAAAATGGGCCTGTAGAGGATGCTAAGCCATCGATCTCAGGAGGGCCACAGGCACGAAAGTGAAGGCTTCAAAGAAGCATGATCAGAGAAAGGTTATTATAGGTGGCCATGAGGGCCATAAGCGCCATCAGCCACCGTGGGCCCCCTGCAGAGTTGGTCATGGAGACTTCTCAGTGGAGGAGGAAAGTAGGGTGTCAGTGGTACAAGCCCAGAGCTAGGTCTTGGGTAGAGCAAGGATTGGGATCTAGAAATAGGTTGAGAACACAGTGAACAATGTAGGACAATCAGTAACTGCACGATGCGCCTGGCGAGCAGGAGACAGTGCGCCGGGGCAGGGTGGGGTGGCCAGGAGCTCTGGGCGGGGTTAACTGGCATAATGGAGACATTAGGGCAGGCAGAGTGGGAACCGGGGTGTCCAGCTGTCGTTACTCCCAGGCCAGGTGGGTCAGAGCAGGAAAATCCAGTTCAGGAGGCAGAAGCTAATGCACACTGGCGCACACGCACTTTCTCTCATGCACACACCCTGACCTCCCACAGGGGAGCCTCTCATGAGTCACCAACAGCGACAACTACCTGACCTGGCAAGTATTTTCATCCTCCCTACCTCAGTAGGAACTGCCGTGTGAGAAGGTTTCACTTCCCACCTCCACTTCAAACCTTGCGGTGCTGTGTTCAGCGTTATGTGTGTGACCCTAATGGAGTTACCTTTTGAGGAAAAAGGTGGAGAAAATTTTTTAGGAAAGCAAAGATCTAAAAATGAAGTGTCTATTAAAAAGTCATCCATTTCATACAAATGAAAGTAAATGACAGAGAGCTTTCCAAATGAACTTTTAAAATCAGTATCCTAAATAGGCATGTACAACAGACAATCTCTTTTGTCTAGCGAGTAGCATCTTATGACTACTTGTTGTGCCCAAGTACAATTGGGTTGTTTTCATACAGTGTCGCATGGTGTAAAGCACCATGAGCTTGGGGACACTGAGATATGGGGAGCTGAATGACCTGCTCTGTGACACCACAAGGGCAGCATGGAGGCCAGCCTAACACTGACTGAGGACTGGGAGAGGACCAGTGTCTCACCTGCACACTCTGCCATTTCTCTATGAGAGCAGCAGGTGTCTGCCACATACAGAGGATTTACTCATCCCCGCCCCGCTCAGACACCCCTAGAGTTTGGAATCCCTAAGTCTGACATTGAGCAACTTTATCCTGAGAAGGGTCCGGGCCACAGGAGCACTGCTTTTCACCCCATGTCCACCGATAAACAAGTTGGGTGCAGACGTCCTGTCAGTTCTGCCCACAGTCACAAGGTCAGTAATACAGCTGAGGCAGGATCCCACCGTGGAGTTGGAGGTCGCGGAACTCACAGATGGGCATGTGCTCTATCATGATGATTGTTTGGTTTTTCTTCCCCATTGGAAGCAAAGAGAAAAACTAGGATCACAGAGAGGAGATTACATAGTGAACTTTTTTTTTTTTTTTTTTTTATCTTTCCTGGAGTGTTGTACAGAAGATAGAACAACAAAGCTGTGGGTTTTTTTTTTATTTCTTTGTTTTGTTTTTAAGGTTGCCCTCTTAAGAATTCCAAATATATAGAAGGCAATGAGCATGTCTTAGACACTGAGTGTCAGAATCCTAAAATCCCTCTTGGAACAAAGGGCATCTGAGAGATGGTGCTCCAAAGAAAGTTTGTGAGAACCCTGAGGGATATGAGAAATGGCGAACACTGAGGTTGGATCAAAGCATGAAAATAATACAACAGCCATTGTTGAATACCTACTGTCTTGGGGTATTTTTGAAGTTGTGGAGCATTTCTAATGTCTTGTCTACTTTTTTATTCTCTTTAAAGTAAAAATTAAAAAGTTAAGTACAAAGATGATACTTACATAAATACTAAGAATTTACTGAGCCCAACATTGTTTTGTATGGAAAAGATAGTCCTCAAGTGAGGACAGTTTGAACCTCTTTTGGAACATGAAGTCTGCAACCAATGCATAGATTCAATGATAGCAAGATCTCATGAGATGTAGCTCATTCATCAGTGTTACTGAGCATTCAATGTTCTTTACTTTGAACTCTAGGATTCTACGATTCTAGAAATAAGAGAAATTCTAAGAACACGGCCAAAGAAGCCAATTATTTGAGGACCTGATTTTTTTTTTCTTTGTGAATGAACAGCTGTTGTGTTTAATACACCTGAAGCTCTATAAAACTAGAGCCACTATCATAATGCTTGTATAGATATATACTTTTTAGTCAAGTCTCTTGCTTCAAAATTCAAGGATGATATTTTTCCTGCTTATCATTTCAAGGGAACAATAAATAAAGTAGAAAATGATGAACTGTTTTGCATATTTCTGTGGAAAAATGGAAAGTTTTTATGCTTTGAGAGGTCAAGATAATTCGCTGTACAGAGTGAACAGCTTATATAAACTATGTGCAATTTTTCTTGGCTGGGGTATTTAAATTCAAGCGCTTGAGGATCTGATTTTAATAGAACATAACAAGTAAGCAAATACAGGGTCAAGAGAGGAGAGACAAAAGCAAATCTAGAAAATAGATACAGGATACCCCTAACGTTCCTACATAGAATTTAGGAGCTTAACAAAATTAGAAGGGGAAATGATATTTCTAGCATCATCAGTTTCCAGCATACTTAATGAAGTATAGGATACAAGTAATTCACTAAAAGATATGCTCATGGGCCAAACAGGACAAAAAGAAAAGTGATTTGATAAGGAATCTACTTCTGCTGTTCCTAAACTAGAGTTCCCAAACATATTACTCCTTCACTTAATCTCAAGGGTCACAAGACAATGACTGTAGTATCCATGAGTGTCTGTGAGGTTTTCTTTTACAGATCTATATTTAAAGTCTATTTCAATGTAATGGCTTGTGCCTTATGGAAATGAATGGTTCATTGATAGGACTCGATGTTTGATGGAAGGAAAATGGGGTATGGTGAGAGGAACAGAGCTGCTCTTCCCAGCTGGAGGTGGGATGGAGAAGAGAGATGCAGTCCCTTTCTAAACTCTGACCTGAAGCCAGTGGAAAGGAGGGAGAAACCCTCACAGGTGAGCAAGGTGACCAGTAAGGCGTCAGTGACCAAGTCCTCTCTTCTGATTCTCCTCCAAGTTGAACCTTAGGTGCATGGTGGAGCAGCTGAGGCAGGGTGTATAGTGAGAGGTTGTGACATGGTGTTTCACACACACACACACACACACACACACACACTGCTTAGGAGAGAATTAGACGGTGAGTTCTGCATATTTCATAAATATGAAATGGTCATTACCTGTAAAATGAATAAAACTATAATTAAGAAAGGATAACATGAAGAACAGGAAGCATTTGCACTAATAGCAGAAGTCTGACTGACAAGAATTACACATCCTAATTCAGGGGAATTCCCAGATTTCCTTGTAACAAGTGTGCAAGTGTGAAGCAAAGTAAAAGGTCAGAAGATAAGGACTGAAGGGGGCCAGCGAGATAGCTTGGTGGACTAAGCACCTGTTTAGGCAAGCATGGAGACCTGGGTTTGATCCCCAGCACCTCATGCCACGCCAGCCCCAGTGTGAGGTGCGCTGAGCCAGTGACAGAGTCCGGGAGTGGTGGTGTTGGGAAGGATGAAAACAGGAGAATCACTGAATCAGAGCTGCGCAGTGAGACCCTGTACCAAGCACATTAAAAAAAAAAGATGAGGACTGAAGACAGAGCTGTTGTGTAACAACAGCCCTGGAATCTTCCAAACATCAATGTGTTGAAAATCCAAGGAGGGGGAATTAAAGGACGTTCATCCCATGCACAGTTCATATTATTTGAGATCATTAGATCAGTAAAAGGAGGTTAATGGAACTCAGTGTAGAGCAAAATGCCTGGGAGACACGAACAGAATTTGTAAGGCCTGCTCTGTGTAGATGACGAAGATAGCAACCTCTGAAACACACACAATTGGATCCAATGCAGCCTCTGTGGGACAGGAAAACATGGGAAGCCAGTAGTGTAAGTTCAATCCACAAATGGAGTGACAGATTCCCACTGCAGGCAATGCAGGGGCAGGAGGATGAGGGATTGAGAGTGTAATGGTTGATTGATCACATCAACTTGAGTCAGAGAAGCTTAACTAAGTGGGTTCAGCAGTTCTATGCCCCAGGGTCTTAGAGAAGGCCCCACCCTAGGGCAGCTTGTTGCCTGGATTGTACAAAGAGACAAGGAATATGGTCAGATCTGCTTCTGTTTCTTCTGAGGAGCTTTGGTCTTTACCTTCACCTTGAGCATCATCTCCTGGCTTCCAGCCCTGACTCAGTGACTTCTGGTGTGGGTCCTTCAGCCTTCCCGCATAGACTCTTTAGTTTTTTATTGCAGACTCATTGGCTTCCTGAAAAGGACTTGCACAGGACACCGAAGTGCACTCCAGACTTTTGCCTGAATCCTTCAGTCCCCACTACACAGGTGTCCTCTGCATGCTTCCTCTTTGCCCTTGTAGATGACCATCTTAAGCAAATCTTGTAAGTCTATGAACATTTTTACATCTCGTGCTGTATCTGTTTCTCTAATAAATACTGAGTGATACACTGAGCATCCATTAACATGTGTCAGAGCTGTATAAGGCCATCAAGAGGCTGTCATTTGGCCCTTCACAAAGGGAATCATTACAAAGTGGGAAGTGTTACTTGTAGACTGAATAAATAAAACATTATTTCCATGCAGGAATCCATGGGATATATTTATGTAAAAAAAAAAAATCTCTTTCAAAGGCTGTGTTGAGGACTGGCCAAATAGCTCAGTGGATTAAAATACCTGCAAGCAGGTACAGAGGCCAGGGTTCAATCTCTGGGCCTGCCGGGATGGCCTCGTTCCTGGGGAGAGCTGAGATGGCAAGGTGGTGCACGCCTGTAATCCCAGCTCTTGGGAGGCTATAAACAGGAGGATCATTATGAGTCTGATCTAGTAGTGAGATCCTGAACACCCTGTAGACCCTTCCCTAAAATAAAAAAAAAGACTGTGTTGGCAGCCATCTGTCCAGCCCACTGTAGCTTCCTAGATCCATTGTTTCTTACAACAGAAGATCTTCATAATAAGGTCTGCCCACTGCATGGAGGGTTAAAAGTAATGAGACCTCAATTTGGTGCATTTTCCACTTCACGCCTAGTGCAGAGTTGGGGTTTGAACGCTAGGATGTATGGAATGAGAACTAGGATCCGAGAGACCACTTGGGAAGTGTGTTGAATATGAGAAGGTGACAGAAGAACTCTTGGGCTCAGAGAAACATGGCAGGGAGTGGGGGACATCCTCAGAGTATGGAAAGAGGATCACTGGGTCAGTCAATGAAGAAAGCTTCAGTGAAATCCTATGAAGCTTCAATAGGGAGTAGAAGTGAGAGGAAAGGTTTAACTCTGTGAGAAACAGGTCATGTGCATGAAAAGAGGGCAAATCAAAATGAAAAAATGGGGCCAGGGAGATGGCTCAGTAGAATAAGTGCTTGCCTGGCAAATGCAAGGGCCTGAGTTCAACCCCCAGTTCTGCAAAAAATAAATAAATAAATAATAAAAATAATATGGGGGTCACCTCCAAAGCATCTGCTTTCTTGACCTCTAAAAGTTGTAGTTCAATCACACACATAGCTGAACACACACATCAACACGTGACTGACAGTATCATGGTGAATCTGTTTCTCAAGATCAGAGTTGGTTTTCACTATTGTAGGAAAAACATATCCATCTCTCATGGCTCATTCAAGTTTAAAGAAATGGTTCTTGGATGCACAAGGTCATTAAGGTCAATTTAAAATTTAACACTTAAACATGGAATTTTTATGGAATTGAGGGTCATGTTCTTTGGGCAGAGTACCATTTTTTACTGAAGAGTCGGCATGTAGGAAGCTAAGAGATAGCCCGGAAGCTGGCTTGGTGAGTACAGGTGGCTTGAAGGAAGAAATACATCAGCCTAGGCAAACCTGATGGGTCTGCTTGAGCAGGAGGAATTTTCTGCACAAAGGATCACTCATCCTTTCACCTACTCTTCCATGGTGTGCTTAGCACCAGGTCCTAGTGATATTCTCTGAGTTACTGCTCAACCTACAGGTCACCGGGGCCATCCGGCACAATGGGGACATCCGTGAGTTGGGGGTCAGAGCCCCATCAGAGCATTTAGTTCTGTTTGTCCTAGCTAAGCACCAGGGCACCCACATAATCATCTCACCATTTATAAAAGTCTTTATTAAACAGTTTTCTGCATTTAAGCAGTATTCTCACTGCATATAACCATACATTTTTTTCTATGATCTTTTAAAAATCCATAGCATCTCCTGGCAGTGCTTGTTGGACTAAGATGCAGTTAGTAACCCAAACCTCCTTTTGTTTCTTTACTTCTCTCTGTGCAATGAATTCTCTGTCAACACCTTCCCACACAAAGGCCAGTAAAATGTCTATTCTAGTCAATAGCATAATCAAACAATTCTGTGCTGTACCCACAAGTTGATTCCAAAAAGTTTAAAACTAAAATATTTTATGTTACTATGACAGCTGACATAATTGTTTACTTCAAAATCATACAGATAATTGTAGTTACTTTCCTATACTACCTTTATTGATTAATTCCGGGGTTACTTTTGCTTTCTTTAAAGTAGTTGACTATATCATATACAGAAGTTAGATTTTCATGATGTCTTCGAAGTAAAATATGCCATTGGTTCAGAAATTGCTAGCTGTATTTTATTACAAATGGACATTTGAAATAAAAACAAAAACTAGTTTTTTCCAGTTTTGCTTAAAGTGGAGTACAATTACATGACCTGGTTCTGTTCATGGAATACAAAGCCCAATACTGTGCAAATTTTTACTGAGTGTCAAAAAGTAGTCTGCATGTCCAGTTCTTCCCTCTTTTCTGTCCTGCTTCTTGGAGTAGCTGGTACTCAGTTTTCACACTGTACGGAGAAGAAACCAGTCATCCTGGGTTTCAGACCCCGCTGCAGCTGCTACATCTGCCCTGAGAGGCTGACATTTAGGCTTTTATGTGAGGGAGGAATACACTTCCACCTGGCCCAAACCCCCCTGCATCCCTAGCTCAACACTGACTCACTCTGGGCCTTGTTTTGTTTCCATGACTAGAAATTGCTTTAGTTGTTGTTGTTCTTTCCTTTTCACTGTCTGAGCTACGATTTCTCAACATTTCTTCCTGGCAGAAAAGCACATAACCTACCTGCGGAAAACACAGAGATGTCATCATTATTCGAAACATTTTGGGGTCATTGCTTCATAAAGGAATGCATGTAGCACAATCAAGGTCAATGTCAGGGAACAGACAGGAGACAAAACGGGGCACAAGGGCTCTTTGAGATGTTCTGGTGATGCTTATTTCTAACTAAATGCTTTTCAGAATACTAATAGTGTAAAATAATGACCGCCTTTAAGTGGCTGGAGTGTTCCAGGAGATAAAAATCAGAGAGCAGAGGAAGAGAGGAGAAAAATAAGGTTTTGAATGTGAAATAGTCTATGCCGTCACTATTCCGTCCTAAAGATCCTAAGCTCACAGATAATGCAGGGCAGAGGGTCTTGGGGAAAATCAGCCTGTCTATAAAAATCTAATTCTTAATTATCCTATCATTTCACAACTGATCTTTCCAGTTGCTTCACATTCTCCTTTTCATTTTGAGTATTGTTCCTTTAACTACCTACATTTGTATTTTCCACTTTATTCTTTCCAAAACGCGTCCTTTCCTTCCCACTAGCTTATTGTGAAGATCTCCGGAAACCTTGCAGCCTGGAAATGTGTGTCCAGTTGTCACGATCGCCCTGTGTGCGACTGGGTGGCGCTCACGTACAGACACAGCGGGTACGGGAGAGAAGGCACAGGCCACAGGGACGAGACCAGGAAGACGACAACAGTCTTAGGGATAAATCGCTGCACAGAGACATTCAGGAAGAAAATCTGAAGGCGTGACCAAGGGGAAGGCCACACCCCCTTGAGGTCCCGCTGCGTTGTGACCTTCCTCAGGCATAGGTTGGTCCCAGCAGCCGCCAGAAGCTCGGGTGCTGGCCACGTGCTGGGTTTGCGGTCCCGTGTCCTTGATAAGGGCGTGGAGTCTCAGCCACTTGTGTATTCAGGACGCCGGACGACAAGGAGAGAGCTTGAGGGTACTTACAGGCGTACACGACCTGGAGAGCCGCTCTGTGTCTTTTACATACATGGCCTCAGTTCACCTCCTCAGCAGGCCTGAGGGACAGTCAGCGGGCTCTCTGTTAAAAATAATTTCTCATTTTAAAAACAGAACTTAGATGGCCAGCGAGATAGCTCAGCAGAAAGTGCCTGCTTAGGCAAGCGCAGGAACGGGGCTCGATTCTCACCACCACACGCCACGCTGGCACTACCCCCAGTTACAGAGTCCGGGTGGGGTGGCACATGCCTGTAATCCCAGCGCTGGGGAGGCTGAAGACAGCAGGATCACTACGAGTCCAAGCTGTGTAGTGAGACCCTGTACCAAATACATAAAAATAAAATAAAATAAAATGATAAATAAAAATAGAACTTACTATCTGATTAGAATACAAGGTGTATATTTATATATGTGTGAGTTACGTGTTTAACCTTGTTCTGTTTTGAGGCAGGACCTTACTAGGTAGCGCAAGCAGGACGTGACCTCACTTTGTAGCACAGGCTATTCTCACACTGAAGATGACTCAGTGCTGAGATTACAGGTTTGCACTACCATGCCTGAAAGTACCTGTTTACGCCTTACAATAGCTCAGTACTTAGACAAGCTTTTATAGCTGAGGAAGCTACGGGGCCAGGGTCAGCAGCGCTAGGCATGTACATTAACTGGTAAGCATTTTGTAAATCATAATACCTACTTCTGCTGGGTACAGGACACATGGCATTTCCAGGGGATGATTTGTTATAAATATATAAACTAATAAAAAAAAAAAGAAATAGGCTTTGAATTTACAATTTCACTGCAAGGAATCCTAAGAAAATAGTAATTTGACATTTAACATTTTATGGATAAGAATGGTCATTGTAGACCAGTTGATAGTTGTGAAAATACCATATTTTCAATCAGAAGAAATTAGAGGGCTGGCCAAATAGCTCAGTGGATTAAAGTGCCTGCAAGCAGGCACAGGGGCTGGAGGTTCAATCCCTGGGCCTGCCGTGCCAGCCCTGACCCCGGGGCGTGCTGAGATGGCAATTGAGACTGGATGTGGTGGTGCACACCTGTAATCCCAGCTCTTGGGAGGCTGTAAACAGGTGGATCACTATGAGTCTGATCTAGTAGTGAGACCCTGAACACCCTGTAGACCCTTCTCTAAAAAACAAAAAAAAAAAAAAAAAATAGAAGGCAACTTATGGTATATTACAAAATAGACTACTTTTTATTTTTCAAAACTTGTTTTAGGAGATTATTTAATGATAATGGAAAGGAGCTACACTGCTGTAGTGATTAATATAGTAAGTGCTAAGTTAAAACCATTATTAGTTCAAGATAATAAATAAAAAATAATTTTCTTTTCCTTGTCCACAAAAATAACAAACTATTTAAATATAAGCTACAGTTAAAAGGCATGAAAGAAAAAACTTATGACTGCTAGTGCTGGAAAGAGAACAGTATCACAGGACCACGTGAGGTGGGATGGCCAGCATGGACTGTGGCTGACGTGCCACGTCACCAGCTGCAGAGAGGCCCAGGTAGGCACGGCTGGAGGAGAAAGCCGCAGGCGAGGCAGGGCCATCTGCACGGCATTTCCTGTGCCCTTGGAGTCACAGTCACCACAGGAAGAAGGACTTAACGCGTGGCCGCAGACTGGAGAGCCGTGAGTCAGGGACCCTTCTGACCAGCACACCGATGCGTGTGCTTAGGGAAAACACCATTACAGCAGGCTCAATTAACCTGTCAGCCCGAGATGAGCCAGGCCTTCCAGGGCGGAGGCTGCTCCCCTGGATCAGCCTGCAGATCAGCACAACCTGCAGACAGAAAGCGTGTCGTCAGCAGGGAGCTGGACATCGCCGCAGAGCAAACGCTAGGCAACAATGGGTGATGACCAACACACTTATTTTAATTCAGAAACACATTGGGCAACTGGGTATCACTGGTTATTTGCATTTTAAAATCTGGGACAAATGGTTCTCTAACTTCATTAAACCTATTATCCTCTTGGAATGGGAGCAAAACACCCTTCCCAGGCCTCTTGCTTCTTTCTGGGGTCCTGGCTAGTTCTGAGGAGGGCAATGAGCAGAAAGATGCGCTGCTTGCAGGCTTGGCCCAAGCACACACTCCTCCATGTTATCCTTTCTCTCAGCCCTTGTGGCAGTGGTGGCGTGAGTCAGCTGTCCTGGAGACCTGCACAAGCAAGTTTCCTGTCCAGGAGGACAGTGCCGGCCTCTGTGTGAGGAGGGCCACAGCCAGCCATAAGCCACTTCCACTGGAAATAAGCAGCCTCCAATAGAATATTTCAAGGGAAAAAAAAATTGTTCTTGGAAGAACAGCATGCTGAAATAGATGCATGATCTCACCCTACATTGAATGCATGCTCCACCCAAGAGATTACTCAGTTTCCCCATGCAAAATGAAAGCATCAGCGCTCCCACGGGCTCGTTATCATGGCCCTCCTTCTCCATGACCCAAGATATCACCATAGACAGCTAAGCTAGGTAGAAATATTAGAAGCAGTTAGACAGGGCTAGGCCCTCACAGAAGTCAACGCAGAAAGTGAGAATACATTACGACTGGGTGGAGGCACATTGGTGGGAGACCAGGCCTCTAGACGAAGAAGGAAGGATAACACCTACATGCTTCCCTGAGGGCTAAGAGGTAATTGTTGATGTTCCAAATAGGCAACAGTAACGTGGGTGGGAGACCAAGACCTCCCTGAACTACTTCCAGGAAAGGTCCTTGTGCCGTCCATGTACACTTGCTTGGCAACTACCTGGTTTGCTTCATCACTGGCTCAACATTTTTTTAAATTTCATTTTAAAGAGAAAAAATAAAAAAAAAACACAATAAACAAGAACAAAGACAAAAAAACAAAGCAACATAAAACAATAAAAGTGATACAGACTATCAGGGTCAGGCTGATAGCTCAGTGGACTAAAGCGCCTCCTCAGGCAGAGTGTAGTGGCTGGTGTGCCAGGCCAGCCCCGCCCTGGGTAGCACTGACATGGTGATTGAGACTGGGCATGGTGGTGCATGCCTGTACTCCCAGCACTTGGGGAGCAGAAAACGGGAGAATCACTATGACCTAAATTTATCCTAAAAAAGTGAAAATTAAACTTCAAAGTTTTCTTGTCCTTCTTATTTTTTTATTTTATTTTAATTCTTTTTTTTTTTTTTTTTTTTTTTTTTTTTGCGGAACCAGGGTTTGAACTCAGACACTTGGGCTTGCCAGGCAAGCGCTCATTCTACTGAGCCATCTCCCTGGCCCTTTTTTTTATTTTATTTTAAAGAGAATAGAAAAATAATAGATAAGACAGAAATGGCACACAATTTTAAAAAAGATTCAACAGCTGTTTTTGTATTGCACATTGCTGTCTTAGATGCAGTTGGTCAGATTACAGATATAAGTGTACAAAGTTGGTCAAAGTAAAAATTTTAATCATTGACTTCTACCTTCAAAAAAACTAACAGAAATTAGTAGTACAGTCATCTTAGCACTGTTCTACATAAGTGCTTACATGGGTCACATTACCTGAGTGACCATAATCTTATTGGTTGCCCCCAGTTGGTCCCACATCATGATTCTGCACCCATGAGATTTTCCTCTCTAGAACTCCCTTTGAGGAGTGAACTTATAGACAACCCACCTGTCCTTAGGTCCCCTTCTGTCCCTCTTAGACAGGAGTTGCTTTCTCTCAATAAATACTTCCTACTCTTAACCACCATTGCTCCCTGGAGTTCATTCTTTCATTTTGGAGAACAGAAAGTTGGTGCGTCAGCCAGCCAGCAGGTTGGGAGTTATAGTATTCCCCTGTAACATTTGGAGGCCTTCACTCATTCCTATAACAGTATCAGTCCTACCAACAAAAGATGACATTGATTAGTCCTCATTGGAGCACCATCCCTTGGGGATTTGAGACCGCCTAGCATCTTGCTTAATTAGAATCCCTTAGACCATCAAGGAGCCACAAGCTAATCTCAGAAGAATATGCACATACTTCTTAGAGGGACTGGCCTTCTGATCATATGCCCCAGTGCTTAGACGCAGTTGTTGGATAGGAAAGATGGAAGGGCTTGTCTGGGGATGAGTTTCGGAGCTCGGTAGGAGCTAGCTGGTTTAGAGGCTGGAGGAGTGTCCGATGGTACATGACATGTGCCTCACTTAGTGGACATTGTTTTGCCTTATTTCTTCTTGCCAAAGCACTCAGGTCCAAAAAAACAAAGATTAGGTGTGAGTCCTTTATTATACCTTGTAAACCACTTTAGTAATTCTTCTTCCCATCCAAGTACTAACCAGGCCTGACCCTGCTTAGCTTCCGAGATCAGACAAGATCGGGTGCATTCAGGGTGGTATGGTTGTAGAAAATTCTACTTCTTCTGTCATAGGTCCTACTCATTTTTGGCCAAGGCAGAGATGTTTCCAACAAGAAATAAAAACATAGTTTTGGCAAAGGGAGGCTGAGAATGCCCACTGGTATTGGCTAACTGTCTGCTATCAACAAGCAAACCCAGCCACGTGGTAGGAAGGAAGCCAATTCCTTCACTGTGTAAAGGTCTAATTGCTCCTTCCTTGTTGTTAAGAATTGACTTTCCAAGGAGTAATTCAGGGACTGAGGAATTAATGTTGCTGTTGTTTCTCTGTCTGACATTTTTAAATTGTAACTTGCAAAATCTTGCTATTCATTTCTATTATCACTAAAAAAGAAAATAAAATACAGATCAAGTATCTCTGTCTCTTAACCTACTTCTTTTAAAGAGAAAAAAAAATTGGTTGTACTGCAAATTATCTCTATTAGGGAGAACATTTCCACATTCCTTATCATCCCCCTTTTTTGCTTTCTCTTTCTCTCGAATTTCAGGTTCTCAGTCTTCCTAATTCTCCTTATCCTCCTCGTTCTAGCTCAGATCTCACAGGAATCATCCCTATGATCCTCCATGCAGAGACCTATGGTGATTTTTTCCCATGTTTTCATACCAGAAATTTAATAAATATTACTTTTCAAAATGTTTTGCCAGGAACAGCACATACAGTGATTTTTGACCTCTGAGGAAGAAACTACAGAGGCATATAATTACGAATAGTTATGATTAGTCATGACCAAGATCTAAAGAAAGCTACCTAGGATCACTGAATTCCTTTTAAAGCCACATGCTTGTCTCCTCTGAGGGGAAAATGAGCAAGATCCACCAATACTCAGCACCCGTGCTATCCACAGTCTTGCCTACTTTTACACCTGGACCTCAGCAATAAATTATAAAGTTACCTTTAAATGCATCAAATAAGGCAAAAACAAGTGTTAGCGGATTTGGGGTACGGAAGGGTCCAGACCTAGTAAGGATGAGTCAGATTGCGCCTGATGCACACTCCTGTGCCAGCTCAGACACACTGTGCCCTCCTCTGCTGTCCTCACCCGTCCCACACCTAGCAGAGTCCTAGGAGCCCTGGAACTCTGACATCTGGTGTCCTGTGATGACTGCCTTCTAATAAGAAGAAAGAAAGTGTGATCCCCTGCAGACTTTCTCCTTTTTATATTTTTATTATGCTAGTTTTCAACAAATTGATTTTTTTTGAAGATATCTGGAATTTGATCATTCTTCTACATATATTCCACATTTGATTTTCCTGATCAAGATTATTACAAACAACAACAACAACAACAAACTGGACAAAGGTGCTTGGGCTTTAATCTCAGTTCTATGATTAATTTGAAGGAAAAGTGGGTTCCAGCTTCTTGCCTGTAAAACAAAGGGGCTCAGCAGATGGTCTCTAGGTTCTTTTTCCCTCCAGTCCTCACAGGGCCCTTAAACTGTTTAAAGACTCCTCACTATGTGTCTGAACTTCCTCAACCCGTGCTTCCCCCTGTGCATTGAGCCTGCTTCTGCAGTTGGCATTCAATCCATTCCTAAAGGTCCAGCTCAATGGCCAATGGTTTCTTCATATCTTCCGAGTCCTGGAGCCTGACACTGACCCATTTTCTCCCTTGTACATCCATATGATTTGTTTAAATGTTACAAAATATCTATGTACTATCTACCTAAATATTACCAGTCATCTTACTAACCATCTAAGGATGTATACTTCCTCTTCAGTAAACTGTAAACACCTCAGAGAGAAAAAAGCTTTTATTTCTTTTATATTACACCTCAGGATGCCCAGGACAGTCACCAGCACAGAGCAGATGCTGAATAAATAGCTGCTGTTGGACAAGCAAGAACTGCCTCGCACATGTGAGAGTTTATAGACAGGCGTCGTCCTCAATGGTAATGCAACATGCTGTTGTCTATCTTATACCTTTTTTAAAAAAAAGTCAATTAAATTTCTACCATATGCTATGTCAGAAGAACACAACATGATCTCTTAGCTAAAGCAGATAATGAAGTAAAAAACTATGACCTATGACTCTACAGTTACAACATATGACACAGTAACATATAGTGTGTAGGGCAACACGGTAAGTATGGACTAAGGGAAGAACCACTGACATAAGCTTAAAAATGGTGGCAGGCCACAATCTAGTAAAAAAATATTGGCTAGAAAACAAAAGGTCTCAAGGACCATTTCTCAGTTAGAGAGAGTAAGCTAATGGGGCGCTGGGGGTTCTGGATGACCAAGAGAAACAGGTAAGCCCTCAAGGGATGAGTCTCTCAGAAATGAAATGGAGTGCCAGAGGCCAGCAGGCTCAGGCTGGCCAGGAAGCCTCATGTGAATGTCCAGGCTGGCCAGGACGACTCCAGTAGCACAAGGTCCCCTTTCCTTGCACTGCAGTTTCCCTGCCTAGACTTGCCACACGTCACCCCTGGGTTCTAGGTTCTGGGGGCTACAACTGTAGGGCCCTCATTCAACCCCAGGAAGAGGGGTCAGGTGCCTGCACCGTGGGTCCAGGCACAACTTCTGCTGGAGCCTCCTATCCCGGCTCTGCTGACACACTTGGTCATTCCCTCCTTCCGTCTTGGTCCAGTCTGTCTACCTAAATTTCCCATCGTCTGCCTAGCAAAAGAAGATGCCTCAATTTCTCTCCGTCCTGTACTCCTTTAAGGCTCTGACACCTACTTAACTGAGCTAGGACCGAAGGCATGTGACCAGGCTGGCTTGCGTACTACTCAGTCGATGATCTGCCTTCTCCCTTTTCACAGAGAACTTGGCTCCCTTCTGATGGACCACTTTAAGGAAACCAAAGAATAGTAACAGTCTCAACAGACAGCATGCTATGTGCGCCCTCAGGAGGCTCCCCAGTGCCACCCTTACAGGAGGACGACCTCAGGCAACAAATTGATCCTTAACAATAATCACAAAGCCTTAAATATTCAGCCCTCTATCATGTAAAGCATTTCAGCAATGTCTAAGGTCCTAAACCCAAATTGACTTTACATGTATCCTAGATGTACCAAAAAAAAATAATAATAAAATAATAATAAAAATAAGATAAAATGAGTGACAACCTTCGGATCTAACTGTTGGACTGAGAAGGCAACAGTTTGAGAGAAAGCTATAGGACACAAGCACATGTGCACACCTCTCTTGACCCAAATATCTTGTGAACACATTTCCTCCAAACAAAGCAAACCACCACCATCACCATCATCCTCATCCTCCTCCTCATCATCATCATCATCAACCTCATCATCAATGTAACTCTCCCCCAGGAGAATTTTCACTACATTATACTAACTTCTAATGCTTCAATATTTCACAAATTGACTTGGCAATTGTGAACTCGCAAACCAATTTCTTCCTAGCCCCCCTTTTTTTTTAAGAAAAATTTTCAATGGTATTTAACAGTTAAAAATCCTCCGGATCATAGAGGAAGGTATCTATCATAATCAGACACAAACTTAATTGAATGCAAACAAAAAGGATCTAATTACTTAGGCATAAAGATACAAGATATTTTCCATTGTAAAAATAGACTAACATCTGGAAAACACAATTATTAATAATGAGGTAGATTAAGCAGGAATAGACATTGGTCACATAATAAAATGACTTCAGTGTAATTCACTTAAATCTCAGCAATTCCCTTTACAACCGACCATCTCCATCATCATTTGAAAAGTGAAAAGGTTTTTGCTTGGATAATTGTTGTATTAAATGTAAATAGAATAAACTTTGTCAATATTCTTGTTAGTGTTCATAATTCAAAGCATTCACTAAAGAAGCTTTTGCGAAATCTCAAATTTTCTGGTGTGAAACAACAAATCTTGTTCTTTTTGTCTGTGGTGTTTATGCCTTAGATTAGGCACAGTGTGCATGAAAGTGACCCCAAAGTATAATGTAGAAAAGCCCACAGTGGTTTTTCTCTCTCCTGGCTTCCCTGAAGCCCCTTTCAAGATACCTGGATTCTCAGCTTGGTTAACTTGCCACCCTGACGAGTGTTCAGAATTAATTGCCCATGATCAGAATGTGTGGCTGTGCCCCCTGCATAATCAGCTACCTCACTCAGTTCCTACCAAGTTCAAATTAAAGAAAATGATAGCTCTTGGAGACCATTAGGAATAATTATCCCTTCTACAATCTATAATTTGATCATGGATAATTACGTGATGTAACAAAAGAATAATTAGACTTGTTTCTCTATCTGTGTTTTTGTGTGTCCTAGTCATGCCAGATTTGCTAAATCACATCTTTAAATGACCTCTTAAAACTGTTCACCTCCATAAATGTCATGCACAGAAGAGATTTTGATAATTGCCACATAAGTGGTACTCATGATGTATTTTATTTTTCTTCATTAATATTTGAAAAGTCAATTCAATTTTTAAAAAAATGTACTAAATTCTTTCAATAGTAGAGACTGTTGGAAGATAAATAAGCAAATCTGACATGGAAGGCATTGTACAACACCAGTCCTGGGGAGGAAAGATATATTTCTGAGAAATCCCACCAAGGAATACATGTTTTTAATTTAGATGATTCATATGAAGTGAAGAAAGCTCAGTCCCTTGTGAATCTATGACTTCAGAAGGTTTCTCTGCAATGACAACTTGTGAACTAGCATTTGTTTCATTATGATAAAACTTGCCTAATAGCATATGTGATTTATCCACAATTCAAATGGCATTGCATATATGTAAAGTGTTCTACAACCATCGGTGCTATCTGCACTCTAAGCTGCTTCATCACACTCAAAAATTTTTGTACCCATTGAACAGTATCTTCTTCTTACACTGTCATGACATAGGCAAGAAGGAATAGAAGACAGAGCCCTGGACCCTTGGTTTGTAACTCATGAAAAGTATGATTTTTTAAAAATTAATTTTATTGACAAATAGCGATGAGGCAATTTCAAAACAGATTATTAGGACAGTTTCAATTATTAATACATTGCATACTGTTGTCTTCATAGTAGTTATTCATAGTACAAGATGCAGACCTGATATCCTGTCGAAACACTATTAATACAAATCCTTCTTCTCATTGAATTAAGAGAAAGTAGCTGTATATCTGTCCTAGCCATTTTGTATATACAGATACAAAATGGTACTTCATTTATATCTCTTTTTCTGTTTAGTTTTGTCAGAGATGGGCATTTAATTACCATTTAAATAAAAAATAGGATTTGTGTTTTAGAGATATAAATAGAGATATAAAAAGTGATATTTTTCCTAAACACCATGACTCTTCACTTGAGCCTATGCATGGCCAAAGAATGAAACATGACTATTTCTTTGTGTAACTCCATGTCAAATCCCTTTTAGCTCTGTCTGCTGCCGTGTTAGTCATTAACAATGAATCTCTGTCTAAAAATTGTCAAAATTAGGTTCATTAGGTCTGCATTTACCTAGCCTCGCTCACTGCCCTTTAAGGCTAAGCACGCCTGCATCCTGACATTACCGTTGCCTTAAACCTCAGGTTGCCTTTGATTCCAGCAGTCTCAAAAGCCTGAGTCTGCCCCAAGTCAGGAAGACTCCATCCATGGAAACCAAATCTCCTTTCCCTCCAGTGAAGAGTCTTCCCTGAGCCACAAAACCAGGACTGAGAAAATGAGTCCACAAGCCTCTAGACCACTACAAACACCCCCCCAAACCTAGTTCTTTTGTTTCACTAATGAGACAGCCTGGTACTATTCATCAGAATTGCCCTTTCCAGGGGCTGGCGAGATGGCTCAGTGGTCTAAAGCACCTACTTGGAACAAGCTTGGCAGAGCACAAGGACCACGGTTCAATCCCCCAGCACCACATGCCAGCCAGCCCCGCCCCCTGGTGGGCTGAACTGGCCACACACACACACACACACACACACACACACACACACAAAAAATAAATAAATAAATGTTTAAAAAAATTAAAAAAAAGAATTGCCCTTTCCAGCTGCTCTAGAAGTGGTCTTCCTCTACCCTCTCTCTTACTTCCCCATGAAAATTTTTTCTTGTAAACTCACACTATGATCATTATAGTTTGTTTCCATTATAGTTGAAGTAAAAACCTAAGGTAACTGGTGATACTCCCATCCTCAGCCTATGGTAGCAGCTGTTCTCGTCTCTGTGGTCTGAACGTTTGGATTCCCCTAAGGTTTGTATGTTGAAATGTCATCCTAAGGAATTGGCATTAAGAGGTAAGGCATGTAAAAGAATCTTCCTCAATAGGGTTAGTGCCCTGATAAAAGAAGCGTGAGAAGGATCCTGGACCCCTTCTGTGGTGGAAAGACATGGAGAAAAGATGACTCTGAATCAGAAAGTGTCAGGCTTAAGATTATGTGTCATGATCAGACAGCACGTCTATTGAAGCCCTGGTCTTGGACATCCACCCTCCAGAACTGTGAGAAATGAACTTCTGTTCTTTACCGTGCTCTGCTAATGCTGTCCGTGCAAGCTAAGATGCTCACAGGGCTGGAGTCACAATATTTGTGCATCCGGGTTGTTTCACTTAGCAACCTGTATCTCTGTCGTCTCATTTAGCACGTTTTCATGATGCTGTCATGTCGTAGCACGTAGCAAAGTTTCATTCTTTTTATGGACGAATAGTATCCCATTGCATACATGCATTACATGTAAGTAATCCCTCATCTGTGGATGGATGCTTTGATTATTTCCACCTTTTGGCTATTATTAGTGTTATGGTTTGTGTCTAGTTGTCCCCTGAAAGCCTCATGTGAGTTATAGGGCAGACCTGGCTGGGGGAGCGGCGAGTGGCTTGAGGGGCGGGGCCAGAGGACCAGGCAGGCTCAAGGGGCGGGGCCCGAGAGGCAGGAACCTTTACACTGGCTCGCCTGTGCTTTCTCAGAGATGCGGAGAGGATTGTCCTGGACACGGCAGCCCCCCAGCCTCTCCTCCAGTGTCTTGAAACCTCCAGTAACTGAACTAAATAAACCCTTCCTTCCCTCGTTTTGAGTGTCAGGTATTTGTCCCAGCGACAAATGAAGAGTAACTAAGACCACTGGAAATAATGCTACTAGGAATATTGTTCTAGGAAGATCTCTCTTAAGGGGACCAGGGATATAGCTCAGTGGCACAAGCACGTTCCTGGTGAGTGCAAGGTTTTGAGTTTGATTCCCGGTACAAAGAAAAAAAAAAAAAGAAGAAGAAGAAAGAAAGAAAAAGGAAAAAGAAAAAAGAAGGTAAATATAAAGATCTCTTCTAGTCCTTTCCTTCAATTTTTGTGAATATATACTCAAAGTGAAATTTCTATTTTTTATTCTTTAAAGACAGTGCAAATTACAATTAAAACAGAAAAAATTACAAGTGATACAGATTTCCATTAACAAAGTAAACTGAATTTCACAGCATTTGTTGTAATACATAGTGTTGTCTTCCATCCAGTTATTCATATTACCAGATACATGAATGTAAGAAAGAAAAAAAAAAAGAAGTGTATAAGAAATTTAAAAGTCAAAAAGAAGAAACAATTGAAAACAGGAGACAAAACAAATTAAAGCATTAACTGCTTCTTTTCATAGACCAGCAGAAATGCACAGTACAGTTGTCCAAACCACACCCCTGGGATTTCTAGAGTATATCACAATTCTGCTTATTCTCCCCACCCCAAGTCTTTTGGGGTGGATAGAAATTCACTCCTAGATCATTTTAAAATTTGGAGACAAAATCTTGCTATGTCACTAAATTGGCCAGGCTGGGCTCAGACTTTTGATCTTCTCACCTCAGCCTCAGAGTGCTGGGATTACAGGGAGGTGACGCTGAGCCTACTTCTGTTTTTTGGTTTTCTTGATAGTATTATTTTTGATACATAAAAGTTCTTAATTTTTATGAAGTCGGTTTAATCTGTTTTCCCTTGCCTTGCCTGTGCTTTTAATGTCATACCCATGACCCAATGACATGAAAAATTTCCTAAATGCTTTCTTCTAAGAGTTTTATAGTTTTGCCTTTTAAGTTTAGATTGTTGGTCCTTTTAGTTAAGTTTTCTATATTGTACAAAGTAGCCTACATTCAGTCTTTGATATAGCAACATCCAGAATATTGCTTGTTGAAAAAGACTGTTCTTAGACCAGGTGTGGTGGTATACGCCTGTAATCCAGGGCTGGGAAGGCTGAAAACAAGCATCACTGTGAGTCCGAGCTGTGTAGTGAGACTGTGTACCAAATACATTAAAAGAAGAAAAGACAAAGACAAAGAAAAGGTTGTTCTTTTCTCATTAAATAACCTTGGCACATTTTTGAAAATACAAAATGCTTGACCATGCTTCTGAGGGCTTATTTCTGCATGTGATTGGGATTTTAAAGATGAACAGGAATTAAATAGTTGGAAAAATGGAGAAAAACAATACCTTGTGGAGACTGATTTAAGCAACAGCAAGCATTGACTTGCTCTTACAGATGTCGCGGGATGTAGTGTTGCTGGCATCTCACTTTTGGATTCCTTTCACACGGAATGAATTAAATTAAATTAATCTGGCATTTGAAGTCGAGTTACGAACAGAGTCTAGGTTCTCTGCTTTACTGGAGTCTCTGGGAGAACGGCACAGCGCGTCCCTGTACTCACGCTCCTGCCTGGCCTTGCACTGTCTCCCGTCTTTCCTTCTAGTAGCCAGAAGCTCACCAAGAATCAAAACAATGCAATTCCCAAGACCATCAGTCACTTCACATAAATCATCTGGAGCTATGTTGCAAAGAGAAAGAGCCGACTGCTTCGCACCAGCGAATCCCACTTTGCCCACAATAAAACCAGAGAAATGTACCCAATTGCAAGGAGCAGATCCAGCAAGGCTTCTCCTGGGCAGGTAAAAGACTGGGGTGGGGTAGACAATAGGTTCGTTTGGAGTAGGGATTTAATGAGTGTTAACATATGAAATTTTTGTGATTTACACCAATTAAATGTAAGATTTCATATTTTTAATCAAATGCCTCTTCTCTGATAATTTGCTTTGAATAGAACAGATGAATATATTCAGTTCAGAAATGTACTCTACATTCCAATAGAAAAATAAACAATTTCACATCTTTATCTAACACGATTAAGGTATTAAGCACATTTTTGTGGAATTTAAACACAAGCATACTGTGATTTTTGAAAATCAACTCTCACTTTCATACCACATGCTTTTGGATTGATAATAAGTCAAAAATAGGTTTATTTCTAATCTGAGTGCATTTTCGTGATTGCTGATTTAGCTACATAAACTCAGATGAAACTTTGAAATTGTTACTTGTAAGAGCCTAATCAGACAGGTAAATCAACATTATCCTGTCTGTCCTGGTTGGAAAGAGGTAGAAAAGACGTGTGGAAGGCAAGGGGGGTGGTGCACAGCTTGGAAATGATGGTGTCTAGTCCATCCAGTTGTGTGTGTGTGTGTGTGTGTGTGTGTGTGTGTTGCAATTAAACAATATGGCTTTAACAGTTAAACAGTACATATTTAATTTTATCAAAAATTAATTTTGTGCCGTCACTGATATCTCTATATTTGTTTGAGAAATGGAAGGGCCCAATGACACCCATTTTGTTGTTTTATTTAATATAAATATTTCCAGAAATGCAATACACAAAAGTTCAAGTATGCATATTAAAATAGGAGAGAGACTTTTTGTTACTTACTTGGGAAGGAAATGTCACAATGGATTCATTCCACCAACCCAACATAGAAAATTGTTGGAGAGTGTCATGCTCATTAGAAACTGTACATCATTTGACACTGTCCTGTAATTATGAATTTTATATTTAATGCTTCTTTGTTGGCTTTATCTACTGTATCTTAGGATGAACTCTGCCCATTTGCTTATCTGTGACTTCTAAGATTAACACCTTGTTTAAAAGACAGTCTGAAATGATTATCACAAGGCACTAAAACTCTTTTTACCTAATTAGGCCAACAAATAACTACAGACTTGCTCTGGTGGATCTCAGGGATTTAACAAGGATGCAATTCTCTACTTTGCTAGTGTCTTTCATACCGTGTAACATATTAACTTAAGATTTCCTTTTAAAAATAAGATACTTGTTATACTTTCTTTTCTTTATTACTCTGTTGCCACAATTATGCTCAATTACTTAATTTTTCTCATTACTGGATAGAGATTTGCAAGTTTATGTTTTGTTTTATTTGTCCTATGATTTGGACAATCTAAGTGACGATGGCCACGTTTTTCTCAGTCACAAGGTCCATAATGAAGAATGAATTCTTTATTCATCTCCTGACTTTTCAGAACACATTTGTACTCTGCCAGAAAAGAGCCTGTAGTAACAAATTTTCTAAGAATCGTAAATCCAGAAGTGACTTTATCTTGTGTTCTGAAAATATTCCCTTAGCTAGAGATGTAATATTTAAGTGTAAGTGCATGAGAGATGCCTTCACTCCCCGGCAGTAAAAAGCACAATCATGGTGTTTATTCTTCTCCTGCAGCGAGAAGTCCACAGTGATGTAGCTGAGCCCTGGGATTCGGGTGCCAGGGCAGGGCTGAGCCCCATCCGTCCTGCATCCACAGGAGTTACCCCGATTGCCGCCCAGGAGGCCCGCCCACTGCTCCCGAGGCTGCTGGTAGCTTACAGGGCAAGTCTGGAAGCCAGCAGCCAGCTCACACATGGGGCGGAGAATCCTGATTGGCCTGGTGGATGGACTCCTTCCAACTCCAAGGTCTCTGTGGGGAAAGGGAGACAGAGTCACTGGACAGTGGCAGGAGAACTCGGCCCAGTACTGCGGGCTCTGAATGCAGAGGACAGGCCCACACATATGGTGGCTCCTAGAGGCCACACAGGGAGAGGTGGAGAAACAAATTCTGTCTGGAAGCTGTGCGACACAGCCCTGCCCAGGCCTGGCTTTCAGTGGTACGAGGCATGCGTCAGATGTCTGACTCCCAGGACCAGAGATAACAGACGCTGTGCAGGAGCTCCAGCTACCAAGTGAGCTGCAGGACTGACAGGAGCCAGTGCAGGGACCAGGAGACCACGCTGCAGCGCCACAGAAGGCAGAGGAGGGGCGAGGAAGGCGCGGGTCCTGGGCCAGAGACCCCAGCTGCCTCAGAGATGCCCCAGCTGGTGGCTGCTGCCCCTCATAAACCAGAATGAGGTCTTTACCTGCTCCTGGGTGGCGGAGAGGTCAGGACAGCCATCATTATTTTAGCCTCACCCTGGCGTGGCCGGGAAGAGAGCTGAGCAAGGCTTTGGAGGAGCTGCGGAACAGCCCTGTCATGCACTTTCCTTCTGGAAACGCCCAGGGGTCCTCCTTTAGCTCCCCCCAGGTGGTGTCTCCAGTGAAAACAGGAATGTGGGTGGCCTTAGCTCTCCTCAAAAGTAAATGCTGAAGGGGGGTGGTAGCCCATGCCTGTAATCTCAGCACTTGGGAGGCTGAGGCAAGAGGATCTCTGCGAGTTCAAGACCAGCCAGGACTAAAGGGATTTCAAGGCCAGCCTGAACTGCAGAGCAAGATAACAACTCACAAAGGTTTTTTTAAAAATGTAAATCATAGAAGTGCCTGCATGTGGGGTCATGTGTGTGTGACTACAAAGCCTACTGCGTGGGAAGCGCTACTTCCTGCGTATGAGAAGCTCAAATGTGTGAATATATATTTTTTGGAGATGAGGTCTCCCTCTTCAGTGCACACTGGCCTGGAACCCAAGAAATGCTCCGCCTCAGCCTCCGGAGGGCTGGGATCACAGGTTCGGGTCCCCCAACCTGGCAATGACTAAAGTTTAGATCAAATCACTTTTCAGTTAACTGAACAAATGCCATTAATTTTTTGTTCGCTTATGTATCTGAGATTGCTTCATAGTTAGCACTTATTGGTATTACTTTTTTTTTTTTTTAATTTACAGGGAAGTCTACGGAGTGTCTAAGTTCTCACCACTAGTTAGGACTTAGGTGATTCTCCCGTTTACAGCCTCCAAAGTGCTGAGATTACAGGTGCGCACTACCGTGTCCAGTCTCAATAGCCCTCTCAGTTCACCCTGGGGGCGGGGCCTGCACAGCAGCCCAGGGATCCAACTATGGCCCCCGTGCCTGCTTGCAAGCACTTTAATCTGCTGAGCTACTTGGCGGGTCCCAATTATTGCTATTTCAAACAAAGACCTTCACGCTTCCTGTCCCAGCCATCTGCCCTCCCTGATCCTCACAAAGGAGCCCTCCTGCTCTCAGAGACTTCCAGAGCCACCTGCTGTTTCAGGAGTCTGTCTGTCCTGAGGTGGTCCTCTTGTTTTTTTCTGTGTGACTGAGATTTTATTTTGGCCACTGAGTCCTTTTTTACTTACTTTTACTCTTCTAGTCTCAGCCTTGGAAGCAGTTTCTGCATTTCTCTGTCACTTACTGGAAGTACAAAGTGAAGAACTTTTTCCTAACCACGTTTGTCATTGCTGTCTTTCCACTTGGTCTCAGATAGCATTGAGCTGCCCCGCTCCGCACTCATTCCTGGCAGAGAAATGTGCCCCTTCGTTCACAGTGCGAGAGCTCTGAGGGAACAAGTTCCCTGAACCCAGGGAAATGTACGTGGAGAGAGTCGTCTCAGGTGCGAGTGGGGCAGGGGGCCTTTCCACAGGAAGCACCACTGCGACACCTGGAGTCTGAGCAGAGCTTACAGAACTGCAGGTGCCCCGCTGGCTGGGGGAGCGGGGTGTGCTCAGGTGGCACTCTCCGGATCGCAGCACCAGGATCACACAGGATGCTCATGTCAGGAACAGCTTGGGGACCAGTTTTCACCTGGAAGCTTCTGGGGAACTGCAGAGGACTGGAGAGTGGGGTCACACTCACTTCAGGGTGAGGAGGTGCCAAGCATGACCCCAATCCACTGACTTTCAGGGAGTCATCTACGAATGTTAGGATTATGTGTCAAAGGTGATATTTTGGAGGGAAAAATCATAAGGACATTTTATTAAAAGTTTCCACCTTGACAAGTGTCGAAGAACAGACTTAGGTGACTCATCATTTATTTCTTTTGTGGCCGGACCTGCTGCTTGCCTGTCCAATGCCCTCCTCCTAGGAGAGTATTCATCCTGCTTGGTGCAGCAGGGAATTCCAGTTTCTCACAGTTGGGTGGTCACGTGACACAGTCCTGATCAGGAGACAGGAGTTATGGGCCAGAGCTTCCAAGAGATTGTTGAAACAGAGAACTCCGCAGAGGTAACACCTTAATCCAGCTCCCTTCTTCACCTGCCTGAAGTTAATAAACCTTTAATTAGAACTCAGACCCATATTCTGAGAATCTGAAAACAAGTTTTATCTTAAAGATGGACTGTGATTGGCCCAGGCCTTTCCACCATCCTCAGATTCCCTGTCTGACCTACACTGCCCCTATGCAGCTTTCCTCTTCACCTCTTGTGAGGGCTGCACAGGCAGTGTAACTCAGATTTTGAAACGAGATTTGAAAGAAAGGAAATCCTTCTCTTGCTCTTTGCTAAATTTCTTATCCCTGAAATTTCTTGTAAGGTTCATAACATAAACCTGGCTCAGTAGTTCTGAAGGAGAAATAAGGAAAGAGAAGATGGGATGTCGTCCGGAGTCTTAGGT
>NW_004524603.1:13039395-13046285 GCF_000260255.1 Octodon degus
CCCCTCCCGTCCCCGCGTCTCCCGCGCCGCCCAGGCCGGAGGGCGGGCTCCGCTCCCGGAGGAGGGGACAGGGCGGGCGGCGGGGCGCACGGAGGGGCGGGCCGGGCTGCGCTCCTTCCAGCGCCGCTCCGGACCCGCGGGCAGGAGACCCGCGACCAAGCTCAGCCACTGCAGGCGCGTTCGCAAGCTCCCAGCGCCAAGCCCGGTTCCACCAGGCATCCGAGTCCCCGCGCAGCGAACGCCGGCCTCGGCCGAGCCGGGTCACCAGACCCAAGGGGAAGCGCGCATCCCCGCGAGCTCTGGGAGACTCAGCTGCACCGAGGATCCCCGGGGCGCAGACCGTGGAGCTGGAGCCGGTGGAAGGTAAGCTTGGGAGCCACAGGCTGCAAAGTCTGGGGGCCCTCCCTCAGGGCCTCTGCACTACGGGGGCGCCTATTGGGGGCGCTGTGAGTGTGCTGTCTGGGGCAAGAGCTGGAGGAGCGACCCCACCGCACCCTCCTTATGCCCCACTGCCTTTCCGCCCTGTTTCTAGGAACCTTCCCTTGCTATGGGCCGAGGGTCTTTATGTGGGGTATGGGGCCCCTCACCCAAACCAGCCTCCCGGTGTCCTGCAGAGGAGCGCCCATCCCTCTGCCACCAGTGGCTGCTCTCCAATCCCCTGGGCGCTGGGAGGAGCCAGGAGGCCATTGCACCTGCCCACAGCACCCCGCAGCATCCGGCCCCCCCCCCCCCAGCATGGGTCACATTACAGCCTGAGAAGCAGGGGCCTGGCTCCTGCCTGTCAGTCTTAAGCCCAAATTCGAACCAAAGTCTCCTGCCTGCCCCTGCCTGCCTCGCCCCTCCTGCTGCTGGTGCTCAGCCCTACTGGCTCTGCACCTCCACCCACTGCTCTGGCCCTCTGGCGCCCTCTCTCCTCCCATCCCTGGGGGCACTGGCCTAGGCCCAGCATAGCTCCTATGGTAATGTTCCTGGCAGTGCCCCTGGAGAGGAGCTGTCAGGCCTGTTCCCAGTCACTACTCAGGCCCTGCATAGCCAGGAAACTTGACTGGGGCTTAGGAAGAGAAGGTGCTGCTGTACCCAGGGTTTGAGGGCAGGAGTAGGGGCTGCTCACAGCCCAGGGAAGTTGCCAGAGTATTGGGCACTGAGGCACTGAGTACCACTCACAGGAGCCATGGACCTCAACGGGCAAGGGAGATCAGCGTGGCTCCTGTGTTCCCAGCTAGGAAGCGGGCTCAGGACTGTTCTGGCATCTGTTGCTCCTTTCAGTGAGCAAGGTAACAGCTGGTCATGGCCATGGAGCTCCCTGGATTGCTGGGAACAACAGGCCAGGATGGCTGAGCACAGAAAGCAGGACCCTCCCTGGTCAGCAGGGCCCCCAGTGCCTCACTGTGGCCTGGTCCCGGCCGGGACCCTGTCCCGCTGTCCTACTGCCTGCTCCAGGTGGATGGAGAGGGCAACATGGGGGCAGTAGGTTTGGAAGCCTCCTCTCTTTTCTCTGCTCCCTGCTGTGCTCCCTCCCAGCCCAGGTTATTCTGCATTAGCATCTCCCAAGCTCAGGGCCAGGCAGAGCAAGGCACAGGTGGTCCTGGGAGCCCTGGAGCCAGCCCTGAGCAGCAGGTGCTGCACACAGGGACACGCCTCCAGTGCGTGTGATGCTGCCGCCCACCTCGCCCCACGCTCTCCCTTGCACATTCTGCCTGCAGCATCTTCAGGCCTGGCCAGCACTGGGGCTGCTCCTGGCACTCAGGGCCTGGTACCCCACCTCTCACTGCTCTCCCCTCACACATGTCTATTGTCCGCCCTGCCCCTTGCCCATTTCCAGGGTCCCGTGTGTCCCACTCAGTGCCCAGTCAGTGTAGCTCAGTCTACGTGGCCGTCTGGCTCCTTCTCCATGGCTAGACCCAGACACTGCCTGCATTTTAAACGCCTGCCCTCCCCGCACCACGGAGTGGAAGGCACACTTGTGTGTGTGGTGTGCTCCTGGGGCAATCCTCACAGGCCGAGGCCCCCTGCATCTCAGGACTCTCTGCTGGCTAAGCCATCTTCGGGCTTCTTCTCCTGCGTGGCAAAGGATCAAGAACCAGAGCCCAGTCAGCTCCTCTCTGGCTGTCCTGGGTGCTGCCTGACAGCCTGTTGGGCTCCTTTTCCAGGCAGAAGGCCAGAGCAGGAGGGAGCTGGGAGAGGATCCCCAGGGTGCGGAGGAGAGGGCAGACGCTGCAGCCTGCAGCTCAGCAAGGATCACACTGGGATTTCCTGGGCGTTTGGCAGCTGCAGAGCAGGACAGAGGACAGGGCCCCTGGTGTGACCCCACCTACACAGACCCCATGGGGGACAGGTGTGAGGCCCAGCCCTGCCACCACAGCAGACACCAACCATTGGGCCTCTGCCTGGGCTGCACCCCCTTCTCTGCTGCTGTGCCTTGGCTCCTGGATGCCCTCCTGTCTGCTGTGCCCCCAGCCCCCTTTCCCCTCTGGCCCTTTGTGCTCCTGACCTTTGCGTGAGGTGGGAGCAGAGAAGCATGAGGATTTGAGCTGGGACAGGAAGCTTTGGGAATGTCCCAGATATGCGTCGGTTTGCTTTTGTAGCTGCCTCTGCCCCTTGCCTCTCAGTTTCTGCCTTTGCTTGCTGCTTTCCTCTTTCAGGTGAACATGCTTAGGGAGTGGGAGCCGTAGAGGCCCAGTGGGAGCAGATGATGTGGACGCATTTGCTGGATTGGCTTAGGGTTTGAAAGCATTTTCTTTTCTTTGTTTAGATTGTGTTGTATCTGTAAAAAGTAAAGTATGCCTATTAATATCATAGCAAGAGAATCAATTAAAGTCTGTGTAAGACAAAGTGTAATTCCCCCCACCTGCCGTCCTCTATTCTGCCTCCTACAGTAACCAGTTTTAATGACTGGATTCATCTCTGTCTTCCTGTGCCCCAAGTGGATTTGCCTTACATTGGTTAATTTCTTTCATTTAAGTTCTTTAAAAAGTTGTATAGATTTATTAATTTCCTCTTTCCCCTTCCATTTTCATAGGAAACATACTTTGTGGCCTATGATTCTACAAATCTGTATTCTTTTCCAGTTTATGAAAGCAAAGTACATCCTTCAGGCCTAAAACCTCACTTAATTTCTTAAGTGAACATCTAGTTTCTCCACTGCCTCAGAAAAAACAGAGTAGCATATCCAGAAAAGGAGAGAGAAAATACAAAATCACACGTGTCACATGAAACTTCATCTAATCAGTCTCATATGCTGTGCTGTCATTTTGCATCTTCATTTTCTCTGCCTTGGGTGTTGTATATTTTTAAAACCTTACATGCATGAGACACGTGAGTGTCTTCCCCACCGAGATCTGTCCTCAGGGCTCTCACACTGAAGGACCTCTCCGCCCAGGACAGCTCGTCTCCTGAGGTGAGCAGGTACAGGAATCTCACGCAGCCTCTGAGGAGGAGCAGGAGGAGCCTGGCCGTGCCGAGGCCTCTGCCCACAGTGTTGCGCCATCCGGGGTGTGCTCATGGTCCTTGTCCCCAGCTGCTGCAGGCACGTCTGGAAGTCAGGTCTGAGCACTGTTTCTTCAGTATTCCAGGCAGGTGGAGCAGTCATGGTCCATCACTTATTATTCTACCTTTGACACTGCTTCAAGAGAGCCTGCAGTGGCACGAATTAGTTGACAGTAACTTGTCCCATATCTTACATTTCCTCTTTCCTTATTTTATTCTTCCAGTGGAGATGCACTCAGATTCTTTATATGTTAAAAAATAAAAGAGCTGGATTTGTCTGGTGTGTCAGATGAGCAGGAACTGCTCTAAGTCCCTAGTCTGATTCAGCAACGAATTTTTTTTTTTTTTTTTCCTGAAGGCATGTGCTTGGAACATCAGCATTCTGTGTCTGGATGTAAGAGGTTTTCATCAGGCAGTGAGACACACCTCCAGGCACTTAATATCTCAGTTATTTCTCTGATAAACAGCTCTCTCTGTTTTTATTTTTTATTTTATTTGTTTATATATTTAGTATGGGATCTATAGGGTCTACAGGGTCTCACTACACAGATCAGACTGGTAGTGATACTCCTGTTTTCAGCCTCCCAAGCAATGGGATTACAGGCCCGTGCTACCAGGTGGTCTCAGTCAATGTCTCAGCCCTCCCTGGGGACGTGGCCAGCGCAGCAGGCTGGGATCAAACCCCGGGCCCCTGCATCTGCCTCCGTAGGCACTTTAATCCACTGAGCTATCTGACCCGCTTTCTCTCTTTTTTATCAAATTTTTAAAAAATTTCTCAACGTATAGCCCTTTCACAGAGTGTCTTTGTTTTCTTCTTTTGGATTCTTCTTGATGATAGAAGTTTAAGAAGAACTTGGGTGCGTTCACATATGTTGTAATTGCCTTTGCAGTTCTCTGGATTTTCTGGAGGGAGGCCAGCTTCATGTTGTCATTGAGAGGCAGGCTAAGGCTGCCAAGGCGTGACTACCACAGCCACAAGCCACTGTGTGACTGTCTTGTGTTATGGATCATCAAAGCAAACACCCTGCCCTTCCTCATTGGTTATAATATCCTACAGTGCACAGTGGACATTATCTGTGGTATATGTTTTCTATCTTATTTCGCTGTCTATCAAGCACAAAAAATGTTGTTAAAATGTCACCAAAATATTTATTGTTCCCTTTCCACGGTTATCTAGTTGGTCAGTTTAGGAACCCATGGAGCTCATTGTCTCTTCTTTGTGTAGATTATAGAATCTATTCCTGGTCTGCCTGAAAGAGTCTATTTGTAAGAACAACTCAGCAAACAGTAAAACAGGCTTCATTGTTTAAGAGCTTGACACTGGCATTTTCTGTTCCTGCTAACAGTGTTCCCAAAACTGTGACGCTGGACAAGATCTAATTACTTTGGGGCAGCCAACATGTGTCTGTAGTAAGGCACTGGGATTTGGGGGCTGAATCTACATATTGAGTGGCTTCCGCAAACAGTAGTTAGAGATGGCAGCGGCATGAGGAAAGTTAAGGGAGCTGAGCATGCTCCTTCTTTCGGGGGTCTCCTTTTCTTCACTGGAGACTTGATTTCATTTGTGAGTGGTCTTAGCAGCTTGGGAGGCAGTACTAGCTAGGAATCTGCATTTCTTAGAAAATGTTTGCTATAAGCAGTTGCTTCCCACTTCCTGCCATTGCCTGTTAATTACACTCTCCCTTTTCACACAAAGGCTGTTACAAGTTGTCTGGGGCAAATCTCAGAGGCTGATTGGTGGGTGGATCCAACCCAGGAACCACATACCAAGGTGTATTCCATGGTAGCTTCATGGAGTCAAGAATTCCTTATGTTTTGTGATGCCAGAGGCCTGAACCCAGGATCTTCCCACTGAGCTACAACTTAAGCCCTGCTTATTTATTTATTTATTCATTTAATTTTGAGACCATATCTCAATAAAATTACTGAGTCATCCAGGCTGGGCTAGAACTTTCCATCTGCTGTCTTGTCCCCTCTCAGTGCCAGGATCGCAGGCATGTGCCAACACGCCGGTTTGAAGGCGTTCTCTTGTAGCACATACAGCTTTATCAGAAAAAAAAAAAAAAAAAAAAAACACTTAGATAAGTAGGAATCAAAATATGATTTTTTTTGTTAAATGTGTTAAATGATTTCTTTTCTCAGTTAATCTCCATTAAATATAATTTCATAGTTCAAGTTCAGTTTCATTGAGAGTGTGCAGATTTCCACCGCATCGATGCTAGCAGCACCTCACAGATGAAGCTTGCGACTCCCCTCTAATTGGCAGTTTTTGATTTCTGTTTTGTTTTTGTCTTTGGCTTCTGCCCTCTCTTGAGCAGTGTGGGCAACGTGCCTATCAGGCAGCCATCGGCGGTCCTGTTCTCCTGTCTGAGCAGCGCACGCAGCTTCCTGGGACTCAGCTGCAAGGAGAGGCAGAGCTCAGCCACTGTCCGGGTCAGCAGGTGCAGGAGGTGCTGCCTGTGCTCTCGGGGGTGACCCTGGGGGCGGCGAGGTCTCTGCTCCTGACTCCTGGGCACAGCATTGTGCCTCCTGCAGGCTTGGGAGCTTTCCTGAGTGGGCGCTGCTGCTCCCAGAAATCATTCTGAGGGTGGAAATACTCTTTGTATGCGCTGTGCTAAGAAGCTGCTATCTGTGTTTAAGGGGAACTTTAAGGAACAAGGTGGTTGGGAGGGAGTGCACAGGCGAGATGTGACGTGGCCAGCTCAAGAGAATGCAGGGGAAGGTACTTCTCCCAGGCCGGGGCCCCCAGGCCTGCTCTTTTGCTTCTGTGCCAGGTTTCCTGTGCTCCTCCATGAGGGCCCCTCCACACATATGTCTATATCTGGTCTTCAGTCTTCAGTCTGTCAGGGGGAGCTGGTGCACACCCGGAGGTGATTTTCTCTAGGTTCCTAACCCACTCATCACCATCCTCATGTCCCGTAATTTCTTGACTTCCACCTGTGGATTGACAGCTATGTTGCAGCCTGTTCCCATACAGATGGTTCTCATGAGTGCTCTGGATTGTATGTGGGTGCAAGCTGGTACAATGTAGGGTCCCTGAGTGGCTTCTTAGAGGAAGAGGAGCTCGCAGATAGGGACTGGCAGTCACTCTGCACAGCAGCGCCTCACTGAGGACTCGTGAACCCCGTGTAGAGCTGGGGCCCCCACTGCTAATGCTTTGGCCAACACGGCATGCTTCTCCATGTCGAGGGTAAAAATGGTATTAGTCATCTTGGGCTGCAGTAGCAACGTCCCACGGACGGGTGGGTTGTGAACCAAAGACTTGCGTTTCTCACCACTCGGGGGCGGGCCGGGCCAGGGTGCGGGAGCATCTGGGTTTGCTTGCAGGCCGCCTCCAGGTGTGCGCCCTGCCCTCTTGTCCTTGTAGCCGCACAAAGTGAACAGTGGGTTACGAGGCCCTTTGG
>NW_004524603.1:13047635-13081326 GCF_000260255.1 Octodon degus
ATGTAGTGGGCAGGGTGAGGGTTCCAGAAAGGCAGAGAAGAGTGAAGGCCTGGAGGAACGACAGCCTGGGGATCGTGAGGGCCTTGTCAGTATTCCAGGGACAGGGTCCTGGTGGCAGCTGAGCTCCTGCTATCCAATGAAATGGACCAGGGAGGGACAGTCTTTGGTTCCCCTTGGGGATGGAGTGGCTGCTGCTGGCACTGTGTGTCCCTTTCTGTCTGGGCAGAGGTGCTGCTGGACACTACAGGAGAGACCTCGGAGATCGGCTGGCTGACCTACCCCCCAGGTGGGGTGAGTCCATTCTCCCTTCTGAGCCCTGGCCCACTCTACCATCTCAGAATAGGAACAATGCCAGAAGCCCTGGGTACACAAGTGGACTCAGACTCACTCCCTCCATCCCTCCTTCCCGAAGAATGGGATCTCCTAGGCTCCCCTTTGTGCCATGCCTGTCATGAATTTTATTTTCAGCACAGTAGACAGGGCCCTTCATTGTCCCCCAAACTACCTTGCACAGCCCAGGGCAGCTAATCTTCTCCTGTCCGACAGTGGGATGAGGTGAGCGTGCTGGATGACCAGAGCCGCCTGACTCGGACCTTCGAGGCGTGCCACGTGGCAGGGGCCCCCGTGGGCACCGTGCAGGACAACTGGCTACAGACCCACTTTGTGGAGCGGAGAGGGGCCCACAGGGCCCACATCAGACTCCACTTCTCTGTGAGAGCCTGCGCCAGCCTGGGCGTGAGCGGAGGCACCTGCCGGGAGACCTTCACTCTCTACTACCGCCAGGCGGAGGAGCCTGACAGCCCCGACGGCAGCCCCGCCTGGCACCTCCAGCGCTGGACCAAAGTGGACACCATTGCAGCAGATGAGAGCTTCCCTGCCTCCTCCTCCTCCTCCTCCTCCTCCTCCTGGGCCGTGGGGCCCCACAGGACCGGGCAGCGGGCCGGGCTGCAGCTGAATGTCAAGGAGCGTAGTTTCGGCCCTCTTACCCAGCGCGGCTTCTACGTGGCCTTCCAGGACACGGGGGCCTGCCTGGCCCTGGTGGCTGTGAAGCTCTTCTCCTACACCTGTGCCCCTGTACTGCGGGCCTTCGCCTCCTTTCCAGAGACACAGGCCAGTGGGGCTGGGGGGGCTTCGCTGGTAGAAGCTGAGGGCACCTGTGTGGCTCACGCAGAGCTGGAGGAAGATGGTGTGGGAGGCCAGGCTGGAGGCAAATCCCCCAAACTGCATTGCAATGGGGAAGGCAAATGGATGGTGGCTGTCGGGGGCTGCCGCTGCCAGCCAGGACACCAGCCTGCACGCGGAGACAAGGCCTGCCAAGGTGAAGACCCATTTCCTGTCACCTGCCTAGCACCTCTCACCTGCCCCCCACCTAGGCTTCCTCTTCTGAACACCCTATAGTTCCTTTTGTCCCTCAAAGGTCGGAAATAACCCATCTTCAAAAAGGCCCTGTGTTCTCTAATTTTATTTTGTGAGGCATACAAATGCTCCCACTTGCTTATATAGAATGTTCTGGAGCCCTCTGCAGCAATTGTAAGGGTACTGGGGCTACAGGCTAAGAAGTGATGGAAGCTAAAAGTTGAGCTGCTAGGTGGTTGGACAGGGCCCTCTGTTACCCTTGTCACCTGCTTGAGGAGGTTTCCTGAAGGGCCTGGTGGCTGGGGAAGCAGGCAGAAGTGGAAATGGAAGCACAGAAGAAGAGTGACTACAGAAGGAGGTTATGCAACCCAGCCCGGGACTCCCACACCTGGGCTGGCCCTGCCTGCAGCCCCCAGAATCCTCTGCTTCACCTGGATGGAAATGTGTTTCTGTCCCAGTGATTTACAGAATACTTCTCTGCTCCTGGGAAGAGATGGGGGGCGGTGGTTAGGTCTCAGGAGAAAAAGAAGATTCACTCTGGAGTTCCATGCACCCCAGCAGCTGTGTGACCTCAGCTGCTGTCAGTGTGACACCCCCATTTCCTCTGCCTCCTCAGCCTGCCCTGTGGGGACCTATAAGGCCTTAGCTGGGAATGACCCCTGCTCACCATGCCCTGTGCGCAGCCATGCTGTAGACCCTGCGGCTCCCATCTGCCCCTGCCTTCAGGGCTTCTACCGGGCCAGCTCTGACCCTCCAGAGGCTCCCTGCACCGGTGAGTACCCCACCAGCCCAGAATGGGAAAGACCCAAGGGGTGGGGCTGGAAGTGGAGGGTACACCACACTGGGGGTGCTGCATTTGAAACTGACTTGTCTTTCTCCTGTTTCCTTGGTTTCCTCCCCCTTGGCCCTCCTGCTTCCCGCCTGCTTCCCTCCTGTCTCCTCCCACTTTGGGCTCTGTTTGCTGCTCTTCTGTCTCTTCCCCCTGGGCCATCCACCCTCCTGACCTGCTTTCCTCAACCCTTCCTCCCACCACTCCTGCCTTCCTGGCTCTGCCCCCGCAGGGCCTCCATCAGCTCCCCGGGAGTTGTGGTTTGAGGTGCAAGGCTCTGTGCTCATGCTGCACTGGCGCCTGCCTCAGGAGCTGGGCGGACGAGGAGACCTTCTCTTCAACGTTGTGTGCAAGGAATGTGGGGCCCCTCAGGAGCCTAGCGGGGCAGGCACATGTCGCCGCTGCAGGGATGAGGTGCACTTCGATCCCCGCCAGAGGGGACTGACTGAGAGTCGAGTGCTAGTTGGGGGGCTCCGAGCACACGTCTCCTATGTCTTGGAGGTGCAGGCTGTCAACGGGGTGACTGAGCTCAGCCCTGACCCGCCCCAGGCTGCAGCCATCAATGTCAGCACCAGCCACGAAGGTAAACCTTTCCCTTCCCCTCAAGGGTACCGTGCCTCAGCATCCTAGGATCCCCCTCCTGCCCTCCTGCCCTCCATCTGGCCTGCTTTGGACTCCATCATCTGAGCTCCACCCCCACCCCACAATTCAGTCCCCTCTGCAGTCCCTGTGGTGCACCAAGTGAGCCGGGCAGCCAACAGCATCACTGTGTCCTGGCCGCAGCCCGATCAGGCCAATGGGAACATCCTTGACTACCAGCTCCGCTACTATGACCAGGTGGGCAAAAGGTAGGGTAGGGGCTGCTGCAGCAGGGCTGGAAGAAGCTTGCAGCCCCTCAGCAGGGGCTGGCATTGTCTTACGGGCACACAAGGAGACTCCAAGGGCCTAGAGCCGGGGGCAGGGGGCCTGCCATGCCAGGCAGGGAGTGATGGCTGTGCTCCCCAGGCAGAAGATGAATCGCACTCCTTCACCCTGACCAGCGAGACCAACACTGCCACAGTGACACGGCTGAGCCCGGGCCACATCTACGGCTTCCAGGTGCGAGCACGGACTGCCGCTGGCCATGGCCCCTACGGGGGCAAGGTCTATTTCCAGACACTGCCGCAAGGTGAGGCAAGGCATAGACAGGCAGGGGGAGGCCAGAGTAATAGTCAGGACTGACCGGGACTGGCCAGGCCATGAACTTCTGCCCAGGATGGCCCAGAGGCTTTGGACAGGGTGCTGTGAGAAGAGTGTTGTGCTGACCGTGCCCTTAGGGGCAGATCTTTGAGCTTAGGGGCATTCTGGGTGGGGTATAGGGACTGTGGGTGTAGAGATGCATGCGACTTGTAAGTGTGTGTTGGGTATATGAAGGGGCTACAGAGGATGTGGATGCACATGAAGGACTGAGTACGCAGGTGCTCATCTGTGTGTGTGTGTGTGTGTGTGTGTGCTGTAGAGGTATAATGTGGTCCTGCCTCTGTGTGTGTGTGTGTGCCTGTGTGTGGGTGCGTTATAGAGATGGAGTGTGGACCTGCCTGTGAGTGTGTGTATGCATGTGTGTGGGTGTGGTCAAGAGTTTGGGGTGTGGACCTGCCTGTCTGTGCATGTGTATGGGTGTGGACTTGCATATGTGTGCATGGGTGTGGCGTGGGGATTTAGGTATATTCCTGTATATATGTGTATATGTGCAGGTGTGGCATAGAGTTTGAGATGTGTACCTGTGGATTTGTGTGTGTGTGTGTGTGTGTGTGTGTGTGTGTGTGTGACCTGGGCTTTGAGGTATAGACCTGCCTGTGTGTTTGGATGAAGTTTGGGGTGCGCATGTACCTGTGTCTGGGCATGCCTGTGGATGTGTGTGTATGCCACGGTGCATGTGTACTCTTGGTAGAGGGCTGGCCCCTGTGACCCAGGCTTGGCTCCCTCAGGTGAGCTGTCCTCCCCACTCCCAGAAAAGCTGTCCTTGCTGATTGGCTCCATCCTGGGGGCCTTGGCCTTCCTCCTGCTAGCGGCTATCACTGTGCTTGTCTTCATCTTCCAGCGGTGAGGCCCCTGGCATTCCTGCCCATCCTCTCTAGCACCCTTCTACCCTTGTGGCCCAGCCCCCACCCCCATCCCACACATCCTTCCACAACCCCAGACCTTGTCCTGAACCTCATGCAGAGGTGGGGAGGAGCAGCCTGGTAGTGTCCACTCCCTCCCTAGAGCCTGCTGGGAAGCTGGTTTGTCTTCCTAAGGTGCTGGTTTGTCCCTTAGGAAGCGGCGTGGGACAGGCTACACAGAGCAGCTGCAGCAGTACAGCAGCCCAGGTGGGGGCAGCAAAGGGGAACTGGACGAGGCTGGAGGACTTGGGGAGGGCAAGCTTGAGGGGCACCACAATGCCATCTCCTGGGGGTGAGAACATAGGCACCTGGCCTTGTACCCCAGTCTCACAGTGCACCTTACCCGGTAGGTCTTGGGGTAAAGTACTACATCGACCCCTCTACTTATGAGGACCCCTGCCAGGCCATCCGCGAACTCACCCGAGAAGTTGACCCTGCATATATCAAGATTGAGGAAGTCATTGGGGCAGGTACTGCAGGGACAAGGAGGGTCCCGGTGGGTCTGGGGATTCCTCCTCCTTACCTTTCTGGTCCAAGGCCCTACTAGGTCCAGGCCTCCCTGACACTGCCCAACCTGCACTTGTGCTCCCAGGTTCTTTTGGAGAAGTGCGTCGGGGCCGCCTGCAGCCCCGGGGCCGGCGCGAACAGGCCGTGGCCATCCAGGCCCTGTGGGCTGGGGGTGCCGAGAGCCTGCAGATGACCTTCCTGGGCCGGGCTGCACTGCTGGGCCAGTTCCAGCACCCCAACGTCTTGCGGCTGGAGGGCGTAGTCACCAAGAGCCGGCCCTTAATGGTGCTGACAGAATTCATGGAGCTTGGGCCCCTGGACAGCTTCCTCAGGGTCAGTCCAGGCTGGTGGAGAAGGGTCTGTGGGGACAGGGAAGCTGAGGTTCTCACGGCCCCCTGGAGCTGCAGCCCTGTACTTTGCCTCCATCCCACCTGCCTTGTTGGGCTTCCTCCTCCCCCACCCCAGGACATTTTCTGCTTCCCCAATTCGCCATCTGCCCGCATCTGCCTCTCATGCCAGGGTCTGCACCATGTCGAGGTTCCTGGTCCTGGTGCTGACCTCTGCCCCCTGCCCCTCAGCAGCGGGAGGGCCAGTTCAGCAGCCTGCAGCTGGTGGCCATGCAGCGGGGAGTGGCGGCCGCCATGCAGTACCTGGCCAGCTTTGCTTTCGTGCACCGCGCGCTCTCTGCCAGAAGTGTGCTGGTGAATAGCCACCTGGTGTGCAAGGTGGCACGTCTTGGCCACAGCCCCCAGGTGAGTGCGGGGCCTGGGCTCTCAGCATCCCTCCGCAGTGCTGGAGCATGAGCTTGACCTGGGCTGGGCTCCTGAGGTGGGCTCCTGGGGTGGGATTCTCCATGCTTGGAGATCAGGGGCTGATGTGCTTGAGAGGGGAGGGCAGCCAGGACAAGGGCTCCTGAAGGATTCAGAGACTGAGGCTGGGAGAAGGAACCAGGAGGGCCAGAAGAGCTGCAGGACCCTTGCGGAAGTTCCTGTCAGCTGCCTGTCACTCGGAAGAGCTCCTGGATCAGGAGAGCTGGGCACCAGCCTTGACTCTCCGGGCCTGGATCCTGCACAGGTTCATGTTCTCTGTGCCACCCTCTCAGGATGCCTGAGAGCATTCTCTGGGTTGCCTGATATGAAGACCTCAGTGCACAGCTGAGCGCAGACTCAGCGAGCGTGACCCTTGGTGAGAGGAGGGCTGATCTGTTTTTGATCCCACCTCTCAGAGCTCAGGTTGTTTGCTTCGCTGGGCGGCCCCCGAGGTCATCGCACACGGAAAGTATACGACATCCAGTGACGTCTGGAGCTTCGGGATACTCATGTGGGAAGTGATGAGCTATGGAGAGCGCCCCTACTGGGACATGAGCGAGCAGGAGGTGTGCACTTGACCCTGGTGCTGCCCCTTCACCCCCTCCCAGGCACGAGGACACTAAAATTTCCCTCCTACTACCTCACGAGTGGCCTGGTCCCTAGTTCTGAGTTTCTTCCCCGCTCCCACCTCACGCTGCACCTGGCTTTTGCTCGCCCCTCCTCCTAACACTTTCCCAGCAGTAGCTTCTCATCAGCCTATGTTTTGCTGGTCCCTAGGTCCTGAATGCCATAGAGCAGGAGTTCCGGCTGCCACCGCCTCCAGGCTGCCCTCCTGGACTACATTTGCTCATGTTGGACACCTGGCAGAAGGACCGAGCCCAGCGGCCTCATTTTGACCAGCTGGTGGCTGCATTTGACAAGATGATCCGCAAACCAGACACACTGCAGGCTGACGGGGGCTCCGGGGACAGGTCTGAGCTTGGGGCTGGAGCCCGGGATATCCAGGGAGGGTAGATGAGAACCAAAAGAAAGCTGAGGAGAGAGGGCTAAGATGAAGAGGAGACCCTGAACTGACCTTAACCTGCTTGCCCTCCTCACCTTAGACCTTCCCAGGCCCTCTTGAAACCTGTGGCCCTGGACTTCCCTTGCCTGGACTCGCCCCAGGCCTGGCTTTCAGCCATTGGACTAGAGTGCTACCAGGACAACTTCTCTAAGTTTGGCCTCTGCACCTTCAGTGACGTGGCTCAGCTCAGCCTGGAGTAAGCAGGGGGAGGCGTGTGGGTAGGCAGATAGATGCTCTGGGCCCCAGGAGAGGGGGTGAGCTTGGGATCTTGAAGCAGCTGGCCCAGACCTGATCCACTTCCTCCCCCCTAGAGACCTGCCTGCCCTTGGCATCACCCTGGCTGGGCACCAGAAGAAGCTGCTGTACAACATTCAGCTCCTTCAGCAACACCTGAGGCAGCCTGGCTCAGTGGAGGTGTGAATGCAGCTGGGTTAAGCAGCTCATCACTGACTGACCATGCAAGAACCCAGCTGGACGCAGGTCCAAGGAGGGACAAGTGAGACGACAGGAGCCAGGCACTGCCGCCACCTCCTGTCTGCCACACTCAGCCCAGCCCTTGGGCAGTGGAAACTGTATTCCTTGGTCCTCCCCCCTTCACTGGCCTCCCCCACATTAAAGGGAAAGAAGGGAATTTGCAAGTTCAGGTGTGTCCAGGCTTCAACTTTCAAGGAGGGTGGAAGGCTTTGGAGTTGTAGGCAGGAAGGGCACAAGACGCAGAAATGCAGAGGAGGCGCAGGGCAAGGGGAAGAAAATGGCTTTATTGGAAGGTGGAAGGTGCGAGACCCAGCCCCACCTCCCCCTCCCTGGGGTGGTACCCATCTCCCTCCCGCACGCGCCTCTCCATGAGCCTGACACTTGTCTGGTGCACCCTGTGAAGGAGTCCTTCCCGCTTATGACATGGGGGTGACAGGTTCTCGAGAAGGCGAACCTGTCTTTAAAGTGCTGTGGTGTGCAGTGGGACTTCCGTATGAGAGCAAGAAGTGCCTAGCACAGGGAGGGCCGTAGACTCTGCTTCTCTTTGCCCCATCTGAGGGAGACTGAGGACCTGGAGTGGTTCTTTCCAGCATGCATGCCTTGACCTTCATGCCACCCCCCTTTCCCTCTTGGACCTGGCAGATGAGACCTAGGTTTCTGGTGTGCTTTTGTTGCTTGGGTTTGGATTGGATGCTACAACGACCAGTGCACATTCAGACCTGGTATTCCCAGCCCTCCCCATCTTCCAAGCCCCGGTTGATCACGCCCCGCAGGTCTCTCCGGAGGGCTCCTTGTCGAAGCCTTTCCCAGTTGGTACTGCTGCGGGAGGTACTTCGAGACACCGAAGGGGTGAGGAAGGACAGGTAGGGCCCCACAGGGCGGCCCACCTCCAGTTTTTCCACTGGGTCTTTGTCCCAGTCCTGAGAATAAGGGCTTCCCTGTGTGTGGAAGGCTTGTGCATAGCGCCGGATTCGATGCCGGTTGAGGTCCTGCCTGTCTTCCACCCTGGAGAATGGAAGAAGATTGGAAAGAGGAAGAATTGAGGAGAAGAGCTAAGACCAAGGCTTGTGTCCTGTCCACACCCAGCACCACCATTACAGGCCTTTGTCCTTCTCTGCACCTCAGGTGCAGGTGGGGACTACCAGGCTCTAAGTTCTGATCTACCCGTTCTGAGTACGCTTTAAGGGGTCCACTCTTACTGGGGTCCCTTTTTCAGTAGCTGCAGCCCAGCCAAAGGACATGGGAGCTAGTGAGTCCATAGACTTCCACAGGGTCCCTAGGAGCAGGGAGCTGTCCAAGCCAAAGGTCACCATGCAGAGGTGGTTGTTCAGGGACTGCCCAGCCTTGTGCTGGTGCTTACCTCAGGAACCAGCGGTCCCCCAGCCCGTACTCTCGCCCACAGATCCCAGAGCGGGGCCACAGGCAGCGAGGCAGCTTCTTCTCCAGCATCACGGTGGTGGCTACCACCTGCAGGTGGGGGCAGAAGGGGGAGTTAGATACCAGGCTCCCTCCGCAGGCAGAGGGAGGGCAATTTAGCAACAGCAAGGTGATGCAGGAGCTCGGGGCTTCCCAGCCTAGTGAGCAAGGCTGTGATCAGGGACGGCAGTGTGAACTGCATTTAGGTTTTTCTGTAGGAGAGAGTTAATGACGCTTGATGTCTGCAGCTCACCACCAGTGACACAGCCAGGGGGATGCAGCTGGGTTCAGGCAGGGTGCAAGAGACCCAGGGAGGGAGAGGCCTTACTCCAAGGGGAAGGGAGACAGCAGAACAAGTGGGAAAAAAGGACAAAATACCATGGAATATTTTTACCTTATCTAAAGGCCATTTATAAATGTAAGCATCATGTGTAGAAATCTGATGCTAATCTACTTTCATGGAGAAAATATTGCCCTGAGAAAATTCCTTTGAGCCACCTCAGATTTTATTGTTTCCTATACGCCATCATTACAGGCCTCCTAGAGTTGGGAGTTTCCATTCTTGTTTTTCCTGAAATTACTTTTGTTGCGATCAATCCTTTTCTAAGAATATTTAAAACGGAAGATTTGATTCATCTCGTCGTCCTTCACGTCCATCACAATGATCTGACTGAAGATGATTTCTGCTGCTACAGGAAATTTTGCAGTGTTATTTTTAACACTTCCAGTTTTTCTGGGTCAAATTTTACAGGCTTAAATACTGCCAAGCCAACTTGACAAAATGTACTGATATGGTTGCAGGCAATGTTAGCTTTATTTTTGTTGATTATTCAATATAAACACTAAGGTGTGCACTGAGCTACATCTTCATCCTTCTTATTTTTTTTTTTTTTAGATAGTCTGACTAAGTCGCCCAAACTTTTTCAAACTTGTGATCCTCTTGCCTCAACCTCCTGAGGAGCAACACTGAGACTTTTTTTTTTTTAATGTATTTACTACAAGGGCTCACTATGCAGCTTGGCCTTGTAGTGATCCTCCTGTTTTCAGCCTACCCAGCGCTGGGATTACAGGCGTGCACCGCCACTGCCAGACGTGGTCACTGGCTCAGTGCACCCTGGAGATGGGGCCACGTGGCATGCTGGACCAAGGATTGAACCCTGGTCCCTGCACTTGCCAAAGCAGGTGCTTAGTCCGCTGAGCTATCTCACTGGCCCTTTTGAGATTTAAATTGTTGACAAAACTGAGGAATATTCCAGAGATTCCAGGAATGCTTAGTTGTATCGCTAATTCATTTCTTCTGCATACTTGGTATTTTTTTTCCATAATGTGTGATAACTATTGGACACATGTAGGGTCAAAATATCCTGCTTCTGCCTGAGCATGGCCAGTTGGTGGGGAGGAAGGTGATGGCTTCCCCCAGCCCAGCTGCCAGGGACTCACCTGGGCCCTCCAGAGCTCATCCTGCTCATGGGCCACTCGCCAGTGGGTGTCGCCCATCATGGCGATAAGGAGGTTGAGCATGAGCAATGTGGCAATGATGGCGAAGGCGGCGTAGGTGACGCTGTACATGAAGGGCAGGTCCACGTCGTAGTTGGCAGGGCCATCGATGATGGTGAGGAAGAGCTCAAAGGTGCTGAACAGTGCCATGGGGTAGTCGTAGAAGTGGCCCAGCTCATCAGGGTCCTCTGTCTGGAAGATGACATAGAAGGCTGCTCCACCCAAGAGGGTGAGAGTTACCATGGCAACTGCATCATGACTAGCCACATCCAGCATTCTGTACCCTATTTCTATCCCCTTCCCCTCATCCTCAGGATCACCCCCTGAACGCCACAGCACTTCACATTTTGAGCTCCTGTATCCCTTAGACTCATCCTCCTGCTCCCAAATGCTGCATCTCCCTGAGCCTGTTTTCCCTCACCCCTGAAGAATGTCCCTTCTTCAGACCTTGCCCAATCTCCTCTGACCTCTGCTTCCCTGGCTCCTTCCCTCCCTTCCCCAAGCTTAGCCAGAGGCATTCTCCACCTACCACCTCTCCCTCCATGACCCTCATGCCGCGCAGGTGATTTACCTGAAGCAAAACCCAGGATGACCACCGCCATCAGCCAGCAGAATCGCATAAGGTCTCCAAAGATCATCTAGAGGGAAGAGGAGGCAGAGAGACCCTTTCATATTTCTGGAGCAGTTGCCCCATTCAAAGCTAGCAGATGTAACCCTGATAAGTGTAACAGCTCCCTGTCCTAGGTCAGGGGTTAGCAAAGCATGGCCCACAGGCAAAACCTACCGGCCCCTTGTGACATAGCCCATGAACTGAGAACAGTTCTAACATTTGTAAAGCATTGCTTGAGAAAAAGAAGCATCAAGTAACATGATGAAGACAATGCATGGCTCATAGAGCTTGAAATATTTAGGCACTATTTAGTCCCTTCAAGAAATGTTTGCCAACGCTTGGTCTGGGACCTTTCTCAGATAGGCATGGAAAGTGGGACTGACCTTCTGGATCATGATGGTGAAGGGTCCCAGCATCTGGAATCCTCGGGCAAAATACATGACGTTGGACCAGCCCAGCACCAGGGCCAAGGACATAGGCACCACCTCTCCATCTGTATTGGTGAGCCGCATCACCATGGTCACCAACACCAAGAAGGCATAGGTGACGCTGGGGGGAGCAGGACAAGGTGTGATGAGAGGAGGCCTGGGGTTCTCCTGAAGACAGGATGTCAAGAGTACAACTGGGACCGTTCCTGTACAGTCAGTGACTTGTCTGTCACACAATGGCGTGAATCTAAGGACACACACAACCCTGCAGAGGGAGCTATTCCATGAAGGTCCTTGAGACCTTGGATGTCATAGGCCATTGTGAATGAGAGAAAGGTGACTCACATAATGACATGGAATGGCCCCCCAAGGATGGTCTGTCCAAAGAAGCAAGTGACCCCCAGTCTGAAGATGTCTGGAATCTGGAATAGGAGCCAGGGGGACAAAAAGGTGCCTGTGGACCTGAGTTCAGATCAGATCCCTGGGGCCACCAGCCTCACGCCAATCCCATTCACAGCTCACCTCCACCAGCAGGATGATCACAGCCCCGAAGACGCTCACTAGCTCCCCCACCAGCCGCAGGTCGTCCTTGGGGCTCACGTAGGCTTCCTGAGGGGAAATAGGACAGTCAAAGCAAGCAAGGCTTCCGTGCACCCACCCTGCCTGCCCTGGGGCCTAGGGCTAGCAGCTTTGTCTGGGTCTTTCCAACCCACTATGTTCCACTAGGTCCCATCCAGCCTCAAAGTCTGCCCCTAGATGAAGCACGTTTGTTTCTGTGCACATGCACTGTGTCTGCATCAGAGAGCTGTGTGAGGGGGCTGCATGGTATACAGACAGGAAAGCAGGGCCAGCCTGAGAAAAGCCAAGAGGCAGGGTCCTGTCCCGGCCATCTGCTACTGGTAGACCATCACCTGAAGGAGCATCTGCTGGAGGAGGGTGTTGTCCCGGGGGCTGGTCTGGTTTGTGGTCCTGGGTTTGAGGGGGCGGTAGACGCAGCACACAGTGAAGCAGATGATGTAGAGCAGGTAGATGGCACCCAGAATGCAGAAGTAGGGCCGCCCATACCTCTTCCACTTGAGGCTCACCAGCTCCTTCACCGGTGTCTGGTCCAGGATGCGCCGAGCCTGCAGTAGAGGGAATAGGACAAACAGCCCCAAAACACGGGTACCCTGGCCAGGAGATCTGCTGTGAAGACCCCATACCTCCCGCTTCTTGGTGGTGACAATAAGCTCCAGCAGTGATTGCTCATCCCCCGAAGAGTCGATCTCAGTGAGGTCATAGAGAGTGGAGGTGAGCGGTCCATATATCCACTGGACGTGCTTCCTCTTCTGCATCAAGTGTTGGAACATCTGGGGAGGCAAAGGTGGTCAGGTGTCACAGGCAGAGAGGGTGTCACAGAGGGTAGATGGGATGTGGACTCAGGGGACAATAGCACTAGAGAGGCTGGTGGTTGTCAGGGCCACAGGCTCAGGAGGCCAGAAGAGCTCATGTCTATGGTGACTGCTAAATTCTTCTTGCTCTCTCTAACAGCTGGGTGTACCTTGCACCCCCTGACTCCCTGCAGAGCTTGGAAAGGGAGTTGAGAGGGGCTGAAGGTGGCTGCTGTGAGTAGGCCAGGTGGTCCTGGGCATTATGGGTCATCTCAGCAGTGATGTAGACCATAAGCCTCCACCACTCAGGTCAGGGAAAATGGGGAGAAAAGAGAACAGGGACAGGCGAAAGGGGCATCCAGAGAAGCATCCCAGGCTGATCTGAGAGTAGAATTTAAGAGCCTGTTTCCTTCCTCTTGGGGCCACCAGGGCAGGCTGGGCATCCTCATGGAGAGACACGGGGAGGCGCTCACCACAGTGTTGCCCTCCACTCCAGCCAGCTTGAAGGGCGTGAGGCCCTGGTGGTTGGGCACGAGCTCCAGGGACTGCAGGTGGTCCCCTCCATCATAGGACAGCAGCAGGTTGTACATCTGGCAGGCGAAGGTTTTGTTGGGCTGCAGGATGAGGATGTGCAGCACGGTGTTCCCTGGGGAGGGCGGGCTCTCATGTGGCCACGGGCCTGATGCCCCTGTGGGCCCCGTCCACATCTGGGATGGCCTGTGCCCCTCCTCCCCACACCGTCTGCAGCATCCTAGTATCCACGCACATCTAGCTCCTACCCAGTGAGTCCTGGGCCCGGATGTCAGCTCCGTGCTCTATGAGCAGTCTCACGATCTCCTCATTGCCCACGCAGGCTGCAAAGGACAGAGGGTGCTCCCCTGGGACACAGAGGGATTAGTGGCAGGAGGCAGCAGGATCACTGTATGAAGTTGTGTCCCCCCACCACCACAAGTGCCTGTCTCCTCCTCCCTATACCCAGGCTGGGGGTTGGGAACACTTATCCAGCAGAACCAGAGGAAAGGACAATGCAGAGGTGGTAGGGAGACATGGCCTCTGATCTGCAGTACAGCAAGGCCTGTTCCATCCCAGACAGCCCACCTTAACAACCCCCAGGTCAGCACCTTGCTTTCCTCCTCTTCCTCCTCCTTCCCAGCCTGGCCCTGGCACTTACCATAGTAGATCAGGTTGTGGGGGCTGAGCTGGAAGGCGAGGCCCGTAGCCCTGGCAGAGACGCTGGCCCCGTGAGTGAGCAGTGCGCGCACCAGGTTCACGTTCTGGTTCATGACAGCGATGTGCAGTGCAGTCTGACCTGGACAGAGAGAGCTGTCAGTCCTGGGTTTGTCCCCAGGACTCTACAGGGATTCTTCCCATTTGCATCCATGCCTTCCTTCTCTTGGGCATCTTACAGTGGAGGACAGAAGCCTAGGAGAATTCAGGGCTCCTGGGGGGTCTGGCTCCCCACATCTCTTCCTATCTAGCCCTCTGGTAGCTCTGAGGCTTGGTGCTCTAGTGACGCACAATCAGGATTGACAAGAAGTTAGGGACCGCTGGAGGAGGGGATGTCCTCTCTCATTTCTTTAAACCATCCACTGGTAAGACTGCTGAAAACACACAGCAGAACAGGGCTCTCTCCATTCTGGGGTTCTGGAGCCTCACCTTGGTACAGCTCAGATGTCATGGGTTCAAAGACCAGCTCTGGGGCAGCCTCAATCAGCACCATGGCCACCTCCAGGTTGTCATAAAGGGCTGCTATGTGCAGCGCTGTCTCCCCCATGGCTCCTGGCATGGCAGAGAGAAGAGTCACACGCTTACTCTGCAGCAGAGGGAGGGGGCAACGCTAGCCCTATGTGAGGGTGGCCCGGGAGAGGGGCTGTGGCTCCCCTCCTTACCTCTCTGGCGCACATCACAGGCTTCATACTTGAGTAGCTTGCTCAGAGCCTGGACATCGTTTTCTTTGGCAGCTAGCAGGAGAGGAGACTCCCAGATCCTGTGAGGGGAGTGGGGAGAGAGGTGGGACAGGGAGCACACTCAACTGTGGCGCCACGGTGGCCTTGTGCTCTAAGACAGGTGCTCCTTGGCTGCAATGGACCCCAAGGTGATCAGGGCAGGCAGAGCAGGGTAGCGCCAAAGTCACCTGACTCATCAGTCAGCCCAAGCCAACATTTTATCCACTTTCTTGGTCTTAACTTGATTGCTAGCCCCTGCATGCTGGGACCAAGTATGCAGGGAGTGTATGTGCTATCTGCATACATCGGGCAAGGAAGGAAGATTTCACTTAAGCATGCACTTGCCTCCTGACCTGTCCCCGCTACCCCTGAGGTCCTGTTTGGCCTCAGCAGGTGTTCTGAGATTGCCCTCCAGGATAAGCCTTGTTTTGTGTGGACTAGGTGTGTGAGGAGTTCCTCCCGCATACTTGCAGAGAAAGTCAGTTGTGCAGAGGGCAGCTGGGCTCCTCCTGTTGCTCTGCCTACTCAGCCCTCTGTCCTGAATCCTTTGGTTCTAGCACCTGCCTCCTCCCCAGGACGATAGCATCTTTAGGGTTCAACTCCAAAGCAACAGTGGCTCAGTGGCTCTTGTGAGAAAGCGTTGCTAGAGGCTGATCTCTGTCTCTCTGTCTCTCTGTCTCTCTGTCTCTCTCTGCCTCTCTCTGTCTCTCTGTCTCTGTCTCTCTCTGTCTCTGTCTCTCTCTGCTCTCTCTCTCTCTCTCTCTGCCTTTGTCCCTTTTCTGTCTTCTCCCATCTCAGCTCCCACAGGCTTCCATCAGCATCTGGTGAGACATTATAAGAAATGTCAACTCTCAGACCCACCATTTGATCTGGAAAAATCAGACTGCAGTTTAAGCAAATGCTCAGCTGCTTCTTTTGCATATTAAAGTTTGAGAAGCATTACTCAAGCCAGCAGCGGGAGTGTGGTAGATCTGAAGCAAGCTCAGGATTTTCCATTTTAAGAGGCACACATTACAGCTCAAGAAGTAGTGTTCTCCCGCATTCTCAGACCTGCTACCTTTAGGGCTTAACTGATATTTATTTGTACTATTAACAACCGTGATGATATAAACTATGCAACAATGACAGATACTGAAAAGCTAGAGACTCCCATGTGGCAGGTTCATTCCCTGAATTGCATGTAGATCTTGGTTCGCCATTCTTCCTTTTAATGTATCTTTCAAAATTGTAGATTTCTAGGTTCTGTTTCTTTTCCTGGTTCTTTGTCTTTTCCTATTAAGTACTTTTCATTTGTTTCAAGGCAAACTCATCTTCTTTGTCTCCCCAGACCAAATCCCTGCTCTTATTTCTTCAATGAACTACAAATCTCTTATAAAGTCAGAATTTGCCCCAACTAAGACACATGAAACCTTTTTATTCCATTCTCTCTGCTGGCCTGGAGCTACATGGTCTTTCAGACTGAATGTAATAATGCTATTTATCCATTGATGGCCAATTATATGACATACAAAATGACATCCACAGGAGCTGAAGTGCCGGCAGTGGCAAAAAATCTAGTGCAAAGCTGCAAGTAGAGTGGAAATGTAGTGCATACTTCTCTAACTGTGGTCCCCGCTTACCCCCGCAGGCCCCAGAGGTCATCACTAGGCCCTGTATACACAGTAGCTAAGCTTACATCTTCCATTAACCCCCTTCCTTTCTGTCCCTTCTAGTCCTCATGAACTCACGCATTTACTCCCCAGCCCAGTACCAGCGAAGTGCCCTCCCGTCCACCCTCCCACCCCGCATCTCCATCTAATCCACCCTTTTTTTGCTACTGCCAAGAATTGCTTTCTAAACAGCAAATGCAATCACAGCTCATAGAAGTCCAGTGGGTCTTTCAGCGCTCAAGGGGAGAGAACACAGAGGTTCTTCGAGGTCTTTGTGCAGTCTTGTTCCACCCTCTGCTGCTCCCACTCACTCCTGACATTCAGCATTTTGGTCTCACCACACGCCTCAGCACCACAGAGCACACAGTTCTCCCTGTGCCTGCGCCCACAGGGCTCCTTCCTCCCAAAGCGGCTCCTCCAGCCAGCAATTGTTCATTGTCTCCCCTGTGCCTAGCATGTGGTGGGTACTCACTCGTCTTAGCTGTAGAATGGATGAATCAGTGGTGATGCCACAAAGGTGGTTTGGCTTTACCACCCCTCCTTATTATCTGCATCAGCCACCTCTAAGCCAACCTTAAGCAAACATATAATCTAAGTGAAAAACAGTATGCTTGGTATGCAAACCCAGCAGCAAAACAAGTTTTCTACACCACCTCCACTCCAGCCATCTGACCAAACCCCTCCTCCATGGATAGTTTAGAGCCCACACTTCCCTTCCCATCCTCATGCGCGTGCGCGCGCGCGCGCACACACACACACACACACACACACCATCATCCTCATCATCCTCATCCTCATCATCCTCATCCTCATCCTCATCCTCATCCTCATCATCCCTGGGTTTTCCACTGTCCTTTGGCTTTGCTTTCATTCCAGTGTCTTGCACTATGTGTTACAATCAGTGTCTGTTTCTCTCCGCAATAAAGGTTTAGCAATTTCCTTTTACGTCCCTCTACACCTCTGAAGCTTACAAATGCCCTCTACAGGCCTCTCTTCCTGCTGGGCTTCTTTTCTCACCTCTACTGCTATCCTAGTGGGCCTAGGGAGGATGTAGGGTAGCTAGATTTACCATGGGAAAATATAACATGCTCAATCAAAATTGAATCTAGTACATAATATTCTTTTAAAGATATGTCTCATGCTATATTGGGGTCATTCTTGCTTATATCAACAAATTGGTCTTTGTTTATCTGCAGTGCAAACTGAAAGAAATGTTGTGTTTTACCTGGAAATCTAGGAGACTACATTCTAGATGAAGAAGCAGCTTATAATCCAACCTGGCAAGGTTTATAGGGGAATGGACACCTCTAGCTGCAAGCCCAGCGAATGTGGCACAGGTGTGCAGACGGACGGAGTCTGAAGGTTTGTGCCAGAAAGTCATTATGTGCAATAACATCCGAAGGCCACAAGAGGACAGAAGAGAAAGTTCTAGCTAAAGTTACTGGCAGCAAGAAGACAGACCCCCAAATATGAGTCTCTAGGCTTTGTATCAGGGGGACAGAGAGCACCAAAGGGTCTTGTCAGTTCTCCAGTAGCAGCTCATCACGGGAACTCAGACCACAACTCCCGGATGGGCTGAGCCCCTGGCTTCTGGAGGGCAGAGGAAAGAACAACACAAAAACATTGTTCCCATAATAGCTGCCTACCACAAAGAATCCTCCTGCCCAAGGTGTCAATCACACTGTGGCGCAGAAATTCTAATTTAGAGGTACAATTATTCATAACCCATTAAATAAAAGGCATTATTCACATGAATAAGACTTAGAAATTCTCTATACATCCAAAATGATTTTTAACATCATTACACACAAACAAAGGAAGAAACAAAACATTGAAACCATTTAAACCCCCACTGGTTAAGGACCAAAAAGAAACTGTGGAGCAGTAGGACTGGTATTTTCACAATGTTTTGCTTTTCTGGGTGAGTATAATTTGAACAGTGCAGCTCAATGTTGGGTTGGTGGAACTGAACTGTGGGATTTCCAGCACAGAACCAAGTACATGTTTTATTGAGTAAACAAACCACTGATTACATACTTGGGCCACCTTTGGGCAACCCATTGAGGTTCCCTTTCTGTCCTCTACTCTGTCCCTTGAATGCCGCCATGATTTGTTCCTTCTCACGCACAGTGCATCTATGTTTGCCACAGACAAGAGTCAACTTTTCTTCTAAGTACTGGAGATGCAGAAAGTCAACCCCAAAGTTTAGGACTACCAACCCTGCAAGATGGAATCTACACTGTTTACGTGTTCATGCAACAAATAAAGACAGAAGTCCAGAACTTTGAAGTGACTATCCAAGGAAGTCAGAGGCCGAACTGCGCTGAGGGGCCCACCAGCTGTCTCTGTCCTTGCTCTCTGTGCTAATCAGAGTTAGTAGAGGACACAGAGAGGAGACTGCGTGAGTACCCGGGGACCCACTGGTGCATCTGCAAGCACTGCCTCAGAACAGGTGCCCACCGGGTGACACTGAGAGTGGGACCCAATATGACTACCATAAAGTCATGACCTGGTAAATTCAGCTCTGTTAAGAGGAAGTTGTTGACCCCTCTGAGTCCTGCTGTTATTCTAGTTACCTTTTTACTGCTTTTTTTTTTTTTAATCCCAATAATCCCATTTATCACACGAGCTGCCAGTTTCTAAAGCAACACTTCAGTCACTCTTCACCTTTGCTCTCCTCGGCCCTGTATCAAAAGCTGGGTGATTCTGCTTTGCAGAAAAGGAAACCGAGGCCACACGGCCAAACTTCTGTCAGAAGATCACACAGGGTTAAAAGTCAGAAAGTTTGGCCAAGAACATAGCCCCAGGCTCCTACCACTGAATTATGTGGTTTTTCTAGTTTTATGACTCCTCCTTGTTTTCCTTTGGAGGCTGGGGACAAGTCTGGGGCAGTGGCCACAGGAGAAGGTAAAATCAGTAATGTGTGGGAGGTGGCATCCTCCAGACACTGGGAGGTCACCTCCCTGCAGCCTGAAGTCCTGGCAGTGGGATGAAGAAGCCCAAGCCTAGGGAAAGCAGCTGGAGAGGTAGAGCTGGGCCATCTTCTATGCTGTGCTAACTCCTTTATGCCTGTGACTATCAACATGTAGGCGTGCATGCGTTTACCTACGCAGGACCGCAGCGTATAAGGGTGGATCTCACGGCTTTAGTTTTCCCAGATCCTTCTATCCTATGTATCCATGTAACTATTTACACAACCAGAAACTCAAAATGTAAATAACTTACAGGGTACAATGGAGAGAAGATAAGAAAGCAGATATTTGTGAGATGGGTTAAGGGATGGAGGAAAGGTGTGTGGGGGGAGATAAAAGGTTTAAAATTGGATAGGTACCAATTCCCCTAAACAAAGGTAACTATTATGCACCGGAGACATATACTTGAGAAAAGGTACAACAAAGCCTCCAGTATGCCCACCATTCTGCCCGGGGAGAGACAGTGTCAGCATAGAAGGGGTGGGCGGTCAGGGTGGGCAGCCTCTGAGACGTTCCAGCACGCCCCATGGTAGCTGAAATCAGATACCTCAGCGCCCTCCTCTGCTGCTTTCATGTTGTTTGTACCTTTCTGTGATGTCCACCACACTCTAGTTCAATCCACACAGTCATCACTCTCACTCCAAGGAATGGGTACCAGGACCCCAGAACCCACTCTTGCCAACATGCCTTCTTGACAGTGACAAAACATTTGTGTGTAACGTCTGCATGTCCTCCTGTACACTTTTGAACATACCCAGGTGACTGATAGTACTCGAGATGATGTGAGTGCTGTGAAAAACTATTATTATAGAATGTTACTTAGGGAATATTAAGGAAAGCGTCTATACAGCTGCAACCATTATGGATTTAAATGGGTATTACATGCGCATAGTTACATATCTTTTTTTTTTTTTTTGAGTGGTTCAACTCTGATGTTGGTCAAACCAACTCTGCCCATCAGAAAGCCGGCCCCTTGTGAGCAGGAAATGTATCATGTTCATTCCTGCAAACCTAGTGCAGCATCTTCTGCTCAATAAACTTTTCATCATTGAATATCAGGGAATGAGAAAATGCAAGCCAGAGGGAGAGGTGATCCAGAAGTGAGAGAAGGTGGAGGGTGCAGACGAGGCCCCGCACTGGGCTTAAGGAGGGGGTGGTGTGGCTGTGACCCAGAGGACGTCCGCTGTACACACAGAGGAAGGGGGAGGCTGTGCCGTCTCGTACAGACCGCAAAGGCTGTGTTCCTGGCCATGCTCTGCTCCAGGGAGCTCACCCACCACACCCACACTCCCTTCTGCGCCCCTGTGGCAGGCCTTCAGACTCACCCTCAAACCCCTGTCTGCCTCACTTATGCAGGGACAACAGCCCTACTTGCCTGGCCGCATATGAGACTCTGAGACTAGGCTGGCAATGGGGACTAGAACAGAGTTCCCGGCATCAACCTGCACATCAATGTCCCCCACCTCTCCACTGTCCATGCTGTCCTTCCTCACACAGCAGCCCCCTAGAGCATTAGCGGCAGAGACTGGGAAACACCCCTCCAGGCCATGGCAGCTCGCTCCAGGAAGGATGTACCCAGGGAGCCAACTCTGTGGGTGCCAGGTGTCCAGGAAGAAGATGCCAGCAAAGTAGAAGAGAAGATCAGGAATGCAAGGGAGGTCCCCTAACTGGTGACATCAGATCTCACAGCCCAGTCCTGCACAAGCCTAGCACGTAGTCCTAAGAAGAACCGAGGCACACAGTGCAGCAGCCTCTTCTGGGCCAGGCTGTCCCCGGGCCTGAGCCTTCAGCTGTGTCCTCACCTCACAGTAGGTGCCTACAAAGAGCCTGGCCTTCGCCTCCCTGTCCCAGGCCTTTCTGTGCTTGGGCATGGGGCCCCCAGCCCCAGGTGCTTGGAGTGGGCAGGGGTGAGTGGAAGTAGTGAGGATCTGTTCTCCAACAACAGGGCCATTCTGTGGCCCTAAGACGTCAGCAGCCAGACATGTGCCCTGCCTCCAACCTCCCAGGCCTAGGGGAGAAAGGTGGGTGGCCGGAGTGAGAGACAGGAAGCCTGGGCTCAATGAATGGGCACAGGCCTAGCCCGTAAGCCTTGAGCAGTACAGGAGACCCCAGGAAGCCTTGTGGTGAGGCTGAGGCAGGCCCCTGCTTTCAGAGAGGGAGAATCATTCTAAGACACAGAAACTTTGGGGTTTTCTAAATGAATAGCTGTAGTATCTCTCTCCTAGGGGCTCTGGGAAAGCCCCCAGGTCAGGACTTCCTTCTAGCTTAGAGCCAGTGAAAAGAGGAAATCCGTGAAAGCCCTCCAAGTGGGAGAGAACACACAGGGTACCCTCTAGACTCCATAGATTTCCCTGTCCCGGCCTGCTCCCAACCCCAACTCTAAGTAGCCATGGTGGGTGGGGAGCAATTAGGGAAGTTTTAGGGGCTGTATAATTGTGAAGCAAGTCTTCTGAGGATGCTCTTACCACCTAACCTGAATGACAGCAGTGCTGGCACTGGCCTGGTTTTGGGACCAGGCATCCCTGCCACCTGCTCCACCATGAAGGGAAACATTGCAGGATTGGGTCTGAGCTGTTTCCAGGCTTCAGCACACCTCCCCCTTCCCCTGACAGCACCTGGACTAAAGTGAGGTGTTGGCCAAGGTCTGACTGAGATAAGCACACAGGAACTCACACTCTTTCCACATTCCGTCTATTTTTACAGTTCTTTCTGGGTTCTCGGTTCCCCCTCTCCTTTTTCCATTCCACCGTTCGTCCATGGACACTACAGGCTTCTGTGGAGAGGCCGTTCCAGGGACACGGAGCAGAGGTGGGTGAGGCCCTGTCCTGACCTGCCTGTACCACTTGGGTGGAGGGGCATTGATAGCACTGTGGCCCTGCAAGGTGCCTGGCTGTTAAGGCAGTACTCAGAAGCCTACAGAGTTCAACCAACTCGCCAACGTAATGAGCGCCCGTGCTGGGCCTCTCTTCCTTCCCCACCTGGTGTCCTGGGCAGCCGGCCCCAAAAGCCAAGACTGCTGAGACATCCAGCTCTCGAGGAGCCTCCCGGCTGGGAGCTGGGCCAGGTGGACCAAGCAAAGATGGGGGCACAGGGGGGTGCAAGCCTGGGCAAGAGCTGGGAGCGGGCGGTGAGGCTTACCTCTTCTGCTGCAGCAGGTTCAGCTCATCTCGGCTTTGAGCCCAGGAATCCTGTCTGTGAAACAATCTGCAGAACTTGTTCCATAGGCAGAGAATTAACCCTTTCTCCTTGGGCAAGGGCAACCCCATGGAGTGGAAGGTGGTCACCTTGGGGGGCTGAGGCTGAGGCCTGACCCCCACTGGGCTCGGCCTTGGGGCCACATCAGCCCCCCCAACAGCTGCCCTGGCCCCTCCCTGGAGAGGTCCCGTCTCCTGTCTCTCCTGTGAGGGCTTCCGGCTGGCCAGCAGTCTGCTTGCCCAGGGCTCTGAGTGTGCTCTACTTCACAGAGCTGGGAATCGCTGGGAGTGCTGTGCAGACATTCCCTCCCTCCTCCCAAATTACCTGAGATTTAAAGAGACAGGCCTGAAGTCCTGCCTACCAGGGGGCCTTGCGTCAGCTGCTACTCTTTCTCCACCCTGGGACTGTCTCCCTGCCCCCAGGCCAGTCACAGCAGGGGAGGCCTTCAAAGAGATTAGAGAGCTCTCTGCTGGACTTTGGGACACACAGTGACCTTTCCTGTGAAGGCCTGGACAGGTCAGGCTCACCCGCAAGACTCAAGACAATGGGCAGAGGGGCGGAGGAGGGCGGGCCCCTTCCAGGAATTGAGGGGTCCCTGGAGGGAGCCTCTGTTCTCCCTGAGCTCCTCTTGCTACTTCTCTGTGGCCTTTCCACTCATGTCCCTAAACTCAGGTTGCCTTGACGATTGCCATTCAAGCTCTTGCCTGGCCCCAGGTAGGTTTGTAGAGCAAAGAGTCCTAGTTGTCACCAACTTCAGGTTGGCGACCTGTTTCTTCTGTAAAGGGCCTGGTAGTGACAATAGGTATTTTAGGCTTTGTCAGCCCCGTCTGGTATCCAGCCAATGCACATTCTCCTTTCCTTTTTGATTCCCTTTCTCCCCTGGCCCCCGAAACAATGTCAGATCCACCCTTAGCTCCCCAGCCAGGGCAACAATTCTAGCTGCTGGTATGTCCCGCCCTGGAGCCCTCCCTGATGCCATTGCTAGGGTGGGCCGATTGCCAGAGGAAATACGGGAGGCTCAGACAAGTCTGAATTTCAAATGAACAGCAACAGAAAACCTCTCTTACTTACTTGTGGTTTGGGATATAAATATGTCCTGGATTTTTGTGATAGGCATCTTCTGGTAGTGGCCAGGTTGATTCACTGCTAGGGCTGCTAGGCCTACTTGTCCTGGCATAAATTCAGTGCAGGCTTGTGAGGCAGCTGTCTCTGCCCAACTTTGCACGGAGTAGCTAGAACAGAGCGAGGTGAAGGAAGTCATCTGAGACTGCAGGAGTGACGGAGGCAAGGTACTCACTGGTCCCCCGCCTCAATGGCCTTGCCCGTCAGCTTCACGGCGCACTCCACTGTCTGTTCTCTCAGGTAAACTGAGTCCCAGAGAGGTGAGCTGACTTGTGTGGCCACACAGAGGACAAGTAGAGCCTGGCCATACTCAGCCACCACACGGCCCTGTGCTGGCTGGCTGGAGTCCCTGGGGAGGCCATCCGGTGTGGTCTCCCCAAAGGCAGGAAACGGAAGCTCTGGCACAAGGGCCACTGCCCCATCAGGGCCAAGGACCTGGGGAGCTGTATGGTTGTTTGATGTCCAGGATTTGGGATCATGTTTTAGCTTCATGGTCTGGTTTACCCAGCTATATCTGATTCTGGGAGCAGGAACTTACAGTGAGAGGAATGTGTGTGTATGTGTGTATGAAACAGGAGGTGTGTGTGTGTGTGCACATGTGCAAGAGTAGTTTGTAAGTACGGGGTGCATCCTGTGTGTACATGCATATATGCGTGCATATGTGATATGTGTTCCTAGTGTGTTGTCCCTGACCTATGGACAGAGTGTCTGGTGTATGTATGGTGTGTGACGTGTATGCATGAATATCATGGCATATGTTGTATGGGAGGGAGATTGTGAATGTGTGCTGCATGCATTGTATGTTATATACATATAGCATATAGGGCTGTTGTTTGGGTTGCTTTATACGGTGCTATGCATGTATGTGGTGTGTATGTTTACATGTAGTGTGCACTGAGCATGTAGTATAGGTGAAAGGATCAAAAACAAACAAGGCAACTGTAGCATGGCTGTATATGTCGGGTTTGCCTTTGTATAACAGTTGTGTGTGTAGCGTACAGTGTGTCTATGGTGTCTAGGTACAGTATTTACAGTACAGTGGTGTGTGTTCTATAGTGTTCTACGCATGGAATATGGGGTACAGGTACACATGCAAGAGCTGATGTAAGGGGAAGGTACAGCTTGAGGGCAGGGTGGGATGGCTCCGTTGGTGCCGACAGGAGGGCCATCTTTCTGTGGAAACCTACTTGAGCTCATGTGCTGGGCCTAGAGCCAGGCCTTAGAGCCCTGAGCAAACAGTGCAGTTCGATTAGCTGCCTTCCCCTCCCTCCCAGGGTCATTGGGTTCAGCCTGGGTGGGGGGAAGGCGCTGGCATCCAAACCTTGAACCCAGGACCTTTGTGCCCATTAAGCCAAGTGTTTGCCTGCTGACCCACCCCACCTGCTCTGTCCTGTTCAGCCCCAGGAAAAGACCCCAGTTTAATTCCCAGTTGGGGAGGGGACAAGGCCATGTGGTTGTGTCCTGCTGGGGAGCGAGCCTGCTGGGGCCAGGAGGAGGTCTCTTCATTCCCTTCCCCAACTTTCTCTGCCTGGTGCTACCTTTGCCCAGGCTGGCTACAGATGGAGAACAGAGAAGAGAGTAGACACGGCAGGAGGCCTAGAAGGGAACAGCTGGCTTGTGGGATGTGGGCTTCCGACACCAGTGTTGCCTGGTCCTTGCACCCCACAGCTTGACCTTGGGACAGATGGGAGGGTAGGTCCTGGAGGTGGCACCACCCAAGGGCTAATGAGGGCACCATGTTCTCTGCTGGTCTCACATCTGAAGGCTCCATCTCCACACCTCTAGAATTGCTGCTTCCCAGGGACAAGAAGGACCCTGAGAATAGAGGGCCCACCCTACTCCAGCCCGTGCCCGGGAGGGGTTGGCTGTGCAGTCCAGAGTCCAGGAGCGTCCACAGGCAGGAGGCTGTCAGCTTGGGTCCTATGGCAGCCTATCCTGGTGCAGGCTTCAACTTGGGAGAGGCCATGCAGCCCTGCCAGGGCCTCCACCCAGTCCCAGATATAAGCAGTCCTCTGTGATGTGTGGAAGTCCCATCCTTGCCAGCGCCCTGTTGCAAAGGTGGTGGTGTGCTCATAGAGTGGCTGACATTGTCCACACCCCAATGGCATGGTGGTGTCTTCAGGCTTTGGCAAGACCCGGAAGGGTCAGGACCCAGGGGGGCAGGCAGCTCTGGATGACCTCGCCCAGAGGGCTAAGCGCAGGCTGAGGAGCACGGGAGCGACCCCTTCCTGCTGGTGCCTCTGCTGGGCCTGAGCCCAGAACTCAGCAGCAGGGAGGAGCTCATGAGTCAGCCAAGGGGCCCTCAGAGACCTGGTGGCCATGGGCCAGATGTTGGTGCAGGCAGGTGCCAGTGCATGCTGAAATAAGAGGACACGGGCTCAGCATGAGGCACAGGTGGCCAGGGACACTGACTTCTGCATCTGGGGAATGGTTGGTGGAGATGGGCACCCTAATATGGAACCAACCCTCCTGTTCTCCTGGGTTTAGCACTGGCCTCAAATGCTAAGCAACACCCTGGCCTGGCTCTGTGACAGCAGCCCCTTTTTTCCCTCAGCTGCGACAGTGAAAACTGTCCCAAGGTACTGTCCAACATCCTAAGTGGCAAAATCTCCCTCCGCTGAGAACTATTGAATGGGGTCAGGAAAACTAGGCGCACAGGTTTGTTCCAGCTTTTTCTGTCTACTCTGTGTCTCTGTGTGTTTCTTTCATTTTTCCTCTCTCACTGTCTTTATCACTCAGCAATGGTAGCTCTGTTGTCTTAGTCTTAGCTCTGTGTGTGTGTGTGTGTGTGTGCACTGTGTATATGTGGTGTGCAAATGCTGAGTGATCTATTTCATGTGCATATGTGATATGCACGTGTGTAATGTGTGTCATGTGTCCTTGTGCATGGGTATTGTGTATTTTGTAGCATGTGAAATGTACACATGTGGGAGAAATGAAGTATGTGTGGACCTGTAGAGCACATGTGTGGGTTGTGTCCTGTCTGCATGGGTAGCATGCACAAAGTATGTTGCATATATGTCATCTGTGGATGTGTTGTATCATCTTTTATGCATATGGATGTTGTACATGGTATTGTGAAGTGTGTGTGTTCATGGTACATGTGCATTCTCTGGGTGTTCTGCGCTATGAGCATCATTTGTATGGTATGTTTTGTACTTTGAGTGTGGTGTGTTCTGTCCTGTGGTTTGTACATATATGCAGTGTCAATGGTGTTTTGTGGTATATGAATGTTTGTTGTGCGGTATGGATCCATCCTGCATATCTTTATAATGCTGTGCATTATAATTTATAATGGAAAAGTGTGGTTGCATTTTATTGTGGTGTGTAGTGTTTATGCTGTGAGTGACACAGGCGGGCCCTGTAGTGCATCTGCGCATTTGGTATCACGTCTGTGTGTCCTGTAGTGTGGCGCGTGGGTATGCATGTGCCGTGCATAGCGCTGTTACCTGTGCTGCATCGTGTATCCGTGTGTGAGCTGTGTGCAGCTGGAGCCCTGGACTTCTGCTTCCTGTTTCCCTCAGATCTGGCTCTTGCTCTCCTTCTGTCCCTCACTCTGGTGGTCCTCCTGATGCTGTCCCCTTGGCCCCATGGGCAGGCACTGGTGACCAGGAGGTCAAAGGGCCACAGAGATGGAAGCCATTAGGGCAGTGAGCCCGTGCTCACTCAGCATGGAGTTTGTCCCAGTCACTGGGTTCAGCAGCCTGGGCGCCAGCTCATAAAGCCGAGGAGGAGCCGTGGTCATGCGGTGCCACTATTTGCTCACAAGGCGTCTTTTGCCAACTCCCCAAGTCCATTCCCCTCAAAAGTTCTGTGATTTTGAAGAAATGGGGGTCATGAGGGGCTCCGTGTATGCAGCATCCCTTCAGCTTTCCCAGGAGAAGAGGCCTAACTTGTTGCAGAACCAGCAGGCGTTTGTCCCCCAAATGTGGCTTTGGTCCCTGCCCATCCCAGGAGCAGCTCTGGCTCTACCCTGTGCCCCAAGCACACGTCCCTGGCAGCCCCTCTGTCCAGGCTCCTCTTAGCCTCACGGCAGCAGGGACCTTGGGAGCTCAGAGTTTACACGTGTCTGGGGAAGGGCCCACAGGAGGTTGCTGGGAAGGCAAGCTGGCAATGGGCAGGGCTGTGGGAAGGGGAGAGGCCATGGTGGATGCCCCATGTGGCTAGTCCCACGTTCTTCGGCCCATGTGTGCTGTTGGACATGAATTGATGAATGATGTAGTCCAGCTTTCAGTGGACCAATGTGTTGCAGCAGTGCATTCAGAGAGGTCGTGTGTGCGTGTGCACAAGTGTGCGTGTGCCACCAGCCTTGGCGTCTGCGAGTGGCAAGCTCCCAGCGCAGCCTGTCCTCCTGGGCTGACTGCAGTGCAGGGCGAGCCCTACGGGCACATGTGGCCCTGCGTGCGAAGCATCTCTCCCCTTCTTGGCCATTGCCCTGCCGTAGCCGACGTCTGCCCCTTCCCTTCCCCTGCCCGCTGCATGGGAGACCGGCCTGGCCAGAAGCCACCAGCAGATGCTCATATCACCCTCACCCTGTCAGGGAGTCCAAGCACCTTGGACCAGGCGAGGGGCTGAGTTCTGGTCGGGGAGAGTGGGGACCAGGTCTCTGGGGCTTATGACAGGGACTCAGAGATTTAGAGAGAGTCGCTGGGTGCCAGGGACACCACCCACTCAGGCCTGAGCCACCCTGGCCTAGGCTGGAGGCAGGGCTTAGCCCCAGCAGGGCCCCCTGGAGATACTGTGTGTGCAGGTGGGAGTCAAAGTCCACAGCCTGCCCCTGAGGCAGCCCTGGTCCTCTGGCCCTGTTTCCCGGGCCTTTTGCCTTCCTGTTTTCCTTCTTCCAGCACTGAGATCTTCACCCCACCTTCTGATCCCCTGTGCAGGCCCCAGCTCTGCTCTTGTCTGCACCAAAGGCAACCAGGAGGATGGGGACAGAGGTGCACACAGCCTGGTAGCCGCACCAGGGTCCCGCCATGCCAGGGTGGGCTGGATCCCAGGACAGGAGGGCAGGGACAGCGCTTTGCAATATGACAGCTATACCCAAGGGCAAAGCAGCCAGGAGCCCTTGCTTGACCCTGACCAAGCCCCGATGCTTTGATTTGCTCATCTGGGAATGGCAGGCCCAGTTGTGTGTCCCCTGTGCCTCTCTCCATTCTCTGTTCTCCCAGGGAGACCACTCTACTTCCCAGTCAAAGAAGGGAAGGGCATGAAGCAGCAGCACGTCCCTGGATTCGGGTCGTTCTCAGGGAAGGCCAGGCTGCCTCTGTGACTGAATGCCCCTGCAGGTGCTGTGCCACCCCCGAGGCCACAGAGAAGGAAGCAGGCAGACCTGGGGGGCACACAGGTCACCCTCGAATGCTACGTGGGGAGACAGTGAAGCTCCTGAAGCATGGTGACTAGCAGGGTCTGGGAAGCCCCCCACAAGGCAAGATGTGAGGTGAGTGGCCCTCTGCCTAGGCCTAGGGAGGCTGGCTCTGCTCCCGAGGCTGTGTCTTAACCTCCAGGGTCCACCCCATCAAATGTTTCTAAGGTGCAAACTCAAGTGGCCTATTGCTATGGGAATGGGTGTGGAACATCAGAAACAGGGAGTAGCAACAATTCCAGGGTTAGAGATCAGGGTGGACTTCTCACCATTATTTCAGATCTGATCCTGGTTGTTAAACATAGCCAGTAAAAGCAGACATCCCCTGGGGTCTGCTATGGGTCCCTCAGGGTCGCCCAGTATTCCCCACTGATTTTTTCCCTGTGCTCTCACCTGGACGGCCCAGTTTTTCTTCCTCCAGCCAAACAACCTCAGGGAAAGGATAGCAGGTGTTAAGAACTCTCTGCCGCTGTTCATTTAGGGCCTGTTCTCACCCAAATGCCACGCGAGCTCTGTCATAAGAATCAAGCCAAAGTCAGACTTGCTCAAGAGGAGGGGTAACTGTTAGTGTGAGTGGTGACAAGCAGGCCTTTAAAGGGACACACAGGGAACATGACAGAGTGTTTCCTCCTGAGGATCTGAATGGGTGGACACCAGGGCAGTCACCTGGGGACGGAACGGAGCGGAGCAGGAGCCAATGCCCCAGGGATGCTGGGATTGGGAGGCCGCGGTCCTGTACTACGTATGCAGCATAGAGCAGCAGTCAGGCCCAGTGTCTGTGTTCCTGGGATACAAGTCACGCCAGGCATGGCCCTGAGGGGCTGCAGACAGACCCTGAGTGTGGTGTGGAGGGGCTGGAGGCACAGGAACCAAGAGTGCCTTTCTGAGGTGTCCTGCTGGGGACCAGGGAGGGACTAGAGCCAAACTACACATTCCCTGGGTGGCTGTTGGGCAATTCTGTTTGAACCCAGTCACCAGGGGTGTGCGGTTTCTGTCAGACAGTACAATAACAGGAACTAGGAAATAATAAAATGAAATCTTAGGTACTCTGCAGACTCCCTCACCTGCTTTGACCCCACCATACAGGATTCCGGAATGGGGACACAGTGACTGCCTGCAAGTCGCTTCCCGGCACCTGAGTGGGGTGTCAGGATGTGCTGCCTGAATTCACTCAGCAAACTTGCAGGAGAGCATGCAGGGGGCACTGTGGGGTCCGAGTTGGGCTGTGAGTGGGTGGTGTAGGCGGTGATATCTGGGTGGAAATCATTGCAGAGAGTTACATGCTATGACTTGGGGATTTCTTTTATCCTTGTTGACTTGGAAATATTCAAGGGACCTTCGTGTCTCCAAGCTGTTGGAAAGTCTAGGAACCTTATTTCAGTCAGGCCTGTGCCTAGACCCCTTGTGTTTGTAGCAGATTCTGGAGGAACAGAGTGCAGGGTTTCCTATTAGACTCCTCAGTGAAATTGATGGTTGGGATTTTAAGAATGTGTGGCCATTACTGAGAGCAATCTATCCCAGTAGGTTTACTGTCAGCAGTGTCCAAGTGTTTCTGGCTTAGCCTTGAGTCCAGGTGTCTGGTTGCTGGGGACATTACAAAGAGGGTAGTGCCCTACACCCTAGTCTGGGTTTTTCCTTTCTGTCCATGGGGACTAGGAAAACTGGTCTCTCGAGGAGCCAGAGATATTGCCTATTGTTCTGCTCTGTCCTAGTGAGATCTGTCCTTCAGTAAACAATCTTTTTGAGGATCAACTTCCTCATCTGTAAAATGGGGACACACACCTTTCTCTGTTAAATTTATGGGGTTGTTGCTAGAATTGAAGATGATAATGGATTCGAAAAGAAGTTTCATACCATGAAGCACCATAAGAAGGCAAGTCATTTGTTTTATGGGCATTACTTCATTGGCTTATTTAAACTGAACCTGTAGGAATGAGCTTTCTCATTGGTACAGGGTCTTTCTCTGCAGCTTGGACTCATAGCGATCCTCCTGTCTCAGTGTTCGCAGTGCTTTGATTCCAGGCCTGCATCACCACACCTGGTTTCAGTGGTTGGCACAGCATGGGTCCAGCATGGTGTATGGGGCATATGGTACCGGGGATTGAACTCAGGTCCTTTGATTTGCCAGGCAGGTGCTTAGACCACTAAGCTATCTCCCCAGCCCCGGGTCTCTGAGTCTTGTAGTAAAATCACAGACTTTGGGGTCAGAGGTGATTGGGGTTCAAGTCAGACTCCGCAGCTTCCAGCCTCAGAGAGCCAGGGTGCAGCAGAGCACCCCGAGCCTTCGCTCTCCTGTCCGTGAACTCGGCGGAGCGCTGGTCACCTGACCTCAGGAAAGAAGTCCACGCCCCTCGGTTGCCCATCTATAAAAGGAGGATGACCAGGCTGACTGGCAGGTTTGCGAGCACGAAGTAAGCCAGGTGTGCCAGACACCTGGCCGCAGTCGGGCACAGAGGCCGGCTCTGTTCTCCTTGCTCCATTCCAGCTGGCTTCTGCTCCCTTCCTGCCTGGGCGCCCTGTCAGTGAGCAGTTCAGCCCTGTGCGAAGGGCTTCCCTCCCCTGGGTGGGGTCAGAGTGGAGTGACTTGCACTGCTGCCTCTGGCTCAGGTTCTACCCCATCCCTCCCGGAGGGTCTCCCCTACAGCCCTGCTAAGAGACTACGTCAATCTCTCGATTACTCATTGTTGATCAAGTAGGAAATACATAGGGTCGAGGACACTTGCCTGGCCCTGAAATCCCCGCATCTCTAGGCTGGTGAACCCTGCATGAGCTTAGAAAGCCACCCCAAGGACCCTGTCTGTACGCTCCAGCTCCTCTCAGTGCACATGCCATGTGCTTTCTTTCTGTCCTTGCGGCCAGTCCTCCGGGCTGGTGGGTCCTTGGCACCTTGTGATGCCACCTCCTGGCCAGAGTGCATGAGGACCTGCAGCAGGAAGGGCTCCCCCTCACTTGCCTTTGTGCTCCCTGGACAGTCTCCAAGGAAGGAGCTGAATCACATGAAGTTCTTCTGCCTCCCCATTGGAAGCCTCGGCATGAAGAATATATTGAATGGTGTTTCATGCAAAACTAGATCTTGTCAAGGTAACTGTGAAATACTGAGTAAATGTCCTTCCAGTGTGCAGGTCCAGGATGAAATGTGAGTGAGGGGTATACCAAACAGAAGGCCTGGATAATGACTGGAAGAAAGGGAAGGTATCCAGGAGATGTGTGTGTGTGTGTGTGTGTGTGTGTGCACGCGCGTGTGTGTGCACGTGTGTGTGTGTGTGTGTGTGTGTGTGTGTAGTGTCATGCTGGTAGACATGGGGATATTGGTCAATTCTCAGCCCACACAGGGAAATGGCTGGCCATCTGGTGTTAAAAGATTTATTGTCTGGAAAGCAGCTGGGATGAAGTTGAGGGTGGGGTAAGGGCACCCACGGCACCTGTGTACCCAGATACTGCCACCCTCCTGAACTGAGCTCCTTTATCTAAGGGACCTTTGAATCAGCAGAGAGAACTAGCACTCATCTGGGACCTGCAGGGGTCAGGGAGTGGGCATGGGCCCATTGTCACCTCTTTCTTGCCCGAGGGGTTTGCTGTGGAGACAGAGAGGGGAAGAGACAGACATGTGTGAGGGGAAACGAGGAGACTGGCCCAGAGTACTGTGCAGCTGCCCTCCTTGGAAGGAGAGGTGAGAGGGACCGGGAGGCTCACAGAGAAACCGGGGTCTGGGAGACCCTCGGGGAGGACTTGGCTCTCAGCGGAGGGCACCCTCTGTGACTCAGGGGCCCCAGGGCAGGGTTAGCTCTAGGCCAGGGTCGCCCTCAGGAGCAGACAGACCATGATGCTTGCAGCTCTGTCCTCCCTGCTGAAGAGGAAGGCAGAGCCTGACACGAGGAAGGAACAAGGAGGGGATGAGTGTGGAGAGGGAGCTGGGGGCCGGGCTTGAGGCTCAGGAGTCCTCACACGGGGCAGCACAGTGACAGTGCGCTTGCACATACATGGTGATCACCATCATGCCTGCTACGCAAGCCAGAATTCACCTCAGTGCGGGGCCATGTCCAGCCTCCTTCCGCAGTGGTGGAGGGTGTAGTTGGGCTCCATCCAGGGGCACAGCCCTTCTGAGGGCTCTGATCCTGGGAATGAGGAAGCAGACCTCAGGTATACAGGAGCCTGAGAGGATCCTGGGACAGAGAGGCCCAAGGTGGCCGGGATGCTGTTGAGGCCACAGAACTGGAGCGGAGTCCTCAGCTGAGCCTTGGTCAGGCGGAGGAAGCGCTGCTGCTCCCAAGCGCAGGAGGGAGAGGCGGACGGGCTGACACCGCAGCAGCCCTGAGGAGCGAGCAACCCGGCAACAGTCCTCTCTTGGGCCCGGAACGCCACGCCCAGAAAAGCAGCTCCCACGCGATCTCTAGTTACACCATGGCCTTGCACAAACCCTCTGCCTCGGGCGGGGTTAGGCCAAAAGCCGCCTCTTCCACCACAGGGCAGACAGAGAGGCCCAGAACAACGTAGAGCTGGGCGCAGCCCTTGCACAGGTGGCTCCTGTCCGGCCCCACTGCAGGTGGAGGGGTCACATTCCGCCTGGCCCCGCTGTCCCTGGGATGCCACGGGGCTGCCCGGGCAAAGTATTCCTCCCTTGTGCTTTTCTCACCTTTTCCTTAGTAACCTGGATCAAGCAGGCCCAGCTCAGAGACGGAAATGATCCTTGACCCCCACAGCAAGGTGTTTTCTCCACTTTTCACTGAGCAGTCTTGGCGGGGCCCACCTCTCTTACCCTCTTGCTCCACCTCCTTCTCCCTGCCATCTTGGCCAAGGCCGAGTCCTGGGGCCGTGCTAGGCCACCTTCCTGCCCTCTCGTCCAATCTGTTTCTGCTCCTCTCCCTCAGCTCCAGCACCCCAGGTCTTACCTTGCATTTCCTCAGGAAGAACATGGGAGGGCCCTGCTCTCTGCCTTTCTCCCCCG
>NW_004524603.1:13082476-13086914 GCF_000260255.1 Octodon degus
ATTCTTAGGACGAAAAATAAAAGCTCTGATATGTTATTCCACCTGCAGGAGAAATTCAAATAAGCCAATCATTCATAGATTCAATTTATGGATAATTCAGAATACATTGTACCAGGAATCATGCCAGGTCTTGGAGTAGGATGTTGAATAAAATGGCATCATCATTTCCACTGGGGTGTTTATAGTCTACTAAGTACAAAGGTATTTGAACCAATTTGTCCAGTCCAAGGGTAGGGAGTCCAAGGGAAGGAAGTACAATACAGGCAAAAAGAATCTGGAAACAGAAACTGTTATCTTTAGCTTAGCAACCCCATAGTCAGGGACTTTCCCCCACCCTCCAACACACACACACACACACACACACACACACACACACACACACTCACCTCAAGAAGTGTCTGGTCTTCAATTTCAGAATAATATAAAATAAAAATACAGAGATACAAGAGGAGTGATTGCATCGAGGTAGAAACTCCAGGAGCCGCGTAGGTCAAGGGGCAAGGAACATTAGTATCCAGCAAGTCAAAATAATTCATATTGCTGAGAGAGAGAGAGAGAGAGAGAGAGAGAGAGAGAGAGAGAGAGAGAGAGAGAGACAGTACACAGTTGGGTTGAGTTCATGGGAGGCCTCCTCAATGACCCTCCTCAAAGACCCTCCTCAATGACCCGCATTTGAGGCAGGGGCTGCAGCAACGTTTCTGGTTTCAGTGCAGACTCAGGAAAGGAACCGCACGGCTGCATCCCAGAGAGCCCCAGGTGGGAGCGCCGTCCTCTAACGCGGAGGGAGACGTGCACAGTCCATTGTTCAGCGGCCGTGAAGATCCGAGACCACGAAGCTGAAAATTTTAAATTGTTTTATTGATCTGGAACGGAACAGGTTTGAAAGCACATTAACAAGGAGCACTAAAGCTGCCTTTCTAATATCCCGTGCTGTGACACTGTGGTTAAGTCACGTACATACATTGGCAAGTGGGTAGAGTTATTGTAAGAAAACAAGGCAGACTTACTAGTGAAGATTCCCTGACGGTCTGGAGAGTAAGTCAGAAAGCTGCTTCTGTGGGTCAGTGAAACCTGGGGTTTCTCAGAGGAGACGTCTCAGGGACCAATATCCACAAGGCTTGTGGCTCCCTGCGTCGGACAACACCGAGGGTTCTGGGGAAGGCCACTCCGCCTACAGTGGCGTCACCCACTTACTTGGTTAGGAACGGCGCCGGAAGAGTAGGTTTTGTGGAGAAGAAAAGCGGCGTGCTTTGAAACATGCTGAGTTTGAGATGTCTTCAGAATATTTCAGAATTGGGGATCAACAGAGGGAGGTCCGAGCGGCTCACAGCTGGCGCTCAGGAGAGAGATCTAAAGCAGAGAGGCGCTTGCAAATCCTGAGCATGTGTGTGGCAACCCAGGAAAGCAGCAGGCCCAGCTGATGAGGAAATGAGGCAGCCTCTCGCGTGCGTGCTGCACCAGACCTTCTTCAGGGAAGGGTGGAGGAGCAGCACTCAGTGACAGGAGTGGAGAGGTGGTGAATGGTCCGCTGTGATCGGAACGTGTAGAGCGTCCATGCAATGCCGCGGTGGCTCTGCTGCTTCACCTGCAGCGCGATTATCTGGAAAGGAGTGGGGTCAGCCATGTGGAAAAGACCAGGTCAGCTCTCCACCGGCTGGGGAGTAGCGGAGGGCGACAGGAGAGGCGGCCTACTGGGAAGGAGCCTGGCCTTGAACCCAGAGTTATAAAGGGCCCTTGCTGAAAGGAGAACAGGTGGAAGGAGATCGCGAACAAGGCGGGGTTCTTTGCAGACAGAGCCAGGGCAGAAGGTGAGGTTGGAGAGTCACAGGAAGAAGGGTCCAAGGTGACAAGGACAGGCCCAGGCGGCTGGAAACACTGGGCGAGAACCGCAACTAGAACACACGGGAGAGTTGAGCACCCGGGGCTTCCCCTGTGAAAACTAGCAAAGAGGAGTACAGGGGACTCTGCGTGTGTCATCTGTGTCGCTGAGGCAGGTACTGGTGCTTGTGCAGGAGACAGATCCTGTGCTGCTGGGCAGGCGGCTCTGCATTTGAGAATCTGAGTGCATAGCACACCCCACCCCAGCCCAGCCCGTGCCATCCCAGAGGCTGCCTTCTCCAGACTCGTCCTGGCTCTTGTGGAGGTGAGCACAGCTATGAGGGGACAAGACAATGGCTACACCTGAGCCCCCGCAGTGGCTAGCTTGGACACCTTCCAAACTCACTTCCTAGAAAAGGTGCTCAGCGCTTGCAGCAGTGTGTCACTCACAAATGAGCAGAAGGGCGAAGGGCTGGTGTGGAGCATGCAAGGCTCAGGGACAAGAGCAGAGCCTTTCATGCAGGCTGGGTGGGGGTTGGCTGCTTAGCTGCACATGAGACGCCCGACAGGCAGAACAGGGTGGGCTCGGGAGACATCACTACCGCGGTTCTGAGCCACAGGATGGAAGTCACTGTCAACCTCCCATCCTTCAAAACACCCCGGGATGCAGATGAGACAGGAAGCTTCAGGCTCCAACCCTCTCATAGAAAAGGTAAGGTCACTCAGTGACAAACACAGAAAGAAAACACCCAGTTTTAAATGAAGAATAAAATTATTAGACAGTTTTCCAAAATTACATAAATGTTCCAGCAAATCTACTGTGTATCCTTCAGCATGAAGGAATAGTGAATCAAACCACCATGAGATTAAGAAAGTGTATGAAATAGCGAAGCCAGCTATGGAGAATACAATGGCAATTTTCTCAATCATAAAACTACACTGTGACCCAGCAGTTCAATTTCTAGGTGTATAACCTGAAGAATTCAAAGCAGGCATTTTTTTTCCACTGGATTAAGGACAATTTATTGCTTTTATGTACAGAAAACTCAAGAGTATACTCAACCCAGTTTAGTGGCAAGCTCTTTAGCTTTTTCTTTCTCCAGCTTGGCGATACAAGTTGCAGATTTTGGACCCAGAACATTGTCTCCCCAGAGATGGTGGATCTCATCTTATCTGTCATTGTGGTTGGTCCTGATGGCCTCCACCAGCTTAGCCAGCACACCTTTGTCTTCCGAGTTAACTTGCATGAAGGTGACAGTGGTACAGGTCTTCCTGTGAACCAGACACCCCAGCCTGGCCTTTCCCTTGATGATACAGTAAGGGACCCCCATCTTGCGACACAGGGCAGGCAGGAACACGACCAGCTCGATGGGGTCCACGTCATGTGCAATCACCACGAGCTGAGCCTTCTTTTCTCTACCAGAGTGGTGACAGTGTTGACACCTGCTCTGAGGACAGGTGGCCTCTTAGTGGGGACATCCCTATTGCTAGCAGCTTTCTTCTTTGCCTGAGCCAACAGCCTCTGCTTCTTCTCTTGCTTGGTCTCTGGTCTGTACTTGTAGGTGAGCTTAAGCAGCTGGGTAGCTGTTTGGTGGTCCAAGGCCTGGGTGAATTGGTTAATCGCAGGGGCCACCTTCAGCCTCTTGACAGGATGGCCTTGTCACTGCAGCTGGATATAGCAGGGCAATTTGACAAAGCGGGTGAGTTCTCTCTTGGGCTGGATGTCCTGTCCAATGCCAAAATTCTTCGCCCTCTTCTTAAACAAGGGATTTACCACATTCTTGGTCTCCTGCTGCTTCTCAACAGCAGGGACCAGGGCCACCTTCTTGCCCTTGGCCTTTTTCCCTTTCGGCCTCTCGGCCAGGTGGCAGAAAGAGCCAAAGCAGGTATTTAAACAGATATTTATACATTCTTTTTTTTTTGTAATGTATTTAGTACAAGATTTACACGGTCTCATTACAGAAATCAGCCTCGCAGTGATCCTCCTGTTTTCAGCCTCCCAAGACCTGGGATTACAGGCATGTGCCACCATGCCCAGTATCAGTCACAGTCTCAGCATGCCCCAGGGGCAGGGCCAGCAGGACATGCCTGGGATATACATCCAGTTAAGGCAGCATTAATCCCAAAGGCCAAACAGTATAAGAAATCAAATATCCTAAGATGAGGGAATAAGCAAATTTTATTGTGTCTATTTTTATTTATGTCTCTGTATGTCTACAATAACCAGAAAATATTCATATTTTTTCTACAAGAGGGAAGAAACCTTGATCATATTGTATTGAGTGAAATTAGCTAGACATAGTTGGACTAACATTGTATGATTCCATGTAGGTGAAGTTCCAAAAATAGTCAAATCAATGAAAACAAAGTACAATATTGGTTATCAGGAACTAGGTGATGGGATCCTGGGGGGGGGTTATCACTTAATATGTGTGGATATGAGTTTCTGTTAAAATAGCTGTGTAGATGAAGATGGTTGTGTAACAATATGAATGCCCTTTATGGGTCTAAGTTGTATATCCCCAAGTGATTAAAGTGCTATATTTTTATATAACATGTATTTTTAAATTAATTTTATTGAGAAACAAATAGCAATGAGACAGTTTCAAAACCAATTAGG
>NW_004524603.1:13089154-13090545 GCF_000260255.1 Octodon degus
CAATTAGGAGGACAGTTTCAATAATTAATACATTGCATATTGTCTTCATAGTGGTTATTCATAGTACAAGATGCAGACATGACATCCCATCCAATGTAACATGTATTTTGACAAAATAAGAAAAAAAATGTAAGAAGCAAGAATAAGGGAAGCAATGTTCAAATGGGAAGGGGAACTAGGGAGGGAGTGGGGGAGAGGTAGGAAGGGTAGAGAAAGTAATGAAAGGAAACAAATCTCTTTTGCATAAGGAGGGGAAGAGGGATTGACAAGAGAAGGGAATGGGAAAACGGAAAAAAATCAAGATGTGTGATGCACAGGTATACGTTCCCATGGTGAATATGATCATTCTGTGGATCTAAAGTGCACTAATGCACTTGATTAATCAAAACAAAACAGACAAACAAAAAATGAATTAGGAACCTTTCTCCTTACAGTTGCCTAGTTGGTGTTTGGTTGCTAGGTGGAGTCCTCCAGGGAGTTATGATAAGAACAAAGGCCGAGGCCTCTATGGCATTCCTGACTTCCCACTTTAAGTCCTGGGAACCATGAAGGGTTCACAGGTTACTACATTTCGGTGTCTGTGTGGTGCCAAAAAACGATAGTCCACAATCAAGCTGGGATCTACATCTTTGGTCGCCAAGGACAACTTTGTACAAAGAGACTCAGTACCGGCTTTTGTAAATAAGTGAGACTTCCATGAACTTAAGCAATGTACTGTAACTCGTGATTATTTCCCTTCTATAGAGATGTGGATGTGAAGGGTAGGATAAAACCCTTCAGACATTATGTTGTCTGTACTATTCCATGATTGCCAGGCACAAAATGTAGACACTTGCATGGTCAGGCAGCTCCCACTCTGGCCTCATCCTGGCTTATATGGAGGCAGCTCCAGGCATAATGCAGATCTCATCAGAAAGGGGGCTCCTGCTCTGCATCTGCCTCACCAACACCTAGTCCCAGATCCAAGTGCCCCGCTATTTGGGTGATGGGTCTCCCAGCTGGAGTGAAGGCTGCTGCACTGTAATGTGTCCCTGAGGTGTGGAGTGGGGGAGGGGATATGGACCTGGGAGGCTGAGCCCAGAGTCCCCTTTTCATGCCCAGAGGACTGTTTCTCAGAAGGGGACCTTCCTCCTCCCTGACTAGGGATTTCAAGGCTTCCAAACTGTGAAGTGCTCACAAAGGATTCTGGTCACTTCTGGTATACTGGGGCTTGTGGATCTCAAGGGGGAAAATAGAAAAGACTTAGTCAAGTTGAGGAGAAATGGGCATGGAAAGCAACAAGGGGAGGCAGAGGAAAGAATCAGGAGGAAGATGAGGAAAAGAGCAGACTGATGAAGAGCAACTGGACCAACTAAGGAGAGCGCTGAGTGGAGAAAGACCTGGGAACCAGA
>NW_004524603.1:13090790-13092828 GCF_000260255.1 Octodon degus
GGGGTTAGGTAAGAACGAGCCTGAAGACGGCCATGTACATGACCTGGCACACAGCGCTGCTGTACGTGGGTGCTTCTAATCCCTTCAGCTCCATCTTCCTCCTGGAGATAAGCAAGAGCGGTCCTGGGTGCCCTCAGCTACCACTGCTGAAGAGCTCCCCAGGTCACATGGACCCATGAACACTCACTATGACGAGTGGTCCCCCAGGCCACACTCAGGCTCAGAGATCCCAGACAGAGGCACAGGAAACAGGGCATCTTCCTCTCTAGGAGTGCTGTGGTATCAACCTGGAGGGAAAGGACAGGTAGGGACAGAATTCTGAAACAGAGACATGGACGCCACTCACAAAGGCACCCTAAGGCAACACATGACATGAGGACCTCGAGAGCTGTGGTGAGGGCCACCATTCACCCACCCCAGCTGCCCCCCAAGACTATGCTAGCCTGTTTTTCTCACCAGAGGAATGAAGGATATTTCACCTTTCAAATAAAAGAATGACTCCTCCATGACTGTTTAGATTCATGCAAAATGAGTCATTCTGGACTAATCTCTCTTCTCATAGGAAGGTCATAGACCAACGATCTTGATGTAAATAAAGTGAATAAACAAACTCTTTATGACCTCAGAGATAAAGAGATGATGTTTCACTTCAAGGAACAGGCAGCGAACTAAACATCTATCTCCTAAGGAAAAGCATTGATCAATGACTGCACAGTTGGCACAGAGAATGTGAGCGCCGTGTTCTCAGTTTGTTCTTTGCCCTGGCCTCATTAACTCTCTGGAGGAAACACAAGAGACAAGCTTATCGAGTATGCCTACAACACAAACTTGGGGTTGATATGTAGCATATGGGGTGACAAAAGCCATAGAGAAAGATCTCACCTCACTGGAATACTGCTCAAAACAAGGAAATGATATTTACGGAATACAGATGTAGCTTACGTAAGTCGTGATGCAAGAACTGTAGCCAGCCGTAAGTTGCCATTTGTGTATTTGCTACAAGACCTGGTTCGATTTCAGATGCTGTTGAGAGGAGCATTAACTCTAAGGCAAGGAAAGCCACGAGCTCTCTGTGTGCCATCGTACCAGGGCATTCTCACTTCAGTAAGTAGCCCTCTCATAGGTACAACTAGGGTGGGGTGGGGAAAAGGAGATTTGCGGACTGTAGAAGCTGCCGATTCTTACAGTGGCAAACCCCCTGTTTTACGGCCTCCCAGCCTCTGGCTGTCTCATTATTCCGCACTACTCTCAGTGTTTTACTTGCACCAGGTTCTCTCCCTGATCAATGAAAAAGCCAACTTGAGTGTGGCTTTCTGTCATGAGTTTTCATTGCTACACACTCTGGCCAACCTCTGTCCTTCTCAGCCAACTGTCACCTGTCTTCAGGATGTCATCTGCACTGCCCTTACCTAGCATTCCAGCTAGGGACCTGCTCTGCATCCTCTTTCCAGCCCCTTGTCCTTCTCCGCCCCCTTTCCCCACTGCAGGTGAGCAGTGTTGCGTGAAGCCGCTTGCTTCATGGGCCTCATTCCACGTGGCCTGGTAATGGCCGGGGACTCAGGTTGCGCCCCAGGCCCTAGACATTGCCCAGCACACAGCAGGCCCCCAAGCACTGTGGCTGCACCAGTGAGAGCTCTGAACGCTCAGTAAGGACTGCACCGAAACGTTTCAGCAGGGCTCACACTGAAGAGCACGCTCTCTGTTACAGGAGAGGAAACCATCTGGGGTCGTGGATGGAATTAGAAGACACTGGGCTTTGGCCCAAGGTAACATGCATGCTTTTAACACACACACACACACACACACACACACACACACACACAAAATAATAATAATAATAATCTTTCAAATTATAAAAAAGCTTCCCTACTTCAACATTTAAGATGGTAGGGTTCTAAGTAGCATTGAAAAAGGTAATGAGAGCTGGACATGGTGGCACACACCTGTAATCCCAACACTTGGGAGGCTGAGGCAGGAAGATGACTGCAAGTTCGAGACAAGCCTGGGCTACAAAGTAAGCTCAAGGCCAGCCTGAAAT
>NW_004524603.1:13093097-13106145 GCF_000260255.1 Octodon degus
AATAATAATAATAATAAAAAGATCATGGATAAATACAGATTTATGGAAGCAAATAAGGTCTAAATTTAACAACTAGAATATACTTGAACACAGTGACTTCTAATTTCCAAGGGGTTCCAGGATGCCTGGGCCTGCTTCTCACCTGTGACTGAGACACTACCTCTTCCAGTTATCTTCTATTTTTCTGCTTCTGTCCCCACATCCTTTTGCATGTTTCTCAGGTTGTTCCCATTGTATTGCTCTGTGGTGCATCAGAAAGTGGGCTGCCATGGGATACCCCGCTGTGACTTTGGTCTCCAACCAAAGCTTTGCAAGGATGACACTAGTGAACCCCCTGGGCCCTCCAGAGCTCATCCTGACCTGGCCCACTGGACCATGTGTGTCACCCATCATTGCAATGAATGACTTGAGCATGCGCGGCACAGCAATGGCAGTATAGGTGATGAGGGCTTAGGCAAGGCTGTACATGAAGGCAGACCTGCACTCTAGCTGCCAAGGCCGTCGAAGACGGCAAGGAAGAGCTCCAAGGCTCTGACCAGCACTGCAAGGTGATCAGTGAACACCCCCAGATTGGATGAGTCTTCTGCTTGGAGGATGCCTAAGACTCCTGCACCACCCAGGAAGAGGGCATGGAGATGCGGAGATAGAATTCTCACCATAAGCATAGTCCTGGTTACATTCACCTTGATATACATCTGCCTCCACTTGCAGGCATGTCCACATAATCTCCAAATGGTTACTTACAGAGCTAAGCCTAAAATGTCTCATGACTAATTTCATTATGCTAGGTAGTGAAAATACTCAGTTTTGAAATGGTCTCATTGCTACTTGTTTCTCAATAGAATTATTTAAAAAAAAATGATGTGTGCAAGTACGTGACAAGTCACCTAGCAGGTCTGTATATTTTTGAACACCAAATATTTGAAAGATAAGTTATGTAAAGAGTGCATGGAATCTTCAACAATTTTAAAGAATGCAGCACATGAAAAGGCTAAAAGATGAGCACCTACTTTATCTCGATGACTTCTAGATAATCATTCATCACTCAGAGCTTCCCTAGGTGAGCCCGGGCCCATCAGAGAAGTTACCTGTGCTCAGTGTGAAGATTACTGGATTCTTGTTGGGAACCAGAAATCTGAGGACAGCTCTAGAACATGTCCATGGCTTTGCTTCGTATGACACTGATGCATCAGCAAGTTGATTCCAAGAGCAGAAACAGGGTTTATGGCAAAGAACTGTTCCTTGTTTAAGAAGAAAGCAAGTACAAAGAAGGAAAGTGACTATTTAGAGGATTCCAGGTACAAAGCCTGTACAAGAGACCACTGTTCTCATTGCTGTGCTTTGCAATCTATGTATGTACAGATGCAGATCTGGTCGGGAGGGGGAGAAAGGACTCATGGGGCTTACAGGAGTGAAATATTCCACACAGACTACTGCAGGGCTGCTTCAGTTCACAAACTTAATTCTTTCTATGATTTTGCTTGGAAATTGTTTCCCCAATTGTGGTTTCAACAAATTTGCAGCTAACCCTGCTGTAACCAATTTCAACCAACCCTGGTGTAAGCATAACTCTAATCCAACCCCTAACCAATTTGGTTGCAACCAGAATCATGGAAAGAATCAAGTTCATGAATCGAGGTACCAATGAACAACTTTACTCTTTCATGTTTTAGATTTTGGTGTCATTTTTCATCTTCTTCGTCTTTGTGGGAAACCCCATTAAACAGGGGCATATCCTGAGGTATGTAGAGTTCTCTGTGATGAGTCAAGTTTCTTTAGAGTAGAGGGATCTTCAAAGCTCATGCTGAAGGGATGAGCAGCCAGACTCTGCAGACTCAGAGGACTGAGAGTTACTGTCTTCCTCTTCCCACTTCTGAGAACTCTCCTCTGCTCACACCCCTCCTCTTGCACTCTCCGTTCTCTCTTCCTATCCCCTCCCTGTGGCCCCTGCTCCTGCTCCAGGCACTCCACTGTACCTAGGCTGAGTGTGTGCTTGTCCCAGTCTCCCTTTGCTAGTCTCCTGCTTTCTCTGGTGTACTTCAGACTCTCCAAATTCTTTCTTCTCTGCCACATTTTTCTAATTCTTTAGGTTCTTTTCTCAACTTTAAATGATCCCGTAGAAGGGCACATTCTGACTCACTGACACTTTGTTTCTTCTTCTGCACTGTAAATATAACATTCCACTGTCACTGTTTGCCCACACAGCTCTGTGAGATCCACAACTAGGCAGTATTTCTTCTTTAATGTCCCCCTTTCTTCAAAGGCTTTTTTTCTATCTGTCTTTTAAAGCCTTTGCCTAGGAGAGAGAAATCCTGCAATGAGGCTACTGAACTCCAGATGCCTGAGAGGAGCTGGGGGTCAGAAGGAGGAGACACTCACACGATGACATGGAATGGTCCCCCGAGGACTGTGTCCAAAGTAGCGAGATGCACTGACTCTGAAAATGTCTGGGATCTGGGGAGAGGCCAGTGAAACACAAAGACAATGTGGACTGCTGAGCCTTCAAAGTCCTCCCGTGGGAGCCACAGCCTGGAACCCCTGCTGTCACCTCTGTGAACAGGATGATCACAGCCCCAGTGACAGACACCGACTCCCCTGCCAGCCGGATATAATCCTGGTAAGTCACATAGGCCTCCTGCGGAAGGAAAATCAGGAAAGAATCTTTCCAAAGGATGAAGTGTGAAATCCTGTGCTCTAAAGCTGTCAGCATCTATGCACAATAAAGACCACCCCCCCAGGCAGAGTCATCTCCATTGCCCACATTGCAGTGATCTCTGTTCTACTTCTGGTCACAGCTTTGAGTCTATGCGGACCAAGGTTTCCTTCAGGTTAGGTGTCAACGACTGCCCAGTGACGTCACCGCCGCCCTGCATGCTGTAAGAGCTAATTGATGGTGTGCGTGGGCTGAGCAGTGAGCACATTGCGGAGCACCATACTAAGGAGCCCAAATGCACAAGAGCTTTTAGTGTCTTGGGGTGGTTTCAGCTATGGTGAAGCCCCAGCTAATCCAACCCCACAGTAGCTCACACTGAGTCAAACACACCTTCTGAGGTAAACATACCTCAGAATTCAGGTTCCAATGTGGGCCCAGAGCACAACACCCACAATGGGACCATGAACCCACCATTGAAGTTCTCTGGGAAGAAGAGATTTTCATCTGTCAAATGAAGATTCTAATGCCGCCTCCCAGGGTTCTGGTAAGGAGCCCACATTGTAACATATAAACCACAAAGAGTCATAGGAATGAATATTTTAATGCAGTTTCATCATGACTTACCAGTCTAACACAGGGTACCACTCCAGCCTCCCTGCCAGAATCTGCAGTTTAACCAAAGATTTCAAAAGTACTGAGGATGCAAGACAAGTAACATTAGTAAGCGCTTCTAGGGATGTGTTGTTTTTACCCACTAGCTTCCCTATTTTCCTTTCTTTCTGTTTTAATTTGCTGTGTTTTTCACAGGGACCTCTGAACACAGTCACATAGCACTGGAAATTAGTGGGCACTTCAAACAGCTGTGGTGTTTTGGGTCGTCTGGGGTTTGCAAGGAGTAATGCCGCGCAGACAATTCTATCCCATCGATGGTGACAGGTAGAAGATGAATGAAAATAGGTGGAAAACTACACGTCATTCCTGGCACTGTCTTTTTCCTCACTCTTGCTTTCATTCTTCACACAGGAATCATGATCTTACCCCCAGGGAGTCTCCCGATGTCAACCCTTTCCCCCACCTCCCACCCTGTCCCTGTTCCAATGTTCTCTTGCTTGCGAAACTCTAAGAGCCATGGGGCTGCTCCCTCTGTGTCCCTCTGTGTTTATAGAATTTCATTCTATAAACAAATATTGGACCAAGCCTTTCCCTCTTTAAATCCTTCTCAGCATCTCATTACTTGGGGGCAAAGAAGAAAGTCTTCACTATGGCCTGGTGATTCATTGCATGCTTTGAGCAGGATGTGCCTGGACACCCTTGTCCAGAGGTGGCCAGCCCAGTTTCCTACATTCTATCTGCTCTTCTGTGAATATCCACATCTTTAGGAAGAGGTCCTAGGATCAAGGCTTCTCTGAATACATTTCTTCTGCCTAAAACCACTTTCATATACAATTCCCCCAGACCTCACATTAGAGACCCAGCTTCCTCAGAAGCCTTCCTCTGATAGGAGCCTAGAACCTATTTTAAGCTCTCTTAACTCCCTGTCCTTCTTACTCAATGTTAAGACAATGTCTGTGACAGCCAATTTATGATAAAGTATGTATTAGTCTGCTTGTTTTATTTACTATACATGGTCTCTACTCTCTTAGACCAGAGCCCTATCTGTACTGTGTTTTACTCAAACTGTGATTGTTTAATTTCTAATGCTTTGCAAATGTTTAACATTAGTTACTTGCTAAATTAGTGAATTAGTGAACTATTCCTAATGAAAGAAAAAGGCAAAGGAGAGCTTAAGGGGACCTTTTCTGAGAGACAAATCGGATGTGTGGTGATAAAATATTAACACCTTCTGCCAAACAGGAACCCAAGAATCTAAATAGCCCAAGTGGAGGATACAGAACTAGAAAACTGGGGTTGAACAAATCTCGAAGGCAGTCAGGTAGTTGTCAATGCTGGCAAACATACATCACCCAAAGGGTTTCTTAAAAATACCAGGGCCAGAGTCTCAGCTTCAGAAATCCTGGTTTATACCTGAACGTAAGGCCTGAGATATGGAATGGTAGTTTCTCTTTTTTAAAATCAGTTTCCCAAGGATCTCTCATGCAGTCTTGCTTAAAAGGTATAGCTCTGACAGGGGGAAGGATTTACCTGAAATCAAATAACAATTTCATTTCAGGGTGAGGCCTAACGTTTAGGCCACCTGAGTCCTGTCCTTTGAGCCTTCCACTCGTCTGCAATCCTAAGGGAACTGGAGCCCTAGTGCAGCATCTCTGCCTACACTGATCAAAATGCCATGCAGGAGCAAATGGGCTCTAGTGGATAGAGTTCTTGGTAAACCTTGGAAAAACACAATGCTTTTTGACTAAAAATGAGTCACCTTAGAGTCACCGAGATGTTCATATTTCGGTAGAGTCAACTAACTCCCTCCTCACAAGTGGTTGGGCCCTGGGTAGCTTGTGCTGCCTTGTATAAATAAAGGAGGTTGTCTTCCTCAGTCTCAAGTGCCCTGAAATGGTGCCACCAGGCTATCCTCAGGCATCCCTTGGGAGAACTAGAGGGCATCTCCAGGGTCAGATTTGGAGCCAGTGATCAGCTCCTACAGTAAACCGTGCAATGCCTGAGAATTCAGTGCTTCCAGACATGCTAAAGTAACTGGCTATTGAAGTATTCATCTAGCTGAGCAACAGCTTCATGGGCTAATAGATTAATAATTGCTTTCATTAATTCTATAATTTTTATTCTTTTTCTTTTTATTTTTTGTGGTACAGGGAGTTATGGAGTGTAGTTGCCCCCCCCAAAAGCTTCATGCAGTTTGGGGCAGCTTCTGGAGTTTGTCACTGATTATTGTGGGTGTGGATGCTGCGCCTGCCCTGGGGCAGGTAATCTGCATTACAATCTAAGGAGGGAAGAGAGACCAGCTAGCTGCCAGAGCTGCTGCCACTCCCATTTGCTCTCTGCTCTTTGCAGCGACCTTGAAAGGTTGCTCTCTGCCATGAGCCACCCTCCTTGGAGCCAGCTGAGTATGGACTGAAACCTCCAGTAACTGGGAGCTAAGTAAACCTTTCCTTCCTTCATTTTGAGGGTTGGATACTTGTTCTAGCAATGAGAGAAGAGTAACTGAGACACAGGGATTGAACTCAAGACCTTACACTTGCCAGACAGGAGCTTATGCTGCTGAGCTATATCCCCAGGCCTAATTTTTATATTTTTAAGACTTTACAAATAGTAAAAAATGGAGGAAAGACAGTTTTCTATTATTTAACAAGGTTTCTGCATTGTGATAACAAAATTTTCCAAATTATCATGCTAAATTAGCTCTAATCCAAGTGGATTTACTATGAAAGGGTGACAGATCTTCCCTAAACTCAGGGCTGGAAGGAAGCCTAGGGCCAGGAATAAAAATGGAAAGGAAGAAATAGGGAAGAGAAAAGAAGGCAAGGTAGAGAGGCACTCAGCTGCAAGTATGCTTCACCTAATCCTGAGGCAAAAAGGAGGAGGTCTCTTAAGTGTCTTTTCGACTTCTGGGCCAAAGAAACAAGTCTGTACATACTTGGTCCTATTGCAAAGACAGCGAGGCACATGGAAGCAGAGCTGTTGGTGATCGATTGCTCAGCACCACTGGGCTCCCAGGCCAGCAGAGCACTCCCTGCACTGCTTATGCATAAAGTCTCCCAGTAGATGCGAGAAGAATTAGCGCTGTGAAAGAACAAACCCGAGGCAATGCAGCCAGACCTACCGCAAAAGTCCTGGCACTCTCAGTTGGTTTGTGTATGTGTGTTTCTTCATTTCTACTCCCTGTCTATGTGCTCATTTCCAGGATGTTCGTATTGTTTTTGGGTGGTCTCGATGCCAAAGTAACCTCTGGAAGTTGCACAGGATCTTCCTTGGGTAGTAAATCTCGCTTGTGGTTGAGAATTGTTTTCAATCCTTTGGCAATTTGTCTTTCTGTCTCTGCCTCTGCCTCTGCCTCTGCCTCTGCCTCTGCCTCTGCCTCTGCCTCTGCCCCTGCCTCTGCTTCTGTCTCTGTCTCTGTCTGTCTGTCTTTCTGTCTGTCTGTCTCTCTCTTTCTTGGCTAAATAAGGGGGCATCTTAGAGCTAAGATATTCCCAGACAGAGGATATCTGACTCCTCTGTTCACTAGTTAACTATTTTGAGGTTTCTGCTACCTCATATAGAACACACACACACACACACACACACACACACACACACACACACAGAGGTAAAGAAACAGTGACGGAGACACAGACAGACAGAGACAAGAGAGATGGAGTGTGCTTACCCAGCGTCAAGTGGTTGGTTCTGCTCTTGCTATGTGAGTACAACTTTCCCTGTTGCAACCCAACTCCTAACTCGACTGTGGGATATTTATTTTGTCTTTCTGAATGAGCTGCTGTACTTCCTACTCTGTGCGGAGCGATTCCCATCACTTGTCTGTGCCGCACAGGGTGAGTGTCTCCAGTCACCCGGCTCACACTGGCCTTGGAGATTCTTCCAGTCTGCTCCATCTGTCCATATGCTGCCTTCCTTTTTGACCATCTTCATCTCACCAGGGCAAACACTTTGGTGATTCATGAACCACCCCACCACCAACACCAAGTCAAGTGGCGCTGTATTACCTGTGTGCAGAAGTTAACTCTCATGTCTTGAGTCCGCTCTGGCTTACAAAAGGATGGTGCACTTTGCTTTCTGCAGCCTTCTTCACCACCAGATGTCAGGGCACCACAGAAGGCCAGGCCCACCGCAGTGAGGCGGCCTTGGAGCTGATTTCCTTCATTGTACTACCCAGCCCAGGTGATCCTCTGCAAGGTCTCTGTCAGACAGTCAGGCAGAACTCCCTATGTACTCATGTGGACAATGTGCAGAGCAGGACACCAGCCAGGAGGGCTGTCCATGTTGCCCTAGGAAGCCATACACAGGCTCAGAGAGGGACTGCAATGACAATTTTCCTCCCTTAGAACAATATCTCCCTTAACTATCCCACTGCAGTTAGCTGATGCTGCCTGTCAATTATTTTAAAAAGATAAAAAAAAATGTACAGAGTGATCACTACCAAGCTTGCATTTGTCTGTGAGAAAATCTGCACCTCGCTTGATAGATGCTCTTCTGCTCATTAAGCTCTGTCTCTGGCCTCCTTGGGGATGGCCTGCTTCAGAACTTGTTGGCTGGGAGCCTTGCACTTCGAGAGTTCATGGTGCATAGCGTCTGGCTGTTCTGCAGCACTGCCCACCCAGAGTATTATTCCATTCCAGGTCTTCTGAGAAGGGCCACTTGTAGTAGTTTATGTTGGAGAACAGCGTTGACTACAGAATGTATGCAATTGCCACCCTGGAGCTTGAGGGGACAGCAGCTGCACTGAAGCAGACCATGTAGGGAACGTACAAGGCACCCAGGATGCAGAAGTAGGGCCGCCCACATTTTCTCCACTTCAAGGTCACCAATTCCTTCACTGGGGTCTGTTCTAGCACCTGGAGAGCCTGCCACAAGGAAGAATGTGGCTTGGGGTGCTTCCTGTGGAAAGGAGGGTGGCGTTTCCCCCTGGGCCCCAGAGGAACAGAGCAGAAGCCATCACTCTCATCAACTATTCAATTCATTCTTTCTTTGCTCTACCACTAGGCAATTCATCCTTTTTGCCAGTACTACAAGTAAACTACTACATAAGTAAATGCAAGCCACCATAGCATCACTATGGCTTTACCAGATGAATATGATCAACTAGGGGAAGGAAGGAAGGAAGGGTCAGCAAAGATCATTCCAGAAGAAATCAGCCCTTCTCAGGGCAAGAGAGTATGCAAAACTGTTGCCCATTTGTAGAGGAAGTGAGGTTGGGAATGTGAGAGAACATGTTGAAAACTGTTGGACAGAAGTTAGAGTGGACAAAATAAATCAGAGTCAGATCATTGTGACCAATGGTTGCCAAGGTAGGAGTTTGAAAAAAAAAAATGTGTTTTTTTTTTTTTCTAAATGTTATGTAAAGCAGTTGTCAAGTCTGAGAGGGAAAGTAGTACAGTTTTCTCTAGAAGTGATTGTTTAAATGATGAGCCAGTAGGATAGGGGAATAATCTAGCTATGATGTAAATAGGCAGCAGGAATTTAAGGTAAAGAGAAAGATAAGATGAAACATCTGAAAAACTATGAAGGGGTAGATGCAAATCTGTCTTGGTTACTTTTCTCTCTTTCTCATTACTGGGACAAAATATCTGATGCCCAAAATTAAGGAAGGAAAGGTTGATTTAGCTCACAGTTTGTGGGGGTTTCTGTCTGCAAGCAGCTGGCTCCAAGGCAGGGCGACATGGCACAGGGGTAATCACTCAAGGCTGCAGAAAACCGCAAAAGCAGAAAGGGGGAGAACAAGGCTCTTCCTCCCTTCATCATAGCTGGCTGCCTGCCCTCTGGCGGGTGTAGCACCCACACCATCTCCATGTCCTCCTCTTGCTGGAGCTCGGGATGTTTATGAAGTCAGGACCCTGGCTCCATGCTGAGTCACTTTATTAAACTTCTGAACTTCTCAAGTTGACACAGTATATCAACCATTACAAAAGTACAGTTGGAGAGATTAACCAACAGCCAGAAATTGTATATCCTCATATCTCTTGGGGGAAAAATATCCTTTAGTTATTCCAGGCTGATCAGGCCCACAACCTCCCAGAGGAGAGTAGGGTGAAGGCTAAATAAAAAGAGGCCAATGGAATGATTTCAGGACTCCAGGAGGACCAAAGGGACACCTCCTAGTCTCCCTTTCAGAGTTCCCCCTACTTCTGGGTGGGGAACAGGTCTTTCTGCCCCACCTCTATCCCACTACTTGGTGCTCTAAGCTCTTTGTTGAAAATCATAGCTTTGGTCCAGCAGAAGTCTCTTAAGGGTGTGCAGGTCGTTTTCCTTGGCTGCTGGAAGCAGTGGAGACTCCAATAACCTGGAGGAGGGTGAACAGAAGTCAGGGACAGACTGTCACAGAGTGGCCCCAAATAGAGGAGACCAGAGGCGTCGGACCAAGAGAGACAAGACTCCCACAAAGTATGTAGAAAGAAACTGGTTTTATAGCTCTTGAGTTCTTTGTAGGGCTCCCAGGACTGACGTGAGAGTTGGGTGTGGGCGGGGTCTCAAGGACCCCTTAGCACCCCTGTGATTCCCACCACCCCACTTCCTCCCATGCGGGGTCAGCCTTGGCCCTTGGTACTCTGATCGGGCCGGGGCTTAATAGGAAGCTCCATTTCCTGCCCACGTCTGGACAGGTACTAAGGAGACCCCCCAACAATGTGCTGAATTTGGGTCTCTTTGTCTGAGACAAGTGCTTCAGGAACCTGGGAGTGGGAGAAGGGACATTTTCCTGGGTCCATAGGGGCCCACACCCACAAAACATGCTCTGCATATCCAAAGGGAGTTTTGAGACCAGAGTGGTGGACATGACATTAGCCAGCTGATAGAACTTAAGAAACCAGTGGAGCTGGTGAGTCGCTCAGTTTCTTTGTGCTCCTTGCAGATGTGCACATGTACCTCCCTGATGGGCCTGGAGAGTGTAGGCCAGCTCTGGGCCCTGTGTCCACCCTGTGCTTGACCTGGCCCCCTGGACATTGCTTTGGCTTCTGCTGAGGTCCTGACAGAGGTGAAGATAAAGTGAGAGCCCTGCCTGTGGGATAGGCAGGGGTGGTACCAGAGATGATCCACAAGCTAGCACAGTATCTTGCAGCTTGAGGGTCATGGGGACCTGCAGAACATATAGACAGACTGATGAATCTTGCTGGTGTCCTCTGACCCCAAATTCGTCCCTTTCAGTGGCCCCAGTAGCCAGCAAGGTGGTTTCTAATTGAGGAAGCTGATCTGTATCTCTGATCATGGCCCCCAGGGAGAGCTGCTGAGTAAGGTGTCCACCCTACCCAGCTCACCCAGATCCTCAGGCCTGCCAAAGCCTGCATCCCTGACCAGCCCAGAGCCTGCAGTGCTGGACCTCTGAGTTTACCCCTGTCCTGGCGCCACTGGGTAAAACCCTCATCTCCCTCCTTGGCCTGGCTGACCCTCTGCAGACAGGAGGCCCTAAAACCAGCTCTGCTGGAACTCAAACAGGTCCCACTCTGATGCAGGGGACAGAGGTCAGAGTCCCACTACAGGCCAGGGTAGAGGCTGCTGCACAAGCAGGAGGCCTGACAGGAGGAGGACTTGGATCAAAACACAGATGCAGGATCTCTGCTCAAGTTTGTTATGAATTGCAAGGTAGGAACAGCCCAGGTGCTCAAGTCAGCGTAGCTGTCTGGTCCTCCCACCCCAGCAGGCTCCAGCAAGAGGCAGGTCCCCAACCACCACCACAGAGCCTGCCCTGCCTATCTGCCATCCCTGGGTCTGATTCTAAGCCTGAGCCGCGGCAGAACCAACATAAGATAGAGCAACCACACCTGAACTAAAGGCCCAGCAGCAGCACAACCTTGAGGGTTCACTCTTTATGAACTCAGTACCTGACAAGCACCGTAGTAACTGCAATCAATGGAAAGCAAGGCTGTGGTCTCAGCTACTCCAGAGGCAGAGGCAAGAGAGTCATGCATCTAGTCCAGCCTGGGACTGTTGCAAGACCTCCTCTCAAAGTAAAATGAAAGGTTGGGCACGGAGTTCAAGAGCACAGACCCTGACTAATTGTACCAGAAAACAGCCGTGGATTTTGAGTTTTAGGTAATACATCGAAACACTACCTGCCCATGGGCACCGAGGCAAAGGATTTTGATATTGCATTTTTAAACACTTATAGTGACTTTCATTGCATGGGGAATTAGCCACTTAACATTACTTTTTCTATACTTCTGAAATATTCTTATTTCCTGTAGGACATCAACTTTGTTACCAGACATCAGGTAGGAGGAGCCTTGTTTTTATGTCAGGAAATGAAGCAACCCCTCCCAGAGAATAGCTGGGATGAGAACAGAGATTCTGTTCTTACAGGTTAATGTGCATAAGACAGGGGTGAGTAGGGTCACTGCCTGCTAGGAAGTATCTTCCCTGTGAAGTGCTGCGGTCCCCTGTCACCTGACTCGATCATCAGGAAATATGTACAGGGTAGTGCTGGCTGTATTGCAGGTGCATCTGGGAGTGTGGGCAGCGTCCCTCCAAGGAGTCTGACCAGCCTTGCACTTCCCTTTCCGCAGTTCCCTCCTGCAAGGAGCGTATGTCTCTGCACACCTGGAGCCACGCATGCATGTGCTGGACAGACAACAGCAGAGGTGTGAGCAGCTCACGGCAGCTTCTTTCTCCTTGTCCCACCTCGAGTGGTCTCTGTCTCTCTGATGTCTCAGGGAAGGTTACTCATGCCATGCCCCCTGCGGACCTCGCTGCCAGGAAGCCTGAGTTCATGTGCTCCTGGGCAGGCCTTGGGACCCTGAGCAGGCTTTCCACAGTCCGCAGCTTGGGAGCCTCGACTCCCAGCCTCCCCTGCAGACTCTAACTCGCTGCTCCCAACAGCAAGGAGCTTGGAGAGGAGCCCGCAGCACTCAAGCTGAGAGCACAGAGCGTGTCAGTGGAGAGAAGACAGAGTTTCCACCTGAGGAGCCAGAGGGCAGAGAGGAGGACCGGAGAAAAACGGGGGCAAGGAGGATGAAGAACAGCCTCTGCTCGGGGCACACACCCGCCCTCACCCTCCCTGTACGCTTGCTGTGCAGGAGTCTCCACCTTGGTATACATGTCTTTCCCTTTCTATCTCTGTCTCTCCTCATCAGTCCTCGTCTGTCTCTACCTCTTTGCTGTGTCTCTGTCTGCCTCATGCACGCGCGCGCGCACGCACACACACACACACACACACACACACACACACACACACGCAGCTTTCTCAGCACCCCCTTCAGTGCCTCCCCAACCTCTGTTACCCACAGAACCAAGGTTCATGTCAAGCACCAGGCAAACGCAGCACAAAAGGATCCTTCTTTCTGCCCCAGGTCTGCGATTGTTCCTGGAAGCCCTTGTCTTTAGAGAAAGGCTGTGTGGAACACTGGGAAGCTGCCTTCTAATAAACAAAAGTCCAAATGGCAGGGCCTGCTCTGCCTGTGTGCAGTTGTGTGTTCTTCAGTAAGAGGGCTTCCTCTGTGAGCCAGTTTCCTCATTTGTATACTAGGGATGGAGTGCTTAGTTTGGAGGATTGGTGGCCTTGGCATACTTGTGACAGTACCGCAGGATGACCTGCTCTGGCCGGCCTAGGAGCTTCTGCCATCCCCTGCCTGGCCATGGAATGCTCTAGTAGGCTGGAATGATCAGCCCTGTGGCTGTGATGTCACAGAGCACAGGAACTCAGAGCTTTGATGGAGGACAAGAGACAAAAACGGCTCTGGGTAGGGATCAGAACTGGGACACAGAGCGAGCACGAGCCTGCTGGGCCCTGGGAGCAGGGCCAGAGGCCCCAGTGGGCGGGCAGCCCCATGACCTCCCTGG
>NW_004524603.1:13110685-13123636 GCF_000260255.1 Octodon degus
ATGGTATCTTACTGTAGGATCTTACCTTCCTGTGAAATATACCAGGGGGCTTTAGATACCATATTGTTTATTAGGTGAAGAGGACTGGAAGAATACTATGTGTGTCATTCAGAGAGCTTGGAAGGCTTTTAACCAAATCAAGGAAGGAAAACAAGCTAAGAAATCATCACCTTCCGAGGTGCAGAGCTGTTCGACAGCAGCTCAGCAGCTTTGTCACTGTGTTCCGCTAACAGCAGGACCCAGAGGCAGACACTAGAAGGACTTACTGTGGTGGCCTTAGATGGCTTTGAAGACCTGAGCAAGCCTAAGCGCAGCTGTGACAAAGCAGAGATGAGGGCAGAACCCCAAGGAGCTGGGAGAAAAGATTTAGGGAGTGGCCTGGGCACAGAGGGCTGAGGAGAAACTTAAGAAAAACAGCTCAGATGCTACACTGGCTACATTCATCCTATTCAGTTTGTGACCAGAATCGTAGAAAGAATTCATGAACCGAGGTGCTACTATAACATGGAGCTACGGACCTTTATTCCTGTACCTTTTTGCTTTGCAAAGGTTTTCTTGCAGGTAAGAAAGCTGCGACTGCTTCTCTCAGCATGGCAGGGTCATTCCTCAGAGTGGGGCACGGCGCATCCCACTGGAAGAGGCAGAAAGATGAGCCCTTCTAGTAGTGGGTGAAGATGCCACACAGGGGGTGGCATCTGGCTTGTCAGGGTGTTCTTCATTGTGTAGACTCGCCCAGGCCTGGCCGTCCATTCTGAGTGTTCTTTTCTCTCCACCGTAAATCCTGCTCATGTCTCTTCCTGCAAGAAAGGTCCCGGCTCTGTGGTGCTCCAGCCAGAGCTGTGTGACCGCTCTGTGAGAAGCCAATGGAGCCTGGCAGGAGACCGGGGTCTGAAGGCGACGCCTGGGCCCAGTGCGGGCTCAACTGGCTGCACGCAGCATCCTTCCTGCTGTACACAGCCTTGGGTCTGAGAACAGCCCGCCCTGCACCAGGGCTTGCCTATGACGGCAGCGCACTACACAAGCAGGTGCCCTTGACCTCAGGATGGGACCCTGCCTGCCTTTTCTCTCCTTCTGGTCCTGCTTCCTGATGTTCCTGGCCAGCACCTGACCTCTTCTCCAATTTCCTTTGCTCAAAAATATAGACACAGCTTGGACAGAAGACTACCACAGCTGTGTCCTGTGACATGATGTGACAGCCTACAGCTTGTTGATTGGAAACACTGAGGGAGAAATAGGAATCGGGAGAGGACAAAATCTCCACAATACAGTATAAGGGATGGAAGAACAATTCCAGTGCTGGAAAATGAAGTTCAGTACATGAATTTTATGACACTGAAAAGAAATTTCTCAAATCACAGCTAAACAATTACATTATTTAGGAAATTGTAGCAATTAGGAAAGCTTCCAAGAGTTTGGAGGGAATCAAAAGATTCGCCAGTCTTCGATAGGGGTGCAAGGGAATTTATCGATGGCAGGATAGTCAGGAAATGTTTAATTCTCCACCAAATTCTAGAATGAATCTGCAAAGATGGAGATAAGGACTGAAAGCAGGATCGCTGAGGGTAAACTATACCAAAAGTAATAAAAGCATCTCTACGGAAAGGCTCGGCAGTGTGGGACACAGGGCAGAGCAGGAGCCACGCGCTGCAGTTGCAGGGACGGAGGGACGCGGCTGAGCGTGGCATCCCGCAGCAGAGGCCCAGCGCCTCTCAGGCCACAGCCGGCTGTGCGCTCACACAGCTCAGCTCATGGCGTGCTGTCCCTGGAGGGGGCCAGCAGCGCTGGAGAGCGGCAAGGCAGGCACGGAGCATGCGCAGGCTGGAGACCCTGGACCTGGCGAACCAGAGCTGGTCTGGTAAGCTAGTCTTTTAGGGGCGGGACAGTGTACCCCAGAAAGCCTTCTGAAGAATGTGCTCTGAGGCCTGAGGTAATGACCGCTGCATCGAGCCAAACGTTTTACTGAGAGCCAAAGCTTTGGTGTGGTCTTTGAGCCCGTTCTCAACCGATTTACGTTTGCTCACCCTAAAGTACGTTCTTTTAAAACTTAAAAAAATGTAGTTCACTGAGAAGAAAGGTTTGTACTATGATTTAGACAAGATATCATGTCTGCATCTTGTCTGCTGAATAACTATGTATATAACAACATGTGACAACAGTATGCAATGTATTAATTATTGTAACTGTCCTATTAACCTGTTTTGAAACTGTTTCACTCCTATTTTATGTTTTTTTTCTCATTAAGAAAACATAAAAAGATGAATTCCTGCACACATCTCAGTTCCCTGTGAGGACCAGTGGAAGTCCTTGCGGAGAGCCAGCGGGCAACGAGAGCTCCTCCCCTCCCACCCAGGCTGCCCCACCTGTTGAGCAGGCCTCTCTGCTCAGCAGTCCTGCCAGGTCTGCAGTTCTTGGGCACCTGGGCACCCTTCAGCATCACTACTGGGCACAGCCTTGCTCAAAAGCTTTGTCATATTGTCCCAGCCAGAGCCAGCAAGGGGAACCCCCAAGTGTGGGACCCCCATTATCGTCAGCCAGCCCCATGCCATGTGCAGTTCCATTGGGATACAATCTCTTCCTTTGCCTGGGAGCCCCTTCCTCTTTCTAGTCATCCCTGCACTGTTCCGTGCTGCAAGGAGACCCCTGCCTTCTTGCCCTCTCTTGGGGATCTCAAGAGCATACAATGTCTAAATCAGAGTGTTTAAGCAACACAGGTATGCCCTTTGCACTACAGGGACCATGTCCATTAGCTGTTACACAAATCCTATACAAAAGTTAAAAAACACTTCCTATCTGTCCTGTTGATGAAAAGCTTGCTAACTCATTGCTTTCGGCCTGGCTTGCTAACGCGTGCATTTCCCAGTCCTTCGTAGTGTGCGGTTAAGAACCCGGCCTTGTGAGCCACACAGATCTATTGTGAAATCTGTTCTTTCCCTGATAAGCAATATGGTCTCGAGGATGTTGCATCGCCTTTCCGTGCGTCCTGATGGCGCTGCAAAAGTGGGGATAAAGACCTTAGAGATTTATGGAAGAACTGATTAAACAATCTGCACTCACTCCTTTACACGGTGTCTGAGGGCTGCTTAAGGACACGAGCTGTTATCATCATGACACATTAGATTTTGTACTGTGACAGAGAGGCGAAGTGACCTCCCGCTGGTCACACCACTATTTGCTTAATTCAGCTCTTAAGCCCAATTCCAAGAAAAACAACAGGAAAAAAAAAAAAAAAAAACAGGAGGCAGGGCAAGAAATTAAACAGAAGGAAAAAAAGGGGAACCCACAGCAAGAAAATATAGTGGCAAAGGTAAGCCAACGCGTACTAATTATAACCATGGATGTAAGTGGCCTCGATTCACCAATCAAAACAAACAGACTGGCAGAGTGGTCAATAAACAAGACTCAACAACATGCTGTATACAAGAAACACATTTAATTTAAAAAGAAATTTATACACCAAAAATCCAAGGCTGGAAGGCAATCCTCCTTGCAACTGGAACCCAGAAAAAAGCAGGGGTAACTATTTTGTTTGCAGACAATTTGAACGTCAAATCAATAAGATCCAAAGAGATAAAGAAATTCCTATGGACTTATTAGGGGAAAACTTCTAGAGGAAGAGATAACAATCATGAGTATACATGTACCACATATGGTAACACCCAACTATATAAGACAATTATTAACAGACATGAAAAATTAAGTGTACAATAACATATTCTTAAAGTTACATGTGAGTCAGCAGAGCAGAAGATAAAAAGCAGAAAGGCTATGATAGAGACAAGGATAGAGACGTGTGGGAATCAGATCACTAACATGGTAGTACTGGGCTAAGAGTCAGGGACCTAATCCAAAAATGGGCAAGTGAGATGAACATGTAGTTTTCAGATGAGGAAATATAAACAGTAAATAAATACATGAAAAAATGTTCAACAACACTGGTCATTCAAGAGATGTGAATTAAAACTATGTTGAAATTCCATCTCTTCTGGAAAGAATGGCTATCATCAAGTAGTCAAGCAGTAACAAATGCTGGAAGGGCAGTGGGGAATAAAGAACCCTTCTCCACTCTTGGTGGGAGTGTAGGCTGGTGCCACCACTGTGGAAATCAGTGTGGATAGTCCTCAAAATTTAGGATCGGAGGTCCCATTTGACCAAACCTTCTGGGTATCTTCCTAGAAGAATTAAAAATATCTTACCACCACGATATATGTGCACCCATTTTTTCTAGCAGCACACCCTATCATAGCTAAATCTTGGAAACAATCCAAGGCCCATCAACCAAGAAATGGATAAAAGTGATGTGACATTTTCATACAGTGGAGTACTACTCAGCTTTGACTTAGGAAAGACTTGAGGCTTTTGACGGTAAATAGATACAACTTGAGACCTTAACCATACGTGTAATAAATCAGTCTCACGTGTGTGAACATCATATTACCTCCTTATTATAAGAAGTTGAAAGAGTAAATAAGATCCAAAATATACAGTAGATTTTGAGAAATGGAAGGAAACTGTTCAGAGGGAACCTGTAAACTGTGATGGGTGAAAAGAAAAAAGGAAAGTGAAAAGAAAAATAAATGACAGGATAGAAGTTATACTCCTAACCGTTATTAGTTCATGAAAATGAAAGGTTTATGCTTACATCGTTTGATCCATGATTGATGCTCATACCATGTAATCTGAGAAACTACTTTGAAGATAACAATAGGCAATATACTAACCACTGATACTCTCCTAGAATCTTGTTTTGAAATTTTATATCATTTTTTTATTGCTTTTCTCTTTAAAAATAAAAAAAAAATCAAAGCGTAATGGTCATGGCACACAATCATGAAGAGTCTTTCTTAATGTGGGTTTGGGAACTGGATAGAGAGGTGGCCTTCTCTTGCCCCAGGGAGAAAATGACCCAGGCTGGAGGGAGGCTAGACTCAGATTAAACACAACAGACTATTCTCTTTTCACAAACCAAAAAAAAAAATCTCTGGTTATAGAAGATGTTTTTCTTCAGCACCACGAAGTATCAATTCAAAATATGTAAGAGATTTCCGGGCTGAGTGTGGGGGATTGCTGCAGGCAAGGAGAACAGCAAATGCAAAAAGAAAAGAAGCATATTGTTAGAGCTACGTGTGAGTCAGCAGAGCAGGGGATGAGGGGGAGAAAGGCTGTGACAGAGGTGAGGATAGAGATGCCTGGGGATCAGATCACTAACCTTGGTGTGCTTTGTTAAGGGTAGGGACCATATCTTGATGAGTTGGTGAGCCATGACAATGAGAGGCATTTAAACAGAGAAACATAATTAGCTGGTGCTTTAGAAAGGTGCTTCTGGGAAAAATGAAGAATGGATAAAAGGAGGGAAAAGGTAGAGGAAGACAAAGATCTAAGTGGTTGGGGAGAAAGGCAGACCAGCAATAAGCAGGGCTGGAGCCAGGCCAGTCTTCCCAGAATGGGCTCTGCTGCTCCTCTCGCCCTGCCTAGTGCCTGCGGATCTCACAGTGATAATTTCCCAGTCAGGTAGGTCAGTGCTTTGCCTTCCATGCGTTTGCACATTTCTCTCATCTTCCCAACCAGAAATGTTCCTAAGAGACAATGCCATAGTTAGGGACAGTCTTTATTTCTGATGTACTTCTTGTTTGGGAAGTGTGTTGAGAGGAACAAGAGGCTCACAGTAGACTGCGTGTCTCAGTTACTCTTCTCTCATTGCTGGACAGAATACACAGCTCCCAAAATAAAGGAAAGGTTTACAGCTTATCTCCTGTTTTGCCTATGAAAATGGAAGCAAATTTCAATTAGTTAGTGGACGTTTCAGTCCATACTTGGCTGGCTCCAAGGCACGGTGGCTCATGGCAGAGGGCAGCCATTTATGGCTGTGGAAAACAGCAGAAAGCAAAGGCAGGAGCAGCAGCTGCAGCCTCTATCAAGCCTCTGTCCCTCCTTACATTGTATTCAGGTATCCACCCCAGCGCAGGTGTAGCACTCACACCCACAATCCCAGCACTGGATCATGAATTAATCACATACTCTAGAAGCATGCCCCAGTGATTGCATGAGGCTTTGGGGGGACATCTAGACACAAGCCATATCACTGAAGGACAGGAAGTGGCCATAGTGACTCATCAGAAGGGCCAGCATTTGGTGACGCCACAGGAAGTCCACTTGCCAGAGACATCCCAGCCTCCAACCGGAGAGGAAGGGAGAGGAGGCTGAGCACAGGGGTCGACAACACCTAACGCCCACTGTCTGAACTCTTTCAGTCCTTCCTAGCTGCTGTGGTCTTTGATCTCTCTGGCTCTCCACATCTTTCTCTGCTCTCATCCTCTGTCCTGATTCTCCACAAGGCACTGTTATTACCATTTGCCATCTGAAACTGGGAGATTCCTAGGAAAGCAGTCCAGAGCCTAGAGATGAGAGCAACCACAGCTGGCACTGGCTCTGTGGGCAACTTATCCTGAAGAGACCATGCCCCTTAGTTACTTCCTCTCAGCAGTAACATCTGAGGGACCATTTCCAGCAGCTTCCATTACAGCTGTGTCCATGCAGGAGCTATAGGATGGGAAGGTGTCTCCTCCCCACAGCCAGGGGGCTGAGATCCTGGGCCCTTTCAGAGGAAGACAGAGGGGAATGCAAGAGTTCAGGCTGGCACCAAGGCAGCCAGAGAAAGTGGGAGACAGAGAGGTTAAAGGAGAGAAGGGAAGCTCCCCAAAGGGTAATGGAAGAAGGGAAGGAGCCGAGCTGAGGAAAGCCGGAGAGCTTAATTTGGGCTGAACCAGCTTGGATGGGCAAGAGCAGAGAAAGGAAACACAGGCCAAGTGGTAAGGAGAGGAAACACAGGCAATGTGGAAAGGAAATGTAGACAGGAAAACCAGCAGAAGATATGAGAGAAAGGAAAAGGACAGCGCAGGTGAGATTCCAATGAAGGACAGAGGGTAGAAGTGGAAGGCAGGGGAGCGATAAAAGAAGAGGATAGAAAAATACATGAAACCAGAGGATTTGGGGGCCTTCAGGGAAATAAATTCATTTGGGGAACTTTATCAAAGTGAAGGAATGAAAGGATTCACCTAGTCTAAACTCTCCTTATGCCTTGACTCCAAGAAAACCATCAAGCTATTACCATAACCTGAAAACACACCTATCTGAATCATCCACCCTCTAATGTCTAACTGTGTCTGTTCCATCCTCCTGATTTTATACCTAGTATGACTCTGAGCAATACAATTTTTCCTGAACATCTTTTTCTTTACATCACTGAGACTTAACTGAAAGGAGTCCTCATCCCCAATGGAGCCTACCTCCTGTTTTTCTTTGAAAATGGAAGCGAATTCCAATTTGTGCTGCCATGCATTCTCTAGGCTTCCTTGTAGTGGGAAGGCTATCTCATCCACCCTCTTCCTGGGACTCACATCCAACCTCTTAGATGCCCTCAGGTCCTTCTCTTAGATTTCCTCAGTTCCAGCACTCGTTCTTTCTTCTTTAGAGCCTTCATCTTCCAGAACATTCTTTACCTTCATTGAACTTGTCTGTTCTTCTAAAATTTTCTTTTTTCATTGTTAGCTTTATTTATTTGTTTGTTTATTCCTCTTTTTGGTAACAAGAATCAAACTCAGGACCTTGTACTTGCCAGGCAAGTACTTATGCCACTGAGCTAGCTCCCTGACTCTTTTTAAAAATTAAATTCATTGGTACAATTTAGATATAAATAATGATCATATTCATTATAGTGGATTTGTACCCATACATGATGTATTTTGATTCTGTTTTTCCTCAATCCCCTCTCCTCCGAAACATCTTCTCTCCCTATTTGCAGTTTTCCTTCCACTTTATCCACTTATTTCTCATATTCGTCCCTTATTTCATCTCCAATGATACAACCACTTCTTTGTTTACTACCATCTCTCTTCTATGATATCTAGTCTCCCCCTGATGCACCTGGTTGAGCTTCAGACCACTGTCCATGGCCCAGTGGAAAAGCAAGAGGGCTTGGGAGTGAGGGGATTTGGAAACTTGGGGACAGGGAAAAGCTGATAGTGACAAGGAAGAGCTGGAAGAGCAAGCTCAGAGGCAGGAGAATGAGAGACCCTTGAGAAGTGGATGGAAGTCTGGGCTGGGTTCAACCAAGGCTTATGGAGTCTAACACAGAATCTGAAAATTCAGAGGAAATAATGAAGGTGAGACTTGCAGAAAGTAGAAGAGAATGGAGAAATAGATAGGTGGAAAATGAAAGGACAAAGGGATTGGGTTAAAAAAAATATGTACAGAAGTATGAGGAGAGGTGGAAGGAAAGCTTTGAGAGGGCCGGTGAGATAGTTCAGCAGACTAAGCACCTGCTCAGGCAAGCACAGGAGCTGGTGTTCGCTCCCTGGTGTTCACTCCCTGGCACCATATTCTGGGCCAGCTCTGCCCCTGGGTGCGCTGAGCCCGAGACCAAGTCCGGTGTGGTGGCACACGCTTGTCATCTCAGCACTGCGAGGCTTCAAAACAGGAGGATCACTATGAGTCCGAGCTGTGTAAGGAGACTCTGCATAACATATGAAAACACAAACAAACAAACAAAAAAAACGCTAAAAAACCCTTTTGAGCTGACAGCGAACTGATGGAAGAGCTAACCAGAGGACTCTCCTGAGGGCTCCCCCATTACACAGAGCATAAGGAGGCTGCATGCTCTTGGGTTGCTCCTCAACATGCCCAGCAGTCTGCTCCCCTGCTTTCCTACCCAGAAGTCTCCAGAAGAGCTCCGTGAGACTCACCTGTCCCTTTGACTTCTCCCCAGAAAAAGCTGAAGAGGTCAGGAGAGGGGCCACTCTGCCGTGCTGGAAGTGAAGACAAAGTCCAGGAGATCCAACCACGCAGGAGGTGCACTAAGTGCCGAGGAAGCAGCTCTGAGCCAGGAGAAAACAGCAAAAGGGGCAAGAGCTGCTCTTCAGGGCTGTCAAAGAAGCGTCCATGAGAAATGAAGCAGGGACCGGCTGGGAAAACGGGGTCTGACTAGGGTCCCGGCCCAGGATTCACAGAGCAAGCAGTCGGACTCCCCAGGGCTCGCGAAGGTGAGCCGTCCAGTAGAGTCCAGGAGCTCAGGAGCGCGTACCTGGGACCACAGCCAAACGAAGAAACTGAGGCCGGGAATTTCGCAATCTTGCTTATGAGGACAGTAATCCAAGCAGTGCCGGGAAGAACCTCTCTGTGGCCAAAACCCTCTTCTCTCCCTCTCCTTCCTTGGCCTGGCCTCCTGTGTACTCTGGGAGCTCCCGCTCCCGCCTCTCCAGTGGGGGCAGGGCACTCGCGCCTCTCCCAAACGCTCAGCAGCCAGCTCCGCCAGAGACCCTTCCTCCAGCACACCTGCCATACGTCCCTTCTGTTTCTGCTCTAGGCGCTCCGGCCTGGGGGGAGCAGATGGCCCCTCCTCTCCCCTGGCCCAGTTCCATGCTACTAGAGAAGGAGCGCTTTTGGCCTCTGCCACACTGTCCCCACACCAGCACTGTTGGCCCTGGGAGGGGCCGCCTATCTGAGGGAGACATTTGGGCCTCTCTTTCCTGCTTATCTCAGATTCTCAGGAGAGAAGCCGAGCCATCTTCACGGGGCCAGCAGACTTCCCTTGGCCCGTTCTCCCTACCACACTCTGTGGCTTTGCTCACCAAGTTTCTCCACTTCCAGAATGTTCTTCCCTCTCTCCTTCCTTCACTGAGTGAAAGCGGCAGGCTTTCTCCCATTCCCAGGTCCGAAGCATCTTCCCTGGAGGCCCCGCAGCTCCATGTCCACTCCTGCTGCTCCCAAGCATGCTTCTCACTGCTCTAGGAGGTTCACGGCCCTGCTGGGTGCAGGCAGAGTCGTGCATTAGAAAGACCATCCACCTAGGCGACCTGGACCTGCTAACTATTAGCTCTGAGACAGTAAACAAGCTACTTAAACTCTCGGACAGGTAAGCAATTTTGTCATCTGGAAAATGAACATAATAGTTTCCTGTGCCTGCCTCCTGGGGGTTTCAGCATGCAACAAACGAGTGAGACTCTATCCAGTCTCTTTCTTTGGTCTGCCTCCTGTTAGGCCACCAGCCCTAATCTCTATCTACCTGCAGATTGAAAACTGTTCTGTAGCAGGTGCAGTGTATTTTCCTACCTACCCTCCCCAGCTTCCTGCTGCAAACGCTTTTTCGTGCTGAGCCCATACTTTCCAGCCCCAGTAAAGCAAGCACACCTTTAAGAGCACAGTCCCACCTCAGTCTCTGAGTCCTCATCCTGGATAGTGGAGTTCACTAGGGTGGTCCTTGTGGGGGCACCTTGGCAAGGTTTCCTGGAACAGAAGCACCATGCCACAAGCAGTGTGCATTTACTGGGGTGCAGGTGGGCATGGAAGGATGGCCCCACAGATGAGGAAGTGGAGAAAGCCTTTGTGTCAGCTGGGGGCACACTGTGGAGCATCGGACACTCGTGAGGAAAGCTGGAACTTCATGCAGTAGAACCTCAGGCATGCGGGAAATGAGGGCCTTGACAAAAGCGTGACAGTTTGAAATGAGATCTAAGGCTGAAGTGGCATTGGGGACCTGCCCAGTTGAAAAAAACACAGAGACAGTGTCTATGTCAGTGTTGTAGAAATGAACCAGTGAGGTCCTGGCCCAGGGTGATGGCAAAGGAGAAGGAAGTGCTAAGAAAGGAAACTTCACGTAAGAGTCATGCCACGGCCACCGGCTGGTGGGAAGGGCTCCAACAGCTGCACGGATGCCTGTCACGTTGCATTTCTCAGGGCTAAGAGAATAGTGACTCCAGCAACAGAAAAGTGGAGCCTTGGCTCTGGGTGAGCGTGGGACGAGCCTGCGGGAAACTCAAGGCCCAGGATTTGGGAAGTCTTTGTTCCACTGGGGTGTGAAGCAATCATGCCTGCTCTTCCTCAGGCAGTCCAGGATGCTAGGCACAAGCATCTACCTATTATTCTCCTAATCCCTTCAACCGTGCTCCCTTCCCCGCTCCTCTGTCCACGGGTCCCCTGAGCTGATGTCTCTCCCCAGGAAGCTGGTAATGGGGACATCTCAGACTGGGTAAGAGCAAACAGGTGACTGGTGAAGCCAGCTGGTTAGAACGTGGTGCTGGCTTGCACAGTCCAGTGTGGCCAGCAGGTGCTGTGTGACGTTAGCCTGCAGACAGCCACTGCACCCTGCTCTTCGGTTTTGCCCTTGGTGCAGAAACTGAGCCCACTATGGGTGACAGGGACAGGACAGCCTATTACCTCACTTTTCCTTACTCAGCTGCCTTCTGAAGGCAATGTAATGCCTTCTGTTGGACCTGCGACAAGAGCACAACTTCCTGTTGTTTTCTCCGTCCTCTTTGAGAAGGGTCATCCTCCCCACAACCATGCCTGGCCTGGGCAGACTGCAGCCACTGCTCAGAGCTTTCTGGTCAGGAGAGATGAATTATCAACTAGAGTCACAGAGAAGCCATGACATTTATCTTTCTAGACTGCTTTCTGCTTGTCTTAAATGTTCTGTCTCATTTATTCTTATTCAAGATCTTTGTTTCATACCAAAATATCACGAATGACAACAATAATATTTACTTTTACAGAGCAATTCTTGTGTACCAAGGATATGTTACATACTCTGCATATTTATTTTTAGTTCAGTCCTCAGAGCAACTCTGAGGGGTAGTTCAGGGCTATTATTTTGTCCCTTTTACAACTGAGAGAACTGAGGTATATAGAAATACAATAAATTTACCCAAAGTTATAAGGTAATAATTAAAAGGACTATGAATTAATGCAGTGCCTTAATATTGAGCCTTCCAAGCATAAAGTTTCACATACTTTGGAGAGCCTCTTTATAGTAAAAACTTCCTCTGTCTAATTTGCCTTTTTAAGCTATCTTTCCATTTGGCCTTGTTATGGGAAGGATTTAGGAGGTATTATTCTCCTAATCCTTGAGCACACAGTTGCACTTTGTCTTAGTTATTTTGTCATTACTGAGACAAAATACCTGACTCCCACAACCTAAAGGTGGAGAGGTTTATTTTGGCTCACAGTTTGTACACCTTTGAGACCATAGTTGGCTGGAAGCACAGCCAGGCAGCACACAGTGAGGGAGAGCAGAGGAAAAGCTGCTCACCTCATGGTGAGCAGGAAGCTGAGAGAACGGACAAGCCCGGCAGGAAGATGCATTCCCAGTTATACTCCCCGTGAGCTACTGCTGCTGACCAGACTCCGTCACCTACCAGCAAGTACAGCTCCCCAGTCACCTTCCAAACATCCCATCTCTGAGTCAATAAGGATCTTAGAGATCATCTAGATACAAATCATTGTACCTTCTAAAGACTACAAGCTTTTTATGTCACCCTTGATCGACCACTTTTATGGAAGTGAAGGACAAGATGTTTATCTACACAGTGTGAAACTCACTTGCATAGACCAGCAGCCATTTACCCCCAGGATCATTTGACTGCAGTGGGAGCAACTAGGGAGTTAACTATGAAATAATATTTGAGCTGATCCTGAAGAGGCCAGAGTAAGGAGCTGGGGCCCAGTCTGAAGAGGCAGGTCGCAGGACATGTAATCTGGGCCATGCACCTCCATCTCTGGCTCCTCCGTCCTCCTGCTTCCTGACTGCTGTGACAGCAGCAGCTGTCCTCCTCCAGACCCTTCTTCCTTGGTGTCTCTGCTTTTGAGCCAGTCAACCAGGGATGGTGAGTATGAGTCAAAATCATCCTCTCATTCTTGAAAGGTTGTAGCCATTGGGCACTGTGTCTCAGTAACAGAAAATGTGACCAGGACACCTTACAGACCTTCTGGCTAGAGTGAGCACCTTGGTTATCAGGTTCCACAACAGAGAATTTGACTACTATATCATAACAACAGAAACGAGTATATCCGAGATGAACACACGCTTCTCAGAGGAAGAAATTAAAGAAGCGAATAAATATATGAAAAAATGCTCCACATCGCTAGCCATTCGTGAAATGCAAATTAAAACCACATTGAGAT
>NW_004524603.1:13126781-13127990 GCF_000260255.1 Octodon degus
ACCAATGCCCACAGGCCTTTTAGTTTCTTAAGAAATTGTGAAGACTTCTTATGCTATTTTTAATCGATAAATATGAATTATGTGTGAATATTGTATAAAACATGTTGTATTGAAATATATACACCATGTCAGATGATTAAATCGAGATGACTAACATGCATCACTAGACATGGTTTCTTTTGGTAAGAATACTTAAAAGCTATTCTCTTAACAACTTTCATCAATGGTTAGGAACCCTAGTGACTGTGTTGTACAGTAAATCTCTTGAACTTGTGCCTTCTTAACTGAAATTTTGCATCCTTTAATCCCACACTCAACCCCATACTCTGGTAAAAGCCATTTTATCATCCCTTTTTATGGCTTCAACTTTTCACAATCCATGGGTGACTGAGATCATAAAGCATTTGTCTTTCAGTTCCTGGCTTGTTCTCCTTAACACAAGATCCTGCAGATTCATCTGTGTTGTCCCTCATGACGGGATACCTTGCTTTTAAAAGACTGAACAGAACTCCATTGTGTGTCACTGCCCAATTATCTCTCCTGAATTCATCCAGTAGTGGATTCCTAGGTCGATTTTCAGTCCTGGCCATTGTGAAGAGAGCTGTAGCAAATGTAGGAGTATAGGGGTCACCTTCGCACATTGATTTATTTCATTTGGATTTATGCTTGGCAGTAGGATGGCTGGGCCCTGTTGTAGTTTTTGTTTAATATTTTGAGGAACCACTAAACAGTTTTCCAAAAAGACTACTAATTTGCATTCTCATGAACAGTGTGCAAAGATTCCTGTAAGTTCTCACAGACACTGTTTATCTTTCAATATTTTGATACTTGTCATTCTAAGAGGTGTGAGGCGATACCTCATTATAGTTTTGATTTGCATTTCTTCAGTGATTAATGAAGTTGAGTGACTTTGTGTTTATTTGTTGGTTATTTGCGCACCTTATTTTGAGAAACATCTGCTTGGGTACTTTGCCTTTCTTTTTTCTTTTTTTTTTTTTTTCAGTACTAGAGATTGAACTCAAAGCCTTTTCACTGAACTGCACCTCCAGAATTTCTTAAAAGAAATCTTCTTAGTTTAAAACAGAATTTCTCGGGCTGGAGAGATGGTTCAGTGGTCTAAAGCACCTGCTTAGAACAAGCTTAGCAAAGCACAGAGACTGCGGTTCAATCCCCTAGCACCACATGCCAGCCAGCCCCGCCCCCTGGTGG
>NW_004524603.1:13128780-13130897 GCF_000260255.1 Octodon degus
CCTAAATTTGACTCTTTTGTCGGTAAATGGATGTGACTAGAGAATGTATTCTTAAGTGAAATAAATCAGACCTGCATGCACAAATATCGTATTGTCTCTTTAGTGTGAGAACATAAAAGAGAAAAATGGAATCTGAAGGGTACCATAGATACTGGGAAAAGGGAATGAACTCATTCAAAAAGAATTATGAGTTGAGAAGGACAGGAGAAGGAATGGGGGAAAGAGATTTATCTATGTGTGTATGCAGGATGTTTTGGACAACTGTACTATGAATTTCTGCTGGTCTGTGGAAAGGAGCAGGTAACAGTTAATTTGTTTTATTTCTTTTTTTCAATTGTTTGTACTTTATCTATTTTAGATACTAACCCCTTATCAGATATTTGACTTGCTCTGTTTGGCCAGACATGCTGATGCATGCCTGGAATCTCAGCACTTTGGAGGTTGAGGCAGGAGGATAGCCATGAGTTCAACACCAGCCTGGGCTATGCAGCAAGATCCTGTCTTGAAGGAAAAAAAAAAGATACTTGACTTGAAAATATTTTCTCCTATTCAACTAGCTTCTTTCTTCACTGTTGATGATTTTCGTGGCTGTGCCAAAGATTTTTAGTTTGATACAATCCCATGAGTCTGTTTTTTTTTGCATTTGTTTCCTGTGTTTCGAGTTTTGTGTCTAAAACATACCCACAGACTGTTATTTGTAATTTCCAACATTGGCTGGCTAATAAAGAAAGTGGATTTCCTGCGGAGATTGCAAAGATGGAACTTCTTTGGGCAACATAAATAGAAAAACTGAGAATCAAGGCTGAGTTTCGATGCTAAGGCATCAGCAAGACGTTTTGAGTTCAAAAATCAGAAATGGAATGAAACTGTCAGGATTGGCAAGGAAATGAAGGTCAGGAATAAGTTATTTAATCTCAGCAAGGGGTGGGGGACTTGTGTAGAAAAATGCCAGCTCTGTCAGGTCTCCTGTGCCTCCAAGGACTCACACCCCTACCTGATCCGATTTCTAAGTCTTCAGTTAGAGCATCTGCCCCTGACAATATTTATTAACTACTCAATGAGTGCATTGGCATAGAATGGGAGGCTCTTACTCTGAATGCAAAAGAATTGACAATGAATGGACCTAGAGCTTCTTTATTCTAAGAATAATAACTGTAGTGTTATTTATCATGATTTTTTTTTAAAATAAGCCCTGGTACATATGCCAGTGCCCCACAGTCAGTGGATGCTTTACATATTGCATACATACACTAATGAAAATCTAAATCATATAAAACAAAAAATTAATAAAAATAGATGATGACAATGAATATGATAAACAGACTAGAAAGGGCCAGCCAAACAGCTCAGCTGATTAAATTGCCTGCAAGCAGGTGCAGAGGCCTGGGATACGAGCCCTGGGCCTGCCATGCCAGCCTCATGTGCTGAGATGGCAATTGAGGCTGGGCATGGTGACACACAGCTGTAATCCCAACTCTTGGGAGGCTGTAAACAGGCGAGTCACCATGAGTCCAATCTAGTAGTGAGACCCTGAACCCCCTGTAGATCCTTCCCTAAAATACAAAACAAACAAACAAACTAGGCAGTTCATTCATGAATGTAGGTCCTATTCTAAACAACCTACAACTGTACAAGGAAAGTGAAGATGCACATTAGTCAATACCAAAACATTTCCTGTATATGTTAAATAGGTTAATACATGTGAGGCTGGTCACACTGATGCACGTATATCAGTGTGATGGAAAGTCAGAAATACAAAAGTCCCAATATTTGGAAAATATTTTTAGTCCTCTCCTCAATATGCCCACTCGCTTGATTTCACCTTCTGGGAGAGGGATTAGAAAAAAGGAGAAAGGAGACAAAGAAAGCATTGTTTTCAAGAGAACCCATGGAGCCAAAACCTGCTTAGCACAATTAATGTTTTTGCACTGATTACATTTGAGAAGCACTATGTTTGAATCCAGCCCATGCTGCTTATTCCTCAGTTCGCAAGCACAATTGGACCCCACTAAATTCTCAGAATAAAAAAAAAATGCTACTAATTGTCCCACAACAGAGAAAAGTTTAAATGATAGACATGGTTGATCCAAGAATTTGCATACAAAATTTATATATAT
>NW_004524603.1:13130997-13145434 GCF_000260255.1 Octodon degus
ATATTAACCTCACTTCAGGTACTCACCGAAGCAGTGAAATGGGTCCTGAATTCAATACTCAGTACTGCATGCCGTGCCAACCCAGAACTGGGCATGATGGTGCACGCCTGTAATCCCAGCACTGGGAGGGGGCAGGGGGAGGCTGAGACAGGAGGATCATTATGAGTCTGAACTGCATAGTGAGACCCTGTATCAATGAACAAAAAATCAACCAAAAGTTGAATTGTGGTTTCTAGAGAATGGGGAAAGGGAGAAGGGGGATTTAGTGTTTAGTGGGAAGAGCAGTTCAGTTCAGACACAGGAGATGTTCCAGACATGTATGGCAGTGACGGTTGTGTGACCCAGTACATGTATTTAATGCCACTGGACTGTATACTTGAAAATAGTTGAAATTGTAAACTTTTTGTTATTATTATTTTTTTTTTACTACAAGTAAATACTTTCTAAATTAATGAAATTGAGGTCTTTAATTTTATCTACAATCCTGAAAACTGTTAACTTTCTTCTTCCTTCCTCTTCTTTTCCTCTGAGCACACACCCCTGCTTGTCTGGGGCACATGAGCACAGGCCCACACACAGCTTTATCTGGGTCGTGACTGTTCTCCCCACTGCAGAACATTTACCTTGATCTGGACACTTAAGAGAGATCAGCCTGCTGTTTTCCTCTTCTCTTGGAAACTTTACTGGCCACACCTTCCCTGGGGTCTACCATCCAGTCCTCCATCTCAGTCTTTACTCTTTCAATCTTCATTTGAAATAAAAAATAATGTATTCAGAAAATATATTCAGCGGATGTTTTAGACAGAAGTGGTGTGATCTAGGGTAAGGGATTTTTATATCAGGCAGACCTGAGTTGGTTTGAATGCATATTTTATCAGTTAATGCTCAGGTATTTTTGCATGTACCTTGAGAAAATCTCTCCATCTCTTTGGACCCTTATTTTCATGATCAGTAAACAATAATCACAACCGCTTGGACAAGATCCAGCGGGTTTTATTCACTGATTTTTATGTGGTAGGCAAACAACAAATGATAACTATCATCCCTTGCAAGTACTTACTTACATATTTTGTTTCAGAGTTCTCAAGAGCGACACCACATCATCCAGCTGTCTATCCAATCAAAGACCAGCGATCCTGAACTGGTTTCTCCACTTTCGGTTCATTTCCCACTTCAGTGGAGTATGAGGAAAGCCTCCGAAGTCTTTCCCTGAAAGGTTGAAGACACCGGGCAGTGTTGATTTCTTCCATTTGCAAGCCTCCAATCTGCTTGTTTATTTGATAAATCTTTACCAAGCTAATAAACACAGATTTGCAGCTAGACTAACAGGCCAAAAATCACGCAAAACGTGAAAGACAATTATACGAAGTTAGGGCACACTTAAAGATGGACATGGACTTCTTTATAGAAGTTTTTTGGATATTATGGATTCCTTTCCTTCACTTTGAGTGCTGCTTACCTCTCACCATCAGCTGGTTGAGAGGGCCCAAGAGATTACTACAGATCACATCACGGATAAAGGAAAGCACACGTGTCATTCGAGAGAGCTGTAAAGGTGAGACTACTGGGTGCCCTCACAGAGATGGCACAGCAGGGACCACACAGAAAACATGAGATGGATGTCACAGATGTGCATTCTCTGTGTATTTTCCATGCTGTGTGGGGCCCATATGATAGAGCAGGCTATGAGCTGCCTTGCTGGGGTGTTTCCTTTGAGAGAAACACTGCCTGCAGGAAGAGGCTGGACATACACTTCTGGAAGAAAAGAGGCAGGAAGGTTATGAACAGTGAACCAGGGAAACATGAGTCATTTCCAAAGGCCTTAGTCTTATACCCCTAGGAAGATGAACCCCAAAAGCCCACACAAGTGTCCATAGGAAACAGAAACCGGTGGACTCCATTCTCCTCTTAGAGGCTCCAGCGTCAGACTACTATTAAAACTTTTCACTGTCCCATACTTCCCTCTTCCAAAACTCACCAGGAAGAAACTAACATAGCTCTTATGAATGAGAAGGAGGTGAGCAACGAAAGAGAATGATACTGACAGTGACTTGTGTTTCCTACTTCGGTCGCCAATCCTGAGATAAGTGCAAACCAAAGGAGGAAATTTTTGAAAGAAAAAACAATTCACAGCTGGGATGGTTGACTAGACTAGCTTTTAAAATTACCTGTAAGTGATGAGCGAATGTTTGATCACCTAAAGTACCTGGAAAAATTACTGGACTTACCTAAGATTTCACCCAGAGGTGATGAACAAACTGATAGAGCAGGTTTTGCAGGTATAGTTACAAGAAAAAATAGTCAATTCTGCTCACACCTTGCTGAGTCAAACTCCTGGAAGAACCCAGTCACATTACCTACATAGGATAAAGACCTTCCTTTCTTTGCTTCAGTATGTGAGAACATACTTAGGGAATCATACTAAAGCCTTATATTAATTAAATCTCTTATTAGTACAGGTATCATAAAATATTTAAAACTTTCTTATTCTGCTTAATTTTTAGTAAGCATTCTGTGTTGCTCAAAAGATTAATGGCAGCAATTTTATCCTTTAGATAAATAGAAAACAAAATACTGGGTACTTGTTTTGTCTGTCTTTATGAGCCCCTTGAGGAAGGCAGAAAAAAATATTAAGGATTTAGAGAGTATGCCAGTTATTTATTCCTCTATAATATTCTCCATATGATACTCTCTTCCCCCAAACCCCAACTGGTTGGTTCTCCAGGCTATGGAGCCATAATTTCAGGGCAGCTGAAATGTGATTATTTACATATTTGGTTTTGCATGGCAAGCCAGATCAGAGAGACCCAGTACAGGGAGGTCTAATGCCCATGTTTAGTGGTTGACTGGGCCTATTGGCCATGGTGCCTCGGATCTCTTCCAGTGCAGCCTCCGTAGCAGGGAACTGGTCTGGTTTCCATGGCAACAGAATTCGGAGCGAGCAAGGATGGCAGCCACTGGGCTCTGGAGACCCAGGCTTGGAAGTCATACAGCATCATTTCTGCCATCGTCCATTGGTGAACCAAGTCTCAAAACCAGGCAATAGTAAGAGCTGAAAAATAAACTCCTCTAACTAAAGAAGGAATTGCAATGAATTTTTGTTTCATATTCCTTATGTTTAATAAATGAGAAGGAGAAAGACAGCTGTCCTTGTGTGGAATATTGCTGGAAAACTTGGGTTGCTGTCCTAGATTCCACTTAAACTAGCTGAATGATTTTCACCTAATTCTCTATCACAATAAAATTTAACAAAACTTATCTTGGAGACCATTCTAGGGAAACCTAATTTTCTAGATTTCTGGTTTGAGTTTTATTTTTTTCTTAAAAGTTTCTAAAGTTTAAAGGCCAGAGCATGAGCCCTAACCTATGTGAACTGATTCTCTTCCTCGTTTCCTTGCTTCTGATAAACAGACATTAGAAAAGGAACAAAATACACTACCACCCTGACTCCTGAGGGCTCTGGCAAAGGGAGTGTAAGCAGTGTGTGATTTGATAGCTATCTGGGTCCTTCCTCAGGAGATAGTTGGCACTTCACATAGCTCCTGTATGGGGTGTTGCATGGATTCTTTGGGATGTTTCTTTTGATGTTGGTGTTTGGTTCCTACTTCCATTCTATTGCCTCGAGGTGGATGCTTCCATAGATGATAAGAATGAGAAACACATTTGAAGGATAGCATGCTGATGAGCTGGAAGGAATCCAAGTTTGAGATGTGTGTGGATTTTGCAGAGCAGAGCAACCATAGCAAGTCTGGACTGCGTCTCCGCAGATGCTTGCACGCGGAAAATTACTGCTTCCGTCAGGCCACAGTGGTTTCTTCCTATACTCAGCATTTGGTCGCCAGATATTTTTATCAAACAAAATTGTGATTTGCACAAAGGTGACTATAGTAGGAAATGTACAACTCTGCAGCATCCTTACACTGACAGATATGCATGTTTTCTGTAGGCTCAGATCACATGACAACCTTGTACCTAACAAGTAGCCTGATGTTAAAAAGAGCGAGTGGATCTTACACTGAGATGTCCCTATACTGCTACTAGTTTCCTCAGAGACCTAAATGTTCTTGCTCAAGCTGTTCAGCTTGGCCTTGCTTTGATGAGTCAGACAATTTAAATCTTCCCAAAAGGAAGTATTTCAGGGAAAATGTAATAGTTGTAAATCTACGTACAGGTGATAAAGTATAAAGAAATAAAATCAGAGGAAGGAGAGAGATTGGCAACAACAACACAAAAGATGTCACAAATTTTAAGACTAGAAGAATAAAGAGGAGATGACTTGGGCCTTCACAGCAAGCTGGGACCCGCAAGGAAAGAGCTGGCACATGGGAGCAGGAGCCAGAGAGGATTAACTCCATGCCAGGGAGGTGTTACCTGAAGCACAGAGAGGAGAGGCATCCTGCTTCATCTTTACTCCTTCCCTTTTGCCCTAGGCTGACTTTCTGCAGGAGTCAGAGGAGAAGGAGCTTTGATAAATGTCATACTTTGGGTAAGTGTTTCCCACTTATGCATTATAACTTTGATAATCAGCTATGGCACCACTGGAAGGTGGTGAAACATTTAAGAAGTGGGGTCTAACTGAAAGTCTTCTGGACTTTGGGAACATGACCATGAAGAGAAGAAAATTGAGAGTATGGCCCTTCCTCTTGCTTTTTCTTTCATTTTTCCAAGAGATGTGAGGTGAAAATATCCTTGCTTTGCTATGTGACCCCACTATGGTCCACTTCTTCTTTATTGGCCCAAAAGTAATGGGACCAATAGACCATAGACTGAAGCCTCCAAAACTTGAGCCTCATTTTAAGTCTATTATCTCAGGTATCTTGTTATAACACAGAGAGCTGACTAACACAGGAAACGTAGATCCTCATGACACAGAGCCTGAGAGAAAAGACTAAGGAATTCATTAGCAACCATATGACAAGAGCAGATCATCGGTAGAAGCGTTTGGCTCATTTTGAAGACTTTGGCCCATGTAGTTCTACTTCATAACCCAGGTCACCTAAGATAACTTAAAGCTGAGTGGAAAGTTTCCTTTTACCTTAAGCATAACTCCCTGAAAAATTGAGAAATACATTTTCATCCTATGGAAATGGTGTACTTGGGACAGACTTTGGCAACTAACACTTAAGATAGTACACATCAACTCAGGGAAAGAAAAGGAAAGAAAGGACACAGTAGACAGTTGGTGCAGCATGGTGACATAATCGATGGATCACTTCATTTCCTGAGAAAACCTATTTGGTGCACAAATAATCACACTTAATGTAAATGGCCTAATATTCCACATGAAAGACAGAAATCTGTACAATGGGCATAAAATTTCCACATACTGCCCACTATCAGGTGCCAACAATTAGTTACCCTCAACTATAATGATAGAAGCTTTAAAGTTAAATATGAGAGAAGATAAATGAGACAAACATTGATCTAAAGGAAACAAAAGTAGTTATATTAATATCAGATAATAAGTCCAGGGGCCTGTGAGATAGCTTTAGAGCAAGCAAAATTACTACACATTAAAAGGGACTTTACATAATAATAAACAGGCTAATACACTGAAGAGACATAGCAATCCTAGGAGTGTGTGCACCAACCAAAGAACTGAAAAGTATGAGCACCAAACGTGACAGAACTGTGAAGAAATCAGGCGAATCCACAATTGCAATTGGAGACCATAAAGTACTTTCTCCAAAAATTATAGATTGATTACACAGCAAACCAGGAAGGATACATAAGAAATAAATAAGTCCTAATCAATATTTATTGAGCCCTCTACCTAACAACAGAAGATATTCTTTCCAATAAATATTTAGGCCCACACAACAGGTGGCAAAGTTGGTGACAATTTAAGCCTTTTAAAGAGATGAAAATTTTAGAGACTAGGCATGTAGCTCAGACTTGCCTAGCATATATGACATTAAAATTAAGAATACATAAGGGCTGGCCAAATAGCTCAGTGGATTAAAGTACCTGCAAGCAGGCGCAGGGGTCAGAGATTCAATCTACAGGTCTGCCATGCTGGCCACGCCCCTGGGGCACGCTGAGACAGCAATTGAGACTGGGCGTGGTCACCCACCTATAATCCCAGCTCTTGGGAGGCTGTAAACAGGTGGATCACTATGAGTCTGATCTAGTAGTGAGACCCTAAACACCGTGTAGGCCCTTCCCCCCTCAAAAAAAAATACAATGCCATTCACATTCAATTATGAATACTTAGCAAGCCTAAGAATAAACTTCTATCAGCATTCTTCAGAGAAACAGAATCAAGGGAATGCATATTTATGTAAATTTTTATAGCTATAGAGGTCAGTTTAAAATTGATATGCAAAGGCAAAGGAAAGATTACATTAAAAACAATTTTAAAAGTAAAATGGGAAGAATCAGTCTACCTTATCAGGAGTGTCACTTATTATGTAGTTTAATACCTAAATGTACATGGTAATTAAGACATAGAAATCAGTGAAATAAAAAGAGACTCCATAAATAAATCCACAAAATACACCCAATTTCTTTCTTAAAGTGATAAGAACAATTCATTGGAAGAAAGAGCTTTTCCAATGAATGATTCCACAATAACTGGAGATTCACAGGTGTATCAATGAGTCTTGACTTAAATCCACATTTTCCACACCAAAGCAATTGCCAAATGGATCATTAACTTAAATGTAAAACATAAAAATATAAACCTCAGAGGAAACAAAATTCTTTGCAACATTGGGCTAATTTTTTTTCTTTTCCTTTTTTTTTTTTTTAATGCATTTGGTTGTTACAGAGTTTCACTATGCAGCTCAGACTCATAGTGATCCTCCTGTTTTTCAGCCTCCCCACTGCTGGGATTACAGGCATGTGCCACTACATCCAGACTCTTGCTTGCTCAACCTGCCCTGGGGGTGGAGCTGGTGTGGCATGTGGTGCCAGGGATCGAACCTTGGTCCCTGCAATTGCTAAGCTTGTCTAAGCAGGAAATTTAGTCTGCTGAGCTATCTCTCTGGTCCCTGGACTTATTTCTTAAAATTGAACTAAAGCACAATTTATGAAGGGAAGAATTAATAAACTGGGCTTCATCAAGATTAAAATTTTTGGCTCAATAATCACCCATGTTAGAAGGATTAAAAAGCCAGATGGCAGACTGTGAAAAAATATTTGCAAACCACGTATCAGACAAAGCCCTATTATCTAGAATATATAAAAACTCTCAAAACTCAGCACTAGAAAAACAAACAATCCAATTAGAAAATGGGCAGTAGACATGAACAGATTTTTCACAAAGGAGGATACAAACATGGCAATTAAGTATACTGAAAAAGCCAGAAGTGATTATGTGTTAGGGGAATGCAAATTAAAACTGTAGCGAATATCACTAAATACCTGTTAGAATGGCTAAAATCAATAGTGACAGCCAAACGCTAGAGTCTGGAGAATGACTCACTCATACGCTGTTGGTGGGAATGTAAAATGGATAGTTTTATAGAGGCATAAGACTTATCTTAGCTCAAAACCTTCACACAAATGTGATCAACAGCTTCATTCATGATAGCCAGACTAGAAATAACTGAGGTTTTCTTGATTGAGCAAAATGGTTACCACACACTGTGGAAATCCATACTGTGGAGCAGCAGTTAGCAATGAAAGGGAATAGATTAGCAACGCATGCAAAAATCTAGAGAATCATTCTAAGTGAAAAAAGGCCAATCGCAAAAGGTGACACTGCAGAACTGCAGCTGTGTAGCATCCTTCCTACGCTCAAATTAGAGAAGTGGGGAACAGATCTTAATGGTTGCTAGGGGTTACTGAGAGGGCGGGGTTGAATGGAAGTGGTTTTGTTTACAAAACGGCAACTGGTAAGACCCTTCTGGTAACAGAGCTGCCCTACCTTGATTTTATCAGCATCAATATTCTGGTTGTTCAACGGTAGCACACTGTTTCAAGATGTTGCCAATGGCAGAAGCTGAGTTAAAGGTAGTAGGCCCTCCATATTGTTGCCTACAACTGTCTAAGAGTCTTCTAGCATTTCAAAACTTGACAGTTGATGAAAAACACGCTTTTCAAACTGCAAGATTCACATTGTAATCCCATGGGACAAACAAATGATGAGTGTTTGGGATCCAAGCTTTACTGAAAACAGAATCTATTCCAGAGAGTTTAGTCAAAATGGGAATGTATTTAATGATGTTTGGAAGTGCGTACATGGGGAAGACAGAGAGACAAAGCCAGACTTCATGCAGCAAACAGCTAGGACCCCAGCACGCTCCCGCCAAGGTGCCCCTGGAAAACTTTAGTGGTGCCAGTACCACCCAGACTCTGAGGGCAGGGTGGCTGCTGGAAACAAGCACCAGGACGGCCCATACTCAGTTTTCTTTCTCTGATATTTTAATTTGCAATTAAAGTTTGGTTCAGGTCAGCTGACTGCAAAAGCCTGGGGAAGAGCCTGTGCCTGACCACAGGAATCCCAGGAGAGCAGCTTCTGGCTTCTACTAGGAGAAGTGGGATGCATGCATCGGATGTTGTACAAACAGATGACATGTAAGCAAATGCTCCCTGCAGCTGAGATGCAACATGTGGCACTTCAAGAGAGTTTACTTTCTAAAGATCTAGGCTGGCAAAATAGCTCAGCAGATTAAAGCACCTGCTTAGGCAGATCCAGAGGCTGGGGATTCAATCCCTGGGCCTGTCATGCCAACCCCACCCCCACGACATGCTGAGACTGAGCATGGTGTCCCGCGCCTGTAATTTCAGCACTTGGGAGATCGTCAACAGGAGGATCACTATGAATCTGATCTACGCAGTGAGACCCTACACACCCTGTACACCCTGTCCTAAATATTAAAAATTAAAATACAAATTTAAAAAACTAAAGATCTAGAAAGAACTTTCAAATTTTGGAGAGCAGGGCCTGTACTGGCAGGCAGCTAATTTCTTTCATAACTTATCCACGTTCCTCTTTAGTTCCTAGTGTTTTCTGTTTCTTAATTTGATACTGAGATAATGCATTTTGATGAAAAGTCATGCATTTCACTTCTCTTTCCAATTGTACTCATGTATAAACTTGCCTACAGTTTCTTAATTATTTTTATCATTCCTCATTGAGATAAGTGCTCTATCTCTTATTTGTCTAATTTTGAGTCTTCTTTTATCACAGAAAAAAAGAAAGATTTCTTGCTCATTACAGAAATTCTGAATGTCAGTGACACATGCAAAACACTAAATCATCTGAAATACAGGACCCAGCAGTAACTGTAATAAACTCTCTAACATTCACTCTGCTGATAGCCTATTATAAGGCAGCAGTGAGATTTGTTTAGCTCCAACTTCTGGGGTGAGGCCCATCTGCTGTGAGCCAACCAGAGTTTCCCTTAACAGTGTGATTGGTTTAAAATCATGAATTCAGGTAGAATCACAGTTACGCTACTCTGTGCTGGGCACCCTCCTTGACCTATATTGATCCAGTTTTAAAGAAGCTCAAGATTTAACTTTGTTCAAAATGTCCACTACCAGGCTGGGGAGATAGCTCAGTAGATTATGCACTTGCCTGGCAAGCACAAGATCCTGAGTTCAATCCCCAGTACCATACCAAAAAAAAAAAAAAAAAAAAAAAAAATCCTCTACCATTTGACCTAACTAGCACAAGAGATAAACCATTTAGCCCCCAGAGGCATGAGACAGCTCCCTGGAGATAGACTATGCTCTTAGGAGATGAATTAAAAATTTAAAAAAGAAGCTATGTCCTCACCCCAATATAAGTCCTTCATGCTAGATTCTCAGAAGCTAAGTCCCACTAGTTTTCATTTCTTCATTGTTCAAAATAAGATTTGTCCAGACCTAGCAATAGACAATATGAAAGTGTATATTTTATCCTAAACCTATTTGTGTTGCTGACTCTCTAATGGGGCTGTAGGGTGGTATTCTTTTGAGTGCAAGCCGTCTTCAAGTGAACCTCCGTTTGAAGTGAAATGTCCTTAATTTGCTCTGCAGATTGGCCTCAAATTTTTCTAAAGCCTGTGGTCCATAAATAGAGAGCAGGAGGATGCAGCTTGGTTTTAGTACAGCAGTCTTAGGTTTGCTGCCAATGCTGTGTTGAAATGTGAGAGTGTTGGTGGGATTGTATGATCTATATTTAAAAGCCTGGTGGGTTACTTGAGTCTGACCACTTTTGATAAAGATCAGACACACTTTCTGTTAACTGCTTTCTCCCAAAGGTGCCCAGAGCCTGTATCTCTGAAGTCCCAGGCTGTCACCCTGCCCGGGCCACTACCACTGAGCCTGCTGAATCCCATGTAAGGAGGCTACATCTCTCCTGGATGAACATGAGGACCACCACTGTTCTTCTTTTTTATGTAGTTAGTACAGGGTCTACAGGGTCTCACCATGCAGATCAGACACACAGTGATCCTCCTATTTACATTCTTCCAAGCGCTGGGATTACAGGAATGCGCCCCCATGCCCAGTCTCATTCACCATCTCAGTGCGCCATAGGGCCAGGCCCGGCATGGACGGCAGGCAGGGGATCAAACCCCAGCCCCTGCATCTGCCTAAGCAGGGGCATTCATCTGCTGAGCTGCCTGGCTGGCCCCAGCTACTGTTCTTGAGGGGCTGCAGGCTGCGGCAGTAACCCCCAACTTCTTTTCCAACATTTCAATATGCACTGTGCCACGAGAATAGAGAAGGTAGGCAATGAATTTTTAATCTTTTCTTGGACCCGAGCTCCTCCTGTGTGAGTAGGGGGACGTTGATTTAATGTGCTTCACCCTACCTGGAGATTCACTCACTGAGGGAAATAAAAGATGCATTCTAGTTCCAACACCAAGACAGAAGGATGCTTTCCATTCCCACCCTCCAGGTAGCAGGCTTTCTCTTCCTGTCCAACAGGCAGTCTTTAGGGCCAAAGCTAAGTTCTCAGCTCCTGTCAGCCCTGAGTGAAACTCTGATCCCCAGCATGGACTGAAAGCATGACGCTTCTCCATTGTGTTTGCCTGTGAGCACACCTTCTGGGAGCCGCGTGCTGCTGCAAAGGCCTTTCTCTATGGCTCTGCTTTGCCATCTTGCCTAGGTTTCTCAAAAGATAAAGCTCACGGGGTGAAGTATGGCTGAGGTGTATGCAGTACTCCAGCACTTACAGGGAGAAGCAGACAATAAACAGCTCTAACAATCAACAAAACAATTCCGTGGAATGATAACTGCTCCAGGGAAAAACAAATCAGGAAAAGGGGATAGAAGGGAGATGGTAAGAGAGGTGAAGGGAGGTGGTCACCAGGCACCATTTGTGATAAAGGGATCTGGCATTTGCTCAGAAGGAGTGCAAAAGTAACTGTGTGGTGATCTAAGAGAGAACTCTGAACTTCCTTTCTGTATGGTGGAATGTCGCTGGGCTGTTTAGACAGGATCCCATCGGCTCCCAGGGGCATGAAACAAAGTGGAAGCAGAAAGATTGTCTAGGAGGCTGTTGGAACCACTGCAAAACTAGGCAAAAAATGAAGATATGGATGAAAGGGATAGCAAAGGAGGTGGAGAGAAGTAGCTGGGTCAACATACATGTATTTTGTCCATAAAGAACTGGCAGATGTATGTTGGCTTTAGCACAGCAAGGGGACAGGTAGCACCTACGTGACTAGCTAATGATTTCCTGTGAGCTAAGGCAGGAGGGTCGCTGTTGATCACAATGCAGGTGGTGAGTGCCTGAGAGGGAGCACCCAAGTGCGTGCTGTTTGCTGAGGGAAGGGACCTGAGGGAGGAGCAGGTTGTGGAGAGCTTGGTCCCATTGTTTCGATTCAGGACTGCGTCTCATGCACGGAAGCAGAAATGGTCAGTAGAACACGAGGTAAAACGTCTAGAGCTGAAGAGAAAGAACAGGGCTGGAGATGAAAACTTGGAAGCTTGAATGTAAGTAGCTTATCTGTACAGTCAAGACATGATAAATAAGGCTGGAAAATTAACCTCTTTTTGAGGGGATCCTTCTGTGTGTGCCTGTGCAGAGACATTCCTTGATGTTTTAGACTAGAGGAGCCGCCCTGAGGCAACTGTAGTGCTATCACTGTGCTAGATTATTCCATGTCTTAAATTATGCTTACCAAAGGCTTACCGTTCCCTTCTCTTGTCAAAGAACTAGCTCTTTCATGTGTATGGATAAATCATTTATTTTCCAGGTTATAGTTTTATGTTGTACCTTATTTTTCTATTTTGCTGTAGATCAATTCTCTGTTTTGTGCTAGAATTTTATTATGTATTAGTTTTTTATTAATAGCTCTTTTTCTCTTCTTAATAAAGACCTTCAAATGAGTACATTTTCTTCCAAACATGGTTTTGGCCTCATCCCATCACATTTTGGTACGCAGAGCTGTGCTTGTTATTACTTTAAAATAGATTTTATTACATTCTTAATTTCTTTCCTAAGCCAATTTCTACTTATAAAAATGACTTTTTGCTATCTCAGGAATCTAATGAGTTTCTTATTATTGTCATTATTCATTTCTCCTGTAAATGTGTGATGGCTAGCGCATGTGTAGGTTATAATTCGTGCTATTAGGAGGTTGGTGGTGGATATTTTAAAAATACTCTCATGACCTATTTAGCATGCACATGTATTTGTGTGTGTGAGATAGCATACATAGATAATATTTTCCATTTTCCTCTTAGTTTCATAATCATTTGTCAAAATTTGAGTAGTTTAATTTCCCTAATCCTCGACGTTTTATATCTGCTTTCCCCACTCCTGAGGATCACATTGCTTTTGGGGTGATCTTTATCAACAAGAACCACATCACAGGCTTTACTACCATTTCACACTACAACACAAGGAGTCTATGACTGTCGCTTCAGGTGGATTATTATGGTAAATGTATAAGCCTCCAGCGCTGCTGCCCTAAATTGATGCCCGCTATAAAATCTCATCCTCTAGTTCCAGTCGTAATTTTGCCAGGGTTGGGTCCCCTCTTTCACCTGGCCCATCACTGTCTCCTGGGGAGCTTGACTTCATTCCCTCATCCCTCTGCAATTAGATGGAGCTGAACCCTCCACAACTATTTACCTCTAGTTACTAATGAGTGCTCCTGTTTTCTATGCTTCACACCCTCCACAATCTGGATCTCCTCAAAATTTGAGATTCTGCCAAAACAGAATTCCAAGCTTTCCACTGGAGTATGGAGTCATGATATGTAGGCCACTTCTCACATCTCTGGAACAGGAGGGGTGAAATGTCGGGGTTCTCGCCAGCCCTGCCTGGGCTTGCTTAGGTTGCATCCTTTAATATTCTGCAGCACAGACAGATTCCTGCCAAATGTGTTATTTGATCATAGTTTGTGTGGGTTTACTCAGAGGAGCAGATATCAAAACCAGATTAACTATGGAAGCATTCCCTGGGGGAGATGCCTGGGGAGGAACACGGGAGGGAGGCAGAAAGGGCTGGGCAGAGTCCTCAAGTGAGGATGCGAGTCTCACCCAGAATGAAGGAGAGCAAGAAGGTGAGTGGAACTTTCTAGGCTGCCTTACAGGGTAACAAGGCTCGGGAGACTCAACAAGGAGCCATCAGGTGAGGTCCATTCAGAGGATCCCTTGTCTCCATCAGCAGATTATGCACCAGGTCCCCTGGCACAGCACAGGGATGGCCTCACCTCTCACAGTAATGCTCCTACCGCCCCTTCCATGTGGAGCTCTACCACGTGAGCTCTTGTAGCCACTGCCCTTTCCTGTGTTTTAAACAAACTTTCTTTGATATATTCTATGTTATGTTGTTTTGTCAAATGTAGGGTTTCTAAATGTTCTTTTCTATCATGTCTTTTCGTTATACGATATGAAATACTTGCTATTATGATTGATGATAAATTGACTTCTGCTGCATTGAATATTGTTTTTCCTTTGCAATTTTGCAATTTCACTCAACTTGTATGTTTTTAAACTTTTAAACTGGCTTTGTTTTCAAATAGAGAAGGTAAAATTTTTGAGAGGTGAAATTCATTTTTTGAGATAGTAATCACGCTTCAACTGCACTTTACTGAAATGTTTTTATGCCTCCTGTGCTTGTTATGCTATTCTGCTTTAACGAGTATGTCTTTTTATACATAGGACAAATTTGCATGTTCTCAATTATACAGGTTAAACATTCGTATTTCTATTTATGTTGCACAGGAAATAGACCTCATATTCTTGAAGTTTTTCACTAATTGTTTTAAGTCTAAATGTGTATCTTATTTGGCTTTTGGCACCATATGGTTTTAAATCCAGCATTGCATTGATCATGACATCAGTTCGTTGGCTGCCAGAGTTCTCGGTGTCATCTTTTCAACATGAGTTTCCCAAACAGTAAGATGCTAAATCAGTACTGTGGAGATGAGGAATGTGGTTGGCAAATTTATATCTTGGCTTTTAAAGCTGTTAAATATCTTTTTTACTTTTTGTTTTTCTTCCCAAATGAATGGCAACTCAATCAGGGGGAAAAAAGGTCCTTAGA
>NW_004524603.1:13145654-13157341 GCF_000260255.1 Octodon degus
CTTTCTTTCTTTCTTTCTTTCTTTCTTTCTTTCTTTCTTTCTTCCTATGTATTTAGTACAGGGTCTGCAGGGTCTCACTACATAGATCGGACTGGTAGTGATCTTCCCATTTTCAGCCTTCTAAGTGCTGGGATTACAGGTGCATGCCACCATGCCTAGTCTCAGTCACTGTCTCAGCTGGCCAACACAGCACACCAAGGATCTAACCCAGGTCCCTGTGTCTGCCTATGCAGGTGCTTTAATTTGCTAAGCTATCTAGCTGGTTCTGAGAATAGGTTTTCTTTAAGAACTTGCAATTATTGTCCTTTTTCAAGACTTTATGGGTTAGGTTCTAAACTCTGCAATCTTCTTAATCTGTAACTTTTGAATATTATGTGTTCACTTTCTGTTTCATAATGTTTCCATTGCCATTGACAAGAAGGTCAAAGCAAGCCAACATGGTAGCTTGCTAACTCCTTATTTCCTATTATTAGCTTGGATGTTTCTGCCTGTGAAGGACCATTACTCAGCCCAAACTGGTTTATTCAAGGAGAATTGTTTCTTTGGGGAACTGCATGAAGGAAAGTGGGGCAAGGGCACTTTGCCTCCATCTTGCATTGCAGATTTTTTCAACACCAGCTCCATTAGCTTCTGTAAACTGGCCACCTGCATGTGAGGTGACAGCCCCAGGAATGTGCCCCTGAGTGCTGCCATTGAAGGAGCAATGATTCGCCATCTGAAGTCCAGTGCGAATCGTGCTATGAAGAGCTGTGACTGCTTTGGCTTGGCCACTAACATTGTCACTTACATTGGGGACAGGGCGGTCTTTATTGTAGTGGCTGGCTGAGGGCAGGTGTTCCCCCTTAGGGCTGTCATTTGCTAAGGAACAAAAATTTGGAAAGATCTTTGCCGGGTCTCTAAGCAGTATGTTTGAGAGCAGAAGAGGCATTTCGCTAGGGCAGCCTGGCCCAGGGGAAGAAAGGTCAAGTTCCAGGTGGAATAATCCCTGTTCATTACGCTGGCTGCCCCTCACCTGCGGCCACTTGTTCAGGAGTTCTCTGTAAATCTGAGACACACGATAACCTGCCATTCTCATGCTGCATCATTTTGACGCTTTATTTTAAACCAATTACAGTTTAAGTTTGGTGTCTTGATCCATTCCATGAATTCGCTTCTCAGGGTTGAAAATATTCTCCTTTTTAAATGTGTTTTTAAAAGACCAAATAATACAGTTACATATGAAATAGTGTGAGAAGTACTGGCTGGGTGCCAAATTCTCTAAGCCACGCATCAATACATATCACAGTTTGCTTTGCTTAGCTCTGACCCTTTTGCCAATAATGTCGTAGCACACATGTGACAAGCACATGCACAAACATACATACATAAAAATTTTTAAATCACTTCATTGTCTGTACAAGTTCTGCAACTTTATTTTTCCTTGTTTGCATGTATTAATTTTACATATCCATATGTCTATACATCTCTATAACTATCTATATATCTCTCTGTGTCTATCTCTACTTCTCTATCTCTCTATCTCTATCTCTATCATCACTATTTCTGTCTCTACCTCCACCTCCACCTCCATCACTATCTCTATCTCTGTCTCTATCTCTATCTCTATCTCTATCTCTATCTCTATCTCTATTTGTCTATCTATCTATCATCTATCTATCTCTATCCATCTATGTCTATCTCTATCATCTGTAGCTATCTCTATCTCTCTCTCCATCTCCATCTCTCTTCCCATTTCCATCTCTCTTTCCATCTTCACCTCCATCTCTATCTCTCTTTCCATCTCCATCTCTATCTCACTTTTCATCTCCATCTCTATTTCTCTTTTTATCTCCATCTCCAGCTCTCTTTCCATCTCCATTTCCATCTCTATCTCTCTTTCCATCTCCATCTCCATCTCTATCTCCTCCATCTCCATCTCTCTTTCCATCTCTATCTCCATCTCTATCTCTCTTTTCATCTCCATCTCCATCTCCATCTCCATCTCCATCTCCATCTCCATCTCCATCTCCATCTCTATCTCCATCTCTATCCCTGTCCCTATCTCCTCTATCTCTATCTTCTGCGGCAGACTGACAACTAGTAGTCAACTTGGAACACCAAGCTGAACTGACTCAGCATGCTGCCCAGTGTGGAAGGCCCACCTGAAGATTGTTGCTAGTGCATAAAAATAAAGCTGGAGGGGAAGAGGGTGCTATTGATTCTCCTGGAGAAGCTTGTCTTGCAGGCTTTCCAGATATGAGCTCAACTGTTCTCATCATCAGAGGAGCTGGGGAGTATGCTGTTGCTGAGAACAGGTGTGGTTCTTTTCTAAGGAGCTCTGGTTTTTACTTTGAGCATTACTTCCTGGCTCCAGTTCAGGTCCCTCAGCCTGTGGGCACAGATCCTTCATCCCACTGGCGCAGACTTTGTCGGTTCCATCACTGACCTTTGGGCCTTCCCAGAGCAGATCCTTGATACAGACTTGTGTGAGACATTCTTGTGGGCTCTAGGCTCCAGCTGGACTCATGGAGGACATTGCCAGGGGATGTAGATCTTCAGCTGGACTTGCGCAGGACGTTGCCGTGGGACCTAGGACCTTAGCTGGATTCTTTGGGTCTCTAGTGTGTGGACAGATCTCCCACGCTCTTTTGCATTTGATTCTTGGGGTGAATGTTAAAAAATAATCCTATGAATCATGTGCCCCATATTAAATTGTTTTCCTCATAAATCCTGATTCTAACTCAGTCCTTCTGCTAAATAGATACACAGTACTTTGTTATATGGAGATATCAAAAATTTGTTATTCAGTTCCCTTTTATTAAACATTTAAGTTGCTTCAACCTTTATCATTTTAAAGCAAAGCATATGCATGTTTCCAACAGGAGTATAGATATCCTTGCGTATATATTTTGGTATCCGTGTGTAAATACATCTAAAATAACAATCCTTAGGAATGGGGAGTTGAGTCAGAGTATGGCAGCAATATCATAATCTGGAGATTGTAATTGACTCATGGTCCAATGCTGGGATTATGGATGTGAGTGCTACACCTGCCCGAGGGCCAGTAGGCTGCATATAATATAATGACAGAAGAAGTCTCTCTGTCTCTCTCTGTCTGTCTGTCTCTCTCTGTCTCTCTCTCTCTCCCCCCCGTCATTGCTTTTCTGTCTTCTGCAGCCATAAAGCATTTCTCCTCTTCCGTGTCCCACCCTTCCTTGAAGCCAGCAAAATATTGACTGAAATCTCTACAACCTGTGAACTGAACAAGCCTTTCAGTATTCAACGTTGGGTGGCTGGTATTTTGCCCCAGCAAGGAGAGAAAAGTAACTAAAGCAATGTATAAACAAAGGCTGCACATGTATTTTCCCAGCTGTACAAATGGTAGCCAACTAAGTACGTATCCCTGAGCTTGCACATCATCGTACATCTACACATAAGAAATTCACTTTTCCTCTTTAATGGCTTCAGAATAACTCACCATACGAGTGCTCCTTGATTTGGTTTACTTCTCCCTACTGATCAATACTTAAGCTGTTTTCAGGATGTCCATCCCATGATCCATTTAATAAGCCAGTGCCTGTTATTTCCCTGTACCAGCATATCTGAATGGCTACTACTAGAAGAGGAATCGGTGGGTCACAGGGTTACGGGTATGTGCAGCTTTGACGGAGGCTGCGGATTTGCTCTTCATGGCAGGCACTGCATGTTATAGTAGCTGCTTTCCTGCTGGGTGTCACAAAGCATGCCAGTGTTTGCCAACTTAATAAGCGAAAATGGCATCTCAATCTACTTTTAATTTACATTGTTCTCCTTGAGAGTGAGGAGGAAAACACCGCTACATGTTTTTACATTTTGTCCATTTTCCCACTGAACTACTATATTTTCTATTATTGCTTTGTACAAGCTCTTTATGCCATGGGGAAAGCCATATTTTATGAAGTGGGTTGCAAATATGAATCCCAATTTTTTAATATAACAGGCATTTATTTAAGGTACAGTATCTGAAGACCAGATAATTCTTGAATTGTGTTTTTCAGGGTTAACTAAGTTCTTAAAAATATTTTTGAAGTCAGTTGCATCCACAGACTTCAACTATGTGATTACTTCTTTGCCCGTCCTTCTCTTTCTTTTCTCTAACAAATAACCTCTGTGAGATATGGCTCAGGTAGAATGTATCCTCCTCACATTTTGTCCACTGCTCTTTAGCTAAGATCCGATGCTTCACACTCAGGTCCAGGGCTCTCTTAATGCGAAACATCCTGTCATTATAAAGGTTTTCTGGAAATCTTCTTATGGCTTCTTTTACACCTTCATCTTCATATATTGTATCATCTTGCATTAAGCCCAGCATAATGAACCCTGTAGCACTGTAATAGTACTTCCAAATACCTTCCAGTCACCGGCTTGATGGTGCAACAGCCAGGTGTCCCACCATCTTGAATTCCCAATTTTTTTCACTTATTTTTTTAGTTCATGTTTGCCATATATGACAATTATATTCACTGTACGTGGTTGGTACACATGCATGACATTTTCCTTTGACATCTTCTTCTCTTGCTCCTTTCCCTGCTCTCCACCTTTTGGGCTCCTTCTCTTTGGCTGAAGATCCGCTCCTTGTTTGCCTCCATCTCTCTCTTATTTGCTCTTTAATTTGTCCTTTGGACATCTCACAAGGGAGAAACCCTCTGGTATTTAAGCTTGTGCATCTGATTAACTTCACCTACCATCATGATGTCAAGGTGCACCCATTGTCCTACAAATCACTCACATTGGTCCTTCTTTATCCCAGATGTCATTTCACCACGTGTAGATACCAGCAGTGTGGTGGTAGGGTCCCTTGTTCTCCACAAGCTAGCAGGCATTTGTTTTTATTTAAGTTTTGATCATTGCCATTACTTATGGAGTAGGAGGAAATCTCAGGGCTATTTCAATTTTCATGTTTTTCTAATGGCCAGCAATGCTGAACGTTCTTCCAGGTATTTGTTGGCCATTCATATTTTTTTTTCTTTTGAGCAGCATTGACTCATTTAAGTTGCCTATTTTTAATTGGATCTTTTAGTTTGTGGGGTCTAATCGTTTGAGTTTTTTATATGTTCTAGATATCACCCCTGTCTGAGGCATAGCTGGCAAAAAAAAAAAAAAATAATAAAAACATCTCATTCTGTAGTTTGTCTTCCACTTTGTTGTTTGATTTGGTGTGCAGAAGCTTTTCAATTGGGCAGAATCCAGTTGGCTGACTCTGTTACTTGTGCAACTGGAGTGCTGTCCAGAGAATGCTTGCCTATGCCTAGGACTGTAAGAGTTCTACCCATTTTGTCTTCCTGCAGATTGTTTCTGCTTTAACATTTAGACCTTCAATCCATTTAGACTTTAGTTTGGTGTATTCTAAGAGATATGGGTCTAAGCTTCAATCTTCTGCATGTGGAAAGCCGGTTATCCCAGTACCATTTTATTTTTTATTTTTTAAATTATTTATTCATTTGTTACAGGGTCTCTCTGCACAGCTCAGACCCGTAATGATCCTCCTTTCTTAGCCTTCCCAGTGCTGGGATTACAGGTGTACAACACCACACCCAGTTTCGGTGGCCAGCACAGTGCACCTAAGGTTCTAGGACTGGCATAGCATGTAATACTGGGGCTCTAACTCAGGTACTTGCATTTGCCAGGCAGGCTGTTAGACTACAGAGCCTACAGGGTCTTACTACATAGATGGACTTGTAGTCATCCTCCTGTGTTCAGCCTCCCAAGCGCTGGGATTACAGGCACATACCACCACACCCAGTCTCCCTTGCTGACTCAGCAAGCCCCGGGGGCAGGGCCGGCATGGCAGGCCCAGGGAAGGAACCCTGGCCACTGTGTCTACCTAAGCAGGCACTTTAATCCACTGAGCTATTTGGCCGGCCCCTTCCTTGATCTTTTGATGCCCTTCTCGTTTGAAATAGATATCTTTCCTTCCTATTCTCTAGCTTTTATTTTGCTCTTTATCTGTATTTTTATTTTACCACATAAGAAGAACTACACAATATTTGAGCTCATGAGTGATTTATTCTATTTGATGTATGGTCTCAAGATGAGTCCATTTTCCTTCAAATGACCTGAGTTTATCCTTCTGTATGACACAGAGTACTGCACGGTATAGAAATAGCTCATTTTCCTTAGCCCATCTGAAATTTATTCAGCAGTAATAAATTTAACAACATTTTCTACATAATTACCTCATTTTTGTCACCACACATAGGCTATGCCACCTTCTCCTGGTGACATTACCTGAATACTTTAATTATAGCAATATAATCTGTTTTTAATAATTCTTCTTCTTTTTATGTCTCTATCAAATTTTTTGGATTTTTTTTGCTTTATATTTTTCCATATAAAATTTAATCTGACTAAAAAACTATTGACATTTTGAATGGTGCTTATATGATTCTTGTTTATGCAGTAGGAGGACAAGTGACATCTTTGTATTGTTCAGGCCATCTGTCTAACTCTTCTTTTGTGGTTTTCAGCAACAGTTGAAACTTCCCTTACGTGTACTTTGTCTTTTAAAATCTATTCATGATAATGTTACATGCCTTTGTTATTTTTTAAATGAGATCTTTCCCCATCATTATATTTTCTAATTGGACATGGCTCGTATGTGTGACGCTTTTTGATTCAGAATGTTTTGGGTCCCCTCTCATTACTGCTTTTTAGTTTCATTTTTTCAGCTTTCAAAATGTGTGTATTATTTTAAAAATGGTATCTTTTTTCTTTCTAGTATCTTACAGTTGCATTTTTCTCTGGACTATATTGTCTAACTCACCAGTAATCTTAATTAATTTAATGGGACCTCAAGGGCGAATACATAAAGTTACCTTGAAGACCTGTCCCTGCCATTTCATGAGACGCACAGCCTGTGGTGGTGGCCTACAACCTGATCCTTCTTGTCACCAGGAGCACATGGAGCTGCTAAGCTCTGGGGAACAGACCTGAGGAACACAGCACGACCCTGAGGGATGAGACAGAGAAAAGCCCCTTCCCCTCCAGCCTCGCTGCCTCTGGGGGGAGCCAAGGCTGAGGCAAACATCTTCTGCTTGCCCGCTCTTGCGCATCTGAAGCCAGCCCACAGATGGCAGACTTGGTTGGCCATTTCTTCCTTTAATTTCACACATGGCTACAAAGTCCCAGGCTCCCTCTGGGCTGCAAATCTGAAGATTTTCCCACATCCCAATCCCAGAAATTGTTTTAAAAGCCCACACTGCTCTTCAGCCTCACTGTGATTTCTCACCCCGTTTTACAAATCATTCAAATCTTTATTACTCCTCCTCCCTCAGACTTTTGATTGCCCATATAGCTCTGTATCCACAGCTATCTTTTCTGATTGACTTCATTTCTAAGCTCCAAATGCATGAAGTCCTTGGCAATAGGGTTCCTGGGAAGGCATCCTCACTGGCTATGAGGTCTCAGCAGGCAGTGGGAGAAGCCTCTTGTTTGGGGCTAAGCAATGCATGGAAACTATGGCAGTAGGAGTAGAATGTGTGTGGATTTGTAGTAGCTCAGGAAACTTGATAGGGAATGAAAGGTAAGCTTGGAAGGTCATGAAACGGTTAAGCAAGGATGAAAAGTTCATTAATTCATTCATCGTTTACTGTGTGCAGCGGCCATGCAGCTGGGCCTCTTACACTCCTACTGTCAAGGCATGTAATGGGCTGGCATCGCCGGCTGCTTTCACCAGTAGTCTTTATTCATCTTCACTAGGGCCATGTTTCTGATGACTGCAGTACCCGAGGCAGCTCAGAGAGGCTTAAGGACAGCCTGATGGGCTCGAGGAACTTTGGGAGCACTTCCCTGCACTCCCAGAATCTTCTACCGATCTCCCCACCTTCTCTCTCTCCTTCACAACGCTTCCTCCTGCATCAGAGTCTGCTGGCTTTCCCTGACTTCAGGACCTGCGGCTTCCTTCTCTTTGTCCTGCTACACTTGCTGAAAAAAAAGTCTCACACTACTGACCCCCTTGGTGTCTGCTTCATGGGGGGCCCAGCGCAGCATAGAGTGGACTTGCTGTGATGGGCTGGCAGGGCAGTGTTGTCTGTTGTCTCCCTGTCTTCGTTACTTTTCTCTCATTGCTGGGACAAAATACTTGACACCTGAAATTAAGGAAGGAAAGGTTTATTTAGCTCACAGTTTGTGGAAGTTTCAGTCTATATCCAGCTGGCTCCAGGGCAGAGTGGCACATGGAAGAGGGCAGCAGGTCATGGTGGCGGAAGGCAGCAAAATAGCAAGAGCGAAAGAGGAATAATAGCAACAATGGCTACAGAGAGCACTCTATCTTCCTTCTGTTGCATTCAGGCTGTCTGTCCAGGCCAGGTGTCGCTCTCCCCCATAATCCCAGTAACTGGATCATAAATTAATCCCAACCTCTAGAAGTCTGCCCCATGAGGCTTTGGGGGACACCCAGACACAAACCATAACACTCTCTTTCCAAACTTCCAAGAGCCTCCTGGTCACACCATCTTCCTTGTTCACTTGATGTGACCTCATTCCAGTTCTGATCTTCTGAATAGGCAACTCTCACACCCCAGGATACTGCTTGCCCTGCGTAAATGCTGCTCACTTCCTGGTTTCTTTCCCTCATGACATTGAAATGGATATTTTCATTGCTCTAGAACAGCAATCGCCAAACCCCAGGAAGTAGGTGTTTAGTGTGAATAGAAAATAAAGGGAAAGTCCCAGAGACAACTCCACAATCCGGGCTGACTGTCCGCTGGCCTTCATTTCACCCACCCCTCCTCCTGACTGAAGCATGGATGACTGTGTACCCATTGAGGGAGGAAGCTCACAGAAGGTAAATGTCTTCTCCCACGTGGGAAAGATGCTGTGTGTCATCTACTCCATAGAGATTAATTCCCTTATTTTAGCCCAGACCTGTTAGGTGCTGAAGCACACGGATCCAGCCTGGTGCTTCAGAGGACAGGGGTCCTTCCTCACAGTGGAATAGGGATGCCTCTCCTTAGAACCTAGAGAGCAGGGCTGCTCTTGCTTCATCATTAGGGAGGCTGACAGTGAGCTTGAACTACTGCCACTGCTATGGCGGGCTGAGCTAAGTATACAGCGCGGGAAGTACAGGTCATCTCGACACGCCTTCATGTAAGACAGCCACTGTGCCTACACAAACCTCCTAGCACAGAAAGGTGTAAGCTCAACACCAGTGGAGGAATGGAAGGTGGACAAAAAGCGATGCGTATTGCAGATGTTCTCCCAGAGTATGGGTAAGCCATAAACACGCCCAATGGGAATGCTTTCCCTTTGGGTGCCTGACACCCAGAGGACATCCACAGCGGAGCAAGGGCAAAGAGTTCCAGACAAGAGGAGGAGTCCTCAACCTCTTTCTCCTGTTCTCCCTGTTCCCATGCTTAGAGCAGAAGACCCAGGGCAGAGATGGGGTTTGGAGTGGATCTGCAAGGAGGGAGGAAAGGATAAGCCTTTCCCGTCCTCTGCCTGCAAATCTCCAAGTGGTTGGGTAGGTATGATAAAAGGAGAGGAAATTCTTTAAATTAATTTCAATAATAGAGCTCTAATATCGACGGGATCTTCCCTGAATATCACATAGGGAACAGGAAGGGAGATTTGCTTCAACTTGTCAGAGGCAATGGATGGAAGAAAAATAAACACAGCAATGTTCTAGCTCGGTCCCATTAAATATAACTTATCTAATAAATTGGCTACAAACAAATTTATGGCTTTATTTAAAATGAAGCAGCCTATGAAATGATTCTTCTGGTGAAGCTTGTGTCTTGCTCCTGGTTCATGTCCCATTTCTTTTACAGACAGCACTTTCCAGCCCTCAGGATCTCTCCAGTTTTGTAAGCTCAGATTGTGTAGCCCTCCAAACCGCGGTGCTCCCCGAGTGAGGGGGTACACAGATGTCGAGAGGCGTCCCCTGTGACTTTTGTGTTTTGTTTTGTTTTCTGATACTGCAGCACCATCATGTGCCTTCTGATCTGGCCAATACCCCGTACGTGGAGGCGCACACAAAGCATATCGTTACTGTTAACCATCACGGACACTTTTAAAACTAGTTTCAAAACATGAATGGTTTCTTGGCAACCAAAAAGCCCAGCTTTTGAGAGAAAAAATATTCTGTTACTGTTCAAACCAGAGCAGGGAGATTTGTTGGCAGGTTCTGATTCTGTTGAATCCTTTAGGGTGGAACCAAACCCTCGGGTAGACAAAGGGGAAAAACAAGGGAACGCTTGCATTTTACAGCGCGGTTAATTTTAGGAGAGGAGACACGAATCGCGTCTCCTCGCCTAGCTTGGGGTAGAACTGCCGGATTTAAGAACAAGTACTAATTAGCTGAAAGCCAAGCTCAGCTGTGGCTTGGCTAAAACTGGGGCCGCCCGCAAAATGTGCTTAGATCCGAGCGCAATGGAGCTGACTCACTCTGCGCGTGAAAACCGCACACGTCCTGACAAACAGCCTGTGGGGAAAGGGCGTGTGGGCACTTCTTAAAGTGTCAAGGCTTCGTGTTAGAGAAACAGCCATCCAGCGTGTCCGTAATACAACCAGAAACCAAATCCAGACTGGCGCTGTGGGCTGAGAATCATGGGTGAGAGCGCCCCTCGGCAAATTAAGTTGGTCAGCAAAGAGTCTATTTAATAACCAAGAGAGAGATCTGGAAGCAAGAACAACACTTTTAATAAAAGAAAAGGAAAGGAGGAAAGCTCTGGAGCTTTCTCACAGGGCTTGTGGAATGTATATAAGCTTCAAAGAAAATTTAATTTGGTATTGGTTCAAAACTATTCAAATGGCTGAATGGAGAATTAGCATATCTTATTTAAAAAATCCTCCATGCTGAGCTTTTGATTGAGCTGGGAATTTTGTTAGAGTAAACAAAGTAGTTTGGGTTTTGATGTCTAAATTAACCTTGTGCTGTGAGTTTCTGCCTCGGTTGTAACAATGGGATTTCTTGCGGTGTTGGAGATGGTGTCATCTTGATGTTACTATTTATTAAGCATACATGTAGATCATTTATTCCAGAAAGATCTACAAGACATGTTGGTGACAGAGGGCTGCCTCCAGAAGGGAACTAGGTGGCAACAAGGAGCAGCAAGATTACTTTTCATTTGGCCCTAGGATTTTGCATTTCTGAAATTTCTTCCCATATAAATGTATTAATAATTCAACCAACAAGTGCAATTCCAAATATGCTCCAAAACGGATTTCCCATGCATTCAAAGGACAGCATGACAGAACTGCGCTGTGACAGATGGGACAGGACCCAGAACGCTGCGCCTGAGCTTGGATGCTCGCTGGCCTTTTAGTGTTTTAGCAGATCTTGGGCATGCTGCTTGACAACGCTGAATTCCTGCTTTCCTTATTTCTAGCAAGACGCAGCATACAATCATCTCTTAGTACAGGGGCTGGTTCCAGGACTCCCTCGGATACTAAAACATAAGGAAGGCTCAAGCTCCTTTCCTAACAGGGCAGGGTCTGCACATCCCCTACACACGATCATAAATTAAAACACGACCATAGCTCCCCGTATCCTTTCTCTCATGTCTAGGTGATTTATGACACTAAGCAGTGCAAGTGGTGTTTTGATAGTCATTATTTTTTTAAATTTTCATTTATTTATTTATTTATGTGTGTGTGTGTGTGTGTGTGTGTGTGTGGCCAGCTCAGCCCACCTGGGGGTGGGGCTGGCTGGCATGTGGTGCTGGGGGATC
>NW_004524603.1:13157586-13172646 GCF_000260255.1 Octodon degus
GAACCATGGTCCCTGTGCTTTGCCAAGCTTGTTCTAAGTAGGTGCTTTAGACCACTGAGCCATCTCGCCAGCCCCTCTTTTCACTTTGATGTTCATTAGTTTGGTGCATTTCTGAGTTGTGATATTTTCAATTTATGACCGTGTGTGGGGTTTAATTCCACTGAAAGGTCAAGAAACTTTTTCCCCAAAAAACTATAGTGTTTTATTTTATTTTTTATATTATTATTATTTTATTTTTAAAGAGTGCAAATTAGAAGTAAAACAGAAAAAAAAAATACAAGTGACACAGAATTTCCCTTAACAAAGTAATATAAATTGAACCATATTTATTTTAATTCATAGCGTTGTCATCCAACCAGTAATATTATCAGATACGTGCCTGTAAAACTGGAAGAAAGAAGTGCATAAAAATTAAGAAGAGAAAAAGTACAATCAATTGAAAGAAGGAGACTAAACAAATCAAGTATTATCGGCTCTCCTTCACCGCTTCACGGTAGCTGTCTGCCCGTGGGCCACACTACCTGTCTCAGGTATCCCCGCTGTAGTACTGAGACAGGCCGCTAGGTGGGGATGAAGACACACCTCGAGGAAGGCAGGAACCTCAGACTTGACTATGCGGTCTTGGGAGCTCAGACAGTAACCGTCCCTGTCTGTTAAGGTCAGAGAAATGACCGAGAAACGATGCAAATATGACAGTAGCAGAAACGATCTCAAGCCCAAGTCTTTACACATGGCGTCTGGTTTCTAGAGCTGGAAGCGTCCACAGAAAGGGGAAGCTCGCTGCTGTACAGATCTTAGATCATCTGCTCAGGCTCAGCGCATTCCTGTCGGCCATTCCGCAATGCGTCTGTAGATCACCCATCTACGCAGGGAACACCATGGAGATTATATGCTGCCCGGCTCATACGATGGAAAACCTGGCTGGCTCAGAGAGGTAGAATGAAGTGGCTACCAAATCGCATCAGTGGGGGCCCAGCTGGGCAGCCAAGTTGTCACACGGATTGCTTTGCTTACTGGATCACTTCGCTTCTCCTTCCGTGAGGAAATTCATGCAGCACAAAACCACGAAGTCTGCAGGACTTCGGACGGCGCGCATTCCGAGCGTGAGAACGTTTAAACCGCCCGCGGGGCGGAGCTGCGTGCTGGCCGTGCGATGTGCGCACGCTCTTGTGATCCTTCCCCGTTGCCCTGGTTGGGAAGTGCCCTGGCACGGCCAACCCTCGAGTGGCCTGTCCTCAGCGCGTGGCCTGTCCTCAGCGCGTGGCCTGTCCTCAGCGCGGCCGCTGTATTACAAGTGCTGGAAGACAAGCTACAGGCCACTAGGAAGCAACTTTGCCGTATCTGCGGTGTGCGCAGCCCGCATCCTTTCCTACTGCACCCCAGTTTTCTGCCCTGTTGTCAGTCAGCTGAACTGGGCCTCTTGCATTCCGTAGGCCTGAACTCTCTCCTCTCCTGCCTTAGCATGGGCTCCTCACTCCCCAGATTGGCTCTGTGACTGTCCCCTTGGCGTCCTCGAGGCTTTTGTAGCTCTGTTCTAATTGGAGCTGACCCTCTAATAACAGTTATGGATAGTGGAGCAGGGAGTATAGCTCAGCAGTACAGCATCTGCCCTGGAAGTACAAGGTCCTGAGCTCAATTCCTAGTGCCCCCCTAAAAAGAAGAAGAAAAAAAAAACCACCTATGAATAATCTTGGACCTTATAATGGCTCTGTGCCATAGGCCCATCCTAAATTGACAATAGTATAATTTGGAAATGCATTTAGTTTCCCTGGGTGGCAGGGGTGGCAAGAGAAGTCTAAGATCCCTCCCTCCCTCCCATCCTCCCTCCCGCCCTCCATAGAGGGACTCTGAGCCCCGAGACCGGCGGGAATGCCAGCAACGCAGTAGGACTCGGCTAAGGCGTGCACAGTGGACAGGCAGACTTAGAGGTGTGGAAAGGTCTGATGCAACAGTAACCATACTAGCTGACTGGTGGTAGGTGTGGAAAACCGGTGTTGTGTGTGCGGTCAAAGACAAGAAGTAGAAGTGGATGGGTAGGATCTCCCCCTTATCTTTTCTTGTATTTTCATTCTTTTCTTTTCTTTTCTCTTCTTTTTCTTTTCTAAATGACTAGGGAGAACGCCAGCCAAGAAAAGTAGTTCCATCCTCCAAATCCAGAGACAAAGATCAGACCCAAACCCAGCAAAAACCCACTTGGAATCTTGCGCACAGTACGCATTTCTTGGCTTCAAGTTAAGCCTGCCGCAGAACTGCAGGCCCTGGAAGACTTTCACTACTTTCGTTTTTCTCTTCCTGATTTGTTTCTTTCTTGTCATTAAGCTGGATTTTTCAAAAATTTGTTTGCTTTTGTTGTTTGATTTTTTTCATTTGCTTTTCCATTCTTTTCAAGTCTTCTCTTTGTTCTTTTTTGTCCTCTCTTTTCTGTATGATGGTTTTTCTGTATGTGAAGATATTTTTGATTATTTTATTTCTTTTTCTTTTCTTCTTTCTTGTTCTCTTGTTCATAATTTAGATCTCTAATCTTTCTGTTTGTTTTACTCTACTTGTCCTTTTCCTATTTATTTATTTATTGCCAGCTCAGCCCACCCCGAGGGCAGGGCTGGAGCAGCATGTGGTGCTGGGGATTGAACCACGGTCCCCTGCACCTGCCTAAGCTTGCCTAAGCAGGCGCTTTAGACTGCAGAGCTATCTCACTGGCCTCCTCTTCCTCTTTTTAGTCAACTATCCACTTGATTTTGTGATGCTTTCATGGGAGTAAACATTATCTCTTCTCTTTCTGGTTCACTTCAAGATTCCAAGGCCATCTCCTCCAATCCTTTTCTCCTGTGTCCTAAATTATCCAAAACCTAGATGACATCTTGAGCCCTCCAACCTTGCTACTGCTATATTTAAGCTCACTGGTCTCCTCACCCTACCCCCTATCCTCTTGAACTCCCTCCCACACATATAACAGGGTAAAATCATTCTACTAAGTGGAAAATCATTGGGTATGAGCTCCTGGTATAAGTTGTAATAGATTCCTTTAAACATTCCTATGGTTAGAGACATTAGGCTAATAATTTTTACAGTTTGTGAATATTCCAGGCTGTACTTGAGCCTGCTGGTACTGCCAACTGCACTGCTTTAACCAGGGTGTCATACATGCTATAAGCACGTTTTCTTCTTTAGGACAGTACTGTGGTTGTAAGTGGTCATAACCATCGTCATAGTCCAGTACCAAAGCAACGGAACCTAAGACAAATAGAAAGCAACTCCTCGGTCTTAATATATTGGAAAGCTAGGCCCTTGGGAGACACATAAAGCCAATAACCACCTACGTCTAGAAGACATCCAGGGGCCAGCCAGATAGCTCAGCAGTCTAAAGTGCTTGCTTAGGCAGGCACAGTGACCGGGATTCGATCCCCGATTTGCTGTGCCAGTCCCACCCCTGGAGCACGCTGAGACAGCAACTGAGACTGGACATGGTGGCACAGGTCTGTAATCTCAGCACTCGGGAGGCTGAAAGTAGGAGCATCACCATGAGTCCGATCTGTGTAGTGAGACCCTGTAGACCTTGTACTAAATACAAATACAAATAATAATAATAATAATGAGGTCTGGGGAGATAGCTCAGTATAATGAACACTTGCCTGGCAAGCACAAGGGCCTGAGTTCAATTCCAAGTTCTGCCAAAAAAAAAAAAAAAAAAGGAAAAAGAAAAGGAAAAGACCTTACTGCAGTTACAAATAATAATAATGGTAAATAAATAAAATACTTCCAGAGGAACAGACACCACTTTGGAAAGCCTCCACACCAATGATAAAGCTTTCTAATGTCAGAAATCTACAAGCATCAGCACAGAAAATACAATAAAATAAAAAAATGGAAAATGACAAGATGAACAAGTATAATGCAATTCTAAATGCCCAGGCCTCCCAGGACAATTTGAAAGCACGAAGAGATAGAAGAAATCAAAAGCCAACAAAAGGAACTCTCTGAAATGACAGCAGCAAAAATGAAAAAAAAATAAGGGGAACAGATCATAGAAAACATAATCTCTAAGGTACAAAAGGACATGACTTTCAAAATGAAAGGCATTAAAGCACAGATAAACAAATAGGGGAGCTCAGGAAAACAGTGGAAACCATGAATGCCAAAGAAGGACAAGACATAGGATGATAGGGGCCGGGGAGATGGCACAGCAGAGTAAGCGCTTCCCTGGCAAGCGCAAGGGCCTGAGTTCAATCCCCGGTTCTGCAAAAAAAAAAAAAAAAAAGAAAAGAAAAAAGAAATAGAATGATAAAACAGATCAAAACAGAAAGGCAGAAGACTAAAATCTCCATCAAAAGTGTAAGCAGTGGAGAGAATGAAGACAAGATAGAATACCAGATCTAGAAGATAGAATTGCAGCTAGTGTTCAAGAAGAGAAAGAGGCCTTAAAAAAAATAGCAACAGACCATGAAAAATCAATCCAGTAGCTATAAGATGATGCAAAGAAGCACAAGAAATGATTGATTGGGGTCCGTGAGAAAGCTGGAGACAACACAAATGCCATTTAAAGAAGAAAAGAAAAGAAAAACCTTCACAGAAATAATGGCAGGAAACCCCCAAAACATAGAAAAAGAATTTAACATCCAAATAAGTGAAGTATGCAGAACTCCAAACAGCCATGACCAAAATAACACTGAACCAAGACCTATAATAAGCAATATTCCAGAAATTCAGCACAAAAACAGAATATTAAAAATTGTTAAGAGAAGGGCTGGCCAGAGAGCTCAGCAGATTAAAGCACCTGCAAGCAAGCACAGAGGCTGGGAGTTCAATCCCCAGGCCTGCCATGCTGGTCCTGCCCACAGGGTGTGCTGAGATGGCAACTGAGACTGGGCGCAATGGCGCGTGCCTATAATCCCAGCTCTAGGGAGGCTGTAAACAGGCAGATCACTATGAGTCCGATCTAGTAGTGAGACCCTGAACAATGTGTAGACCCTTCCCTAAAATGCAATAATAATAATAATAATAATAATAATAATAATAATAATAGTTACAGAAAAGAGATAAATCACCTATAAAGATAAGCCTATCAGAATCTCGGCAGACTTCTTAACACAAACCCCCAAATCAAGGAGAGTTTGGAGAAAGGCATTACAAACTCTAAAGGAAAACTACTTTAAACCAAGATTGATGTAAACCACACAACTATTTTTCAAAATTGATGGAGAAATAAGATACTTCCATGACAAAGAACATCTGAAGAAATTTATGGCTGCCACACCAGCTCTACAGAATGTTCTGAAGGATATACTAGAAAGAAACAATGAAAAGGGCCAGTCAAATAGCTCAGTGGACTAAAGTGCCTGCAAGCAGACGCAGGGGTTGGGGGTCCGATTTCCAGGCCTGCAGTGCCGGCCCCAACCCCGGGCATGCTGAGATCACAATTGAGACTGGGCATGGTGGTGCGCGCCTATAATCTCAGCTCTTGGGAGGCTGTAAACAGATCACTATGAGTCTGATCTAGTAGTGAGACCCTGAACAACCTGTAGACCCTTCCCTAAAAATAAAAAGAGAGAGAGAGACAATGAAGACCACAAATAGAAGAACACCAACAGAAAGAAGCTGCCAGGCAGGACACACAACTAAAAAGAGGAGAAAGACAGGGAATAAACAACAGGAACACAACATGAAAAAGAAAAGCAAATACATATCAGTTATAACCGTCAATGTAAATGGTCCCAACTCACCTGTCAAAAGAAACGGACTGGCAGGATGAATCAAGAAGCAAGATCTAATGCTATGATGTATTCAAGAAACAAATTAACCCAAAAAGAAATTCACAGACTAAAGGTCAAAGGATGGAAAACAATTCTTCATGCCACAGGAATTCAAGTAAAATCAGAGATAGAAGCTCTACTTGCACACAATACAAACTTTAACCCAAAACTGATCAAAAATGACAAAGAAGGTAACCACATATGTGTTAAGAGATAATTCCAAGAAGAAGAGATAATCATAAATGTACACGAAACATAGGTTCACCCAACTACACCAAACATATATTAACAGATAGAAAACGTCAAAGAAACACTAAACCAACTGTAGAGAAGGACTGAATATTCCACTCTCATGAATAAGTCAACTAGAAAAAGAAAATCAACACAGAAATGTTCAGATGAAACCAAGCCTGTAAGCAAATGGACTTAGTAGTTGTCTACAGAATGTGTTACCTCAAAACATCAGAATACATATTTTCTCAGCTGTACGAGGGAATGTTCTCCAAAACAAACCAGATATTAGCTGACAAAACAAGTTTAAGTAAATGTAGAGGAACTGAAATCATTCTGTGCATACTCTCTGACCATACCACAATGAAACTGGAAATCGACAACAAAGGAAATCACAAAAAATACATTAACACAGGGAAACTAAACAACACCCTTCTGAACAGCCAATGGGTCACAGAGGAAATTAAAGATGAAATTAAACAGTATATACAATTAAATGATAATGCTGATACAACAAACCAAGACTTAAAGGACATAGCGAAAGCAGTCCTCAGAGGGAAATTTACTGCAATGAACTTACACATCAGGAAACAAAATGAACAACTGAATGTTGAATCTCAAACTTGTAGAAAAAGAACAACAACAAAAAGAAATCAATATATACATGCAGTAGAAACCATACTTTGACTACTAAATTTGGATTTCTTTTTTTCCCCAGGTAGGCAAAATGCACGCCATCCTGTTGTCCCATGCTGGGCCATGCAGCAAGCTGCTGTGTTCAGCCCCTCGATGAAGACAGCGAGTGACTGACACCCTACGGTGTGGGGTGGCACCAACAGTGTTTGGATTATTGTGCTTTGTGCTTTTGTACACCATCATGTCTACAAGGTAGCCATCTATTAAGGCTTGTATCTAGATGTCCCCAAGAGCCTCATGGACTCATAAGCCAGGCTTTGCAAAGGTGATTGGATCATGGTGTGAGACTCTGACCTGCTGTCCTGAGGTAGGGTTGGGCTGAAGAGGTAGATTGTCATGCCATGGCCTGGAGGGCTCTACCTCCCTTCCTGGCTCCTCCCTTGACACACTCCTCTTCCTGTATCCCATTCCCTTAAGCAGCATCGGCTGTGCCATATATATATAATATGTGTGTGTGTTTCATGTATATATACACACACATTACACTGTGTGATATAAAAATATCACATCTTTTTTTTACTCATTTTTCATTGATGAGCATTTGGGTTTTCTCCAAGATTTAGTGATGACAAATTGTGCTGCTATAAACATCAGTGCATATACTGCTATGGTACGATATTTTAAATTCTTCTGGGATGATATCCAGAAGGGGAAAGGCTGGAAAGAATGAGACCTCTACTCTTAGTTTTTACAGGCATCTCACACTGATTACCACCGTGGTTGTAGTGTTCTACACGCCCACCGACAGTGGAGAAAGGCCCTGTTCTCCAAACCCAGCCAGAATTTGTTATCTGTGATTTTTTGATGTGGGCCATTCTTTCTGGGGTGAGATGGAATCTCAGAGTTGTTTTAATTTGTGTTTCTTGGGTGACCAATGATGTTGAACATGTTTCATATAGTAATTTGCCATTTCTATTTCTTCATCTGAGAAGTGTGTGCTCATCCCAATGTTCATGTTTGGATTGGGTCTTTAAATTTGGAGGGTCTGATTTCTTTCAATATTTTATATGTTCCTGGGGGCCTGCCCCATAACTCAGTTCTTTATGGCTGCTTCAGCAAAGCAATCAGGCTCAGGTTGCTGTGGTTCGATCCCCACAACTCAAGCCAGCCAAACCTGCCCTGGAGGCATTCAGAGCAAAAAAAAAAAAAAATACTTTATATGTTCTAGATGTGTGTCTTTTGTCTGAAGGACAGCTGGCTATATTTTTTTCTACTCTGTGGGTTGTCATTTCACTCTGCTGGGGATTTCTTTTGTTGTGCAAAGCTTTTTTTTCCCCTTCAGTACTGGGAATTGAACTCAGAACCCTACACTTGCCAGGCAAGTGCTTATTCTACTGAGCTATCTCTCTAGCCCTGCAAAAGCTTTTTTAATAAGATGAGATCCTATTTGTTGATTCTTTGTAATATTTCCCTTGCATTCGGGGCTATGCTCATGAAGTCTCTGCCTACACCTATATCATTGAGATTACTACCTATTTTATCTTCCAGTAAATTTAGTGTTTCTATTTTAACATTTAGATCTCCACCTATAGATCTCAGCCAGCCTGATTCCCAGGCACATTTATATTATAAACATATTATATGTGGGCTTTAACCTAAGGGAAAGAATTATAAATATAATTCATGTGTACATAAGGCACGAGCCAAATCATATTACTAGACATAGCCAATCCTTTCCTAATTGTCATTTTTAATCTCTAAATGCCTCACAGCAAGTTCTTTCAAAGTACATATTATGTAATTCTCTCCTAACTCAGGGAGGTCCTAACTCAGGCAGCTTGTGCGCTGGCTCCCTGTCTCGCGCACAGCATTCTGGGAACACTACTGATCACCAACACTGCCTCTCTCTTTTGAAAGGAGCCCAAATTAATGTTACAAAACTCCGGGCCTCTATCTTATTTCACTTGCCGCCCCTAAACATAACACTTGAAAATGGGCAATTTATAAAGGGTTATCCAACTCTGATTCTGGAGACTGTGGGTCCAAGAGGATGGCTCCAGCATCTGCTCAGCTCCTGGGACGCCATTTTGCTATGGCACAGGGCATCATGGGAGACGGTACTAGCGTGGGTCTCTCTTCTTAGAAAGCCACCAACGCCATAATGGGGATCCCTACCCTCATGATGCTAATTCTAATGACCTCCCAAAGCCCCCACTTCCTAATACCATTAACAGGGGCCTAGGGCCAACGCCTCCAGCATGTGTATTCTGGGGGATGCACCTTACTCACAGCTGTCCCTTCTCTCTCAACCTGCCCTGGCCTCAGGCTCCTCACATACATAGAAATGGGCCTCAGCAGACTGAGAGAACAGACGCCAGCCACCAGGCATGCGCAGGAGACGGTGCGCTCTGCTAGCTGCTCCCGGCCACTCCCAGTTTGCTGCATGGTCAGATTGGGCGTGTCCTCCAGCGGTGGTGCTCACCCTTCTTTAAGTCTACAGCCTGTTTATTGATTAATAACTCGCCCTCTTCATCTGCGTCACTCATCTATTTTGTCTTTTCATATTTTAGCTTTATTTCTACTCTCTGGAAAGTTCTGTCTAGGCTTTGATGATGATCTTCCTTTCTACTGGCTCTCGGAGCAGGCAAACGAACGTCCACCCTTCATTACCATAAACTAGACGATGACATATATATGCTACCTTCCTTGCACTTTTTTCTCCATGGGCCACTGTCTTTCTGCCTCTTGGAAGCCCCAAGTGTAGTCCCCCTATGGTCCTGACTAACCATGTGAATTTGGGCCATGGCTCACGTACAGGGAAAGGTAGATGTGCTTTGATGGTCATTTCACTTGTGAAACTTATTCAGCCAAATATGAGGCTGTTTCTTTAAATTTTGTGCTGATTTCCTCCAACTGTTAAGAGAAGGACCTAGAAGACCCAGAGAGGCTAGAAGCCTGGGCCCACGGTACTGGGCTCAGCTGGCACAGCAGGGCAGGGGCCTCAGATGGCTGCCCATTTTGTGTTTTTCCTCTCCCCCTCTTTCAAGGACCAGGTGAAACTCAGGGTCTAGGGTCTGCATGCCAAGAAATCCACTGTTCTCATGTGAAGGTTCTTGAACCAGCGTAATTTTCTGCTCAAATTTTAAAGAGCTGTGAGGGTTTAGGAAGGAAGCTTGTCTATGAGCTAAAAATGAAATACCTAGCAGAAGCCAAGCTGCTGTTTGGACTGAGAATCCCCGAGGGTGAAGTTTCTGCTTCCACAAGAGCTTCCTGAGTGTTCACACAGCTGGCTTAACACCCACTGGGCCTTCTATCAAGTGTTTGCTTAGCCTGGCTAGAAACACACCCCAAGAGACTAACCTGGCAGGAGGCAGGCCCCAGTCGAAGGTGAGCAGAGCACAGGGGAATTCCCATCTTCTGCCTAGTGTCACTTCTCTTCCACTGTGAAGCCAGACATCACTGATTCTGAAAGGCTGCCTCTACAGCCCCCAGCACTGGGTGAGGAGGTTGGTCATCTCCTGGCCTGTCACCTGTCCTGTACATTCCTCTGGGGGGGGAGTCTCATAATGTGGGGCTTTACAGTGTGCTCTTCAGTGACCTGTTCCCCTCTCTCTCCCTCAGGGGCTGAGCTTTGTGATGGATAAGGCAGCTTCAGTTCCATTTCTGAATTCTGTGTGCCTCACATGAGGCTTGATATAGAAAGGGTGTGTGTGTGTGTGTGTGTGTGTGTGTGTGTGTGTGTGTTTGTGTGTTAGGAGACAAAGAGAGCAACTGGGAGGAAGAAGCAGAGAGAAAAAGAAAAGAAAGCTGGATGTGGTGGCCTATAATCCCAGTACCTTGGGGGGCGGAAGCTGGAGGATCTCAAACAGAAGCCCAGCTTGGACAATTTTGAGACTAAGCAAGGCTGTGTCTCACAATAAAAGATTAAAAAAAAAAGGTCTGGTGACATAGCTCAGTGCCAGTATTCTAAGATCAATATCCAGTACCATACACAGAGAAAAAGAGAAAGAGTAACAAGGGAAAAGAGAAGGAAAAAGAGGAAAAGCGAAAAAAGAGGCTGCGGCAGAAGCATTGTGCGGTGGCCCTTGGTTGTCCCTCAGTAACCTGGTCTGAGTATTCTCTGATCCACTGGGCATCATTTTGAACTCACATACTCCTGTATCCGACGGCCCTCAGCACACCTGAGTCTTCTCCTTTCTTCAGGAATGCTGTCCATAAAGATGGACATTTGGGTAAGACCAGGGAGTCGCCACTGGATGTCTCAGTCATGGTTTTGCATAGCTCAACTTCTAGGGCCTCAGAGGTTCCTTGCATCTGATAGGTCCTGGGCCTAAGAACATTCTGGAATCTGGAGCTGGCACAGGATCAGCCTTTCCAAGGATGTAGCTGAGTTTCTTCATCTGTTCTTGAGGTCTTCCGATGAGTTATTTCAGGCTGCTTGTGTATTTTGCTCCACAAGCACCATGCGTTATTAGCCATCTCCAAAGGTGGTACCCCACAGTCATCTCCTCCCTGACGCCCTCTCCCAGTAGGGTACATGTGCACACTTCACACCCGACACCCAGGACCGCCCCGGCCTCTGCTCTTCTGCTTGCCCGTTTCCCCTGGCTACCAGGGAGCCCAGTTCTGTGACAGCAGCTCTGAACACAGAGCGTCTCAGGCAGTAGCCTCCTCAGGCAGTAGACTCTTGTTAAAGTCACCTTGGTAGGCAGTGTGTCCTCGGGCCCCCTGCAGAACACGATCAGCTGCTAGGCTTTCCCGTCTTATGTAATGGGCCAATTACAGCATTTCTACTTTCCTAAACCTTTTGATCCCTTCTTTCATAAACTTCCAAGGCAATTTTCAGCATCTCTACTTACTTTAATGAAAGCGATTACTTTTTCCAAATGAGTCAGCAAGTGGCATATATTAGAATCGTTTTCTAGGCTCCCTGCCAAAGTGTTAAATTCTGCATGAGGGAGGAAGAACAGCTCCCTACTGATACACACAGCCAGCTTCCCAGTCCTCTTTTGACCAGCATGCTCCGGGCCCTCTGGGCTCAGCCTTGACAGCCTCCAGTGCACACCCAGCAGTGCTCCCTGCGCCTGGGTGCGTGACCTCTCCTCTTTGTTTGCAGCCTAAGCTTTGCCCCATGCGACTCCGCTCTGTTCATGAACTGGAGACTAACAGATGGAGGTCAGTCCTGAGGAGGGCAAGCATTGTCTTCTGAAGTGTCTGCCTAATGTGAGGATCCCGCATCACCCTAAAGTGGGACATGGAGCACATGTGCTGCAGGAGAAGGTGCTGGTTTTGGTGTTCCAGGGAGTGAAAAGCAATCTGGGTGTTTGAGGTTCTCACCTGCATTAACTGATGAGTCTTTACACCAAGACTAAGCATAGTCAGGTCATGGGGTACTATCCTCAGAAGGGACAGGTGGATCACTTATCATAAGAATGATCTGTTGTGAAACAAGTTCCCTTAGCTGTCTTTCATTCTTTTTTTGATCCCATCTTGGCCATATGACTTCTTCCTCATGGCATTTTGGTGCCATCCACCATGAAACCTTCCCCAGTGCCAAGCGGGTGCTGGTACCATGCCATTGAGCCTCTGGAGCAAGGGGTGAAATAAACCCTCCATTTTTATAAAGTTCCCAGACTCAGGTGTTTTGTTGTAACAACAGTGAATGTATTCATACATCCTTGAATTCTCACACGTTGCTCTAAATAGAGCTGAGTTCCTCCAGCAGCGATGGTTAGCAATATACACATCTCCACTTGATCTTAGCCAAAAGGCCAAGAGGCAATTCCACCAAGTCTCATGCTTCTTAGAATTAGTATTTACCATAAACTCCACAAATATGAATTCCTCACAGGGAAAAATATGAGTAAGTATCTCTGCCCCATCATCTAATAAGTCTAGGGTGGAGAAACATCTCCCATAACTAAGGACCAGGAAGGAATGAGCAAGGCCTAGGTCTATAATGACATGCTCACGCTGGATGTCAAAGTGGTCTATCTTTTCTTGGGTCAGTTTTCAGTTTGGATTCACCCAGGATTCCTGCTCTCTAATTCCAACTGCTGTGGGTCGAATTGGGTCAATTTTCAGTTTGGATTTACCCAGGATTCCTGCTCTCTAATTCCAACTGCTGTGGGTTGAATTTTCTAGAAACATAGCCTGTGGTGAGGAGTTGCATGCAGTGATTCACCCTGAAAGTGTGAAAGGAAAGGCAAGGGCAGAAAGCTAAGCAAAGCTGTTGCCTCAGTTAAAGACCAGACTCTCCAGACTGGTCCTAAGGGTTGAAGCCTCGAGGAATCCCACAAAAGCTTTGAGGAAAGAACTGTTCCTTAGAGTTTTTCTCCTAGTGAAACAAACCTAATACGTCTTGGCATCTGTGTCAGTCATTTGATCAGTCCCACGGGCTTCCTCAGGGCGTGAGGGGCTGGGCAAGGGGCTCTGTAGCCTGGTAGAGAGGATGGCAACTAGGAGGTGCCAGCAGCTCCAGAACCGCATTTCTCCTGAGAGTCACCATTCCTATGCTCTCCCATTGCACTGCAGCCTGGGGGAGGTGCCTCCAGTCTAAGCTCATGCCCTCCTCCTCCAGCTCTGCATGAGCTACACTTAAGGTGCCCACAGCTGCCACCAGCAAAGCCCCCCCCCCCACTGGCCTGTGTCCCTGGAAAGGAGGAGAAGGCCCACAGTACAGGGGCACAGATGTAGGAGAAGAGCTTCACAGCCACTAGGGCCAGCCAGGCCCCCGTGTCCTGGAAGGCCACGTAGAAGCCACACTAGGTAGGAGGGCCAAAACTATGCTCCTTGACATTCAGCTGCAGCCCGGTCCGCTGCCTGCTCCTGTGGAGCCCCCAGCGCACGTGAAGAGGAGGAAGAAGAAGAGGCAGGAAAGCTCTCATCCACTGCAACTGTGTCCACTTTGCTCCAGTGCTGGAGGCGCCACGCAGCGCTGCTACTGGGGCTGCTGGGCTCCTCCGCCTGCTGCTGTGGCCAGAGGTCAGCTGCCCTGGGCCACACAGGGGGCTCAGGGTACCAGTGAAGGGGTGCTGAGTACTGCATTAAAAACAAAATTAATGACAGGCAAAGCAAAGAGGGGGGATGGGGAGATCCCGCATTTCTGGAGAGGGAGTCTGAACCCAACTGGGAACCCAGGGCTCCTCATCTAACTTCTGTACTCTGGGGACCATGGTGGTGTTGCCACAGGTGATGGGGCTCTGGATAGGTTCTTAGGTCCTTGTGTGCAGGGAACAAAGAACCAGGTGTGGCACACAGCGGTAAGAGAAAGGCAGTGGTTTAATGAGGCCACGGGATGCTCAGAGTGAGTGGGCTCCTGCTGGCAGAAAGAAAAACGGCACCAACACTGACTGTGTTGGTTTTACCAATTTAAAATGTTGGCGTCAGGTCTGCAGTGCCTCTCACTGGGGCACGTAGAGTGTAGCTGACAATGTGACCGACAGGACACTGAATGAAGTCAGCAGCAACCACAGCATGTGTCCTTTCCCATGATGCACTCTGTTATAATTGTATTAGGAGATGCCTCCCGTATGCATGCACATTTAATGAGCCCCGAGTGAAGAAAGGCCACTACTACATGTCTTTCAGCAGGATTTGGCACACAGGGCACATCGCTACACTGGGTGTTGGGTCTTAGGACATAGGTGTGGGGTGGGGTGGTGCGAAGACATCTTCCAGAGTCAGGAGAAGAGAGGCAGGCTGACCCATAAGCCAAACGGCACTGTCTGTGTTAGGCGTGGACTAGACAGGGTCCCAGGCAGTTGCCAAGGTGGAGATGGAGAAATGAGGAGAAGGAGTTAGACTCCTCCTTTCAGAAGATGGGTGAGAAAGAGCTATTCCCCTGCCCTGGAGGACCCCGTGCTAAATCTGACCACCCACAGAGTAAGTCGCCACATTTGAGGATTATCCTCAGAGGAGAAAAAAACACCATTCATGACTGCTCAGGAAGAGATAGAAAGATATTTATTAGGCAGAATGTTAGCAGCACACACATAGAAGTGAAAGAGCCAGGCATCAGTGTGTCTTGAAGAACCTTAGGAATTGTTCATTGTAGGCTAAAACTGCTCTTTTCATTAAAAATGTAATTTAAACCTCTAATTTTCCTTGACTTATTTTTGCCTATCTTTATTTTCCTATCCTACCTCAGACTCCCTCCACCTGGGGGGTAGGTCAGCCAGCCGATCTCCGAGGTCTCTCCTGTAGTGTCCAGCAGTACCTCTGCCCAGACAGAAAGGGACACACAGTGCCAGCAGCAGCCACTCCATCCCCAAGGGGAACCAAAGACTGTCCCTCCCTGGTCCATTTCATTGGATAGCAGGAGCTCAGCTGCCACCAGGACCCTGTCCCTGGAATACTGACAAGGCCCTCACGATCCCCAGGCTGTCGTTCCTCCAGGCCTTCACTCTTCTCTGCCTTTCTGGAACCCTCACCCTGCCCACTACAT